>NC_068341.1:4564204-5198965 GCF_014633365.1 Diospyros lotus
TTTGTATGCATGCATGACTTAAAATATTATTATTTTTAAAGATAATATTTGTTAATCAAGATATAAATTAAAAAATGTGAGATTCGAAAATTATACTGACAAAAATACTTTTCATTTTGTTTGTTAATTTTTTTTTAAAAAAAATCACATAATTTCTTATTTTAAATATTCAAGATAAATTTATCCCTTCTTCACTCTCAGATAAATTATCTTGAACTTTACAAATAAATTATCCTGCTAGAATTTTATCTTATTTTTTAATAAATACTACCTAAAAATAGAAGTATAGGTGTTATTATCCACACCCACATGGTCTCTTAACCTTCATCTTGTCATGACTTTATGTTTTTCTCAAAAAAAAAAAAATAAGTAAGTAAAAACAAAAGACTCAAAATTAAGTGAGAGAGAAACAAAAATGTGTTTATTAATCAAATTTAAGACGATATTAAGAGATACATGATTTGTTTATTATATTTTTGTGTTGATTTTTTATGTATTATGTTTTAATTTATTTAAAAATAAAAAATTTAATGTATCATTTGATAATTTTAGTTTATTCAATTTTATTTATTTATTTTATATATATTAAAAATAAATTAAAAAATGATTTTACTCATAATAAGTATTATCTTTTCATTATTAATAAATATTAACATGATTTTTACGTTGTATTAATTAATTTTAATGAATTAAAGAACATCACTGACATTATTAACGATGAGGCAAGAATGAATAAGGAATCAAAGATTGTTTATGGGAAAATTATTTGAAATAACATCTTATTATTTTATATCTGAATGTGAAATAATAAAAAAATTATATTGTATCAGCTTCAAAAATTTACGTGTCTTCTTTTTTCTTTTTTATAATATACTTTTTGAATTAAAAATAATAGATATATATTATTTTTTAAACTTAAAATATTTATTATCGAAAAGAATCGATACAATCAAATTGAGTTATTAAAAAAAAATTATTTTAAACATTGAAGATCGGATTCTTGAAGGTTGATCATAAGAACATGAAATCAAAGAGACATGAGTAAAAACTCTTTAAAGTACAAAAGTTCTAATCTTATCCTTCCAACTATTGAAATTTACCATAATAATATTTTATATTTCGTTTATTTTAAACTAAAAAATAAACAATGGATAAAATAAACATTTTTACTTAGAATTATATGATTGCATTTAAATTCATATATTAAGTGAGTTTAATTTGAGTTGTTGAAATAAAAATTAAAGAATATAATTTGTTTTAAGTTACAAAAGAACATAGTTTGTTTCTATTATGTTCATGCGTACATCTAAATATAGTTAACTTTATTTAATTGATTAGACTGAATTAAAATTAAAAAAAATATTTAAAAAATTGAAGATGGAATTAATTTATTATAAAAAGATTAACAAAATTTAAAATTAAGTATATAATTTTTTTATCTTATTTAATATAAATTTTAAAATATATACACATTAATAAATACCTAAATTCTAATAAAATTAACAATAACTATTTACCATTCAATTCTTAATTAAACCTAATAATTTAACTTTAAAGTTTCCCAAAACAAATAGAAACCAATTCAATTTTCTTCACATACAAATTTTAACCAATCAATTCATTTTAACTTCACAATATTCAAAACAGCACATATCCATTCAATAATGTTCAAAATATCACATATCCAATCAATAATCTTCAAAATATCACATATCCAATCAACCTCGACAATACAAATTCATAATTAAATATCACATTTAACATCAACATTCACTTCCATATAACAGGAACTAAAATAATTATAAAATAATATTTAAACATTGATTTGTGTATTTCTTAACACCGTTACACTTTCCCCATTGCATTCGCCAGAAGATGGATTTCGTTTGTTAACCTTGTCATATAAGCTCGATTCTCCCTTTCCTTTGCGCAGAAGATCCCAAACTCATTCTCAACATCTAAATGCACACAAAACACAATAAAGAAACAAATCATGTTTTTTAATCTCCATTTCAACAACCAAATCATCCTTATCACCACCATAAAAAAACAACATAAGCAAACAAGAAAAACTAAAGCACAAAGGAAATATATAAATATATATATGTATGCATGTATGCGCAAAAACACGCTAACCAATCACTGTTGGCTAGAGATTCCTATGATCAGAGCCTACCATAAAAAATACAAAGTCAAGGAAGTTAACATACACAAAAGTTGGCCAGATTTAACAGTTGGATTTTTGAAAATCTGAATTTTAATTTTTAGCCACAACTTAAAAACACACTACCACTTGTCATTGGCCATGATTTTTGAAAATCTCAATTTTAATTTTCAGCCACAACTTAAAAATGCACTACCACTCGTCACTAGCCACTGTGGCCGGTGGTTTCCGATGATTAGAGGTAACCACTTGACACCTTTATCCCCATCAACCAACATACCCAAAAATCAACAAAATCTAACGGTCGAATCTCCTTAGATCTAAACTTAAATTTTTTGCCAAACCTAACACCCAACACACTATCAGTCGCCACTGGCAACCATGGGCGATGGTTTTTGATAATCAAAGGCAACCACCCGACACCCTTAGACCAACATACTCAAAAGCAAGCAAGATCTAGTGGAATCTCCCTATGATGACTAAAAAGATTATTATTTTCTAGAAGTATAGGTGTTATTTTCTACACTCACATCGTTCCTCACCTTCATGTTGTCATGGCTTTATGTTTTCCTCCAAAGGGAAAGAATGAAGTAAAAACAAGAGACTCAAAAGTGAGTGAGAAAGAGAGAGAGAAACAAAAATGTGGCTTATCTAATTCTCTTATATATGTGTTTTTTGTTCTGTTAGTTGTTAAACACACATTTGTTTCTTTCTCTAGGATTACCGCCCTTCCGTGATCTCCCGTCGCTCGTACTCTCTATTTTAACAGAGTAGGTAAATTATAGGTGGATGTTTTGTCTCATTGCGCAGGATAAGAAATCGAATCCACAACCTACTGGTGCAAATCCCAGTTTATCGTGGCATAACCACTTGACTTTTGACCTGGGGGCCCTATAGTTGTTGAAGGCGTGCCTAGGCGCTTGGCGCCAGTTTGACACCTCGCCTGGGCCGAGGAGAGGCGATTTCAGCGAGGCCCTCGCCTTGCACGGTGAGGCGCTGAGGCGAGAGACACGCCTCATGAAACTTAGGTTTTAATTAAAATGTGGGCAACCCAATTCCTCTCATCTTCTCGGTTCCAACATGTATACATTACAACATATTTCTATTTTCTTTTATTTATATTTTATCTTCTATTTACTTTAATACATAAATATAAATAATAAAATACCCCCATTTAGATTCAATAAAAATATTTAAAAAATCAAAATCTATAACAATAAGAAAATATAATTTTGATTTTAATACAAACTCAGGATTTAGCAATTTTACTACTCCCAAAATACATACCTACTATTTCTTGAAAAATTCATAAAAAATAATTTTAACAACAATGAATATTAACTATCAAAATACCGAGAGATAGCTTTTTAAATTGAAAACATTTTCTTAAATGTCTTCTTATAATGTGTTAATTTTCCAAATTTAGAAAAATAACATTTTTCAAAATGAAAACATTTTCTTGATTGTGGACTTATAGTGTTTATATATTTGTTTAGAACTTTGCATGATGATTGATAATTGTTTGAATTTGAAACTTTAAGTTTAAACTTTGGTGATGTTTCTAGTTTAGAATATGCATGATGAATGAATCGACTTTGATGATGTTACTTTAGAATTTGAAGATAATGAATCATTAATGATATGCATGTGTTATTATTGATAATTTGATAGTTTTGATGATTTTACAAGATTTTGAGTTTTTTTTTTTTTTTCTAAAAGGCACGTCTTGCCTCGTGCCTCAAGCTTCAAAACCTATTGCGCCTCATGCATTTCAGAACTATGGGGGGCCCTTTGTTTCTTTCTCTGATCTTTGATCACATGGCATTGTATGTATAAGGGTGCACTTTGGCATGATTTTTTTTTTTTTTTTTTGCAAAAAAGGTATGGTATTTACACCCAGTTAGTTGATAAAGGTTGTTTTTATCTCCAGAAACCTCTCTTTGTATCCTCGCTCGAAGTTCTCAAGAAATATGATTTGACTAAAGTGTTAAAACTCCTTTCTTTCTCTTTAATTCTTCTTTTCCTTTGGACTTAGAAAATGAATTCTGCCAGTCGTTGCTTGTAATTTCAATTTATATGATCTTTTATCATCGAGCAAGATATCTAGTTGGAGGGTGTACCCAGCAAAAAGAAACAAAAGAAAAAAGAGTTGGGTTAAAAAAGAGTTGAGTTAAGAGTTCTTTGACCCACTTCGTATTCTCGTAACTTTGTACCACTTCTTTCATCCATTTTGACACCACTGTTGTAATAGTGTGGCATTGGCCTTCCTTGTCTCTATCTTCCCTTCTAGATAAGGCATCTGCTACTATATTTTTCTTCCCATTACGGTAGAATATGGTATTATCCAGCCCCATGAGGTTGGATACCTCATTCTTCTATAGTTGAGACTATAACCTTTGTTGTGACAGGAATTTGAGACTTTCAAGATCTGTTTTAATCACAAATGGGTTACCTTCTAAATAGTGCCTCCATTTTTCAATAGCCTTCAATACTGCTAGCAGCTCCTTTCCTTTTCACAAGCAACTCCACTCTAAATGCTTAGGTCCCAAAGCCTGACTGATATAGGCTATAGGTCTTCCCTCCTGCATCAATACAATCCCCATTCCCTTATCACAAGCATTTGTTTCCACTGTGAATTATTTGGAGAAATTAGGCAGGGCTAATACTGGTGCTTTGGTCATTGTTGTTTTGAGAGTTAAGAAAGCTGTTTCTACTTGGGGATTTCAATGGAACCCATCTTTCTTCAATAGATCTATCAGAGGCCTGCTAATCACCTAGTAGTACCTTATAAATTTTCGATAATAGCCAGTTAATCCTAAGAATCCCCTCAATTCTCTTATAGATCTAGGTCTCGTCCACTCCACCATTGTTGTGACCTTGTTGGGGTTTGTTTTAACCCCTTCCTCTAAAATAATATGCCCCAAATACCCCACATCTTTCCTGGAAAAAATACACTTAGATAGCTTGACATACAACTAGTTTGATCTAAGGATTTCAAATATGGTTTGAAGGTGGATTTGGTGTTGTTCCAAGTTTGGGCTATAGATGAGTATATCGTCAAAAAACACTAGGATAAACTTTCGAAGGTAGGGAGCAAAAACTTGGTTCATGAGTGCTTGAAAGGTAGTATGAGCATTAGTAAGACTGAAGGGCATGACTATAAGTTCATATAGTCATTGGTGGGTTTGAAAGGTTGTTTTGGGAATATCGGTAGGTTTCATCCGAATTTGATGGTAACTGGATCGGAGGTCTAGTTTAGAGAAAGTTTTGCTCCTACCAACTCATCCAACAGGTCATCTATAAGGGGAACAGGGAATTTGTTCTTGATGGTGTGAGAATTTGGTTGATGGTAGTCAATACAAAATCTCCATAAGCCATCCTTCTTTTTAACCAACAACACGTATGATGTGAAAGAGCTTTGGCTGGGTTGTATAAAAGAAGTAGCTAACATATTGGAAATTTATTTCTCAATCTCAGCTTTTGGGTGGGTGAATAACGATATGGGCGAATGTTTACTGGTGAGGTTTGAGGGGAATGGCGTGGTCTAAGGGTCTTTTGGGGGATAAGGAATTAGGCTCATTGAACAAATCCTTATATCTTTCCAAAAGTAAGTTCAAGATATCTATGGTAATTACTTGGAAATAGGTTGCGTAACATTCTCCCTTCTCGCTTCGTTGAGGCTCCAGTCCTTCATCTGCTTCTTCCTTTTTGATAGCTTGGATTGAATATAACTGCATGATCTATCCTCACTTCTTCTGGAACAACTTATGCAATTTATTTCCCTTAATCATCTTGCACTCCCTTTGTTCCAAGCTCCTTGTCAGTTTCAATCTCCTTCCCTCCTGTCGACATGCAGAATTGGTCGATTGTGATTCGTTAGCCCACACTGATAAGACAAACACGAATGCAAAGAGAAGAAACAAATAGCACCAACAACAAATGATATGCAAGGGAGTTTTTTACGTGGTTCAGCCAAAATGATGCCTACTCCACGACTGCTCTCTGATTATTTTGACAGAGTAACAATATGTAATTAATAATATATATTTTTTTATAATGATTTTGTGACCCCTATTTATAGTGTGGGATGTTTACAATTGACATGAAGTCCAAAGTAGTAGTGTAACATCGTGAGGGACAAAGTATCCTTATCAATTCCATAAAATCGAAAATAGATTCCGTATTATCAGGGATTGGGTTTGCTTTTGATAAAGCAGGTGGGCACCGCCTCCAATTATTGCGCGACCTTTTTATCCTGCGAGCTGATCGGATTGGCCAGCGAGCTAAAGACATTGCTGGGAGATTGTTCACTCTTGCAGTTTGAGCTCGGGATTCAACGATATGCAACCTTACCGAGGTGTCTTCAGCCTTAGGCTTATTGGGTTTCGAGAGGCTGGGCCGGCCTGCTGGGTCGAATCCAATCCATAAGAAGTGATTCATAAATTACCTATAACACCTCCATTTCTATCGTTACCTCTAACTTGTTGAAATCAAAGGTAAGTGGACTAACAGTTCTTATCCAGTCCACGCCCAGGACAACATTGCATCCTCCTAGCTCTATAACTAGTGGTCAATTCTATAAAATTTTGTTATAATTATACCCTTATTTTAATCTTAAAATTGGGCTTAATTAAATATTTTGTGATTATATGCAAATTTATAGAAAAATATAATTTAAAGATAAATTAAGGTGAATTAGAAATTTTAAAAAAATATATTTTCCTTTAATTTTTAACAAAAGAAATTGAAAAGAATTTATAATATATATAATTCATGCATACATATCATATACATATATAATATGATAACATATTATAATGTCTTAGCAGCCATGCGAGAAGCCCAATTCAAGGAAGTGAACTTGGAGGCTAATTGAATATTGCAGCCACGCATGGAATTAAAGCCCAATTTGAAAGCCAGATTAAGGACCCAGCGCATGCAGCCGTGAAAGCCCAGCCATATGTCAAATAAATTGAAGCCCATTCTCGGCCAAGAAGGATGCGCACAGCAACAGTGAAGCAGCATTTGAACGCTCAGCCCACTAATCAATTGAACCCAGCCACATGTGAAATTCAAGCCCACCGCATGCCATATTTTAAATCCCAAATTGAGCAGCCCATTAAAGTTGCAATTAAATCCCATTTAAAGGCCCAGCTCATGGAGGAGGTTCTCGCACAGCAGCTTCCAACACAGAAATGCGGTCCCTTCCTTGTAATTTCTTCTACATTCCAGGGCATTTGAGAGGAAACCTGATATATATAGGAAAGTTCTATTGGCAATCATGATTTTACTCTCTGCAGTCACTTTTCAATATGCCTAAAATAGCTTCAAGAAAAAAATTCAATTTTACCCTTCATTTTCAATACTCAACCACCTGACATCGTACTTTCTATCCGCAAGCTCTGTAATTTCCTCTCACCCGTCATTCGTCGCAATTACTTATTATTTCATACCCACCATCGAAAATTAAAAATCTATTTTCTCCTCAAGATCACTCATTCCTCTTGTTTCACACCTATCATTATTAAGCCCATTTCTCTCAGAATATTAGCGAGTTGAAGTTAGTCATAGATTACTACACTTAAATATTTACGACGAATTAGAGAGAATTTGATGAAGAAAATAACAACTACTCAAAAAAATAACATCACACAAGTAAATCTAAATCTTGTATGTATTAGTGTGTTTCTAAGGATTTGGAAAGTTGAAAACTCCAAAAAATTCCTGATTTTTCGAATTAGTATGTAAGTAAATATTGTAGAAATACTAATTGGATGGACTAAGAAAGTTAAAAAAGAAAATGAAATTGTCATTGTAATAAAGAGTTCAGAATGTGCAATTTTTAGAAAAAAACCTATAATTTGTCTTACTTGTGAATGAAGTGGGAAATATAAAAACAATAAATAAGAAAAATAAAATACAAATACACATATTTAAAAAAAAGTCATTATCCATTTGAATTACTTGCCACTACAAAGTGATAAATTTGTCCCTCTAACAATTATAAGCATGACACGCAATATAAATTTAATAATTTTTTATCAATAAATATAAATATTAACTATAAAATTATTAATTACTTATAAATCAGCACTTATATCTTAACTCAATAAGATCTTACGAATATATCTAATTAAAAGTTCGAGAATAACTTATTAAATAAATATTAGACTCTCGATTACTTTTAATCTTAATAATATTATTATTATTATCATAATATATATATATATTATATACATATTGAAGTATTACAATAACTTAATTGCAAATTAAAATAGTGGAGTGTTCGTACCGTGTAATATATCATATTATATAATATATAATAAATAAAATGCAAACTTATATTCTGTTTTATATATATATTATAATATAATTTTCATTTTTTATATTATATAATATAATATATTATATATTTTAAGATTCTCCGAACTCTAGAGTTCGAAGGTAGTAATCTTAATAATAATATTATTATTATCGTAATATATATATATATATTATAGCATATTATAACATTATATTAACTTAACTGTAAATTAAAATAATAGAGATCCATGTAAATTGAAATGTATAATATATTATATAATATATAAAATAAAAATTAAGAGCCTCCGAACTCCAAATTTCGGAGGCTCCCAGCACCTTCGAACTCCAGAGTTTGAAGGTATCCAACGCCTTTGAACTCCAGAGTTCGGAGGTATCTAACACCTTCTAACTTCAAGGCTCGGACGCATGGGCTACCTCCGAAACTTGGAGTTCGGAGGCTCGGGCCATTTCCGAAATTCAGGTTTCAAAAGCGACCCAAGCCTCCGAAATCTAGGTTTCGGAGGCGTCTCTGAACCCTAGAGTTCGAAGGCACAAACCGTTTCCGAACTCCAAGGTTCGGAGGCATGGGTTGCCTTCGAACTCTAGGGTTCGGAAGCGGCCAGCGCTTCCGAAACCTGAATTTCGAAGGTATGGGTTGTTTCTGAAACTCAGGTTTCGAAAACGGCCCAAGCATCCGAAATCTAGGTTTCGAAGGCGCATGCCACCTCTGAACCCAGTTCGAAGGCCATGCTGTCTCCGATTCGATGGCGATGACCGATTCGAACCCAGGCTGCCACCACCTTCGCCCATCGAACCTCTCCCCTTCTAGTCTCGAAGTTTAAACATGTAAAAATTACCTGTGTTATCACCAAGCACAGAGCAGAGAGACGCGGCTGTAGGGAAGGCGACGACGGCTAGTAGGGATTGTAGAGAAGTAACAAATGCTGTAGAGAACGGGACGACGTGATCTATGGGATATATGAGAGTAATTTTGGAATATAAGTGGCTGCAATAAATAATAATAGTGGGTGTGAAGAATAATTACTAAATTTATTTTAATTATTATTGCGAAGAGTAAAAAGTCGACTGCGAATAGAATTTCCCATATATATATATATATATATTCAAACACAGTGCCCGAGAGTCGGATAGTGCGTTGGGAGCATTTTCTGGGCCACAATGAGCAGCTGCTAAAGGATTTTCGGACGGTAAGGAAGCTTCAAACAGCAATATGGAACGCACAGCGACACGTTAGGAGAGGTTTTCTGTTTTATTATTTACATACAGTAGAGGATTTTTAATTAATATACAGTGATATTAGTTTTAATCTTCCAGTCTTTAAGAGTATTATTGTGTTTATGTTTCAGTTATTAAATGTTGTATTAAGGTTATTGTTCTTATTTTTAATTTTATCATTGCTTACATTTTGTTAAAAATTTCAGTATTAGAGTTATGTTAATTTGCGCTTTATATTCTGTTTTATTATTATATCTAATATTTTTATTTTTTATTGTATGTTATTATTAATTTATGTTAATGCTTTATCATTTTAAATTACTGTAATTAATTTCTGTTAATGCTTTTAGGAGAGGTTTTCTGTTTTATTATTTACATACAGTAGAGGGTTTTTAATTAATACACAGTGATATTAGTTTTAATCTGTCTTTAAGAGTAATATCATGTTTATATTTCAGTTATTAAATAATGTATTAAGATTACTGTTCTTATTTTTAATTTTGTCATTGCTTACATTCTGTAAAAAATTTCAGTATTAGAGTTATGTTTGCACTTTACATTCTGTTTTATTATTATATCTAATGCTTTTATTTTTTGTCGTCTATTGCATGTTATTATTAATTTCTGTTAATGCTTTTAGGAGAGATTTTCTGTTTTATTATTTACATACAGTAGAGGGTTTTTAATTAATACACAGTGATATTAATTTTAATCTTCCAGTCTTTAAGAGTATTATTGTGTTTATGTTTCAGTTATTAAATGCTGTATTAAGGTTACTGTTCTCATTTTTAATTTTTTCATTGCTTACATAGCTCTAATACTGAAATTTTTAACAGAATGTAAGCAATGAAAAAATTAAAAATAAGAACAGTAACCTTAATACAACATTTAATAACTGAAATATAAACACAATAATACTCTCAAAGACTGGAAGATTAAAACTAATTTCACTGTGTATTAATTAAAAACCCTCTACTGTATGTAAATAATAAAACAGAAAACCTCTCCTGAAAGCATTAACAGAAATTAATAATAACATGCAATGAATAACAAAAAATAAAAGCATTAGATATAATAATAAAACAGAATGTAAAGCGCAAACATAACTCTAATACTGAAATTTTTAATAGAATATAAGCAATGACAAAATTAAAAATAAGAACAGTAACCTTAATATAGCATTTAATAACTGAAACATAAACACAATAATACTCTTAAAGACTGAAAGATTAAAACTAATATCACTGTGTATTAATTAAAAACCCTCTACTGTATGTAAATAATAAAATAGCTCTCCTAACGTGTTGTTGTGCATTCCATATTGATGTTCAAAGCTTCTTTACTGTCCGAAAATCCTTCAACAGTTGCTCACTATGACCGAGAAAATGTCCCCAACGCACTCTGCCCCTTATTTTGATTTCAATGGCGGGAAGTTCTATTCACAACCTTATTATTACTCTTTACGGTCTTTTCTTGTCAAAAATTTTTCATCATTTTTCAAAAGTCCTATTTTACCCTTCAGTCACTCACACCATATCATCTTCCTTCCCTTTTTACTCCGCACAGTCACTCCATCTCTTTCTCTCTCACACTCATCTCTCCATCTCTCTCTCCCAATGTGCACACTAGGGGTATTCACGGGATTTCCCGGCGACAATGGCGGCATCGCGGCCGCCGTCAGCGACGAAAGATGGCCACGGCCATGGTCGACTGCAGCTGCCATGGCCACAATCTGTGTGTGTATATATATATATATAGGTGTGTGTGAGTGTATGTATATATATATACAGATATGTGTTTGTGTGTATATTTGTGTATATATGTGTGTGTGAAATGGGTGTGAGAGAGTGAGACAAAAATAGGTGTGGTGTGGGGTTGTTGAGGGTAAAATAGGAAATTTATAAAATGAGTGTGAATTTTGAGGGAAATTATATCCCCAGCCTGACAAATTACTCTCTACAGCCCACCCCATCCAAAATTCTATCAAAATTTTAAAATTTCTATTTTAACCCTGCCCACTACTTCCTCTTCCCACCATCTCGACCGCTGCCTCACCTCTCTCTTTTCCTTCTGCACTATATACACACATACACACAAACACATAGAGAGAGAGAGATAAAGAATAGGTTGGCCATGGCCATGGCCGACCCCCACACACATTTATATATATATATATAAATATATATATATATACACACACACACACATATATATACACAAATACTCACACACACACATATATATACACACACACGCATGGCCGCGGCCATGGACTCAAACCTCCGCACCGCGAGGTGCGGAAGACTCTAAAACCTTTCAATCCTCCGCACCTCGCATTGCGAAGGATTTTGTAATCTTCGCACTGCGAGCTGCAGGGAACCTCCATACCTCGCGGTGCGGAGGTTACAGAATCCTCTACACCGCGAGGTGCGGAGGATTGAGAGGTTTTAGAATCCTCCGCACCTCGCGGTGCGATGTGGGGGTTTCCATGGCCGCGGCCATGCGTGTGTGTGTATATAGATATATATGTGTGTGTGTGTGAGTGTTTGTGTATATATATGTGTGTGAGTGTGTGTGTGTATATATATATATATATAAATGTGTGAGTGTGGGTCGACCATGTCTCTTTCTCTTTACGTGTGTTGTGTGTATGTGTGTATATAGCGTGGGAGGAAAAGAGAGAAGTGAAGTGGCGGTCGAGATGGTCGGAGGAGGAAGTAGTGGGCAGGGTTAAAATGAGAATTTTAAAATTTTGATAAAATTTTGCATGGAGTGGGCTATAAAGAGTAATTTATCGGGTTGGGGATAGAATTCGGGGCCGGCTGTGGAAAGCAATTTTACGGTTGGGAATAGAATTTCCCTTCAATGGTGGATGGGGCTCTCCAACTCTCACACACTGTGTTTGAATATATATATATATATATATATATCAGGTTCCATCTGAAATGCCCAGGAATGTAGAAGAAATTACAAGGAGGGGACCGCGTTTCTGTTTTGGAAGCTGTTGTGCGAGAACCTCCTCCATAAGCTGGGCCTTTAAATGGGATTTAATTGCAACTTTAATGGGCTGCTCAATTTGGGCTTTAAATTATGGCATGCTGTGGGCTTGAATTCCACATGTGGCTGGGTTCAATTGATCAGTGGGCTGGGCGTTCAAATGCTGCTTCACTGTCGCTGTGCGCATCCTTCTCGGCCGAGAATGTGCTCTTAAGGTGGGCTTCAATTGATTTGACATATGGCTGGGCTTTCATGGCTACTTGCGCCGGGCCCTTAATTCGGCTTTCAAATTGGGCTTTAATTCCATGCGTGGCTGCAATATTCAATTAGCCTCCAAGTTCACTTCCTTGAATCGGGCTTCACGCATGGCTGCGAAGACATTATAATATGTTATCATATTATATATTATCTATATAATAAAATAGAACGATTGTTGAAAATGTCTCAAAATATCTTTTGATCCTATGAGTGAGATGAATTTCACTATAAATGAATAGCTGAGATCAATCTTCACATTTCATTTTCCCGCTCTGTCTACCCTTTACCTGCTCTCTCTCTCTCTCCCATAGCTGCCCCTCTGTCTACCTGCGCTCTCTTTCTCTCTCTATCTCTCTTTCTCCCCCATAGCCGCCCAAACTTTTCTCTATCCTTCTCTCTCTCACTCACCCGTTCGCGCCACCGCCGTCGCCCTCCCTTGCATCATCGTCGTCCCTCCCTCTACCGCTCGCACAGCCGTCGCCTCCACCACCGGCCACAAACCACACGGTTGCCCCCCACCCCTGTCGTCGCCCCGATCCGCCAGCATCCCCTGTAATACTCGAGAATGATTTGAGGTCATAAATAATATTTAATGAAGGGCATAAATAGAATTTTTGGAAAAATAAGGCTATAGGGTATACTATCGCAGCTTTGGATGACCGAATTAGTCGGAGGGAGTACCCCGGACCTTAGATAGCCAAGGAAAATGGTGTAGCATCGACGAGTAATACGAGTTATGATTTTTAGTGGTGAAAGAAATTAGAACGGGAACAGTTTTCGGTACACCTGTTGATCGGGCTGAGAAAATCGAATCGACGTAGGGTTCATCTGAAAATTCAATGGATCATGTCAATGACCTATATTTTATATATAAAACAACCCTTAAGTGATTTCGGGTTGAAACAAATAGATTTAAGGTCAAAACGATCGATCGGGCCTAAGTGTAATTTTCTAAATTTGCCCGAGGGAGGTCAAAATGATAATTTTTCAAGAATTTCGAGGGTCAAATGAGATGTACTAAACTTGTGGGCCTTAATGGTGGTATTGGATAGTTGAGGGGTGCATGGGAAAGGCTTAAATGGGATTAGAAGAAACTATAGGGGTCAAAGTGCAAAAACAGAAAATTACAATGTGAACGCACAGTGAAGGATTTCGGCCACCGCACGTGGCCGCTGTTTCCGGCGATGGGACGGCTAAGGCTTGCTTGGGGAAGGTCTTACACGGCGTAAGGATGCTTGGTGGCCAAGCCTTGGTCGCTGATTGGCCGGTTTTTGGCCGAAAATTGGCTATAAAAGGGAAAGGTTACGGCTGTGAATGAGGGCACAAATCGACCACGATTTGGAGTGATTTTGATAGATTTGTTAGAGGGCTTTTGGTTGCGAGGAACCAAGGATCAGTATGGGTTCATTTTGAAGCATTTTGGAGTATGTTTGAAGGCCATTAGAAGTTGGCTGTGAAGTGGAAGCGGTCCGTGATTAGTGGTTAATTTTGTAAAAATTTTGTTATAATTATACCCTTCGTTTGATCTTAAAAATGGTTTAAATTAGATATTAATATATATTTTATGGTTATATGCAAGTTTAAATTGAAAAATGAATTAAATGAAATTTTAAAGTAAAATTTAATAATAATAATAATAATAATAATATATAAAATTATATATAATACATATATATCATTATATGCATGCATGTAATATCTATATAATAAGGGAGGATGGTTTTTGAAATTGAGAGACAAATGTGAGGGGGACATTTTTTGGATGGTTGAGATAAGTTTTCAAGAAGATTAATGGCTGAGATCAACACATTTTCCCCCCAAAGCTATCCCATCGTCCACACTCACACTCTTCCCTCTCTGCCCAACGCACACTCACACAGCCAAATCTTTGGGCATTGGGATTGTGGCTGAGAGAAGAAAAGAGAGAGAGAGAAGAAAGAGCAGGTGGCCGAGAGCAATCGCGCGAGAGAGAAGGCCGATCGGTGGCAGCTAAGGCAGCAGTAGCGGCAGCCGATTGCAGCGGTGGAGGCGGCTGAAGGTGGTGGCGGTGCAGTGAGTAGGGCGGCAGCAGTGACCGGCCAATGGCCGGCGGAGCAGCAGCAGCTGGTGGAGGCAGCCAGTGGTGGTCGCGGCAAGCAAGTGACGGCGTCGGAGGCCGGCTGGGGGTCCGCCATGGCAATAGCGGCTGTCCGCATGCGGTCGCGTGAGGTGCGGCCGTGTATGTATATGTGTGCGTGTGTATTTTGTGTACATTCTGTGTGCGTTGTAGTAAATTTCTGTACATTTTGCTGTGTGTGCGTGTAATGCATATAAAATGCTGTAACTGCTGTATTTGTGTACATTATGTGTACGCGCTGTGCTGTTCGGCACACTTGGAAGAACAAAAGAAGAGAAGAAGAAGAAGGCACACAGGAACAGGGGGCTGCGTCTCACACCCAGCGCACGCATCAGAGCTAGGGGTCGAGAAGCTCGCTGCTGGAAATCGGGCGGTTATTTTTGCTCATTTCTCTCTGTTTTTGCTTACACACACAGGCACATATATAAGGCTTAAAATCTAACCTAATCTAATGATGATGATTGTAGATGATTTTGCCTCTCTCTCTCTCCCGTTCGCTGCTACGGCCAAATCTCAGAGGTATGTGATGTTTGCTGTGTATTTTTTATTGTTGGATTTGTTGTTTCACTGTTGTGATTTGATGATCTCATAAATTTTTGATGTGTTCTTTGCTGTTGATTTTTGCTGTGAAATTTTTTCTGTCTTCCCCATATCCAGGCTCTGACACCACTTATAAACACCAAAAACAGTTTAGCTAAATGCACATAACAAGAGCCACAATCATTTATACTCTTTTAGCTAAATAGTTGTCCCACTGCTCTTAGCTACTTTTGGAATACGTATTATCTATACTCTTTTATAGGATCTTCCAATTGCCCTTTAATCATTTTTAGAACTAACTTATTGGTATGTTATTAGGCCACTAATCAGATCTTGTTATTCGTAGGCTTTGTTAAACCATATGGAGAAGCTTTCGCCATCCAGGGCCACATGTAATCTATAACCTTATCAGACAGGTATATCATTCTGATAACTATTTCAAATTGGCCACCTTCTTGCTCTTTATATGCCTTAAAAATTAGCTAGGCTTATTTTGTGGAGGTCACTGCTGCTTTATTGAATAGGCATAAAAGTATTATATTGATTTTCTCACATATAATTACAAGATTGATGGTTGCTGTGCATTTCTGGGAAAAAGCTGGACTGTCGTAGGAGTTGTTTTATGCAATTGATGCGTTCAATAATTGTTGAAATCTACGGCTACATCATTCTTTATCTGTCAAAGTATCACCATATCCACTCAATTGCACATTAAAATTGGTTTTCCACTTTAATGAGACCACCAAAGCTGTGAAGCAAAGTTAGTCCCACCAACAACTATGGCTTTTGCTTCACCAAACCTCTTTATTTTTCTGTTGGGTATATTCATAAGGCTGTTATGCCATGTTGCGTGTGTGTGTTTATATACCAACTGCGCGTGTGTATATATTATATATGTGTGTGTGTGGTGTGTGTGTTTAAATACTAACTATGTGTATATATATTATGTATATGTGTGTGTTCTGTGTGTGTATATCTATATACAAGGCAAACCGGGACACTTGCAACATTATGAGTCTGATTCAAATACACACACACATACCCATATATCTTAAAATTTTGCATGGTGCTAAACAGTCTGAAGCTCTTTGTTAAGAAGATGTTGTTAATAATGACAAGTGGCCACATCAGGCTCTCGGTTCAACCCTAATTAACAATAGTTGCTTCTTCATTTGTATGCTCTGCCAACAGTGTAGAGGGAGTTTCTAATGATCCAACACATAATTTAAAGGCCAAAGTGAAGTATATTTCAAAATTTGGTTTAGCCCATTCCTTTTTCAAATTATCTCCTTCATCTTTTTCACAAGAACAAACATGCATGTAGGATGTTGAAGAAGAATCAGTAGGTATCAAAAAGGCAACTCCTACTTGAGGAGGTACAGGTTCCAAAAGAAGCCGAGCAGCAGAAGTGCACAATCTATCTGAAAGGGTGAGCAAATCCACTCCATAAGACTTAAGAGTGATATTTGTTTTTCTAAGTATTATTTGGGAATCTATTGTAGTGCTTAACTTCTGTAGTTTACAAATAACGGAGAAGAGATAAGATCAATGAAAAGATACGTGCACTACAAGAACTTATACCCAACTGCAACAAGGTAACAAAAATTTTTCTTAACTTTGACAGTACTTTATGCAATTTGCATTATTAGTGCAGTTAAAGCATAGTTTTCAAGCATTAGCTTCAGGTTATTTTGGTTTAATGGAAATGGGGTCCATTCACCTGCTGAAGACAGAATATGCATGAATTTCTGCCTTCAACTCAATTCTAAAATTTGTGAAACTGATTCCTGAAATTTATTACACTAAAAAAATGTTAGGTTGTGAATTTAAAGTACTACATGGTTTAAATGGTCTTTTTTGGAATATGGGGTATTCCTGTTAATTGAAGATTTTTAAATTTGGATAGGTGGCTTAAGCATTGGTTTCTTTTACACAAACTGGCAACTTCAGACACAAATTCTAAAGTTTTAAGATATTAATCATATTCTAGATAAAATTTTAAGATATAAAATACTGATAAAATTAGATAATGTTGGTCTATATTTGGTTAAAAAAAAGAAGAGTATAATTTAAAGTTATATCAATCTTTTATTTGATATGTCAAATTGTAAAAAAAATGTCAATCCTGTGAGTTAATTGTTAAAAGACCAATTTTTCTCTTTATCTAAATAGATTAAAATTATAATTTTAACAAATAATTATGCCTGAAGCACTGTGTGTGTGTATATTGATTCGTCTCAATGCGTGTGTATGTATATATCAATATGTGTGTGTATGCCTGAAGCTTATTGTGTGTGTATGTATATATCACTATGTGTGTGTGTAATCACTAGCGTATCTGTGTAATCACTAGCGTATGTGTGTGAATATAAATTTTAGTATTTTAATTTTTTTTCGCTCTATATGTGTATTACTCACCGTGTGTCTAATATATGATTCAATTTGATTCACCATTATGTATGAATTATTTTTGTTTATATTTCTGTAGTCCCTATATTTTAATTGATTCACGTATATTTCAAGGACTGGTTAAATTAAAATTGGCTAGCATATATTTCTGTAGTCCCTGAAATTTGAGAGATCATATTAATTAAATATAGCACGTAAACTGTTAATCAAATTTGAAAGATCATACTTTTAAATACATTATAGTTCAAATTTATGGTGGAATATGTAACTAGAATGAGTATGACACTAATATACAATGAGCTATGATTTACTGATATACAATGTGCTAATTAGTTTTAATTAAATTTAATTAATCTTTAAATGAAGTTTATTATGTGCTAATTAGTTTTAATTTTCAATTTTAATGTTGAATTTTGTTTTTCATCTTTATTTCATGTAATATAGCTTTAGTTTTCATTAAATTTACATGCTGATACTCTTAATTCTAAACAACTAAAAATAGTTTTTTTTTTATAAAATAAACATAAAATTAAATATAAAAATAAATAAAACAATCTCTTTATGGAGGACAATTCAGAAGAGGATATAGCGATGAGTTTGCCAAAGAGAGGTGCTTTCTCTGTTGTGTTGTCTGGAGATTCTCTTATCAAGTCGCTCAAACATTATGTGAAGTGCATGGAACATTATGGGAAGTGCATGTATGTTTCTGTTTTTTCTACAGATTAGTACCAACTATCCAGAACATGGAGCATTATGGGAAGTGCATGTATGTTTCTGATTTTTCTTCTTTGTACAAGTTAATGCATTTCTTTTCTTTTGCTAATATCTATCTTATGCAACCAATGGTTAACTATATTGTATGTTTTACAAGCTTAACAATTACAGTAATCTTTCTAAGTCTCCTCAACATTGTAGAATACATTATAGTTTCATTTATATATTTTGAGAACTATTTAAAAAAAAAATTCTTTCAAAATAAAGCAATTGTAGGAAATCATAAAAAAAGTATTTTATGGGTTCAGTTGTTGAAATGATTCTCACATGAATATGAAAATTATATGAAATCAATGGTATTTTCAGACGATAAGAAGAAGAAAATGGAAGAAGGGGTAGAAAAAGAAGGTGGTGGGCTTTTTCCTGTGATTA
Source organism: Diospyros lotus (assembly GCF_014633365.1). Lineage (NCBI taxonomy): Eukaryota > Viridiplantae > Streptophyta > Magnoliopsida > Ericales > Ebenaceae > Diospyros > Diospyros lotus. The sequence goes on from NC_068341.1 coordinate 4,583,374, forward strand.
AAATCGTAGGCGAGACTGGGCAGAGATATATAATGGGGAAAGAAGAGGAGGGCAACACGTACAGGTCATTTCTTGGAGAAGGTATCAGTTTTCACTTTGTTTACTTACCTATGCATATGTATACATATGTGTATGCATAGAGATGCATATTTATGTTAGGGCCATATGCTACTCCGTACAATTTTGCATATTATTCTTTCTGCAAATTTTTGACAGAGTATTAACATTTTGACCTTTTTTATTTCACTAAAGTCATTATATTAAAAATGATCAAACGATTTTCAGCTTAATGCATGTTTATATTCATTGTTTGATTATTTCGTGTTTAAGAACTATATACATTATCTTCAAACACGTGATATAGGATGAGTTTAGACTTTCAATTTAATACGTATCTGAGTTCAGTGCTGAATTATTTTGCGTTCAAATTCGATGTTCAATTTTTTTTAGTTGTATCGTGCCTTCAGGCACGGGTTATTCCTAGTATATATATGTGCCATGTGTAATACATATATATAATATATAATTTATTAATAACATTAAATTATTTTTTTTAGGCATGAAGAATTCAAGCCCATGAAGACTTAAAGTCCATGAAGAATTCAAATCCATGAAGAAATCAAACCCATGAAGAAATCAAGCCCATGAAAAATTAAAGTCCATGAAGAATTCAAACCCATGAAGAATTAAGACCCAATTTGAGCAACTCATGGAAGATATTATTTGGAGAAGGCCCAAGGGTTATTTTTATCCTAATGAAGATTAAAAAACCAATTTATAGAAATTTATTTTTATTTTTTATGTGAGAGCTTTATTAGGTGTGTTTTTTAGCTAAAATCCATTTAACTATTAGGTGGATATTATAGCTAAAATCCATTTAACTTTATGAGTGCTTTATTAGGTATGTATTTTAGCTAAAATTCATTTAATATTAGGTGTGTATTATAGCTAAAATCCAATTAACTTTAAGTATGTGAGTGCCCATTAGATATAATTATGTCTAATTGAATAATTAAAATTGTGTGATTTGTATTGCATCTTGTGACCTATAAATAGCTCACTTGATTGCATTTGTAAGTGTGATTATTATTCTTGAATCAAAATTTAGTTGTTTTCTTATAATTCTCTCTTTGAGAATTGTTCTTGTTCTTTACCCTTTTCTTTAGTATTCTCTCTTGTGATCTTACTTACTTCTTTTATTTTTTTAAATTCTTATGTCATTTATTATTACTTTATTATTTACCGCCTAAATGGTCGGTTAATTTATGCTTTTAAATTTCTGCAATTTTAATTATTGTCATTTAATTATTCACCGCCTAAATAGCCGATTAGTTTATGCCTTTAAATTTCTGTAATTTTAATTATTGTCATTTAAATGTTCACCGCCTAAATGGCCGGTTAGTTTCTACTATTTTAATTCCCGTCATTTAAATTATGTTATTCAAATTATGTCATTTAAATTTTTGTCAATTAATTTATAAATGGAGATGAGTAGCTAAATCTAATCTTGGGTTAAGGCAAGGACAGTGTCCAACGCCAATAATTCCCAAAGAAAGCTGCGCTTTAAATGAGTAATATCAATTTAAATTTCAGTATGAGTGTGTCTTAATTATTGAGAAATCACTAGGTTTGGATTGGAGCGTAAGCCTAACTTAGAGCTTTCATGCCATGTATGAGAGTTACTAGAATTGGAAACGCTATCATACCCAAACCCGGATGATTAATTTAGTTATTTTGTATATTAATTGTAATTGGATTTATGGTAGTTGCTTAAATTAGAATCCCGCATATCATGTATGGGGATTGCTTAAACTAGAACTATCATTATCTCTAATTGCATTTAATAACAAACCCTCATATTTGAAATTAAATTAATGTTGTTAATCTTTTATGCTAAAATTTGGGAATCAACGGGTTGGTACTGAAATTGTCTTAACTCAAGCACTATCCAAATTCATATTTTTTACGTTTAATGTTTATTTCAATTTTTGCCTTACTTTATTTTCTAGTATTTGTTGTCTAAAAAGAGCCATAAAAAACCTTGTTGCTAATTTGTCCAAATGCGTGTGCGTGTGTGTGACATTCTTTTCTATTGCCATAAATAAATCTCTCAGTGGACGAACTGGATTTATCCAGAAAATATAAATTTAAATTTGGACTACAACTCACTCGTACAGTGGCGAGTATAAACCTCTCACTAAAATAAAAAATATATATATAAAAGTTTTATTATGATTTATTTTTATTGTGTTTTAATTGCAGGGTGAGAGTGCAATCAAATTTTGGCGCCGTTGCCGGGGAGATTAAGGTAAAAACAAAAAGAACAAAAAATAAATAAAAAAAAATAAAAGAATAAGTATCTCCTAATAAAATCGGTAACTCTGTTTCTCTTTTACTTTATTTTTGTTTGTGCATTGTATATGAGACTGAGATCAGGTAGAATTCTTAAACAACATTTTCATATCATTTTGATTCTTTACCTGCAATTTGATTGTCAACTTTACACTCATGTCTCAATACTACTGCAATTTGTCTGCACAAGATACTTATCATGATGAAAATAATCATTTTGAATCCGATTTGTCTAAACCTCTTAAGGATTATCTATACCCTCCTAGGAAAATCACTTTTAATTTGCAACCAGACACTATCCATTTGTTACCCACTTACCATGAAATTGAGGTTTGGTGTGTTGTGTGTGAAACTTCAACTCATTCGACGGATGAGTGCCCTATAATACCTGCTTTTAAGGAGGTATTGTATGATCAATCCAGTTACACACACACACACACAACTATGAGGGAATGTATTACCAGAACCATGAGGAAAACTACCATTCGGACGTTGATGTATATCACCTTAATTCACACTTTCATCCAAATTTCTCATGGGAAAATGATTTTGTAGCCCAACCACATGAGCACTTCCTTTCCCAGCCTCAATCATTTCAAACGAATGAAGGGTCTACATTCGATGCATATCAACCCCCTCATGGGAGTTCATTAGAAGATACCTTCAATCTATTTATGCAAGGCCAAATGGAAATTTTTACACAAATGTCCAAATGTCAAGAACATACCATTAGAGTTACAGAGGACATTAGGAACCAATTGACACAGCTAACACAGACTTTGAGCATGTCAGAGCCTGTCCATCCCAACTCACTCCAAATCCCATTAATAAAACCCATCATCAAAAGTGAAAGTCAGGAGCAGGACATAGGAGTGACTGTCTTAAGGAATGAAGAAATAATTGAGAAACTTGATGCCCCTAGGACAGTATATCCTTTGGTGCAAGAAGAGAGAGTGGTTGATCATAGTGAGGTAGATGTCAATGAAGTCTTGGAGGAAGAAAAAGTCCAAAATGATGTGAGAAAAGAAGAAACCTGGGAGGAAGAAGAGGATAAAATCCGAGAGCCAAAATGTGAAGATGTCATAAGTTTATCCACATTTAAGCCTAAATTTCTATCTTTTAGGCTAGTCGATATTATTGGGGATCAAATTAAACTAAACATGTTTAAGGTGTTTATGCAAATTAATGTATCGTACTCTGATGTAATAAAACCAACACCGCCATATGATATATTTTCAAAATATGTATGTGCATTCATGAGAAAAATTAATTTACATAATTTTGAAAATAACTTTAAAATTGGTGTAATGAATGGGAGATATTATACGATTAGGTGGGCAACCACTCATTTGATCCTTAACTGGAAAAAAAAAAAAAAAAACTCTAAAAAATAAAATAAAAATATAATAATTTTTTTTTAAAGAAGTATATATACACATATAAGTTGTTCCTTTTCTGCATTACTTAAATAGTATTTCTCTGTGTGCAGTCTAAATAAAATTCTTGCATACAAGTTCATGCATTGAAGACCGCCAAGTATGCATATCTTTTATTCTTTTATTACCAATTGAGGATAATGCACAATTTAAGTTAAGGGGTAAGGTGTACTTAAGAATTGATTTATTGGTGTTTGAAATTGATCCGTTGTGAAAATAATTTTGGTTGACTTGATAATATTGTCTTGTGTGGTATATATGATTTTATAGGGCCCCTAAATAATAATAATAATAATAATAATAATAATAATAATAATAATAATAATAATAATAATAATAAAATTAAAAAATTAAAAAAAAATTAGAGAGAAGAGGGAGACAGAATTGACGCTGGTAGTAGTCATTTTTCTCGGGCAGTGCAATCACATTGCCCTAAAGAAAGAGGCACACTGCCAAATATTGAAAAAGAAGGCGTAGCGTTGAAAAAAAAGGCACACTGCCAAATGTTGAAAAATGAGACGCTAGAGGACGCCAAACCTGACGGTGCAATTATGGCATACCTCGAGCCGTGTGTAGAATAGTGATGCCCATTACTCTATAAGAGACTCCATATCTGTAAGAGGCAAGTCACCCTTCCTGAGCTCAATCTTCTCTCCTTTGTGTTATTCTCCGATCAGGTACTTTTATCCATTTTGTAAAGTTTATAGTTATTTACTTTCTTCTTAGTATAGTTTTTTTTTTTTTTTTAAAAAAAATGGATCTTTATTTCTCAAAAATTCACAAGTATTATCCATCTCTCGCGCAGAATGATTTGAAAAAAATTTATGCTACTAGGTGTGAAAGACTTTGGCTGTTGATGCGTAATAACATCCTTGAAGATATTCGTTGGCTGATCGAAACAAAAGTTCGATTAGCTGGTGAAACTTTACCTAGTTTTAAGCATTTTTCAGGCTTAGGGAATAGTAGTTTTGCGAAGAAAAGAAGAGCGAAAAGAGTGAATGGTTGTTACAAATGTGCTTGATGGACCTGTAACACACGATGCAAATCTGTGGGGTTTACGTCCATAAATCGAGAAGATAAAATTAGGTTCATAAAGGATGGACTGAGTAAGGAGTCTTTGGATGATATCCGATTGACTCTTGAGACGCATCCATGTAGAATAGTACAAAGAGAATTTCTTGCTTTATGGACCCAGTTCAGAAGTGACCACCAACGTTATAGTCTTGAGAATTTGACTAAAAACGACCCTATTTGCCAATCTATAAAAAAATTGGATGGGAAGCCTATCCCCACTTCATAGAAAGTGTTTAAGCCGTTTCTGGACGTAAAACTGGAGGAAGATGTGAGCCACAATCACAACTACTTATACATACGCATGATTTTTGTTTGTATTTATTTCTTGTTAAATTGTTGTATAGCTACTTTTGATCGCCAAACTTCTTTTCAGGATATACAAAAGGAACAAACATGGAAGGGCAGTTAGTTCGTCGAATCAATACCATATGTGTACTTTGTGGCTCTCAACTTGGGAGCGATATTTGTTACGCACTTGCAGCGAGCGAACTTGGTAAAAAACTATGAGAAAAAAAAAATAATTTAGTATATGGAGGGGGAGGTCGTGGATTGAATGGTTATGTTTCACAAGCTGTACATCTTGGAAATTCATCCGTGATAGGTGTAATGCCAATCCCTTTAGCTGAACCACATATTTCCGATATTACACGGGTCAACTTATAGAAACGACTTCTATGTCTGAGCGCATGGCTTGTAAGATTTATCAGTCAGATGCCTTCATTGCTTTACCAGGAGGTTTTGGAACACTTGAAGAAATCTTTTGTATAATCTCCTAGGCCAAGAGTAATCTCCATACCAAACCCATTGGACTTTTAAATGTTAACCATTTTTTCGATGGGTTACTCTCTTTTCTTGATCAGACTGTGGACCAACAGTTCATTTCTCGTTCAGCAAGAAAGATTCTCATTTTTGCATCCACCATTGATAAGCTGCTAGAGAAATTACACGCTTATGTTCCACAGTACGATCCTCATGAGCCTCGGATAGACTGGTTTAAGGCAATTAGTAACAAGCGCCAAAGGGGTCCGATTAATTTAGATTTATCACTGTGAGAAATGCTCTTTATTAAGATGGCTGAGTAAGGAGTATTTTTTGTACTCTTGAGACGCATCTAGTTATTGTACAACTTGCAGGATTTTTCTTGGTTGTGTTCTTAAAAAAAAAAAAAAAACTGTGGAATGTTGTTAGCAAAGTCTTTGATAAGATGGCTGAGTAAGGAGTACTTTTTGTACTCTTGAGACGCATTTTTTTTTATCTTATGACTTGCATCAATTTTTATTTTGGTGTGAAAATATAAATATATATATATATATATATGATGTGCTCATTTGTTGTTTAAGTTTTAGTAGTTCACAGCAAATCTATGGACTTGTGGAGTTACAGGTATTCCTAACAACCCTAATTTATTACTGCAATTCAAGTTGGGGGTGTAAGGTCTAGTTATGAATTATCTGGTTCATATTTAACTGTGAGTTTGCTATTGCTAGTTTGTAGTCTTGTGTGAATTGATTATCTTTATCTGCTCTTATTTAAAAAAAAAAAATTATGTGTTTTAAATAATGTTATTCCTAAAGCTTTAAAGTTATGCACTGATAGCCGGTTAAGTTTGCAATATGAAACATGAATGCATTGATTTCTTATTTGAAAACGTATATGCATTAGAATAAGTCATTTGCATTCATCGGGGATTCAAAATTTAAAAATTGGTTATCGGTCATAAAGTCAAAGGTAACAGTAATTAGCTGATTAGTACACTGTATGATCCCTCAACAGAAGTGGAGACTATTACCCAAGTGAGTGTTTGAGCCTAATAACCGTTAATTCTAAGTGAAATAACACTTACTCTAAATATGCTTTATTGTTTATCTTATCTTTTCAATTGCTTCAAAACATCAATTTGCTTTGAATGTCTAGTATGATAGCGGATAAGTTTAACTGGTTTCAAACTCTGAATTAAATGACTGAGTAACATCGTTTTGTAGAAGTATGATAGAGGGATCAATTTCTTTCATTTTGGGCCTACTAACTTTTTTTTCTTTCTTTACATTAACCTCATTTGCTATCCTATTTGAGCCATTTGTAGTACAATTTCTTTCATTACCCTCGTTTAACCCATAACCATATGAATTTTATCCAACCTGGTGTGATTTTGGGAATTAGTCTGTTTATCTATTTTCATATTTAAAGAGAAAAAGAAAAAAAAAAAAAGAGAAAAAAAAAGGAATAGAAAAAAAAAAGTGAAAAAAATGGGGCAAATTCTCTTAGCTATTCAGCATAACTGTTTCAAAATAAATGCTAAAAAAAAAAAAAAATCCCAACACACCCTTTGCATACTCTACCTTTTCTTTGACAACCCGTATTAACCTTATAGCCCCATTACAACCCAGTCTGGTCCCTTTTGATGCTATAAATCATGTGATCTCAGAATTCAAGTTTGGAGTAGGGAATCGTGTTTAAATTCAGAAGTTACTCATCTAGAGCATTATACCAATCATGAAGTTATGTCAATTTTCTTGTTTTTTCATGAAAATACGTTTCTTGTATTTGTGATGACACCGAGTTTTGAACTTGTTCTGCATTTACTCTTATAACGGTGCACCCCCTTGTGTGTACACCTGAGGAATCCTTTTTATTGGAGAGAAAATCCATAGTGATATTTGAAGTCAAAACTTCGAGGGAGTAAGTCTGTGTGTTGGTTATCCTAATTTCCATTTCTGAGATTGTATGACCTTTAACCAAAAATCTGATTTAGAATGCTAAATTACTTATTCGATTTTATGCATTTTGGTTTCGAATTTAAAATTTTTACATTCATACAGTTATTGTGAATAAAGTTTGGCAAGTGTATAATCTGATTGCTAAGGGACTAGCAATGTTTAAGTTGGGGGGTATGATTAGTGGTTAATTTTGTAAAAATTTTGTTATAATTATACCCTTCTTTTGATCTTAAAAATGGTTTAAATTAGATATTAATATATATTTTATGGTTATATGCAAGTTTAAATTGAAAAATGAATGAAATGAAATTTTAAAGTAAAATTTAATAATAATAATAATATATAAAATTATATATAATACATATATATCATTATATGCATGCATGTAATATATATATATATAATATAATCTAATATATATATGTGCCATGTGTAATACATATATATAATATATAATTTATTAATAACATTAAATTATTTTTTTTAGGCATGAAGAATTCAAGCCCATGAAGACTTAAAGTCCATGAAGAATTCAAATTTATGAAGAAATCAAACCCATGAAGAAATCAAGCCCATGAAAAATTAAAGTCCATGAAGAATTCAAACCCATGAAGAATTCAAGCCCATGAAGAATTAAGACCCAATTTGAGCAACTCATGGAAGATATTATTTGGAGAAGGCCCAAGGATTATTTTGAATCCTAATGAAGATTAAAAAACCAATTTATAGAAATCTATTTTTATTTTTTATGTGAGAGCTTTATTAGGTGTGTTTTTTAGCTAAAATCCATTTAACTATTAGGTGGATATTATAGCTAAAATCCATTTAACTTTATGAGTGCTTTATTAGGTATGTATTTTAGCTAAAATCTATTTAATATTAGGTGTGTATTATAGCTAAAATCCAATTAACTTTAAGTGTGTGAGTGCCCATTAGATATAATTATGTCTAATTGAATAATTAAAATTGTGTGGTTTGTATTGCATCTTGTGGCCTATAAATAGCTCACTTGATTGCATTTGTAAGTGTGATTATTATTCTTGAATCAAAATTTAGTTGTTTCCTTATAATTCTCTCTTTGAGAATTGTTCTTGTTCTTTACCCTTTTCTTTAGTATTTTCTCTTGTGATCTTACTTACTTCCTTTATTCTTTTAAATTCTTATGTCATTTATTATTACTTTATTATTTACCGCCTAAATGGCCGGTTAATTTATGCTTTTAAATTTCTGCAATTTTAATTCTTGTCATTTAATTATTCACCGCCTAAATGGCCGGTTAGTTTATGCCTTTAAATTTCTGTAATTTTAATTATTGTCATTTAAATGTTCATTGCCTAAATAGCCGGTTAGTTTCTACTATTTTAATTCCCGTCATTTAAATTATGTTATTCAAATTATGTCATTTAAATTTTTGTCAATTAATTTATAAATGGAGATGAGTAGCTAAATCTAATCTTGGGTTAAGGCAATGACAGTGTCCAACGCCAATGATTCCCAAAGAAAGCTGCGCTTTAAATGAGTAATATCAATTTAAATTTCAGTATGAGTGTGTCTTAATTATTGAGAAATCACTAGGTTTGAATTGGAGCGTAAGCCTAACTTAGAGCTTTCATGCTATGTATGAGAGTTACTAGAACTGGAAATGCTATCATACCCAAACCCGGATGATTAATTTAATTGTGTTTGTATATTAATTGTAATTGGATTTATGGTAGTTGCTTAAATTAGAATCCCGCATATCATGTATGGGGATTGCTTAAACTAGAACTATCATTATCTCTAATTGCATTTAATAACAAACCCTCATATTTGAAATTAAATTAATGTTGTTAATCTTTTATGCTAAAATTTGGGAATCAACGGGTTGGTACTGAAATTGTCTTAACTCAAGCACTATCCAAATTCATATTTTTTACGTTTAATGTTTATTTCAATTTTTGCCTTACTTTATTTTCTAGTATTTGTTGTCTAAAAAGAGCCATAAAAAACCTTGTTGCTAATTTGTCCAAATGCGTGTGCGTGTGTGTGACATTCTTTTTCTGTTGCCATAAATAAATCTCTCAGTGGACGAACTGGATTCATCCAGAAAATATAAATTTAAATTTGGACTACAACTGCACTCGTACACTGGCGAGTATAAACCTCTCAATAAAATAAAAAAAATATAAAAGTTTTATTATGATTTGTTTTTATTGTGTTTTAATTGCAGGGTGAGAGTACAGTCAAATTTTGGCGCCGTTGCCGGGGAGATTAAGGTAAAAACAAAAAGAACAAAAAAAAAATAAAAAAAATAAAAGAATAAGTATCTCCTAATAAAATCAGTAACTCTGTTTCTCTTTTACTTTATTTTTGTTTGTGCATTGTATATGAGACTGAGATCAGGTAGAATTCTTAAACAACATTTTGATATCATTTTGATTCTTTACCTGCAATTTGATTGTCAACTTTACACTCATGTCTCATGTCTCAATAAAATGAAATTTGGACTTTTCTTAAGGGCTAAAATGAAATTTCTCAAAAATAAGGGATGGGCTTGGTCGGTTGTCACTGCCATCGCTGGCGGCTCCTACCGACTGTCGGGAAGCTCTCTAGTGGGTGGCCCTCATGACGGTGAGTCGATTGGCTATGACCATTGGCCAAAATCAAGTAAGAATGGTATTTAAATTTTGGCTCAATGTTAACTGAGTGGCCGGATGATTTTTATCAATTTTTGGCTTTGAATTAGATCCATTGTGGCCGAAAGTGGATGGGTTAATGCTTGGGGTGTTCATTTTATCGATTCGTGGCCATTTCTGAGGTCCAATTTTGAGTATAAGTAGGGGTCGAAATTGAGAGTATTTTCTGTACCAAAATTCTGTAAAGGTGTCATTTTCTGGTTTCCACAAGACACTAAGGTGCATTTAATTGCATTTATTTTTTATGGAATATGGTTATTTTTCACCAACTTCAAACTTTTGTAGGGTTTGATTAGCTAAGGTGGTGTTCTCTTTGTGTTTCATTTTTGAGTTTTGAGTTTTGAATTCATTTTGAGTTTTGTGTTTTGAGTTTTTGTTTTGAGATTTTTAAAAACGCATTCTCTTTGTCAATCTGAGAAACTGTTTTTGAAAACTGAAAACGCGTTTACTTTAAAATTTTGAGAAAAAATATTTTATTCATAAAATAATTTTTAGTTAAATTAAAATAATTTAATGCTAGTATACTATTAAATACATTTTGAAATTAGTGAAATATTGTAATATTTTTTCCCATTACAAAAAAAAAAAAAAATACAATCAAGAAATAAAACAACTTTGGTAAAAATAGTAAATGGAGAAATAAAAATAAAAAATTAAGAAAATAAGAAAATATGATTGTTCATGATAAATAATATTACATTCAACAGTTCAATAACAAATGGATTACAATTACAAGTTTAAATAGTCATGATAGAAATCAAAACAGCTTGAACACTAAAGATTAAAATAAGTCTACATAATCATGTACGACTCCTTGAAAAGTCATTCCACATTTGTGTAACAATTTGATCCCTGACTTGTCCCATTTGAGTTGTTTGACTAGCATCAAATTGTATGGCTCCTTGATCTTGACTTGACTCCGGCATATCTTGAAATACCATATTCTCTGATGAAAACTCAGCAAACAAGTTATCTAAAGCATGCTCATGGCGAATATAATTATGTATTGCACAACATGCAGTAGGGATTTGTCTTTGCCTACTAAGTGGATAATTGGTAATTAATTTTAAAATAGGAAATCTTGCCTTTAAAACTCCAATACAACGTTCAATAATGTTACGACACGAGGAATGTCTATAATTGAACAGTTCTTCCTTTCCACGCGGTCTTCCTCGTCCAAGATAATCATGCAGATGATATCTTCGTCCTCGATAAGGGGCAAGAAAACCAGGCATGTTTGGATAACCAGAATCAACAAGGTAAAATTGATCTGCAAAAAAAAAAAAAAAAAAAGACCTAAATACCCAAATATTATAAAAATATTTGACAAATTATTTGAAATATTAGAATATACCTCCGCGTGGCATTGGAAAGTTGTTTGAAGTTCTTGTGACTGCATCAATGAATACTCGCGAATCATTAGCAGTGCCTTCCCATCCAGAATACACAAATGTGAACTTCATATCAAAATCACATGTCAACATCACATTTTGTGTTATATTAGTTTTCCTTCCACGGAAAGATGTTTGTCTTGATGTAGGTGCCCAAGCTGCAACATGTGTTCCATCTATTGCGCCTATGCAATCCTTAAAGTAAGGAAATTTGCGCAAAATCCGCTCATGTGGCACATTTTGATGTGTTGGACATATTATCTCTGTGCCAAGTGAACAAACAGCCCGTAATACTCGTTTAAACCACTTGTGTATCGTGTTGTTAGAATGTTGAAACCTATCACCAATAATACTATATCGTGTAGTGTGCCCTACAATCATCAAAAACATAGCTACGCCCTCCTCAACGCTCACTTTTTTTCCATCTTTCAACAGCTGCTTCTGTTTCAAAGTATCACAAAAATTCATAAACACATGTTTCTGCATACGAAAATTACGATAACACACATCCGGATGTCCATTTAGAATCTCTAATATGTACATTTTTCTCGTAAGTAATGACGTTCTACAAGGTACCCTGCCGATGACACTACTTTTGCTGGCAACAAAGCAATTAAACATTATTACATCCCCAAAATTTGCAACAATATCATCAGTAAATAAAAAATCATCATCACTCGCATCTTCGTCAGTTGAATCATTGGTATGCATATTACCAACCATATTTGATTCAGTTGACATCCTGTGTATAAATATATTTATAATCACCATCAATAGTCATATCATTCATCATTTATTATAATCAACATAAAGAAATAATTCAACATCAGCTAAAACGACAACAAAGCAATTAAGCATAATTAAATCCCCCAAATATAACAAGCATTCAATTCTAAATAAACTCAACATCAAACAGTTCCAGTTGAAACACAGTTCTACAACAATCAACATCAAACTATGAAGATAAAACAGTACTTAAAGCTAATGTAATAAAACATAGTACTTTCAGCTACAACATCACCAATGAAAATAACACGATATTAGAAATTACGCAATCAACCAACCAAGTCAAAGAAGCTCCAAGATAGGTCTTCTTCTAATTTCTGGCATCTTCACAAATGACACTCTAAAATCTGGATCCTTAAAAGCCTTTATCGCTTTCATATAAACCTCATTAGACACATCTTCCATATTGTTCAAGAGGTCTATGCAAACCACATTTGAATAAGGATCCAGACTAGTAGCTTCATTATCTGATTGATTGCATGATTTTCCTTGAAGCTTTGCAAGCTTTTCTTTTAGGTAAAGTGTCCTAAGTTCAGTTTCTTCATTCCTCATACTAACTGTAGATGACCATTGCGCCATACAAGCATCGAGTTTATCAGTTTTACTGATCTTAGGTTCCTTACGTCGACGTTTGCTAGATTCACCAATTTCTTCACGCCGACGAGTATTTGTAACTTCATCAGCATTCTCCACACGTACATGAATTCCTTTGTTCAAAAAATCATCTTCTAACTGCCTTTCTTCCTCTGATGTTGGAGGAAGCTGAGTGGAAGCATTACCTAATCCTCCAGTAGCTGTAGTCCCGCTAAATATCTCTCCAAGAGTTTCATAGTGCTTACATCCTTCTTTCTTGAATATTTTGTACTCGGACTTGTTAATCTACAATAGTAAAAATAAGACACATTATCACATTGTATAGCAAAAAAGGGTAAGATAGATATGATAAAAAATGATGGTGAAAATATTCTTTACTAAAAATATATACCGTATAAAAGTGTTGCCAAACTTCCTCTGGAGCATTAACTGTGTTGGTATTTGGATCCCATGTAACACCTGTATGTCCTAAAAGTTCAGAGAACAAGCGATGAACCTTACGTAAACGGTTCCATTTCCCCTTTAATCTATCTATGCCGTAATCCGTTTTTGTGAGGGTAATCATGGCTTGATTGATCTTGCCCCAATCGTCTTTCGTGAATGTAGAACATTGCAACATCCCTGATTTCACATTCTCGTAAAGAATACCAATAAATGCGTGTTCATTCTCATCGGACCACGACATTGGTTCCTTAGTCTTACCTCTGTGACCACCCATGTTCTATATTGAAGATAATAAAAAATATAAAGATAACACGAAAAATATACTCCAACTTACTAAAATATACTCCACAGGACATTAAAAATAATTCAACATCATAATTTGATAGACCCACATTTGGACCAAGGAAAAGAAAAACAAACACAAGAAAAAAAATGCAACACTAATAGCAAAAAGAAATAGGTAGTAATAATACCAAAATTAGAATCAATGTTATTTCTAACAATGTTAGAATAAAAAAGTCTATATGTTTTATTCTTCTTAATGAAATTTAATTAGTGGGGCAAAACAGTATATCAATTGTAAGCCTCTAAGGTTGTCACCTAGAAGGATTTAGGCAAATTCTGAAAAAGGCTAACAAACACTATTTAATTGATTAAACTCCATTGAGTAGCTAGCCAGTCAAAAGATAGAATCATGTGAACAACACAGACAATTCTAGAATAAGCAATTCAAAACCATAATACAGGAGGTGCAAAAATGAAATTATCAATTTACACATTGCTATTCAAATGCCTGTACCGCCTCCAATGCTTCAGATAATTGAGGCTGTTCTGAAAAATTCTGAATAGGAAGTATGTTTTCACATTTTCTAATAAAAAATGCTATACATGTTAAGCTTTATAATACACTAGGCAACTCAATTAGTATACTAAATGCAAAGGACATCCATAGCAATAAAAGTAATATTACAATGGTGACAGAAGGAATATGAGAAGAACTTAAATCACCTAATTTCTTTCTGATTTGATATGCATTTTCATTTATTGTAAGTGGCTTTCTTAGCTGTTAAAGCTATTTTTTTTTTCTCTTCTAGTAAATTACCTTCATATAAGTGAACCTGTATTAAGTTGAAGAATGGGTATTCCATTCTTTATTTCAGGAAAAATAGCAATCCATAATCTATGTTATCATGCTCTTCCTTCAATTTTAAGAGCTGGAGTATAGAAACTGTTACGCAATGGTTCATTTTGTTATATTCTACAAGCTTATTGGCATAGTGCAACAATAGTGTAGTGACAAAATGCTGAAAGATCTAAGTGCTATAAGGCCTTTGAGAGAGAAAACCCAAGAAGGTTTTCCCTGGTAAGATATTTCACCTCCTTTTAGAGACAGCTTGATACAATGTATGAGATAGAAGAAAATTGTCCAGTTTATCTGATTAGAAATTAAAGAGAAACATGCGTTCTTCCATAAAGCATCAAAATATGTTTTAAAGTGAAACACAAAGATGTTAAAAGACCCAAGAAGCACAAAGGCAACAAGGTCTTCTACAACCTAAGCACAAGGTACTACATAAAGTATAAGAAGTAATACATCACCGAAACATGCTGTTGGAAAAGATTTTAAGGAGAAATATATCAACAAGAACTTCTAAGAAAGATTTTTCACATATAATATTTTCACTAATTCAATTAACAGTCCATGAAGCCCAATTTTGCAGCCACTAGCTTCAAGCCTATTCAAACGTATCTTATAACTATAACTACAAGTTATCCCAAATTGCTTACAAGTCAAATATGTATTAATTCCAAACAAATATACAAAGTGGCATAGATTCCAAGTGACCTGCCAACAACAAACCAAAGCCCTGCCTGCAACTCCATATATATATATATATATATTACATTCTGAATATATTAAATACAGAATTACACTTAAAAAAATTGTCAATAAAAATCTCATCAATCATACCAATAATCATCAAACAAACTCAATCAACCCAACAACCATTCCAAAAATCTCATACAAACAATCACCAAACAAACTCAAACAACCCAACAGCTATTCCAAAAATCTCTAAAAGAATCAAGGAACACATCACATTTTTTAAATCTAAAACCCTACTTAGATCCGGATTTAAGCAAACTATCACAAAATTACTGAAATCGCTTAAATTAGAATACAAATCAAATTATGAACAAAATAATTGAAATAAGAATACAAAGCTTTTAACCTGAAGACCAAATTCGTAGGATGAAATGACGAACGGTGTAGGCGAACGGCTATGGGGAAAGAAGAAACAATCGGTGTAGGTGAAAGCAAGGCGTCGCTGATCTGGGTTGCTGGTGGCGACGACGTGCAGCGGCTGCGATGGCGGTGGAAGGTGCTGCGACGGCCAAAAAAGAAGAAAAGGGGTTGACGATGGCTGGAAGAGAGAAAGAGAGTCGCGATCGGCGACCAACAAGGAAAAGATGCGCAATCGATGGCCAAGATGGAGTCAAATCTGCTCAGATCTAGAAGAGGGAAAGAAATGGTGGTCAACGATAGCTGGGGGCGGTGATGCCTTGGCAGGTGCAGTCAACTATGGATGGGGGCGCTGATGCTGTGGCTGGCGCGATCGACGGATAGGAAAATCTGGGTTGCTGGAGCTTGGATGAGAAAAGAAAGATGGAGTGCTTGAGGGAAATGAGGAGGCAGAGAAGAGATGGAGTCTGGGAGATGGAGTTTGGGAAATGAGGAGGCAGTCACGTTTGCACTGTGTGAGAAGAAACACGGCTGTTTTCCGTGTTTTGAAATTTTAGCCGTGTTTTGGCTGAAAATAGCCAAAACGAGTTTTTTCTGTTTTGAATTTCCTTCACAAAATTTTTACTTGTTTTTTAAAATGTATTTTTAAAAATAACAAAAAAAACACGTTTTGAGTGTTTTGAAAAATTAAAAATAGAAAACGGCACGAAAACGACAAAGAGAACAGGGCCTAAGTTTTCCAAAGAAATTAAGGTCCAACTTTCGGTCAGTGAGGCACAGCGCCTCCCGCTTCTCTCCACCACGATTTCTCTAGGGTTTTAGTCTCCCATTCGAGCCGGCTTCGTCCCCTTCCTCTTCGTCGCCATCCACCGCCGAAGTCGAGCCCCTACTTGGGCTTCGTCGCCATCTCCGACTTCCTGTGAGTCGCCATCCACCGCCGAAGAAGACCATCTTCGACTTCCTGTGACTCGTTATCCACCGCCATCAATCTTGGACTTGGGCTTCGTCGCCATCTCCACAGATGACCAGCTCTGACTTCGTTTTCATCGCCATCTTCGCAGAAGACCATCTCTGATTTCGATTTTCAGACCACCGGCGCATCTGCATCTTCTTCCACGGTAAGGTTTCCGTCCTCGTTCTGTTCTTATTTCTGTAGATCCGGCGAGCGATCTTGGTCTTCGTCCACCGATCTTGGTTTTTCTCTCTGTTTCAGTAAGCGATCTTGGTCTTCGACCATCGATCTGGAGTCTTTGTCCACCGGAAGTCATCTTGTTATCTGTTTCAGCGAGCTATCTTCGTGTTCGCCATCTCCTCTGAAGTCGACCTCCGATTCCGACTTGCAGACCGCCGTTCATCCTCGTCGCCATCTTCGTCTACAGTAAGCTTTCGTCGCCATCTTGGGCAATTTGTCTCAAAATTCGTCTCTCGTTCTGTGTGTAGTAAGATGGGGGTACCAGAGGCAGAGAGCAGCGCCAGTGGCAGCTTAAGAGAAAGAAGAAGAGAAAGTTCCCATCAAAACCAACCTCCTCAACTCACTGATTTGTCTCCGTGGGGGCCGGCGCTGCGGCAGCTACCGCGGCCGGCGCCGCCCCTGCCGCCTCCTCCGCCGCCCCTGCCGCCGGGGCCGGCGCCGCCCCTGCAGCCGCCTCCCCGGCCGCCGTCGCCCCTGCCGCCGCCGCCCCGGCCGCCGTCGCCCCTGCCGCCGCCGCCCCGGCCGCCGTCGCCGCCGCTGCCTATGGAACACCTGCTGGAAAATGCCAGGAATTGTGTGAATGTGCATGGGGATACGTTGCGGCTTGAGGTTGATGAGCAACGCCCAGATCATCATCTGATCTCATTCGGTTTTGATGCACCGTGTGATGGGAGGTACGCAATTTTTGTACCATTTACGTTCATGTATCAATTAAATTTTTGTACCATTTACTTGTTCTGTATTTTGTGACTGGCACACTTGCCAAGTGGGAAGAAAAATTTTGTGAGATGACTATAAAGCCAGCCAGTCTTAAAGTGCCAGGCAGTTGGAAATATATTCTTTTAGGAGAAAAAGTAGTTTAAAAGCAAATCTCAAGATGAAAAAATAAAGAGAAAACCATCTAAAAATCTTCAGGCTACGTGCAAGTGCAAAAAAGAAAAAAAGAAGAGAGTTTTGCTGGAACTTTGAAGAGTGGGTTACATAGCTCATGGTGGCAGAGGTGTTAACGGGAAGCAGTGAGCACCAATAAGAAAATCCAGACCCCAACGAAGAACCTCAACCCCTGTCCAGTTCTGTGACCAAATGGAGAATAGATTACTGTTGATCAATTGAGGGGAGAAATGGATTGTAGAACTTTGTTGAAGAGACAAATGAGGACTAATAAATTAAATCTGCATTTATTTTAATTTATAATTGATTTTCAACTTTTTTTTTAACTTGTTTCATTGTCTAATTTGTTGGATAAATATCTGACAAACACAATACAAAACCTTACAGAATTCTCCGTGCTTCCATGAACAAATGGTTTGTGAATACTCCCATGAGCAAATGCCAATAGTATGAATAAATGCTTATACTCCAACGTTGGCAATGGTTTGTTCAGGTACTAAATGCAGATATAGTGATCGATACCAATGTCACCCCTCCAACATATGGTCCCTCCTCTAACAGGATTCTAGGCCATGACAGATGATGATTCTCTACCTTGATTCCTTCACTATAAATATGGAGTCCCAACCTCAATTGAGAGAGGGGATTGCGAAAGAATAAAGAAAATCCTTGCTGCTCCGTATATGATTTCCACTGCTGCTTGCTCTCTCTGAATTGCTTTAGCTCTCTTCTTTCTGGCTCTGATGGTTTTTGTGCATGGTTGTTGCATCATAATTTGTAGTAGGCCATCAACCAATTCAGGCTTCCTTTCACCATGTCTCACACTCGCTATACTTGGTTTTGTTGCTATTTGTATTGGTTTCATATTTTTTTGTGCTTTTTTTTTTTTTCCAAATTTTATATTTTTCAAGTGAAACTTGGGGATATACTGCTTTTATGGCCATCCTTGTTTTACTACTAGCTAGCCCTTGTTCTATTGGACCTTTGAGTTATTTACAGAAATAACAAGTTCAAATCACTCCAGGTTCAATATGCACACTTGCAGATGGTGTTGAAGTTTGGGTTACATCTGCTTTTGTTGCGCTCTTTGTTAGTATCATGTCTCTCTGGTCAATATTTTTAGACTTTTAACTTAACCTTTATCCCAATTCTTTAAATGAATGTTGTGTATATATTCAGCTGCATGATTGAAGTCATCATGTGTTGTCTCACTTTATCATTTACTTTCTTGTGGACATGATGAAACATTAGCTTCTATAAAACATAGAACAAAGAGAATATGGATTATTTTCAAGACCAGACTACATGACGTTAGGGATATTTATTTATGAAAGTAAATGTGCAGATAAATAAGCTTGCCAAAGATGACTTAATGCTATCCTGGATTTTGATTTTACTCTGGAAGGTGGGGCACTGCAATTGTACAAATGGGAGGATGTTGTTTTGAGAAAGAGACAAAAAAGTTAAATATTTTTTTCATGTGTATTAGGTATATATGCACTCTATTAGGTACAACTTTGGAAGCACAACGCACAAGTCTAAGCATGTGCGATACTATAAACTATAAAGCTAACAGACGTGTACTATTTCTGGAAATCATCAGTTGATAAGAAGAGTTCTATTCCTATTAGCTTGTACTTCTTTACTGCCCTCTTTCAATGAGAGAGTCTTTACAAATGAAAGCAAACTTTTTAGGAAAGAGTGAAGGTGGGATTAGCTACAGCATTGTCCTGTGGTACTGTAGAATGTAGCGTAGTCATGAACCGAGCAGCTGATAACATGGAAAACCCTTTCGTATTACTTTGCCTGGACTTGAATGTTTGTCATGGCTCTGTTAGATACCAGGTGACTCTGTTGTTCTTGCTTGTAATTGAGCAGCTTACAAGTTATTGTCTTGTTCTATCTTTGGAAAATATTTTTATGACTACTGTTTTAGATTCTTCTATTCTTCAAAATACAAAAGCAGCCACCCGAATTCAATCTTCTTGATTATGGTATAAAAACTCAAAAGCCATATTGAGTTTCAATGTTAATGTGTAAAAGAAGCATATTGAGAATTGCCCCAGTGGCAAACGCAGGTGGCCAAATTCAAGATAACACTTATAGGTGGACTAGCTATTGTTTCAAAAAACCATATAATTAACTATTCTGGTGGTGGGCTTTAGATAATCCTGTCCAGTGGAAGGTTTAAGCTTAAGAAAGGAACAGTACTGACGTTTCATGTTTAGCTATGTGACATCCTTACATTTGATAACTTTTTATTAATGACAGAAAGTTTGACTCCAGAAAACTAAATTAAGTAATACTGAATGACAGCTTCCTTGGGTTCTATTATAACTGATGAGTTGGACATTTTCTGACAGTTCTATCTATTTGGAGAAGTGTACATGCTATTGCCCGGGGGGGGAATATATTACTTGGGATCTGAAATCCTGAATTCACTTTGCATGATGTCTTCACTAAGTTGGAATTAGTTGGTGCCACATGCTGATCTTTTTATGTTTCTAATTTTGAAACATAAAAATATTTGACTTCTCTGAATGCGATTTACCATTTTTGCTGCTTAATATCATTTTATGGTTATTTCTGATGGACAGGTTTACCATTTTTTACTTTGCCAAGGAAAAGCCCAATTGTGAATTTATTCCAGTAATTTCTGAAGATTATTATGTGCCAGCTAAAGTCCCTTTTCAGGATGGGCTTGGCCAGAAATTCCGTCAACCTTCTGGAACTGGCATTGACTTGGGTTTCTTCGCATTGGAGGAACTTTCTACACCATCACTAGGAGAAGATGTGTTCCCTCTTGTAATCTTTGCTGAAACATTTGTGCCAAGTTCATCCCCCTGTATGCAAGTTATTCAAGCTGTTATTGACAAGAACGATGATAAGAATGCTTTTGATGTGAGAGTGATCAAACAGACGTTCTGGATTGATGGGTTTTCGTTTAAACGGGAAGAGATGTATGGAATCACAAATTCAACTGCAGAAAGCTTCAAAGATGGGGATTCAGGCACGTGTGTGATTTGCCTGGACAAACCTAATGATACAATTGTTCTTCCATGCGGACATATGGTGAGAGTCCATCTAAAAGTAATTGTTTTGTTATGAGTGGAAATCAAAGGTGTAATTGTGCAATGAACATAGTGATAATGGTCATGGATTCATCGTACAGGACAAGAAGCCAAGCTTTTGAGAGTGATAATGGGATAAGGGCAAGCTCATTGTCTTAAGTACATAATGTGGATTAGTTTAAACCTTGAACTCTCAAGATTACCCAAGACAATTGTAGATTAACTCAACCATGAACTGCCTTCAAGCTCACTATTAGTTGAGCTCCACCCTAAGGCATTTTGCCCATTCTTGCTGTGACTTTCCAATATGGACTTAGCATAGTTCAACTCACATAAAATTTGATGCTCCCCACACTAAGAGCATGGGTTTTCCTGTTCATAAGTCTCTCATTTCTTCTTTTGGTCGTTCCGTTCATTTCTAACTTGCTGTCTTTGCTGACTAATCAACTGTTGCTGAACTTGTGAAGCATGTATTTCAAATGGTTAATGGTATACTGGCATTTTTTTGTCAGTTTCTTGTCTGTTGCTTGAAAGTCTACTAGAAGTATACATTTTTAGCACTTAGAATATCTGTGTGGGTTAAATATGGGAGAAATGACTGATAAAATTTTCTTTTTGTAGAATAATCCGTACAGTCCCTAAAACACTTTGCTGATCCATTTTTTTGCCAGCAAGGACATGTACTGAAGAATCAATTGGGAGTAGGAGGGGGGGGGGGGGAGACTAGGTAGTCGATATTTAATGCTTACAGATTTTTTGTTTCTCATCATTTTTTTCTTTTTCATGATTAATGTTTCCTTTGTTCCCATGGCCTTTGTATCCTTTCCTTTAAATTTTACTTTTTGGGATTTTGTTTGTTGTGGTGTGGGAGTTATCAGGTTAATATTAATGTTGAAATTTTCAGGTTGGCACAACAATTGTGATATGCGGTCTCTGTCTTTTATTTCTTTTACATCAGTTGCTTATTTTTTGACAGGAGAGTTTCTTATTTTGCAGTGCATGTGCAGTGAATGTGTAGAAAAATGGAGGATATATAATGATACTTGCCCTATATGCCGTAAATGCATGGAAAAAGTCATAATCAACAATATTGATCAGTGAGTGATCCCTTCCTTTGTTCTGGATCCCATTGTATGATACTCTTTCAATATTCTTTTCTTCGTATCTAATCCTTTAATATATGTGCTTTCTGTTCTTTTAGTTGTTAAACATATCTTCGTTTCTGTCTGGTCTTTGATCACATGGCGCTGTATGCATAAGGGTGCACTTTGGCATGATTTTTTGCAAAAAAGAGTATGGTATTGGCACCCAGTTCGTTGATAAAGGTAGTTTTTATCTCCAGAAACCTCTCTCTGTCTCCTCTCTTGAAGTTCTCAAGAAATATGATCTGACTAAAGTGTTGAAACTCCTTACTTTCCCTTTAATTCTTCTTTTCCTTTCGACATAGAAAATGAATTCCGCCAGTCCTTGCTTGCAATTTCAGTTCATATAGTCTTTTATCCTTGAGCAAGATATTCAGTTGGATGGTGTACCCAGCAAAAAGAAACAAAAGAAAAAAGAGCTGGGTAAAAAATAGAAAAGAAAGAAAGAAAGAGGGCTGTGAGAGGATGCAGATTTTGGAAGCAAGAGAGAGAGGCAAATCCTATGCCTATAAAGGTGGATGAAGATTCCAGGTGATGGGAAGGAACTCTTTTCAATCTACTAACAGCGAAAAAGAAAAGAGGCACTGAGAATATTTGCCATGGGAGTTGGCAAAAGGAGGAGAGAACCTGAAAATCTTCTAGCATTGGCTGGAGAATGAATAGAGGATGCAGATTTCTAGAGTTATCCTTCAATTTTTTACTAATATGGTGAATTTTTTATTTTACAGTTTGGAAAGTCCTTCAACTATGGATTTTTAAACTCTTGTTAAGAATTATATTGACATCCATGAGAATGCAGCCTAGTCTAATCATTAGGCAAGTCTTAACAAGATTTCTCTTCCTTTCTGTTTTCTATTTGGTCTTCTTTATTAAGCCAAGCCTAGGGTGGAAGGATATCTGGGGTTTTCAGTATTCTATTTTTTGTATTCAGAGGAAAGATAAAAGTATGATGAATGAAAATGCCATAAAGCTTCATATCATCACATAATCCATTCTTTTGTCCCCGTTCTTAAGCATTCATTAATCAACGATTCTCCTGATTGATCAAATATAAGCCACACTTTTGTTTCTCTCTCTCACTCTCTTTTGAGTCTCTTGTTTTTACTTCCTTCTTTCCCTTTGGAGAAAAATATAAAGCCATGGCAACATGAAGGTTGAGAGCCCATGTGGGTGTGGATAATAACGCCTATACTTTTTAGGAATTATTTGTTAAAATTAGTAAGATAAGCCTTTATTAAGATAATTTATTTGTAAAGTTTAAGATAATTTATCCGAAAGTGAGGAAGGGATAAGTTTATCTTGAATGTTCAAGATAAGAATTGTGACATTTTTCAAAAAATTTAAGAATTACAATAGAAAATACTTTTGTAAATATACTTTTCAAATCTCATATTTTTTGATTTATATCTTGGTTAAAAAATACAACCCTTGAAAATAATAATGTTTTAAGTCATCATATGTAATCTTACAAAAGAATGAACTTGCTTGTTCCAAATAAAAACAAAAGATAAGGATATTAATCAAATTTATCAAAATAACAGTCAAGCCCTGGATAAAGAATTGGAAATGATCACGGCTTATTGGAGTTATTGTTTCTGCAAATTGCATTCATACATAGGTCCAAACCAACTGGCTGGTGAGATTTGACAGATCGGAGGAAGAAATATGATGAAAGATCTCTTTCTCCCTCTCTCTCTGTCCAGCTTTATATACTGCCATTGTCAATAATTTTTCATTCTTACAATTCTTTTTCATTTACTCTCAGACCCTTGTGGTTTTGTTGCTTACAACACTGACAGAGTTGGAGAA
Organism: Diospyros lotus; assembly: GCF_014633365.1. Taxonomy (NCBI): domain Eukaryota; kingdom Viridiplantae; phylum Streptophyta; class Magnoliopsida; order Ericales; family Ebenaceae; genus Diospyros; species Diospyros lotus. The sequence goes on from NC_068341.1 coordinate 4,607,193, forward strand.
AATAACAAAATTGCACTGTGTTTCAAACTGTAGCATACTAATCAAATTCATTCAACCTTTCCCCAACCCTATCTTCGTTTTCTTCCTGGCCTCTATCCACACACTATTCTCCCCCCTATAATTGGGGGACAAAGCTGCAGAAGATGAAACATATGAGCCAACCTTTCAAACAATTATAGACACCAATCCTTAGAAGACGTACATTTCTCATGTTTGCTGTGCACTGCGAGAGACAAATAGACCTAGATTATAGGCCAGGCCTATTCTGCCATTGCCATGGGTAAATTAGTTTGTAAAAAATTATTATTATTATTATTATTATTTTTAATTGCTACAATATTTTCTGTACCAAAATTCTGTAAAGGTGCCCTTTTCTGGTTTCCACAAGACACTAAATTCTAAGGGCTACAGTAAAGAGGGGCTGCAAATGCCATGTGAGGATTGGTGGGAGAGAATAAAATGCAAGCTATATATAGGAAAAGGGCATTGTCAAAGATGTGCCCATAGCCAGCCAGAGAGCCTGAGTTTATCTCATTATCAATCACCTTCTAAATTCCATTTGATGCTTGTGTGAAGCTTGGCATATAAATGGCAATGCCACTCCACATTTGGCCCCTATTATAAAATGTTACGGTGGGTAAAGGTTGAAAAGAACATATCTTGATCTGCAATCAAGTTAGTTTATATAGTGATGAAGGTACCTTGCGTGTCGCTGACTGTCGTGGGAGGATAGAGGGTCGAGATGCACGATAATGTTGGGGATTATTCTCGAAGATCTTGGGTCTGATGAGGATCAATGTGCGAGTTATGTGGCATTGATGGAATCCGTTACTAGCGCAAGAATCTCGACTTAGATAGAAATGTTATTTGAGTTCATGGGCCAAGATCTAGCTTGGGGACTAGGTTAGGTGCCAAGTGGTGGGCCTGCTGCTTGGACACAATCCAATGGGTCAGTAAGGCTCAGAGCTCCCCAGGTCAGATATTCGCAAAGATAAATATTTGAGCTCGAAATGTAGCTGAGGTGGTGATAGCGTCCTAGTTTGCCTTGGTCTTCAGGCAAGCTGACTGGAGCCGAGTTTTCATGTAAATAAATTGAGGAAAGAGTACTCTCTTATAAATTTGAAAATTAGCGAACACAAGCTTATTGTTTTCAACTCTGACTCACGAGCAGGCCACCACCATTCACATTATACATTATCAGGAAAAGAGGGGTGGGTTTGGCTGCATAATAAAATAGAATGAGTAAAATGAAGAGATTGATGCACAAAGTCAAAGGGGGGTTTTTAAGAAAGAACAATCATTAGCTTACAGAGGAGAGAGAGTGTTGGGGGGGTGGGGGGGTTCAAACGTAGAGAGCATAACTCCTCAAACATCGTCCACTTGCTTCTAAGGACACAGTTAAATGGGCTGCTTTCCCATTACTATTAGTTGCAGGTGCGCGGCCTAGTGCCCAGCCAAGCTCACGCGCGGCCAAAAGTTCCTCGTGCTGGGACTTATTTTATACAAGTGTGACTAGGGTGTTTAGCTCCTCGTGTATAAATGGCCTTCGTCGAAAGAGAAAAACAGGTCGCATGCTCTGACATAGATTACAATTTCTTCTTTGTGTGGATAGTGTGGGTGACCTCGCGGCAGAAAGATTTAACTATTAAGACTCGATTTTTTCCTGCATGGGATAATTAAAAGGTTGGTTTTTATTTTTGATTTTTTTGTTTATGTGCAAAAAGATTATATATATTTGCGAATTAGATCCGATCTATTTGAGTTTGTCAAAGAGTTTGATTGATAAAAAAAAAAAAAAATAATTTTCGACTACGTTATGTTTTTTGAAACCCAACAGATCTACAAGAAGGCAAGTCTTTCAGTTTTATTAGCAAGTTCCATTGATATATATGTATATACACACATTTGGGTCTTTGGCCGAAAAGTTTAACCTAGTTCTATGAAGATCTTGCTGTCGGATCTTACTAGTTTTTGGATGTGTAGGTCGTTGGGGGTAAGCGTGTCAATGGTTGCCTTTGATCGTCGGAATCCACTGGCCACAGTGGTCCGTGGCGATTGGTAGTGCGCTTTCCATTTTGGCCGAAAAGTTGAAAGCCAGGTCTGCGAAGATTTGGCCGTTGGATTTGCTGGTTTTTGGATATGTTGGTCGTTGGGGGTAAGAGTGTCGGATGGTTGCCTCTGCCGAAAATCATTGATCACAGTGGGTCATGGCGATTGGCAGTGGGCTTCTCGTTTTGGCCGAAAACTTAAAAGCCAGATCTACAGAAATCCAAGTGTTAATTCTTGCCCATTTTTGTGTATGTTGACCCTCTTGTCTTGACGAATTAATGGTTGGCTTGATTGTAAATATTGTTGATAGTTGTTTGAATATATTATTGACTATAAGTTTATGTTTGTTTGAGTGTATTGTGAAACTTATTTATTGTTTCTATTTGTTTGTATTATGTTTTAATTATTTTTTATAATTTTTAATTAAAACTTATATTTATAAAAAATCTTTCTATTTTTTTTAATTTACCCTTTATCCCTTATTTTCGTTTTTTACTTTCTTTTTTTTAAATGTCGTTCCTTGGTTTTCTTTTCGTATCTAAAACTCGAACTAGGCCGAAACACAACTGGATCCACACCAGCCAAGTGTCAGCAGCTTTCATAATAATTCGGCAACGATTCCAAGTTCGAACCGAACCAATCTGGTTGTTTTTTCCTTTTACTATGTCTATCATTTATTTATTCTTTGGCTTTTGTTGAGTTTTTACATGGAAGATTAGTTCTAGAAGTTGAAGAGAAGAACCTGTTAGAATGAAGATGTTTTTTCTGACTGTATTTTATTCTAAGTTAGATTAGTTAACTTAGTTAACTTAGTTTTTTTATTATGAGGGGTATGTTAGTCTTTTGCATAGGCTAAGTTCTAAACCCTTGTAATGGTCTAAGTTAACGCTATCAAATAGGATGTATCTATAGGCAAAGTTTTTCACATTCAAAATGCAAGAAGGGCAGAAACTAAATAATCACATAGATGAGTTCAATAAAATATGTCTTGATTTATAGAACATAGATATTAACTATGATGAGGAAGATAAAGCCCTTGTATTATTGCATTCTTTTCCAAAAACATATGAAACCTTTGTTGATATATTAAAACATGGTAGGGAAAAGTTATCCCTAGAAGATGTTTTCGGAGCATTAAACTCCCAAGGAGTTGCAACGGAAAGTAGAAGGAAAATCTGCTGGAGATGTCCTTACTGCTAGAAGTAGGACTGAAAAGAGAGAGTTTAAATCAAAGGGGAAGTCCAGAAGCAAGTCCAAGAATGGTAAGAAACAGTTTAAGTGTTATCATTTCCATGAAGAGGGTCGTATTAAGAAATTCTGCCCTAAGAGAAAGAAAGACTTTAAGGAGAAATCAAATTCTGAAATTTCATCCTCTATATGTGAGTATGACTATGATAGTGCAGATGCATTAGTTGCATCTTGCCTAGAAGATATGGATTTGTGGTTTTTAGACTCAGGTTGTTCCTTTCACATGACATCCCATAGAGAATGGTTTTTAAACTATCAAGATATTGGTGGTGGAAAGGTGAGGTTAGGGGATAACCATGAGTGTATTATAAAAGGGATAGGAGACATAAAAGTAGAATGCATGATGGATTGATAAAAATATTAAAATCTGTTAGGTATGTTCCAGAATTAAAAAGGAACCTAATATCCCTAGGAGAATTGGATAAAAGTGGCCATTCCCATAAAGGGCATGGTGGATTCTTAAAGTTATCAATGGGATCCCTTATCTGCATGAAAGCAGCCCTTCACAATGGTATATATGTGCTGGAAGCAACCACTTTAAGTGGTGAGGCAGCAGTAGGTGAAAATAAAACCTATGATCAAGCAAAATTGTGGCATTATAGGATGGCTCACATCAGTGAGCAGGTCTTAGAGAACTGTCCAAACAAGGTATCCTAGGAGCTGAAAAATTAACGGATTTGGATCAATGTGAAACTTGTATTTTTGGTAAGTCTTCTAAAACAAAATTCCCTAAGAAAGCAAATCATATATTGAAAGCCCCTTTAGAATATATCCATTCTGATTTATGGGGCCCTAGTCAATCTTTAACACATGGTGGGGTAGGGTATTTTTGGTCAATCATAGATGACTTCTCTAGGATGGTTTGGGTATATACAATAAAATCAAAAGATGGAACTTTTGAAGCTTTTAAATCCTGAAAAACCTTAATAGAGAATCAAAAAGGTATGAAAATCAAGATTATTAGAAGTGACAATGGTCTTGAGTATTGCAACAAAGAATTTGCCCAAATGTGTAAAGAAAGTGGCATCCTTAGGCATCTAACAGTCCCCGGAAACCCCAAGCAAAATGGCCTAGCTGAGAGAATGAATAGGACTCTTTTAGAAAGGGTAAGATGCATGTTAATCCATGCTAGGTTGTCCAAATCATTTTGGGGAGAAGCTGTTACAACAGCTGCCTATGTAATAAATAGGTCTCCTTCAGCTGCAATAGGGTTTAAAGCACCCTATGAAATGTGGCATGGTCATAAGCCAAACTTAGCACATCTAAGGGTATTTGGCTGCATTGCTTATACTCATGTTAAGCAAGGGAAATTGGAGCCTAGAGCCAAGAAGTGTCTGTTCATAGGTTATCCCAATGGAGTAAAGGGATATAAGTTATGGGCCTTAGAAGAAGGATTGCCAAGGACTTTGGTCAGTAGGGATGTGACTTTCAGTGAGGATTCCTTCTTAAAGGATGATAAGGTAGATTTTCAAAAGGATAGGATAGTAAAAGGAAAGGCTGGTGAGATAGATCAGCGAGTCCAGGATGCTGCCATGCAAAATCCCATGGATCTGGCAGCAGATCAGCACACTGACAGTGCTGATTATCCTATGCAAATGGACCAACATGATGCCGATCCTTATTCTCCTACCTTAGAGAGCTTTCCGTAGAGTAGCAGTGATGATCCCTCAAGTTCTAAGAGGTTCCAGCCTTCTGGCAGTGCTGGACATTCAGGTTCGGATAGTTCCTCTAGTGTAGGTAGGTATAATGTGGCAAGGGATAGACAAGGGAGGGAGGTTAGACCTCCTATTAGGTATGGATACTCTGATTTAGTCTCATATGCACTGTTAAGCGCAACAGAGACATCTGGTGATGAACCTCTTACATATGAAGAGGCTATGAGATCAAAAGATTCCAAGCTATGGTTGGATGCAATGAGATCTGAAATGGATTCTCTAAATAAGAATAAAACTTGGGTTTTGGTTGATAGACCCTTAGGTAAAAGGGTAGTACGCTGTCAGTGGCTCTATAAGATTAAAGAGGGGGCAGGTAAGGAGCAAAAACCTAGGTATAAGGCTAGGTTAGTCTCAAGAGGATTCACCCAAGTGGCTGGGGTGGATTTTAATGAGGTTTTCTCACCGGTGGTGAGACATACCTCTATTAGAATCTTGCTTGCAATGATTGTCCATTTAAATTTAAATCTAGAGCAAATGGATGTGACCATCGCATTCCTCCATGGTGAGTTAGAAGAGGACATCCTAATGGATCAGCCTAAGGGATTTGAGGTAAGGGGTAAGAAGGAGCAAGTATGCTTGTTAAAGAAGTTCTTATATGGACTTAAGCAATCCCTTAGACAATGGTATCGAAAATTTGATACATTTATGATCAACCAAGGTTTTAAGAGAAGTGCCTTTGATTGTTGTGTCTATCTTAAGCATATTTCATCTAAAATTTCTATCTATATCTCCTTCTATATGTGAATGACATACTGATTGCTAGTCAATCAGATGTGGAGATTCATAGATTAAAGCTGAAATTAAATTCAGCCTTTGAGATGAAGGAGCTAGGAGAAGCTAGAAAGATTTTAGGGATTGAAATAGAAAGAAATAGACAAAAGAGGTTAATCAAGTTATCTCAAAAGGCATACTTAGAGAAATTGATTAAGAGATTTCAAATGCATGATGCAAAGGAGGTAAAGGTTCTTTTTGCACAACATTTTAAGCTATCCCACAACCAACCACCTACTAATAAGGAGAGCATAAGAGAAATGAGCAAGATACCTTACTCTAGTGCGGTAGGTAGTCTCATGTATTGTATGGTGTGTACCAGGTTGGACTTAGCTCATGCTATGAGTGTTGCTAGCAGGTTAATGGCTAATTCGGGTAAGGATCATTGGACTGTAGTAAAATGGATATTTAGATACCTCAAAGGATCAATAAACATGACTTTAGTTTATGGTGGAGCTTGTGTTGAAGATGAGCCTAATATACTAGGATTCACTGATGCTGACTATGCAGCAGACTTAGATAGGAGGAGGTCATCTACCGGTTATGTATTTAAGCTATGGAATGCTACCATAAGCTGGAAAACAAATTTGCAATCGGTAGTAGCTCTCTCAACCACTAAGGTCGAGTACATAGCAGTTACAGAAGCTATGAAGGAGAGCTTATGGTTAAGAGGTCTAGTGAGTGAACTCCTAGGTAGAAAGGTTAAGGCAATCTTAAATTGTGATAGCCAAAGTGCTATTCATTTGGCTAAAAATCAAGCACATCATCAAATAACTAAACACATCGATATTAGGTATCACTTTATCAGAGAAATCCTTGATAGGAAGGAAATAGATTTGGTTAAGGTAGCAGGTGAAGATAATGCTGCAGACATGTTTACTAAAGCAGTTCCAATGTCAAAATTACATCATTGTTTAAGGCTCTTACATATTTTTATTTGTGAATGATTAGTTGTTTTGTAGGTCCGAGAAGATATCAGATTGATGGAGCTGGATTCTAGAAGATAATCATGCAAAAATGGTGGAGATTTGTTGAGTTTTTGCATGGAAGATTAGTTCTAGAAGTTGAAGAGAAGAACCTGTTAGAATGAAGATGCTTTTACTGACTGTATTTTATTCTAAGTTAGATTAGTTAACTTAGTTATTTTATTATGAGGGGTATGTTAGTCTTTTGTAGAGGCTAAGTTCTAAACTCTTGTAATTGCTGCCTCCCTATAGTTTATAAATAGGAGGCGAGATCTTGCAGTCGGTCATAACACAAACCATTATGATTGTTCTCTATTTGCGAGTGATGCTGCCGAGAGAGAGAGAGAGAAAGGCTTAGAGATAAAGTTAGTCCTTGTATTCTCTTGAGAGTGCAGTGAGCTTGTGTGAGAGAGAGAAAGGAGGTTCTTGTATCTTGTTTCAACTGGTTTCTAGTGGATTTATCTCTCGGAGAGAAGGCTGGATATAGAATTGCACTTTGCAGTCCGAACCAGGATAATTCTGTGCTTGTTGGATGGTTTGATTGTTCTATCTTTCATTTCTTTACTGTTTTCAATTCTTGTTATCTATATTCTGTTGTTATCTTGATTTCCGGGTGAGGAGTGAAGAGAGATTGGCAAATCTAAGTCTTGAATCAGTTTCTAAGAGCTTCTAATCATAACAGCTTTCCTTCAAATACCTCTCTTCTCTTCTCTCAAGTTCCACCATCTTCAAATCAAATTTCGTCTCTCGTTCTGTGTGTAGTAAGATGGGGGTACCAGAGGCAGAGAGCAGCACCAGCGGCAGCTTAAGAGAAAGAAGAGGAATCAGTTCCCATCAAAACCAACCTCCTCAACTCACTGATTTGTCTCTGTGGGGGCCAGCGCTGCGGCAGCTACCGCGGCAGGCACTGCCACTGCCACGGCCGGCGCTGGCACCGCGGCTGCTGCCTATGGAACACCTGCTGGAAAAGGCTTGGAATTGTGTGAATGTGCATGGGGATACGTTGCGGCTTGAGGTTGATGAGCAGCGCCCGGATCATCATCTGATCTCATTCGGTTTTGATGCACCGTGTGATGGGAGGTACGCAATTTTTGTACCATTTACATTCATGTATCAATTAAATTCTTTTGGGGGTCTAGATGAATTGGTTGGTTGTGATATTCGTTGAACTGGGTCTGAATTGTGATGCAGCAATCTCATGTGGAATTTAAGATTTGGAGCATAGCTGGCATCTAGTTTTTTTATTTGGCACTGGTAAAAGGGTAACAAGCATAGGTATAAAACGTACCCAAGGGATTATCGGGAAACTTTTGTAGGCAACAAATTAGTGATGGAGAAACAATACCGCGATTAATGCCATTTAAGAGCAACGGCAGAGCATCGTCACCAGGAAATGCTAATATTCTACCTGTGGCACAAACTGGTAGGTTCACTTGAAATTATGATTCTTTTTGATTTCAAACCTATTAAGTTAGACACCCACGAAGTAGCGTCACCAGGAAATGCTAATATTCTACCTGTGGCACAAACTAGTAGGTTCACCTGAAATTATGATTCATTTTCATTTCAAACCTATGAGGTTAGACACCACAAAGTTTTCCGATCTTATTTCCTCGAGTAATTTTTACTAGGAGGGGAAAAATTAAATATAACATTCTTGTGGCTAGAAAGATAAATCATTTCCCTTGACAAAATACAAAATGTTTGGTGATCATGTTTTGAGAATGTGCTTTTGCATTATTAGTTTGTGGGAGGAGTAGATTAAATTGTGTTATTTTCTTAGATTCTTAATTGTTGAAGGATGATTAGTTTAGAAATATCTTAGATTTCAATGATGGTCTGTAAATTTACCTTTATCATCCTAGATTTGAAGAAGTGATGGTGCACCATCTGGTTTGATGTACTGGAATGATTACTTTCAAATGAAGAAGAAGGTGCAGCAGGAGGAGATATTTTGTTCTAAAATTCAGGTCCAAGGATTTAGAAAATGCTGTACATGTTGTCAACATATGGAGATGACAGTATCATAAATATCATCTATAACCACGTACCAAAAAAATGAAAAGAAAAAGAATGCATGGATAAGCAACCGTGGTGGTTGAATTTGCAGTCCAAGTAGGCTAGATAAATTTGTATTAATGAATTAATTCAAGGAATGTTGTAGGTTTGAAAAAATTATACTACCCTCACAATGATCGCAAATTGCAAAAGCAAAGATTGATGTTTGTAGGATTATATTGCGGTTACAAATGATGGGGGACCATCCAAGCAAATTTAAAATATGTGCTTGTAGGAGGAAATACCTGGTTAAATTAGAGTAAAGTTTTGTAGTCATGAGAGAGAGGAGTGATAACAGAGAAAGAATTCTGTATTGCTGGATGGAGTACAGGCTTGGTGTGAAGTAGGTTTATTGTTTCAATAATGACTGATGCCCCTATAAAGCTAACAGATGTCTACCATTTCTGGAAATCATCAGTTGATAAGAAGAGTTCTATTCCTATTAGCTTGTACTTCTTTACTGTCCTCTTTCAATGAGAGAGTCTTTACAAATGAAAGCAAACTTTTTAGGAAAGAGTGAAGGTGGGATTAGCTACAGCATTGTCCTGTGGTACTGTAGAATGTAGCGTAGTCATGAACCGAGCAGCTGATAACATGGAAAACCCTTTCGTATTACTTTGCCTGGACTTGAATGTTTGTCATGGCTCTGTTAGATACCAGGTGACTCTGTTGTTCTTGCTTGTAATTGAGCAGCTTACAAGTTATTGTCTTGTTCTATCTTTGGAAAATATTTTTATGACTACTGTTTTAGATTCTTCTATTCTTCAAAATACAAAAGCAGCCACCCGAATTCAATCTTCTTGATTATGGTATAAAAACTCAAAAGCCATATTGAGTTTCAATGTTAATGTGTAAAAGAAGCATATTGAGAATTGCCCCAGTGGCAAACGCAGGTGGCCAAATTCAAGATAACACTTATAGGTGGACTAGCTATTGTTTCAAAAAACCATATAATTAACTATTCTGGTGGTGGGCTTTAGATAATCCTGTCCAGTGGAAGGTTTAAGCTTAAGAAAGGAACAGTACTGACGTTTCATGTTTAGCTATGTGACATCCTTACATTTGATAACTTTTTATTAATGACAGAAAGTTTGACTCCAGAAAACTAAATTAAGTAATACTGAATGACAGCTTCCTTGGGTTCTATTATAACTGATGAGTTGGACATTTTCTGACAGTTCTATCTATTTGGAGAAGTGTACATGCTATTGCCCGGGGGGGAATATATTACTTGGGATCTGAAATCCTGAATTCACTTTGCATGATGTCTTCACTAAGTTGGAATTAGTTGGTGCCACATGCTGATCTTTTTATGTTTCTAATTTTGAAACATAAAAATATTTGACTTCTCTGAATGCGATTTACCATTTTTGCTGCTTAATATCATTTTATGGTTATTTCTGATGGACAGGTTTACCATTTTTTACTTTGCCAAGGAAAAGCCCAATTGTGAATTTATTCCAGTAATTTCTGAAGATTATTATGTGCCAGCTAAAGTCCCTTTTCAGGATGGGCTTGGCCAGAAATTCCGTCAACCTTCTGGAACTGGCATTGACTTGGGTTTCTTCGCATTGGAGGAACTTTCTACACCATCACTAGGAGAAGATGTGTTCCCTCTTGTAATCTTTGCTGAAACATTTGTGCCAAGTTCATCCCCCTGTATGCAAGTTATTCAAGCTGTTATTGACAAGAACGATGATAAGAATGCTTTTGATGTGAGAGTGATCAAACAGACGTTCTGGATTGATGGGTTTTCGTTTAAACGGGAAGAGATGTATGGAATCACAAATTCAACTGCAGAAAGCTTCAAAGATGGGGATTCAGGCACGTGTGTGATTTGCCTGGACAAACCTAATGATACAATTGTTCTTCCATGCGGACATATGGTGAGAGTCCATCTAAAAGTAATTGTTTTGTTATGAGTGGAAATCAAAGGTGTAATTGTGCAATGAACATAGTGATAATGGTCATGGATTCATCGTACAGGACAAGAAGCCAAGCTTTTGAGAGTGATAATGGGATAAGGGCAAGCTCATTGTCTTAAGTACATAATGTGGATTAGTTTAAACCTTGAACTCTCAAGATTACCCAAGACAATTGTAGATTAACTCAACCATGAACTGCCTTCAAGCTCACTATTAGTTGAGCTCCACCCTAAGGCATTTTGCCCATTCTTGCTGTGACTTTCCAATATGGACTTAGCATAGTTCAACTCACATAAAATTTGATGCTCCCCACACTAAGAGCATGGGTTTTCCTGTTCATAAGTCTCTCATTTCTTCTTTTGGTCGTTCCGTTCATTTCTAACTTGCTGTCTTTGCTGACTAATCAACTGTTGCTGAACTTGTGAAGCATGTATTTCAAATGGTTAATGGTATACTGGCATTTTTTTGTCAGTTTCTTGTCTGTTGCTTGAAAGTCTACTAGAAGTATACATTTTTAGCACTTAGAATATCTGTGTGGGTTAAATATGGGAGAAATGACTGATAAAATTTTCTTTTTGTAGAATAATCCGTACAGTCCCTAAAACACTTTGCTGATCCATTTTTTTGCCAGCAAGGACATGTACTGAAGAATCAATTGGGAGTAGGAGGGGGGGGGGGGGGGGGGGGGAGACTAGGTAGTCGATATTTAATGCTTACAGATTTTTTGTTTCTCATCATTTTTTTCTTTTTCATGATTAATGTTTCCTTTGTTCCCATGGTCTTTGTATCATTTCCTTTAAATTTTACTTTTTGGGATTTTGTTTGTTGTAGTTTGGGAGTTATCATGTTAATATTAATGTTGAAATTTTCAGGTTGGCACAACAATTGTGATATGCGGTCTCTGTCTTCTATTTCGTTTACATCAGTTGCTTATTTTTTGACAGGAGAGTTTCTTATTTTGCAGTGCATGTGCAGTGAATGTGTAGAAAAATGGAGGCTATATAATGATACTTGCCCTATATGCCGTAAATGCATGGAAAAAGTCGTAATCAACAATATTGATCAGTGAGTGATCAATGACGGCCGACAAACGTAATTCAGTCTCTGGCGAATGCTGTGGGTTCTACATAGTGCTCTGATAGACGCAAATAGTGTTTAAATATTACTTTATAATTATTTTAGTTCTGTTATGTGGATATGGATGTGGATGAGGATGAGGATGTTGGTTTTGTTAAGTGGATGATGTGGTGAATGTGATATTTTCATATGCTACCCTTGAAAATAATAATGTTCTAATTCATCATATGTAATCTTACAAAAGAATGAACTTGCTTGTTCCAAATAAAAACGAAAGATAAGGTTATTAATCAAATTTATCATAATAACAGTCAAGCTCTGGATGAAGAATTGGAAAGTTAGTGTTTCTGCAAGTTGCATTTATACACAGATCCAAATCAACTGGCTGGTGAGACTTGACAGATCGGTGGAAGAAATATGATGAAAGATCTCTCTCCCCCTCTCCAGCTTTATATACTGCCATTGCCAATAATTTTTCATCCTTACAGATTCCTTTGGATTGACTCGCAGACCCTTTTGGCCTTACTGATTCCTTTGGATTGACTCTCAGACCCTTGTGGCCTTATTGCTTTCAACACTGACAGGGTTGGAGAAAATAACAAAATTGCACTGTAACTGTAGCATGCTAATCAAATTCATTCAACCTTTTCCCAAGCCTATCTTCGTTTTCTTCCCGGCCTTTATCTACACACTATTCTCCCCCCTATAATTGGAGGACAAGGCTGCAGATGATGAAACATGTGAGCCAACCTTTCAAACAATTATAGATACCAATCCTTAGGAGATGTACATTTCTCAAGTCTCTTGTGCACTGCGAGAGACAAAGAGACCGAGACTATAGGCCAGGCCTATTCTGCCATTGCCATGGGTAAATTAATTTGTAAAAAATTATTATTATTATTATTATTATTATTATTGCCATGGGTAAATTAATTTGTAAAAAATTATTATTACTATTATTATTATTATTATTATTATTATTATTATTATTATTAATTGCTACAATATTTTCTGTACCAAAATTCTGTAAAGGTGCCATTTTCTTGTTTCCATGAGACACTAAATTCTAAGGGCTACAGTAAAGAGGGCCAGCAAATTCCATGTGAGGATTGGTGGGAGAGAATATAATGATAAAATTTAATAGCAGTTTCCTCTGATATGTTGATATGTTAGGACACAATTTAATAGCAGTTTTGGAAGAATATTTTGATTTATTCTTCATTCTGATATATATATATATATACGTATATTAATATAAAATTTTGATAAATAATTGTGTAAATTATTTATCAAAATTTAAATAATGTTAGGATACAGTTTAATAAAAATGTGCTATAATTGTATATAATTTATTAAAATGTAATGATAAAATTATTGTGTATAATTTATCAAAATGTAGTGATAAAATAATTGTGTATAATTTATTAATATATATTATATTAATGTAAAATTTAATACTAAAAATGAACAAATTTCAATGTAAAAAAGGTATTCTTTCTATGGAAAATGTCAATTATCTAGGAAAAATAATGATAATTAAATACCAAAAGCTAGAAAAAATGATTATTTTCATGAAAAATAATGGCAATCAAATATCAAAAGTTGGAAAAGTATAACAATTTTTAAGTAGAAAATTAAACCAATCAAACACTTTTAATTCACATTTTTTCTGCAATTTAATTCTAAATAATTCATTTACTTAGAAAATATTTTCTTTTCATACAAATTTTATACGCGCAATCAAATATATCCTAAATTCTAAGGGCTACAGTAAAGAGGGGCTGCAAATGCCATGTGAGAATTGGTGGGAGAGAATATAATGCAAGCTATATATAGGAAAACGACATTGTCAAAGATGTGCCCATAGCCAGCCAACCAGAGAGCCTGAGTTGATCTCATTATCAATCACCTTCTAAATTCCATGTGATGCTCGTGTGAAGCTTGGCATATAAATGGGAATGTCACTCCACATTTGGCCCCTATTATAAAATGTTAGACTGTGGGGAAGGGTTGAAAAGAACATATCTTAATCTGCAATTACGTTGGTTTATATAGAGATGAAGGTATCTTGCATGCCACCGACTGTCGTGGGAGGATGGAGGGCCGAGATGCACGGTAATGTTAGGGATCATTCTTAAGAATCTTGGATTTGATGAGGATATGAGTGAGATTTAGTAGAAAATTAAATAAAAAAAATGATAAAATAATAAAAGATAGTGGATCACTACAATTAAACTAAACTTAATTCAACCTCTATAAATAGAGAAAACTTGAAAGGTTGGAATACTTGAATTAGAAAAAGAAAGGTTATAAGAAAGAAGGATTTGAGAGTAAGAGAGAGATTTAAAAAAGAAAGAAAGAAAGAAAGAGATTGTGAGAAAAATTGAGCTTGTGAAAGAGATTTGGGAGGAAGGAGTAAGGAGTAAGGAAGAGGAATTTGGGCACATCAAAGACAAGCTTGAGAAAAGTGTTATAAGGTAAGTGTAAAATATCTAAAATAGATGGAAGTTGATAATATTTTCTTTTATCTTATAATGTTTAATTTTTTTTTTTAAAATTTCAAAAAAAAAATCAGGTGTTTTATTTTATGAATTATTATGGAAGAAATTTATGGAAAATATGGAAATAAATATTTACTTGGTAATTTTTGGGATAAAGGGAATTCTTGGAAAATAGAAGAAAAATAGGAAAAAATTATGAAAAATTCCCATAAAATTTTAGAAGATTAGAAATATTGTTTCATGAATTTTCATGGAGAAAAATTTAAAAAAAATGCTTGGGGAAGTATTTATTTTGGAGTTATTGAGGAGATAATGGGGAGAAATTTAAGCGATTGAGGAAAATTTGAGGAAAATAAGTTTTAATACCCCTTGAATAAATATGATGTCCAGGGATCATTGAGACTAAAGTTTGAGTATAACTAGAAGTCTAGTGCGAAAGTCAAGGCTAGCACGTTTTTGAGATTAAAGCACATTTCTCGAGAATCAAGCAGATTTTCAAAGGTAAGCTAGTATTTCTCAAATCTAATTTGTCTATGAAAGGTAATTTCTAAAATGTGTCATATGATTTGATAGTATGCTTATATGTTAAAAATGATGTATGTTTCAAAGTATGTTTCGGCATGTTGACATGAAATGATGTGTGCGTATGTCATGTAGATGCATTTACATAATATGATGATGATATGCATATGTTCACATGTAATCCATCATTGCTCATGCATCGCATATGTTTGAGAGTACAGGTGGGCATCGCTGCTTTACTAAGGGTGCACCCATACACCTCGGCCTGAAAAGAGCTGGTCGTAAAAAATAGTAAGTGGCATATGAAGTATGGATGCCCGTCGGCTCAAACAGGCCAAATGTCAGGACATTATGCATTTACATTCATTCATGAATATTATACTCTTACTTAGATGGCCAATCATCTAATTGGGCGATGCCCCTGGAATATTTAATGTTCCAGATGGAAGTCATAATAGAAACGAAGGAAATGAAGGCATGTGATGGCACTCGTTGAAGTGCGTAAATGTATCGGTTATGCATATAACTTGTCATGTTTATGTCCTACTATGTTATCCATAATGTTGATTATGATATTTCGGCATGTAATATTAAGGGATGATCATGATTATGTTTAAACACTAGTACGTTTGAGAATGATGTTATGATTTTATTATGAATATAAATCTACGATTCTGATGTTAAAAGCTTGTTAAGTAGTAGGTTACGATCTATCATGTTTCCGCTATTAGCTATGCTTACCCTAATGAGGAGAATGAGAGAAAGAAAATATATATATATATATATATATGAGGTAGAATTGGTAAAGTAATTATTAATTAATAAACGTCGGGGTAAGAAACGCTTTGAGAGGAACGGGGCGTTACAGTTGGTATCAGAGAGAACTATAAAAACTTGGGAAATATCATCAGGAATTCATGAACTCGAGGTTTAGAAAAAAAAAAAAAAACTTAGATTTAGAAATCCTTATTTAGAAATTCGGGGATGGATGATTGAAGTCATAAAAGCTACTAGATTTAAGTGTGGTATAGTGAAAGTGCATGTTTAGGAAAGTTCTGGCTAAGGAAAGACTTGGTATTTAAGTGTGTCCGTTTGTGACCCATCTTTCTTCCCTGGGAGCTTACCTGGTGTACTATTCACGATCAAACACTAATATAGTATACAGCTACTATTCTCAATAAATAGTGGAAGCACTAATAAAGTTTTGTGTTGAGTCGACAGGATGTCAAGAAACTTTTTGGAACATGTGCTAACTCACCATTGAAAACATCGCCTTAACACAAGGGAACAAAACCCTGATGGTCTCTATGCATACTTAGCTCAAATTGAGGGCATTATCGAGGATGTGCCACCTAGTTACCAGCTATGGCCTGACTTAGCCCAATTCCAAATAGATTTCCTTATTGATGCATTAGAGGGAGAGCTGAAAACCATTGCTGAATGGGTCCAGCAAAATGGAATCTTTCATTTATGTTATTACTTCTGTGAGGGGATTCGTTAACGTTTGGCAGAACTGTACGAGGAAGAGCCTTGGGAGGAACCTGAGGAAGACGAGAAAGATTTTAGCGTGGACGGAGAGGAAGAGAAAGAGGACATTTTGGAAATAGAAATCGAGAATCACCTTCCAGAATTCGATAGTTCTGATGATGAGATGGAACTAGAAGAGTATATGAGTGACCTCGAGGGACCTTCTTGGGAGTCCGAAGACGAGGAAAATGTCTGGATATGGAAGTCGGCTAGTTTCAAATAAGAGAATCGTTGGAGTGTTTTTTTTTAATTTCCCTAATGGACTATGTAATGAATATGTATTTCCTTATGAGATAATGAAAGTTGCTTAAGTTAAGCCTTGGTAGATGCTAAGTTCCTGTAGTCTAATAAGAAATGTTATTTTCAGATGGTGCACACTCGAAGAATGTTGACCGTAGGACCACACAACCATCAAGACGACGACATTGAAGGGCGTGCTAGCGACGTTCCTGAGAGTAATGCAAGCCAAGAAAATTTGGGAACAAATGGAAGGCGGTTAGATCAAATGAAGAGGATTATGGGGAACATGATAGGGTTCATGCAAGGAACCCAAACCCAGGATGGTCAAGTGACCAATATGCTCGACCTGTACCGCCGTCAACACTCTCCCACCTTCCAGGGAAGACTTGGAGCGGATCCTAGCGAAGGAGAATTTTGGATCGAACAAACCGAGAAATTGCTTGATCACCTCCATTATGGTGACGAGGAAAGGGTTAACTGCGCCACCTTCATGCTTTAAGACGAAGCGGATAGGTGGTGGAAAAGAGTTAAGAGGGCGATGACATCGCAAGCTAGAGCATCGTACGTCACATGGGACCGATTTAAAGAACTCTTCAATGAAAAGTACTTCCCATTGAGTTTGAGAATGAAGAAGGAAAAGGAGTTCATGGAACTAAGGCAAACTGGGGACATGACCATCGCTCAGTACGAGGATACCTTCAATCGGTTAATTAAATAAATGCCCATATACGAGGGAGATGAAAGAATTAAAGCCCAAAAGTTTTTAGGAGGATTAAATCTCAGGCTTTAGAGAGCCTTGAGCAATGTAGGCACTCAGTCCTATGCTGAAGTAGTACAACAAGCCGTCACTGCTGAGGCTAACTTGGGATGGAGTGAAGCCATTCAAGGAGCAAGCCAGCAGGGCAACAACTCTAGGCCAGGGAAAGAAAAGAAGCTGGACCCCAAAGGGTCTCAATTCAAGCCTAGCAAGTAATGCCCACGATGCTAGAAGTAACACCCTGGGAAGCCGTGTCGTCAGGGAATGAAAGGTTGCTACAACTGCGGGGGGAAGGACATTTCAGTTGGAATTGTCCCAAGAGAAGACTCACCTGTTACAATTGCCAACAAACGGGACATCTTTCAAAGGACTGTCCCAAGAAAGGAATCATCTGTTACAACTGCCAACAACCAGGACATTTCGCAACGGACTGCACAAAGCCGCGACAAGCTAGACAGCCTCAGGGACCACCAGAAAATGCTAAGGTGTGGCAAGGAAGGGTATTCAACCTGACACAGCAAGATACGGCAGAGGACCCGACCGTAATTCAAGGTACCATGTTCATTTCTGATTTTCCTATGCATGTTCTGATAGACTCCGGAGCATCTCATTCATTCATATCACATGTGTTAGCTAAAGAGCTAGGGAAGAACCTGAACAAATGAATTGTCGTATGATTGTAGCAACCCTTATGAGGAAGTCTCAAGAAACATCGTCGGGGTACCAAAATAAGTCAATCCAAATAGGAGATGTTGAATTCCTAGTAGACCTAATCCTACTAGAAATTTTGGATTTCGATGTAATCTTAGGAATGGATTTCCTAGGGAAATACAATGCCTCGATAGATTGTAAATCCAAAACAGCCAGTCTTGAAATTAGAGACTCGATTGTCAAGTTTCGAGGGTAAGGAAGGGTAAATGAAAAGAAGTGGATCTCAGCCTTGAAGGCAGAGAAATTATTACAAAATGGGGCATACGGGTATCTGGCCCATATCAAGGAAAAGAAAGAAGATCTTTTAAAAATAGAGGAGGTGTGGATGGTTAATGAATTCGGAGATGTATTTTCGGAGGAGCTACCTGGGTTACCACCGCAGAGAGAGATCGAATTTTCCATAGAAAAAATGCCAGGGGTAAGTCCAGTTTCTATACCTCCTTATAAAATAGCTCCCGCAGAATTGAGAGAGTTAAAAATTCAATTTCAAGAATTGTTGGACAAAGGGTTCATCAGACCTAGCATGTCTCCATGGGGAGCACCGGAACTTTTTGTTAGGAAAAAGGATGGGAGCTTAAGGATGTGCATAAATTATCGGCAGCTGAACAAAATAACCATTAAAAATAAGTACCCGTTGCCCAGAATAGATGAGTTGTTCGACCAATTGCAAGGAGCTAAGGTTTTTTCGAAGATTGATCTGAGATCAGCGTACTACCGACTGAGAATCAAGATAGATGACGTGCCCAAGACGGCTTTCCATTCATGATATGGACATTACGAATTTATGGTTATGCCTTTTGGGCTAACCAATGCCCCAACAGCTTTTATGGATACCATGAACCGAATTTTCAGGCCATTTTTGGACAAGTTTGTGATCATGTTCATAGATGACATACTGATTTATTCTCCTTCAAAGGAAGAACACGAATTGCATTTAAAGGTAGTGTTGCAAACATTGCGAGAACATAAGCTTTATGCCAAATTCTCTAAATGTGAATTATGGTTAAGCCAAGTGACATTTCTAGGGCATGTCATATCAGCCGAAGGAATATCGGTCGACTCAGCAAAGATAACGGCTGTAAAGAATTGGAAGCAACCTCGATCTGTTACAAAAATTAAGAGCTTCTTAGGGTTGGCTGGTTACTACAGAAAGTTTGTAGAAGGATTTTCCAAGATCTCTACAGCCCTCACCAAGTTAACCCATAAAGGAGTAAAGTTTGATTGGAACGAGCAGTGCGAGACGAGCTTTCAGATGCTCAAGGATAAGCTCACAACCGCACCGGTGCTAGCTATGCCAGACGAGTCAGGAGGCTATGTGGTGTATGCCGATGCCTCGAAGAATGGCTTGGGATGTGTGTTGATGGAGCACGGTAAAGTTATTGCCTACGGATCCCGACAGCTTAAGAATCACGAGCGAAATTACCTGACCCACGATTTGGAGTTAGCAGGTGTAGTGTTCGCACTAAAAATTTGGAGGCACTACTTATACGGTGAGAAGTTTGAAATTTTCACTGATCACAAGAGTTTACAGTATGTGTTCTCTCAGAAAGATTTGAACATGAGGCAACGACGATGGATGGAGTTTTTGAAAGATTATGACTGTACTATCCAGTACCATCCAGGTAAAGCTAATAGTGTGGCTGATGCCTTAAGTAGAAAAGAAACCGCTTGTATGGCTGGATTAATGTTATCTGAATGGAAGCTAGTCGAGGATTTTAGCTTAATGACAGTGGGGGGTAGTTTCTCAAGGAAATTCTTCTTAGTAGCTAGCTTAACCTTGTAACCAGATTTGATGGATCAGATACGACAGGCCTATTCAAAAGATCCCCGAATTAGACTATGGGTTGATGAGTGCGGTCAGGTAAAGAAACCAGAATTTAAGGTAAAAGAAAATATCATTCGATTTCAAGGAAGGGTATATGTACCTCGGGTGAAGGAATTACGACAAGTGATTTTGGGAGAAGCTCACCGATTTGGGTACTCGATACATCCTGGTGCCACAAAAATGTACCAAGATTTGAAGTCAATATATTGGTGGCCTGGAATGAAGAAAAGCGTGGCAAGATACGTCAGACAATGCGATACGTGCCAGAGAATCAAGATCGAGCATCAGAAACTAGGTGGAAGTTTACAACCGTTAGAAATCCCGGAATGGAAATGGGAACACATCACAATGGATTTTGTGACGGGGTTGCCAAAGAGCCCTAAGGGAAGTGATGCCATATGGGTAATTGTTGACAGACTAACTAAGTCTGCTCACTTCCTAGCAATGAAAGTAGGTCAACCAATCAACAAGCTAGCTCAATAGTATCTCAATGAAATTTTTAGATTGCATGGGGTACCTGTAAGTATTATCTCAGATTGCAACCCAAGATTCACTTCGAGATTTTGGGAAAGCTTGCAAAAGTGTTTAGGCACTCAACTTAGGCTAAGTACGGCCTATCATCCCCAGACTGACGGTCAGTCAGAAATGACCATTCAGACCTTGGAAGACATGTTGCGGGCCTGTGCTGTAGATTTTTCAGGAAGCTGAGAAGAGCATCTACCGTTGGTAGAGTTCGCCTACAATAACAGTTATCATAGTAGCATTGGTATGGCTCCTTACGAAGCATTGTATGGTCGAAAGTGTAGGTCTCCATTATGTTGGACCGAAGTGGGTGAACGTCAAATGTTGGGACCCGAGATAGTTCAGCAAACGTCTGAGAAAATAAAGATCATTCGAGAAATAATCAAAGAAGCTCAGAGTTGCTAGAAATCTTATGCGGACACTAGAAGAAGGACTTTGGAATTTCAAGTTGGAAACAAGGTGTACTTGAAGTTATCTCCCCTTAGAATGGTCACTCGAAGCAACAAGAAGAAAGGTAAGTTGAGTCCCAAGTATATAGGTCCGTATGATATATTGGAGAGAATTGGGCAGTTGCTTATCGACTAGCCTTACCTATGGCCTTATCCAACCTTCATGATGTATTCCACATATCGTAGCTCCGAAAGCACGAGCTGGATGCCTTTCAAGTAATGCCATCAGAAGCAGTCGAGGTTCAAGAAAATCTTTCCTACCTAGAGAGGCCCGTTAAGATTTTGGATCGAAAAGAGCAAGTCTTGAGGAACAAGTCAATACTGCTAGTACAAATTTTGTGGAGAAACCCAATAAGTGAAGAGTTGACTTGGGAACGGGAAGAAGATATGAAGACCAATTTTCTATTTTTGTTTGAGGAGTCTTTAGATAGAATGATCAAAAAATAAACAAATTTTGAGAACGAAATTTTTATAAGGAGAGGAGAATGTAATATCCTAGTATTTTGAGAATAATAATTATTATTATTATTTTTTTTGTATTTAAAATATTTTTACTTTCATTGGAGATTATAATTGAGAAAACTAATGGACTAAGATGAAAAAAAAAAAAAGAAAGACTAAGTAAATGGGCTTAAAGTTAATGGACTAAGTTAAAAAAAAAAAAAATAAGTAAATGGGCTTATAGTTAGTGGACTAAGTTGAGAAATGAAAGGCTAAGTAAGTGGGCTTAGAGTTAGTAGAGTGGGCTTAAATTTATGGACTAAATGAAAGAATAGTCCATTCAAAATAGGATTTAATTGAAAAATAATTAAAATAAAAAATAATCAAAGATAATGAGTGAATTAATGGAGAATGTGGGAGACAAAATATGGTGTGAATAAATAATCAAAGACAATGGGTGAATTAATGGAGAAATGTGGGAGACAAAATATGGTGTGGACAAATAATAAAAAATAAAGGATGAATTAAAGGATAAATGTGGGAGACAAAGTAGAGTGTGGCCAAATAATCAAAAATAATGGGTGAATTAATGGAGAAATGTGAAAGATAAAATAGTGTATGGACAAACAATTAAAGATTATGAGTGAGATTTAGTGAAAAATTAAATAAAAAAATGATAAAATAATAAAAGATAGTGGATCACTACAATTAAAATAAACTTAATTCAACCTCTATAAATAGAGAAAACTTGAAACGTTAGAAGACTTGAATTATAAAGAGAAAGGTTATAAGAAATAAGGATTTGAGAGTAAGAGAGAGATTTGAAAAAGAAAGAAAGAAAGAAAGAGATTGTGAGAAAAATTGAGCTTGTGAAAGAGATTTGGGAGGAAGGAGTTAGGAAGAGGAATTTGGGCACATCAAAGACAAGCTTGAGGAAAGTGTTACAAGGTAAGTGTAAAATATCTCAAATAAATGGAAGTTGATAATATTTTCTTTTATCTTATTATGTTAAATTTTTTTTTGAAAAATTTCAAAAAAAAATCAGGTGTTTTATTTTATGAATTATTATGGAAGAAATTTATGGAAAATATGGAAAGAAATATTTACTTGATAATTTTTGGGATAAAGGGAATTCTTGGAAAATAGAAGAAAAATAGGAAAAAATTATGAAAAATTCCCATAAAATTTTAGAAGATTAGAAATGTTGTTTTATGAATTTTCATGGAGAAAAATTAAAAAAAAATTCTTAGGGAAGTATTTATTTTGGAGTTATTGAGGAAATAATGGGGAGAAATTTAAGCGATTGAGGAAAATTTGAGGAAAATAAGTTTTAATACCCCTTGAATAAATATGATGTCCAGGGATCATTGAGACTAAAGTTTGAGTATAACTAGAAGTCTAGTGCGAAAGTCAAGGCTAGCACGTTTTTGAGATTAAAGCACATTTCTCGAGACTCAAGCCGATTTTCAAAGGTAAGCTAGTATTTCTCAAACCTAATTTGTCTATGAAAGGTAATTTCTAAAATGTGTCATATGATTTGATAGTATGCTTATATGTTAAAAACGATGTATGTTTCAAAGTATGTTTCGGCATGTTGACATGAAATGATGTGTGCGTATGTCACGTAGATGCATTTACATAATATGATGATGATATGCATATGTTCACATGTAATCCATCATTGCTCATGCATCGCATATGTTTGAGAGTACAGGTGGGCATCGTTGCTTTACTAAGAGTGCACCCATACACCTCGGCCTGAAAAAAGCTGGTCGTAAAAAATGGTAAGTGGCATATGAAGTATGGATGCCCGTCGGCTCAAACAGGCCAAATGTCAAGACATTATGCATTTACATTCATTCATGAATATTATACTCTTACTTAGATGACCGGTCATCTAATTGGGCGATGCCCCTGGAACATTTAATGTTCCAGATGGAAGTCATAACAGAAACGAAGGAAATGAAGGCATGTGATGGCACTCGTTAAAGTGCGTAAATGTATCGGTTATGCATATAAACTGTCATGTTTATTTCCTACTATGTTATCCATAATGTTGATTATGATATTTCGGCATGTAATATTAAGGGATGATCATGATTATGTTTAAACACTAGTACGTTTGAGAATGATGTTATGATTTTATTATGAATATGAATCTACGATTCTGATGTTAAAAGCTTGTTAAGTAGTAGGTTACGATCTATCATGTTTCCGCTATTAGCTATGCTTACTCTAATGAGGAGAATCAGAGAAAGAAATATATATATATATATATATATGAGGTAGAATTGGTAAAGTAATTATTAATTAATAAACGTCGGGGTAAGAAACGCTTCGAGAGGAACGGGGCGTTACAATACCAAACTATCATTTTTCTTTTGTTGTTTGTTGATTAGGGAATTTTTTCTTAAAATTTCATTATAATTATACTCTTATTTTGATTTTAAAATTGATTTTAATTGAATAGTTATGTGCAATTTGTAGTTATATACATATTTAGAGGGAAATAAAATTTAAAGAGGAATTAGGGGTTGTCGACGTTCGAAAATTGTCAACCAAGATTCCTCAGCCCATACTGATTTGGTAATCACGAATATGAGGGGAAGAGAACCAACAACGAATAATACACAAGAGTTTTTTACGTGATTTGGCCAGAATGATGTCTAGTCCACTACTGTTCTCTGATCATTTCTTTTTCAGAGTCATAGTATGTATTCCTTTTTTATCCTGCCTGTACAATAGCTTTTGATCCCTTATTTATAGTGTGGGATATAGACAATTTACACAAAGTTTAAAGTAGTGGGGTCATGTCGTGAGGGACAATATGTCATTGTCTCCATAAAACAAGGAGTAAAAGTTCCGCACCATGTGGGGACTGGCTTTTCACGGATAAGGGCAGGTAGACATCAGGTCCGGTTATTTTATTTTGTGGTCTTCTTTGCGAGTTGATCGGGTTGATCAGCGAGTTGGAGCCATTATTGGGAGCTCGCTCGTTATCATAATTGGAGCTCGCGTTTTAGTAATTATGTGACCTCGTTGAGATAGCTTCGCCTTGGGCCCATTGGACTTGGAAAGGTTGGGCCTTATCATTGGATCATTTTTCCCGTAACAGTCCACACGATAGCCCAAGGTGGTTCAGAAAATGTCTATAACACTAGCCCTCTAGCTCACGATGTGACCTTCGGAGCACGAACTAATGTATGCCGGTCAGATTGGGCATCGCCAGTTGTTAATTCAACTGTTGGACTTCTGCCCAATCATTTCAAATTGCATCTTTGGGTCTCTTCTGAGGCGTCATTAATGCGCACATTCCCCGTAACCGCTTAATCATTATGTCTGTGGGCCTTATACTTTCGTTCACCGCCGTTGGATCTAGGGCAGCTTGTTGGTTTCTTCATCCGACGGTGGAGTGCCCCAAATTATAAAAGCATGAGAAGATTTCTTCCACTCTTTTTATCGTGTCATTTTGAAAACATTCTTTGCATTCTCAAACTTCTTCTTCTCTCTCTCTCGACTCCAAAACTCTATTGTCGACAGTTCCAAAGTTTCTCCGCCCGTTGCCTTTGCTTTCTAGCTGGTTCATCTCCTCAACTCTTGTAGTAATTGATCAAGAACGGTAAGTTTCCTGCATTCTTTTAGTTTATTTCATTTCTACTGCCATTCTTCCCGTCGATTCTGTCTCCATGCCTTGCCTCTATACGTCTCCTAGCGTCAGTTTCCATCTATTTTAGGAGGTTTAATAGGTTTAGAAACCCAGCTCTCCTTTCTTTCGAGTCACACCCTGTTACCTCTGTCCCTAGGAACTTTAGTTCGCGAGGGCCGATTCGTTCTCAGCGACATAATACATTATCTTTTTTATCTTTTCATTGTAGATGACTACATCAGGTCAGAAGCGCCACAACCACAGGGCAGAGGATGATGACACCTCTAGCTCTTCGGAGCATAGAGAAATGACGCTGCCGCGGACTGCTCAGAATGTGGCTTCGTCTGATTCGGAGATCGTTGAGAAAGTTCCTTAGCGTACTACCCTCGCAATAGCCCAGCGAGCTACCGAGGAACGTGCAACTCGTGAGATCTTCAAGCATTATCCTTCAAGGCTGACAGTCGGTGAGCTGACGTCGTGCGCTTCCACTTACTGCCTTTCCTGTGGCACTCGTCTAATGGTCCATTCTCCTGGTGACCACGCATGTGATACCCAAGAACTTTGGGTTATTATTTTAAAATAAAAAAATGAGAAATTTAGGGAAAATAGGTATCTGAAAAGCCCAAAAAATTTACCAAATCAACTGAAGGGAGAACCTTGAAGCTTAAATACCCAAGAAAATAAGAACGCCTTTAACGAGCTTTTCGAGGCATGATTTTTAAGACCGAAAGAAATCGAATCAGAAACCATTTTCGGTACAACTATTGATCGGGTTGAAAAAAATCAAATTATCGTAGGAGACGCTTTGGGAAACTCCGGTTTATCGAGTAGGACAACCCCTCGGAAGTTTCGGGAAGAAACCAAGAGGTTTAAAGCCAAAACAAAAATTCGGGCCTAAGTATAATTTTTAAAAATTGCTAGAAGGGGTCAAAATGACATTTTTTTAAAGTTTCAAGGGAGAAATGGAAAGATTAGGACTTAAGGGACCAAATGGAAATATTCAAAAGTTGAGTGATTTTTGTGAAAGATGGTTAAAATAGAAAAAAACCAAAGTAGTGGGGAAAAAGTGCAAAAAAATAAAAATCTTGACCATGGAATCCGACCAAGCCACGAGGGGTCGCCGAAAGGCTCTGGGTTTGCATGGGCGGTGGTTAGGGAAGGCCAAGGAGTGATGATGAGCCGACAGTGGCCATCGGAGTGGCCGGATTTTTGAAAAATTCGACCAAGAAAGCTGGCAGCGATGACGAGCCCTGCAACTTGCTTTTTCAGTTGATTATTGATGTCTTTAGGTCAATCCATGGGAGGTGAGGACGTCTAAGGCAATGGGTAAGGCGGCTAAGGCCATTTCGAGCTTTAACTTTGCCTATAAATAGAGCACATTGATGGCCAAAAATTTTAGAGAATGAGAGCTCAAATCGAAGGCGTTTTCGAACAAATTGAGAGGCAATGATGGAGGGCTTTTGTTGCCCATAGGGTGGAGAGCATTTCTGGAAAATTTGGCTAGCAACGGAGCAGAAACGAAGGATATCCGAGGGTTCATCAGAAACCTAGACGGTCCGCCTGGCCGAGACTTCGAGCCTCCGGTTGAGCCACTTCCTGACCTCTTTTCAAGCTGATTCAGGTACCCCAAGGATCGATTGAATTTGTAGTTTAACAAGGTGCAAAAATCCTTTTTTTTTGGCAAGTTATCACCGGAGAAGATGATTGGCGCGTGGGTTTCATACGCTAGTCTCATTCGCTCTAACATGCGTTGGCGCGTGCGGGCTTGGTTTTTTCTGCAATTTTCTTTAAAAAAAATGCTTGGAAAAATATTTTAGGATTTTCCATGGAAAAAGATTTGAAAAAAAATTGATGTAGGTATTTATTTTGGATTATTAGATAAATTAATTGGAGAAAAATAGAGAAAATGGCAAGAAAAATGAGGAAAAATAGTTTTTATTGATGATTTAAATAAATATCTTGTCTAGAGTGCCTTGGAATTTGAGGTGAAACAATTGGTGTGAATTTCATGTTTGGCACGAAAAATGAGGCAAGTTACACGCTTTTCGAGGTATCCCAATTTTTTGTGAAATGTGAGTGGTTTTGTCCCTATAACTCGTATACGACATGAATACCTTTCTATGCATGATATTTACGTATGTTATGATTATTTTCGTTATATTTGTTCATATACTGTTGCATGGGAAGTCGTGATGTATGCATAACGCGATATTATTGTCATATTGAAACTTATGCATGGGAGTGGGATGTCACCCTAAGAGTGTAGCCATAATTCTCTAAAAGCAATTGATGGAACAACGTTAGGCTTATCTTGTAGAGGTTCGAGATTCTGTCTAGAGTTCCGTGCCGAGCTAGTGGGCCAAGGAAGTTACACTAGGGTATCTGTTTATAAATGTCCATGCATCATTTATTCATTCATACTTATCTAACCCTCATTTAGAAGATTTCATCTTTTAATATTAGACTATGTCCTTGGAATATTCCACATTCCAGGCGAGGCAAGTAGTCAGAAGGGCAAGGAGGTAATCGAGATATGATCGCAACATAATTTTTATGGGTCCCATGTGGGACTAGGGCCATATATTTCATTTGGCTATATTATGTAGATTTTAAATAAAAGCTTGTGAGGGTGTGTTGGGTAAACGATGTTTATAAACCCATGTTATGTTTTCGAGGTTTCATGCAGGTTCTGACCTTGCTTCTGTTTATATTTTGAAATGTATCATTCCTTCGCTATGTTTGGGAGTGTTATACATAAAGGTTATGTTGAGGATTTATTGTTAATTTAATTTTGATGTATGAAAAAAAAGAAAAAAAATTCTAGCATATATTTAATGCCTTGGAAGGCGGGGTGTTACAACGCAGCTTTTCCTCCTACTGGGTTCATTGCCATCAGCCCCCAACACTTAGAATTTGGTTTTAGGTTTCCACTCCAGCCCTACCTCATAGACATTTTGAAAGACCTTAAGCTCGCTTCTTTCCAATTGACCCCCAACTCATACGCCAAGATAACCTCAATTTCCCTTCTTTTCAAAAAGAACCGACTTCCTCTTCCAACCCCTAGAATACTGAGGTACCTTTACTCTTTCAAAGGTACCAAGGACGTGTTGTATTATATGGCAGCTCATTCTTCAGATTGCAAGAAAGTCTTGCCTCGAGGGAAGGCCAAGGGCAAGTCCAATGTAAGGGACTATAAGTCCCAATGGTTCTACATTTCCTATTCTTCTCTTCAAGATCTTCATAACTTTAGCTTCGTTCTTATGCCGAGTAAGCAGTTTTCCAGTTTGCACTTGCAACACCCATTTATTTGTTATCATTTTTTCATTTTTTTACAGTTGTTTTTCCAATTTTGCAGACGTCGCTGGTGGGTAGCCCGAGTTAACTATCTCCGAGCCACAATATCTTCAAGCAGTTTCGAAAGCGAAGACTGATGAAGATGACAGCGAGTTCTGCAAATCTCTACTTTGCGACTACCAGCTCGCTCCCCCTTTCGGAATCAAGGACTCAAGAAGAACGACATTGGAGTTTGTGGCCAAATGTAGATAAGGTCAGTCTTTGACGAGTTAAATTTTGATGGGAGCCTAGTTAGGGAGAGTAGTGCTCGCGGAGAAGTCACGGTTGCGACATTGCCTACAATATCGGAAGCAATGAAGCTGCAGCTCGAACGACCCGACTCTTCCGCGATTTCTGGCTTGCCCAAGGTCATTTGCGTGTCTTCTTTTCTTGTAAAAGTCCAAGGGGCGAGAGCTAGTACTGAGGCGGCCGACTCGAGTTGTGACCTTGTTACTCCACCTAGTTCTGAACCCGCATCGACTGCCGCGGCTCCTGCAGGTACCTCTTTGTAACGGGGGAAACCATAGTTGCCTCGAATCGCGGGAAGTCCGTGGTTCGCGGGGGGGTCCTAGTGCAGGGAATAAAAGGAAAATTCCCCCTACCACGCAGGCCATCCAACATGCCCAGGTAGATAAGCAGAAGAAGACAGCTATTCCTGACGGGCCCAGTGGATCCGAGGTTGCGGCCGGAGAGACGTACTTCGCCCCACTTCTCGATAGCTTGGATATGGTTCTTGGTAATTATACCAAGAACTTTGACAAGAGGGAAGTATCGGGCAAAGCGCTTGACGACTACGTCGCTCGCCACAGTCTTTTGGTAAGGTTCTTTCCTTATTCTCGTACTTCTTGTTTCATCTTTTTTTCAAATGTACTGACCTCTCAAATCTCATAGGCTTCTCTGGGAGTCTTCAAGCAGAAAGATGAGAGAGCTCGGGCCATCAAAGAGAAGGAGAAGCTTGAGGCTATTGTCGAGGTGCTGAGGAGGGATAAGAAAAAGCTGGAGGAGAACCTAGCTTTCTTGACCAATGAATCCAAGAAGTACCGGATCAAGGCTAAGGGTATGGAGGACTAAGTGAGGAAGGCTGAGGGAGCCAAAAGGACTACGTGAGGAAGGCTGAGGGAGCCAAAAAGGAGGTCAAGAACGAGTTGTATCGCCAGAAGCAGTTGTACGATACGGCCTGTTCCCAAGCCACTTCAAAATTAAATAAGGCTGAGGCTGAGCTGGCTGCAACGCGAAGCGACTTGGATCAGACCAAGCAGCGAGCTGAAGTGGCAAAAAAAGAGATTGAACAACTGAAGGTCGACGTCGAGGTTTGGGTCGCAAAGGAGAGCAAGGAGGTTGAATTTGATGTTTGCAGTGCGTTTGTTTACACTTTATGGAAGGCACGCCCAGATCTCGACTTTTCCTGCTTCAGGGAGGAAACAGTGAAGAAATATGTTACTGATGCTGCGAGCTCCAGAGTTATCACTGTCGAGCTCGAACCCGATCAGGTCGTGGTCGATCTCTCAGCTGAAGAAGCTGACAATCTGACTCCTCAAGATGTGGCTGGTCCGAGCCCAGCTTCTCCAGATCATTAGGATTTTTTCTTTTTCCTGTTTCACTTGGATTTAAATAGCAATACATTCTTCTTCTTCAATGAAATTTCTTTGCTTATTCATTCTTTGCTGTGAACTGAAAGCCGAACACAAAGACGAACTTAAATTCAATTAATACAAGAACACTTTTAGCTCGCAACTGATAAATCTTAAAACTAAGTAACTTCAGATAACATGTTAAGTAAGATATCGTTAGTTCGAGTCGTATGTCCAATAGGTCATGATCTAAGCTAACATACGATAACTCAATGATCGTTAAATTAATTTGCATTTTTTCGTCAAGTTATACGTCCAGGTAGATCATAATTTGATCCCAGCTAACGTATCATGACTTTTAAGGGCTTTAGCGAGGTCAAGATGAACACCCAGGTAGGTCACAATCCATGACTTTTGTCAAAATAAGAGAACCCCAGCTAGTGAACTATGACTTATAAGTTTTTTTTTTTTTTTTTTTTTTCTGAGGTGTTAGCTCAAGAGATCCCAAACTGTGACACTCTAGTCAAGATGAATGGGTTCTAGTTTGCTAATTATGATCTAGGGCAAAGACTAAGATGAATGCTCAGATAAGCCGCAAACCATGACACGTCAGCCAAGTTGAATGGGGCCCAGCTCGCAAACCATAGACTTTTAACCCCAAATTAGAATTATTTCTTGCCACTTAACATTCAACAAAAAGTGGGAATAATAAGTGTTAATAGCAATGATAATAAGTTCAATTTGTTAACGGAGCGATGTTAGTATAAGTAGAACATCAGTAAAAAATTATACAAAGAGAAGACGTCGCTTATCGGAAATATGGTTTGAGATGCTTCACGTTCCAAGCTCATGGGAGAATAACTCCATTTATATCTGCCAGGTTATATGTTTTGTTGCTAGGTTCTCCTTGATAATGTAAGGGCCTTCCCAATTCGGTCCTAGTGCTCTGTCGCTGGCCTTTCGAGCTCCAGGAAGAATAAGGCGTAGCACAAGGTCTCCGACACTATAGCGCCGGACTCGGACTTTTCGGTTATAATACCTCGCGATCTGTTGTTGATAGATAGCCACCCTTATGCGAGCTGACTTCCTTGCTTTGTCGAGTGAATCAAGGTTTGCGACCAGTAGTTGGTTGTTGTCCTCGGGGTTGAAGGTGGCTCTTTGTTGATTGATCACTTCATTTTTCGCATGGATCATCACCTCAGATCCATAGACCACAGAGAAATAAGTTTCTCTCGTTGTAGTTCGAGCTATTGTTTGGTAAGCCCAAAGTACCGTTTGCAGTTCGTCCGCTCTAGCCCTCTTTCTATCTTCGAGCTTTGTCTTGAGAATTTGTGTTATTATTTTGTTAATAGCTTCTACCTGGCCATTAGCTTGAGGATGATCCACTGCTGAAAAACTCTTCTGGATCCCCAATGACTTGCAGAACTGGATGAACTGCTCACTGGTGAACTGGGTCCCATTGTCAGCAATTATTTGCTGGGGAACTCCAAACTTGCAAATGATATTACTCCAAACAAACCTCTCTACTTTTGTTGTGAATATTTGTGCAAGCGCCTTCATTTATGCCCATTTGGTGAAGTAATCAATCACAATTATAGCGTGCTTGCATCCACCGCGAGCTGTTAGAAGTGGGCCAATTAGATCCATGCCTTAAATCGCGAAAGGCTACGAGCTGCTCATCTGCTGCAGATAAGCTAGTGGAGCTCTTGGGATCTTCAAGAACCTTTGGCATGTGTTGCACTTCTTCACTAGGTTCATAGCGTCTTGCTTCATCGTGGGCCAATATAAGCCTTGGCGAAGTGCCTTTTGAGCTAGGGATAGCCCCCTGGCGTGATTTCCATAGTGACTCACATGGATTTCCTTGAGTACCATCTAATAATTGGGATAATCGAGGCATCTTAGCAACAGGGTAGTGAACCCCATTTTGTAGAGCATATTGTCATGAATGCAGTATATGGTCGCCTGAGCTCACACACGACGCGCTTCTATTCTATCATCTGGTAACCTTCCCTCTTATAGGTAGTCAATAATGGGCTTCATCCATGAATCTAGGGCAAGCATTATTGCTAGAACTTAGCGAGGATTCTTTGTACTTGGTGCTGTTAAGAACTTTATTGGAATGGCTTCCAAGGAATCTGCATCGTGAGCTAATGCCAAGCGAGCTAGAGCGTCGGCCTGTGAATTTTGGTTCCTTGGTATCTGGATCACTTCGCACCTCTTAAAGGTACACATTAAGTCCCGAACGTTCTGAAGATAAGTCACCATCTTTGAATCTTTTACCTGATATTTACCTCGTATTTGGCATACCACGACTTGAGAATCACTAAACACCGTTAACCGTTATGCCTTCATTTTCCTAGCCAGTTGTAGCCCTGCCAACAGTGCCTCGTACTCTGCTTCATTGTTGGTCGCCTTAAACCTGAACCTTTGATGGGTACGAAATCTTATGATGCTCTGGGCTTATTAGGAGCACCCTAGCTCTAGCTCCAGCTTCAGCTCCATGCTCGCTAGAGGATCCGTCCACGTATAACTCTTAGATCGGACTCTCTAAAAACCGAGGCTCTTCTTTTGCTGGCCCCGTGAACTCGGTAATAATGTTTGCTAACACTTGTCCTTTTATGGCCGATCATGGTTTATACTCTATGTTGAAATGAGCCAGCTTGATGGCCCACTTAAGTAGCCGGCCTGATGAATCGGGCTTTTATAGGATTTGTTTTAATGGGTATTTCGTTAGCACATCAATCCGATGGGCTTGGAAGTAAGGGCGCAACTTCCTAGATGCTACCACGACGCAGTAGACGAGCTTCTCTATTGGGGTATATCTAGTTTCCGCATCCAACAACCTGTGGCTTACGTAATACACCAGGTACTGTACTCTATCTTCTTCTCGGACTAGCGCGACACTGATAACGTATTGAGACACTCCCAAATAGGTTATCAGCTTCTCCCCTTCTTTCACCTTGGACATCAGCGGGGTTCGCCCCATATATTTTGTTAGTTGTTGAAAGGCGACCTCTCATTCTTCTGTTAATTGAAAATTTTTAGCCTGTTTTAACATATTAAAGAATTGAATGCATTTATCGGAGGCCTTGGACACAAACCTGCTGAGAGCGGCGATCTGGCCGTTAAGGCTCTACACTTCTTTTATCTTGGTTGGCGACCTCATCTTGAGTAGAGCTAAGATCTTTTCTGGGTTTACCTCGATCCCCTTCTCGTTCACCATGAAGCCCAAAAACTTCCCAGAAGCTACGCTAAATGTACACTCGAGTGGATTTAACTTCATCTGATATTTTCTCAAGATTTGGAACATTTCTTCCAGGTCGCGAACGTGGTTGTTAACTTGTTGGGACTTCATCAGCATATCATCCACATAGACCTCCATGGTCCTCCCGATTAGGTCTTTAAACATCATGTTAAAAAAGCACTGGTAGGTCGCTCTAGCATTTTTCAGCCTGAAAAACATCACCTTATAACAGTACAACCCTCGATCTATGATGAACAAGGTGTGCTCCTCGTCTTCAGGTTTCATGGGAATTTGGTTGTACCATGAGTAGGCATCCATGAAACTAAGGAGTTGGTGACTGGTCGTTGCATCCACGAGCTGGTCTATTTTGGGTAGGGAAAAACTGTCTTTTGGGTATGCTTTATTCAAATCGGTGAAATCCACACAGGTTCTCCATTTCCCATTCTTCTTTTTCACTAGAACTGGATTAGCCACCCAGACCAGGTAATGTGATTCTCTGATGAAATTATTCGCTAGCAATTTGTCCACTTTTTCTTTCAGGGCTGCATAACGTTCCGCAGTCATAGGCCTTTTCTTTTGACGAATTGGCTTGTGATCGGGATCTATGTTTAGTCGTGTACCATCACGTCCGGGTTTATCCCCATTATGTCTTCATGGTTCCATGAGAACACATCCAGATTTGCTTTGAGAAAATCAGTCAGTTGAGTCCTTACCTCGAGAATAGGGTTTTTACCCAGCTTGAGATACCTCTCAGTATCTGTGCTACCAACCACAACATCCTCCAGTTCGCTTATAAGGCCTATAGCTCGGTCACAATCCACCTTGCGTGGATCTAGATCGTGACTGACTCCTTTCTCACTCACACCTCGTGTCGACGTTCAATTTCGGCCGACCGTGATTCGTTTTGGGCCGCGGTGAGTCAATCCAAAAATACCGAGAAGGAAGGAAACCCCCCCCCCCAAAAAAAATTCCAAGCGTGTACACCAGAATCTTTTACGTGGTTCGGCCAGAACGATGCCTAGTCCACGACCGCCGTCTGATTATTCTCTCAGAGTGGCGGTATCTGATTATTCTTTCTGTTCTTGCCCCTCATGGTCTCTTTGCCTCTCATTTATATTGAGGGGCTTTTACAATTCAGATAACATATAAAAATACAGTGATTGTATAATGGGGGACAAACAGTTCTTATGGCCTTCACAAGACCGGGAGTGGGATCCTCATTACGAGGGGCATGGGCTGTTACAGATAAAGTGATCGGACCCTACCTCTGACTTCTCAGCAGCTTTGCCACTCATGCGAGCTGGAGGTTTTAGGCCAGCGACCTGGATGGTCCAGCGATCTGGAGGATATTTCAGGAGCTCGTTAGTCGATTGCTTGGAGCTCGTTGGGGGATTATCGGGAGCTCGCCATATGCCCGCTTTACGAGTTCTGGATTTTTGGTGGAGGCTAGACTTTCCTTGACGAGGCCGTCCGGGCCTTCTTGGCCTTGGGTGATTGGGCCGGTCTATCGGACTGAGTCTGGCCCATGCGGGGTGATGCGGGAAATACATATAACACCTCGCAAGTTATTTTGTGAGACAATGTTGACTTTCTTTCCTTTGAATCCCATTTTCAACGCCTTTTCATAACAGCATCTCACCGAATATTGCTTGCCTCTCATGCATCCAATCCCATTCGAGGTTGAGAATTTAGCGGTCAACGCTTTGGTCAAGATGACCAGTTCAAGTCGTTCATAGTGGGTTTCCCCATGACGATGTTGTATGCCAAGGGGCAGTCAATGATTAGGAAGTCTGTCATTATGGTAGACTGATGGTCTGGGTCCCCAATCATAAGTGGGAGCCTGATGCGTCCTGCGGGGATCACCGCGTCTCCAGTAAATTCATAAAGTGGCTTTGGGGATGCCCTTAGTTGGTTTTACTCCAGGCCCATTTGATTGAAGCAACCTCTATATATTACATTCACCGAGCTACTTGTGTCAACCATGATCCTTCGTATTTCGATGTTTCCGATTTGAGCTTGGATTACCAGGGCGTCATTGTGAGGCCTATGCACCTCTCTTGTATCTTCTTCCGAAAAGACGATGTCACTAGGGGTTGTTCTGGCTTTCTTCGACGGCATTCCCTGTTCGCTATACCTGGTAAGTAGGAGGTGACCGGCCTTCCGCACATAACATTCATGCGACCTATTTGAGGTCCATGTAATATGAGGTCCATCGTGAATGGTGAAGATAGTTCTTATCGCAGATGCCTGATCCTGCTCGGGAGCTTGGCAAGGTTTTGGTTGGATTGGATGCTAGGGCTGTTGATCATTCGGCCGTACCACATAATCGTGCAAGCGACCTTTCCTGATTAGTTTTTCAATCTCATCCTTCAATGCCCAGCACTTAGAGGTGTTGTGTCCTGCCTCGTTGTGGTAAGCGCAGAACTTGTCATTGTTCTTGTACTTATCGAGGGTCCGAATGGGACTAGGCCTCCCAAAATTTTATTTTCCCTTCTCTGCCGAAAAAATCCTATCTCGCGTGTCTGACAAGACATTGTAGTGTTTATAGCGACCTTGGTGTGGAGGTCGCTCGCTTCTTTATTCATTCATTACTTTTTTAGCGATTTGGTCGTTGAGGTTTTGACCTTGGTCGCCCTTTTCGTGGTCACCATTGCCTCGCTTCTTACTCTGGTTATTACTCCCATTTGCATCCTTCTGGTTGCTAGGCTTTTTCTAGCCAAAAGCTTCCTCCCACCTGATCTCTTTCGCAGCTCGCTCATAGAATTCACCCAAGTCCTTTACAGGGGACTTATAAATGCTCTCGTAGAGCTTCCCGTTTTTGCGAAGTTCTGCGGATATCACGGTTAGAATGCTCTTGTCTGAGGGGTTCTTGACGTTATTGACCTCATGCCTAAACCTCTCTCTATATTCCTTCAAAGATTCACTAGATCGTTGGAAAACTGTAGCGACGTGACATGTTGGAGCGAGCTGCTTCCTTAGCGACATGTATTGGCTGATGAATCTTCTTCGGCATTCTTCCCAACTACAAATACAACGGGGAGGAAGGCTTATTAACCATGTCTGAGGTATATCCCCTAAGGTCGCGGGGAATACCCGGCATTTGGCAAGCGAGCTTGAAGTCTGCAAGTCTATTTGGACGTTAAAGGCATCTAGATGGTCGTAGTGGTCACCATCTCCGTTGTACTAAGGGATGTTTGGGACCTTAAATCTGCGTGGGAGAGGCTCGAATTCTACTTCTCTTGAAAATAAGGTCATTTCATCACATTCCCACTTCCGATCATGAGCTCCATGTTGCGCCTCCAATTGTCGGACCCTCTGCAATAACTCCTCCAAAGTTGGATTTTGGTCTAGAGATTGCTTGGGGGAGACCGCCTTTCCCATCTACTACCTCGATCTGGTGAATAGCAAGCTCTGGGCTGATGTTGTCTCCTATTCCCTGGTGAGTTACAATGAGTGGCGCGTCCTAGGCTAATCCTAGCTGAGTTCTTTCCTGGGCGTGGATTCCCACGTCGTCGGCTCTCTTCATGAACCTCATCACGGCGATCTTCAAAACGATTTGCTCTCGTCCTCAAGTTCGTGGGGGTAAGCCTCCCATCCCTTTCCCTGAGATCCATGTTCCTCTAATCTCCCGGACCATGAGTTCGAGGAATGCGCGGATCCAGCTCGTTGAGAAGTCTATCTACCTTTTTTTTCTTCTGGAACGGGCCTTTCGTCTCGTGGTTGTAAGATACCTCTTGGTGGTGCGTTCTGCATCCGATTTTGGACGACCTGGTTTGGCCTTGTACTAATGTCCTTACTGTATCCGCGAGCTACCTGACCGTATTCTCCAGCGTCTCTTGACACTGTTGCCAGGCTGGGGTCGCCTCTATCCCTGGAGCAGGGGTCACAGTTTGACAAGGAACCTGCGAGGGGATTCCTGAGGTAGTTCCAACCAACGGGGGAATGGAAGTGGGTGCAGCGGTCACAATTGTGCCCCTGTTAAGTGGGATTTCTGGCGGCCGATTAGCATGATCTTCGGATTGATTGGCCGCCACTTCTGAACTTCTTGTATGTCTTTCCCTTGCCATTGACATTGACTAGGACGAGGGACCTTCATGTAGCACCAAAATGTCGATATTCGGAAATTGTCTACCTAGATTAGTCGGCCCATACTGATCTGGTAATCATGAATATGAGGGGAAAAAAACCAATAACGAACAATACACGAGTTTTTTACGTGGTTCGGCCAAAATGATGTCTAGTCCACTATTGTTCTCTGATCATTTCTTTTTCAGAGTCACAGTATGTATTCATTTTTTATCTTGCCTGTACAATAGCTTTTGATCCCCTATTTATAGTGTGGGATACAGACAATTTACACAAAGTCTAAAGTAGTGGGGTCATGTTGTGAGGGACAATATGTCATTATCTCCATAAAATATGGAGTAAAAGTTCCGCACCATGTAGGGACTGCCTTTCCAAGGATAAGGGCAGGTAAACATCAGATTCGGTTATTCTATTTTGTGGTCTTCTTTGCGAGCTGATCGGGTTGACCAGCGAGCTGGAGCCATTATCGGGAGTTCGCTCGTTATCGTAATCGGAGCTCGCATTTTAGTAATTATGTGACTTCGCTGAGATAGCTTCGGCCTTGGACCTATTGGACTTGGAAAGGTTGGGCCTCATCATTGGATCATTCTGCCCATAACAGTCCACACGATAGCCCAAGGCGGTTCAGAAAATAACAGGGGTGAATTAGAATTTTAAAAAAAAAGAAAAGGTATTCCCCTTTAGTTTTTGACAAAAGAAATTAAAATGAAAAGAATATATAATATATTATAATACATAAACATAATACATACTCATTTAAATGCATGCGTGAAGCATATAGTATAATATATAATATAAACACATATATATAATATATAATAACATATTACAATTAAATTGCATGCAGCCGTGAACAGTGGACTTGGAGACTAAATTGCAATTGAAGCCCACATGTGCAAGCCCAGCCGCATGTAATGTTTGAAGTCCAAGTTGAGGCAGCCCGTGAAGGCCCACTGATCCGATTTAAAGACTCAAACGTAGCCCAATTTTAAGTCCAAAATATGAAAACCCAGCCCAACCACATGCAATGTCAATTTGGTAATTAAAATGGAGATTGGAGGGCTTTCAATGGCTTTAAGCATACGGTCCCTAGGCTGTAAATCCACTCAACTGCAAGGGCAATTTAGTTGTGTGAAATATATATATATGTATATATATGCACTACTCTCAGCAGCAAGGGATACGCATAGTGAGGAGAGGAATTACGGGACAGAAGGCGCTGAGTGAGGGATTCTCGGAATAGCACAGTGAGAGGGAGCGCGGCCAGCCCATCTTGACGTGCTGGGACTTATTTTAAACCCTATTGTGACTAGGGTTTTCAGCTCCTCGAGTATAAAAGGGCCATTAATGGTCTTCGCCAAAAGGGGAAAAAAGACCGCATGCTCTTTGACATGGATTAAAGTTTCTTCTTTGCGTGGATCCCCCTGAAGAGGGTGGGTGACACTCGCGCACAAAGATTTAACTACAAAGATGCATTTTTTTCTTGCGTCGGATAAGTAAGCGGATGGTTTTTATTTTTGATTCTTTAGTTTATGTGCAAAATGATTATATATATTTGCAAATTAGATCCGATCTATTTGGGTTTGTCAAAGAGTTCGATTGAGTTCTTTGAAACCCAGCAGATCTACAAGGGGTAAGTCTTTCAGTTTTATTAGCAAGATCTATTGATATATACGTATATACGCGCATTTGGGTCCTTGGCCGGAAAGTTTAACCTAGATCTTCGAAGATCTGGCCGTCGGATCTTGCTAGTTTTTGGATATGTTGGTCGCTGGGGGTAAGAGTGTCAGGTGGCTGCCTCTGATCGCCGGAATCCACCGGCCGCAGTGGCCCGTGGGGATTGGTAGTGCGCTTACCGTTTTGGGCGAGAACTTAAAAGCTAGGTCTACGATGATTTGGCCGTCGAATCTTGCTGGTTTTTGGATATGTTGGTCGTTGGGGGTAAGAGTGTAGGGTGGTTGCTTCTGATCGCCGGAAACCACCGGCCGCAGTGGGTCGTGGCGTTTGGCAGTGGACTTTCCGTTTTGGCCGAAAACTAAAAAGCCAGATCTATGGAAATCCAAGT
Source organism: Diospyros lotus (assembly GCF_014633365.1). Taxonomy (NCBI): domain Eukaryota; kingdom Viridiplantae; phylum Streptophyta; class Magnoliopsida; order Ericales; family Ebenaceae; genus Diospyros; species Diospyros lotus. Next base: position 4,646,441 of record NC_068341.1, read on the forward strand.
GGTAGATCTGGCCCATTTTGTGTATACCTCTTGGCTTGGCGTTTTTAGTGGTTGGCTTGATTGTAAATACTGGTGATTTGTGTTTCAATATATTATTGATTTTATGTTTATAGTGAAAGTTATTTATTGTTTATATTTGTATTATATTTGAATTATTTTTTATAATTTTTAATTAAAAATTATATTTATAATTTTGTTTATAAATATAATTATATTTATAAACACAACTGGATCCACATCACCCAAGTCTCAGCAGCTTCCATAACAATTCAGCAACGATTCTATGTTCGAGCCGAACCAATCTGGTAGATTTTTCCTTTTACTACGTCTATCGTGTATTTCTTCTTCGACTTTCCTTCAAACCCCTCTCCTCTTCTCTCAAATTCCACCATCTTCAAATCAAAATGCTGCTCCCTGGTTTCTCCATTGGCGGCTGCGGCGGAGTCAAATCAGTGAGTTGAGAATGAGAACAATACACGGTCAATTCACTGATGAGAACTGTGTATTATTCTTCTTCTCAACCCACTGATTTGTCTCTGCCGCCGCTGCCTCCACCTCCTCTGCCGCCACAGCGTCTGATGAGCAGTTGTGTGAATGTGCATAAGGATACGTTGCTGCTTGAGGTTGATGAGCAGAACCCAGATCGTCATCTGATCTCATTCGTTTTTGATGCAGTGTTTGATGGGAGGTACGTAATTTCTGTACCATTTACGTTCATGTATAAATTAAATTCTTTTGGGGGTCTAGATGAATTGGTTGGTTATGCTATTCGTTGGACTGGGTCCGGATTGTGATGCAGCAATGTCATGTGTGATTTAAGATTTGGAGCATAGCTGTCATGTAGTTTTTTTAATTTTCTTTTTTTATTTGGCACTGGTAAAAGGGTAACAAGCATAGGTATGAAACGTATCAAAGGGATTATGATGTAGGATGAGAATTGTCCCACATCAGCTGTTCAGCCTGCAATCAGGCCCCTTATATGTGGGTGTGCCCTCCCCCTGGTAATTGCAGTTTTCAAGGGTGCATGCCCCTGCATCATTTGGTATCAGAGCGAGATTTGATTCGTGGCACTCCACCCAAATGGTTTAGCGTGAGGATTACGCCATGTTCGAGCTGAACCAATCTGGTAGATTTTTCCTTTTACTACGTCTATCGTGTATTTCTTCTTCGACTTTCCTTCAAACCCCTCTCCTCTTCTCTCAAATTTCACCATCTTTAAATCAAAATGCTGCTCCCTGGTTTCTCCATTGGTGGCTGCGGTGGAGTCAAATCAGTGAGTTGAGAATGAGAAAAATACACGGTCAATTCACTGATGAGAACTGTGTATTATTCTTCTTCTCAACTCACTGAGTTGTCTCTGCCGCCGCTGCCTCCGCCTCCTCTGCCGCCACAGCGTCTGATGAGCAGTTGTGTGAATGTGCATAAGGATACGTTGCTGCTTGAGGTTGATGAGCAGAACCCAGATCGTCATCTGATCTCATTCGTTTTTGATGCAGTGTTTGATGGGAGGTATGTAATTTTTGTACCATTTACGTTCATGTATAAATTAAATTCTTTTGGGGGTCTAGATGAATTGGTTGGTTATGCTATTCGTTGAACTGGGTCTGGATTGTGATGCACCAATGTCATGTGGGATTTAAGATTTGGAGCATATCTGGCATGTAGTTTTTTTAATTTTCTTTTTTTATTTGGCACTGGTAAAAGGGTAACAAGCATAGGTATGAAACGTATCCAAGGGATTATGATGTAGGATGAGAATTGTCTCACATCAGCTGTTCAGCCTGCAATCAGGCCCCTTATATGTGGGTGTGCCCTCCCCCTGGTAATTGAAGTTTTCAAGGGTGCATGCCCCTGCATCATTTGGTATCCGAGCGAGATTTGATTCGTGGCACTCCACCCAAATGGTTTAACGTGAGGATTACGCTGGCCGGGTGAGTTTGTCGGTCGATTGGCATGAGGGTTCCACTGTCGAGTTGGTAGCTTTCTGCATGGCAATGTGATGCAGCAATGCCATGTGGGATTTAAGATTTGGAGCATAGCTGGCATCTAGTTTATTTAATTTTCTTTTTTTATTTGGCACTGGTAAAAGGGTAACAAGCATATGTATGAAACGTACCCAAGGGATTACCAGGAAACTTTTGTAGGCAACAAATTAGTGATGGAGAAACAATACCATGATTAATGCCATTTAAGAGCAACCGGAGGAGAAGGGTCACCCGGAAATGCTAATATTCTACATGTGGCACAAACTGGTAGGTTCACTTAAAATTATGATTCATTTTCATTTCAAACCTATGAAGTTGGACACCCCAAAGTTTTCCGATCTTATTTCCTCGAGTAATTCTTACTAGGGAGGGGAAAAATCAAATATAACATTCTTGCGGCTAGAAAGATAAATCATTTCCCAAGAAAAAATACAAAATGTTTGGTGATCATGTTTGAGAATGTGCTTTTGCATTATTAGTTTGTGGGAGGAGTAGATTAAATTGTGTTATTTTCTTAGATTCTTAATTGTTGAAAGATGATTAGTTTAGAAATATCTTAGATTTCAATGACAGTCTGTAAATTTACATTTAACATCCTAGATTTGAAGAAGTGATGGTGCACCATGTTCTTGTTCTGGTTTGATGTACTGGAATGATTACTTCCAAATGAAGAAGAAGATGCAGCAGGAGGAGGAGATATTTTGTTTAAAATTCAGGTCCAAGGATTTAGAAAGTGCTGTACTTGATGTCAACATATGGAGATGACAGTATCATAAATATTATCTATAACCACTTACCAAAAAAATGAAAAGAAAAGGAATGCATTGATAAGCAACTATGGTTATTGAATTTGCAGTCCAAGCAGACTATATAAATTTGTATTAATGAATTAATTCAAGGAATGTTGTAGGTTCGAAAAAATTATATTACCCTCACAATGATCACAAATTGCAAAAGCTAAGATTGATGTTTTTAGGATTATATTGCGGTTACACATGGTTGGGGACTATCCGAGCAAATTTAAAATATGTGCTTCTAGTAGGAAATACATGGTTAAATTGAGTTGAATAATATTGGGGACGGTTGCTGGTAAGTTGGCAGAGGAAAATCTACAGGGAATTAAGACAGATTAAGCATGGAGGTTGATGGAACCAAAAAGGAAGGTTTGGTAACCCCTAGAGAGAGGAGTGGTAACAGAGGGAGAATTTTGTGTTTGTTGATGGATAGGGTAAAGTTTTGTAAGGAGTGATAACAGAGAAAGAATTCTGTATTGCTGGATGGAGTAAAGGCTTGTTGTGAAGTAGGTTTATTGTTTCAATAATGACTGATGCTCCTGTTTGTCATAGAGAATTTAGGCTTGAATCTTGTGTCCAAGGAATGTGAGCACTATATTGTAGCCTAACACTCTAATGGTGGGGGCCGGAGGTGGGGGGCGATGGTGATCAAGGATATAGTGGTGGCAATGACACCTATTATGTTGAGATATGGGAAAGTGGGCATAACGCAGCAAAATCTACGTAATAGTTGGACTCACTCTCTCTAGTGATAGATCAAGACTGACTCCATTAAAGGAGGAAAGGGGAAGCCTTAAGAAACTAGTAGAGGCCCATCCTCCAATTCATAAGTCCCTTCAAGTCTTGTTAGTTAAAAGCCTCGCCTAAGCATAGGTTGTTGGATTTACCTCGTGAACAAGTAATTTCTAGAGTGTAATTAAGAATGTTCGAGGAAACGGACATAAAAACCTTGTATTTTCATGGAGAAGGGGTAGTACATGAAGAATAGAGTGCTCAAGAAGAGCGTTTCATTAATTTAGCCATTGAGGTACAGTGGGTGTTCTCTTGTGAGGATCTTAGATGATGAACAGTACACCTTTTCCCTGACCAAGCTGCAGGGGTGCTGCAAGCTGTCAGGCTCGGGTATGAAGATATACTTCCTTTCGTATTTATGGAAGGAAGAGATATAGGCGGGAAAGATTGAGAGGGAGAGATAGAGAGAGAGATTAAGAAATGGGTGAGAGAAGAGTGAATTGAGAAATGAGAGGGAAATGAATTTGTGGTATAATTTTCCCATAATTCCCCATCCTCAACCTATCTGCATTTATAGAAGAATTACACGGCTTGGTGCGGTCGTTAGGAAACTAGCCCTAGCGTGCGCCATTTGAATTATTCCCTACTGATTTATTACAATACTGCCATTATACCTTATAATTATAGCTATACCCTTGGTTTATGACAATTCCCTCATTTTAAAACCTTTCCTGTCTCCAAGAAATTACAATAGACTTATCATCCTAGGGAAGCGTTGCAGAAGGCGAGGGAGATACTCCCATGTGGTGTTGTCCGGATGTAGGTGAGACCATTGCACTAGGACTAGAGTCAATAAAGCCGTGTCATTGTAGACCACCCGTTTATCTAACACTGCCACTGGTTCACCTTCTTTCTCGATGTCTTCCAAGGGTATGGGTTGTGTATTACTGGCGTTGTTTGCTGGTCCAATGGATCTCTTCAGAATGGAAATAAAGCCGTTGCAGTAGACTTCCCTCATTTTAAAACATTTCTCGTCTCCAAGAAATTACAGTAGACTTGTCATCCTAGGGAAGCGTTGCAGAAGGTCAGGGAGATACTCCCATGTGGTGTTGTCCGGATGTAGGTGAGATCATTGCACTAGGACTTTAGTCAATAAAGCCGTGTCATTGTAGACCACCCGTTTGTCTAACACTGCCATTGGTTCACCTTCTTTCTCGATGTCTTCCAAGGGTATGGGTTGTGTATTACTGGCGTTGTTTGCTGGTCCAATGGATCTCTTCAGAATGGAAATGTGGAACACTGGATGAAGGCCCACACCCTTAGGCAACTGGAGACGATAAGCGATCGGGCCTACCTTTGCCAAAATCTTGAATGGCGCATAGAATTTAGGACTGAGCTTAGAGATTGGCTCCTTGTGGAAGAGGTGTTGTTGGAACCTTTTAACCTTTAAGTAGACCTCATCTCCTTTTTCAAATTGTCTCTTTGTACGATGTTTATCCGCCAACTGCTTCATTCGTGGTCTTGCTAGGGCCAATTCCTACTTAATGGTCAGTAGAGCGTCCTGTTTGGCCTTAAGGTATTGATCGACGAATGTTTCCTAAGGAGGATAATGCATTACAGCAGGAATGATGGGAGGCAGATACCCAAATAGAGCTTCGAAAGGAGTTCTTTTGTGTGTTGTATGGTAATTGGTGTTATACCACCATTGGGCCTAAGCTACCCATCTACTCCAACCCCTTAGCTTGGAAATACACAAGCATCTAAAATAAGTTTCGAGACATTGGTTGACTCTTTTGGTCTGCCCATCTATCTTAGGGTGGTAGGTAGAAGAGAGATGAAGCTTAATGCCTAGTCCTTGAATAAGGACTTCCAAAATTGGCTAGTAAATATCTTATCATGATCAGAAATTATCGTCTTAGGCAACCCATGTATTTTGAAAACTGAGTCCATTAGTTTCCTTACTACTTCAATGGCTGTGAACGGGTGAGCCAACGTGATGAAGTAGTTGAATTTAGTTAACTTGTCCACTACAACCAATAGAGTGTCAGCACCCTTAGATTTTGGTAAGCCTTTAATAAAGTCCATTGAAATAAGTTCCCAGGCCTGTGACGGTATTTCCAAAGGTTGTAGGAGGCCGAGATAAGGAATCTGCTCATGTTTGCACCTTTGACAGGTAGTGTATTCCATGACAAATTTGGTCACATCCTTCTTTAACCCTTTCCAGTAAAAGAGTTGTCGGACCCGCTGATAGGTTACATTGAGCCCTGAATGCCCACCTATAAGGGAGTCACGTAGGCTCTGGAGTATCTTCTTCTTCAACTGTTCGTTTTCCCCAATAACCACTTTGTTTTGGAACCTCAATAAATCCCCTTTAAATTGGTAGTTAGGGTTAATAGTTGCATGCACTAAAATCTTAGTAAGTAGCTCTTTGATCCAAGGAGTTTGGTCATAATTGTAGGTAATGCCTTGCATCCAATCTGGAACCAAGGCTAATATGGCCTGACAAGAGGCTGTCACATCTCTCCTTGACAAGGCATCGGTTACCCTGTTTTCCTTTCCTTTGTGGTATAGAATAATGAAGTCAAATCCTATGAGTTTGGTAATCCCCTTCCTTTGTAATTGGTTATGTACTCTTTGTTGGGATAAAAATTTAAGACTCGTGGTCTGTCTTGATGGTGAATTTTTTGCCCTCTAGGTAATATCTCCATTTTTCTACAGCTATTAAAATTGCTAACAACTCCTTGTCATATATACTTAGGCCCATGTGTCTGAGAGGCCAATGTTTGACTTAGATAGGCCACTGGTCACCCTTCTTGGCTAAGCACAACCCCTATACCGGTGTCATAAGTATTCGTTTCCAGAATAAACTCCTTAGAAAAATCTGGTAGAGCCGGTGTTGGGGCTTGTGTCATGGCGGCTTTAAGGGATTCAAATGCTTCCTTTGCTTTCAATCCCCAACCGAAGTTATTCTTCTTTAGCAAAGTGGTCAGTGCCTTGTTAATCATGCCATACCCTTTTATAAAGCGTCTATAAAACCCGTTAAGGCTTAGGAATCCTCTTAGTTCCTTCAGGGTTTTAGGCCGGGGCCAGGCCTTCATAGCTTCAATTTTGTGAGGATCGATACTAACTCCTTGGCCAGATATGATATGACCCAAGTATTCAACCTTCATTTCTACGAATGAGCATTTAGACCTTTTCACATACACCTTATGGAATCTAAGGATCTAAAATGCCAGTTTGAGGTGGGATAAATGCTGGTCTAAGGTGGAACTATAAATGAGAATGTCATCGAAAAAATCGACACGAATTTGTAATGTCGTTGATGGGTTCTAAAAGCGGTCTTAGGGTAATTAGCTGGGTTCATTCGGATTTGGTTGTATCTTGAGGTCAAGTCAAACTTAGAAAAAATGGGTGCGCCTTTTAATTTGTCTAAGAGGTCTTCAATAATGGGTATAGGAAATTGATTCTTGATGGTTAATGAGTTGAGTTGCCTATAATCCACACAAAACCTCCAAATGCTATCTTTTTTTTTTAATTAGGAGGACTGGTGAGGCATATAGACTTTGGTTTGGTTGTATCAGGTTTTTGGACAACATTTCTTTTATAAGTTTTTCTATTTTTGCATTTTGTATAGGAGAATATCGGTAGGCTTTTAAATTTACTGGTTCACTGTTGGGTTTAAGGTAAATGGAATGGTCAATGATTCGATGAGGTGGAAGGGTTTGGGGTGTGGCAAACAGATCCTCAAATTCCATTAACAAATTGTGAATGGGTGTAGGGATGTGTACCTTACTATCCTTCATTATCAAGGAAATGTCCCTGTGTGCAACCAACTTTTGTTCTCCCGTTGCTGTTACCCCAACGTCTGTAGCATAAATTGAATGTAGTTATCCCGCAATGATACTTCTTTGTTCTAGTAGCTTTTGAATTCTTTTCCCTGAAATAGCCCTACACTCCCCAGTTTCTTGACTTCCCTATAAAGCAACCTGTTGGCCCTCCAAGTTAAAGGTCATTTCTAGAGTATTAAAATCAAACACCAAGGGGCTCACTGTCTTCATCCAATCTATCCCCAACACAACATAACACCTACCTAACTTGAGTATTCTCAAATCGGCCCAGAATTCTCGCACATTCATTAGCCACTTGAAACCCATACATTTGAGTCAGCTATAAGGACTGATAGAGGGGGAGTCTCTTGTAGGTCGCACTGCAGGCTGTGGGTTGTCTCATCTAGGAAACTATGAGTGCTCTCACTATCTATCAACACTACTATTTTCCTTTTTCGGGCCAACCCTTTCACCTCAATGACCCTACCCGCTGCTTGGCCCTGCAAGGCATGCATTGAGATCTCACCCCTTTCGTTTTCCTCAGGCACATTCTCATTCCTGTCACTACCAGCTTCATCCTTCTCTACTTCCTTATGTCCTTCCATAGTAAGGAGGGGTTTCTTACACTAGTGACCGTGTCCATACTTTTCTCCGCAACGGAAACATAGGCTTAACTGTCGCTTTTGGTCTACCGATAGGTTTCTTAGCTGTACTGTAGGTTGGGTGACCTCATTGGTGGGTCCTCTTCTTGGCCCTTGGAAATTATTACCCCTGTGATACCCCTCGCAGGTGTGATCCTCCCTGTTGTTTTTAGATGACAACTTATGTCTTCTAGCGTAGGTTTCCATCGATAGCTCGTGTAAGCGAGCTTGCTCAATTGCTTGTGCCATTGTTGTGGGGTACAACATCTTAACTATCGGTCTAATTAACTCTTCCAGCCCGCTAATAAAACTTGAAACAAAATATTCCTTATCTAGGTAGGGATGTGACAATGAGAGTAAGGACCTTAATTTTTCAAATCTGGTTTGGTATTCTTCCACTGTTCCATTCTATTTTAATTTGTTTAACTCCTCAATTACATCAGATCCGGTCTTATCTCCAAACCTTTGGCACAGTTGATTAACAAACTCTGGCCAACTCAGATCCAACCTTCCATGACTCCAATTTTGGAACCACGCATCTACTACATCATCTAAGTAAGAAGCAACCATACATACCTTATCACTTTCAGCCATTCGATGTTGATAAAACTTCCATTCACATCAGCGTATCCACTACCTCGGCCTGTCCCGATCAAAGGCCGAAATCTCCATCCTTAAACCCCGACCAGCTAAATTGATACCTCCATAATACCTTGGATTCGCACCATCTCCTAGTTCCGATGGTTCTCCCCCCACTGTGGCTCTTGAGGTTGCGATTGAGTCATCGACGCAGTCAGGATTGGTGCCGACGTTGACATTGGGGGAAAATTCATTGGCAAACTGACATTCGGCTGCCGAGCAAACATGCTCAAGGCTGTCGTCAATTGCTGATTGAGTTCAGAGAATTATTCTCGAATTCTGTTCACAGCGCCATCTAATGCGGTCGTGCATTCCGATCTACTTTGGTGGATTGCTTCTTGATTGTTCCGAAGTCCCAACTCCATGGTCTCCAATCTATCATCCACCTGCTCCTGATGCTGTCACAATCCCAACTCGATAACGTCCAATCTAATTTTCATTTGCTTCGCTCGTGTTCCGTCGACCATCACTACTGTTAGGTCGCGAGCTCTGATACCAATTGTCAGGCTTGGGTATGAAGATATGCTTCTTTCCGTGATTCTAGAAGGAAGGGATATATGAGGGAAAGATTGAGAGGGAGAGAGAGATTAAGAGACGGGTGAGAGAAGAGTGAATTGAGAAATGAGTGGGAAAGGAATGTGTGGTATAATATTCACATAATTTTCCATCCTAACTTATCTGCATTTATAGAAGAATTACACGGCTTGGCATGGTCGTTAGGAAACTAGCCCCAGCGCACGCCACTTGAATTATTCCCCACTGATTTATTACAAAACTGCCATTATATCTTCTAATTATAGCTATACCCTTGGTCTATAACACAAGTATCCATCAATAAGTTGACAATATGGATTGCTCAAGCAGAGAGTTCTGTCAATATGTCATGATTGTTAAAGGGCTTGGGCAGAGAGTGCAAATTGGCCAAGCTGAGGATCTGCCAAGAGCATATTTAACAATGGCCCATGGGATCGCGAGGTGGTTTCATTGCTGGTTGCCAGTAAATTGTAAATTCTTAATCTCACGTCTTTATATAGGGTTCACACCATTGATGGTGAGTTTTTACTAATATTACTAAAAAAGCAGAGAAACTAATAAAAATAAAAAAGGAAAAGAGAAAATGCTCCATGGTGAACATTTAATTGTATACACATGTAGAGGAGTACTTGTTCTGTATTTTGTGACCGACACACTTGCCAAGTTGAAAGAAAAATTTTGTGAGATGACTATAAAGCCAGCCAGTCTTAAAGTGCCAGGCAGTTGGAAATATATTCTTTTAGGAGAAAATGTAGTTTAAAAGCAAATCTCAGGATGAAAAAATTTAGAGCAAGGAATACAAGTTAAGAGAAAACCATCTAAAACTCTTCAGGTTACGTGCAAGTGCAAAAAAAAAAAAAAAAAAAAAAAGGAAGGAAGAGAGTAGTTTTACTAGAGCTTTGAAGAGCCCAAACATAGCTCATGAGCAGTGAGCATCAATAAGAAATACCAGACCCTAACGAAGAACCTCAACCCCAGTAATGTGCAAAAGAATTTAGGTTTCGAGAAAATACGTGCCCTCTATGCCGTCAACCCGTCATGAAGCTCTTTGTGGTGGCTCCCTTCGTTCTGGATTAGTATGGTACTCTTTCAATTTTTAACTATGGATTTTCAAACTCTTGTTAAGAATTATATTTTCAAGTCTTTTCCAGATTTTTATTCCTTTCTGTTTTCTATTTTGATTTCTTGTTCTGGTTTGATGTACTGGAATGATTACTTCCAAATGAAGAAGAAGATGCAGCAGGAGGAGGAGATATTTTGTTCTAAAATTCAGGTCCAAGGATTTAGAAAATGTTGTCAACATATGGAGATGACAGTATCATAAATATTATCTATAACCACTTACCAAAAAAATGAAAAGAAAAAGAATGCATGGATAAGCAACTATGGTTATTGAATTTGCAGTCTAAGTAGGCTAGATAAATTTGTATTAATGAATTAATTCAAGGAATGTTGTAGGTTCGAAAAAATTATACTACCCTCACAATGATCACAAATTGCAAAAGAAAAGATTGATGTTTGTAGCATTATATTGCGGTTACAAATGATTGGGGACCATCCAAGCAAATTTAAAATATGTGCTTCTAGTAGGAAATACATGGTTAAATTGAGATGAATAATATTGTGGAAGGTAGCTGGTAAGTTGGCGGAGGAAAATCTACAGGGAATTAAGACATAGATTAAGCGTGGATGTTGATGGAACCGAAAAGGAAGGCTTGGTAATCCCTAGAGAGAGGAGTGGTAACAGTGGTAACAAAACCTTACAGAATTCTCCGTGCTTCCATGAACAAATAGTTAGTGAATACTCCCATGATCAAATGCCAATAGTACGAATAAATGCTTGTACTCAAACGTTGGCAATGGTTTGTTCAGGCACCAAATGCATATATAGGGATCGATACCAATGCCACCCCTCCAACATATGGTCACTCCTCTAACAGGATTTTAGGCCATGACTTGTGGTCAATTGGCCGTTAGATTAGGTGTCGGGTGGTTGTCTCTAATAATCAAAAAACACTGATCACAGTGGCTGCTGGCAACTAGTAGTGTGGTTTTTAATTGTGCCTGAAAATTAAAAATCAGATCTACAAAAATCTAACCGTTAAATCTCACACATTTTTGTATATGTTAACTCCCTTAACTTGTTGTTTCTAATAGTAGGCTTTGATCATAGGAATTCAGCCTCTGACGAATGCAGTAGGGAAAGGGTTGTAGACGATGAATGTAATATTTAATTATGAGTTTGTATCACAGAGGTTGATTGGATATGTTGTATTTTGAATATTGTGAAAGTTAAAATAAAATTATTTTTCAAAATTTGAATGTAAAAAAATTGAATTGGTTTGTATTTGATTTGTGGAAGTTTGAAGTTAAATAATTAGGTTTAATTAAAAATTGAATGATAAATATTTATTGTTAAATAATTAGGTTTAATTATAGTTTCATTGATAGAAAGTCAGCTTACCATAATAAAAGTCAAAAGTTAAGTTTTATTTCCTGAAGCAATTAGCCTTGACAGGAGGATAAGTGACAGAAAAACAAACAACAAAAGAAAAATGATAGTTTGGTATGATTTATTGTGATAGTCTCACTACATTATTCAAAAACACCAGAAATAATCTTTCATCACTTAGAAAGTAATTTAATCTGCAACTTTGTACCAGAAGTAGGCAGTTTAGAAATAATATCCATTGAGTTTTCATTATTGAGATATCCACTTCTCAGAACTTCTCCACACCTTCCTTCTCAGTTGGTATCATTTTATTGAGCAGCATTAGTGGTGCGTCATGCTTTGACTTTGAGGGAACATTTTCTATAAAACACCAAATAAATTTGCTTGGTCATCATATACCCATTAACTTGAAAATCATATCACTTTTGATAAAATTTGTCAAGAAATTCTTGCAAAAACCACCTCTTTATTTGCTTATTGATTTACCTCTTCAGTTACCATTTTATAGAAAAAAATATAGCTCTATTGTATACTTTATGTGGTCTCGTTTTCTATGGTTTTTCTATATAAGTAGGTAAAGTTTCAAAGATGCAATGCACATTCAGTGATGTTCTTTAATTTATTAAAATAATTAATGACAACTTAAAAATCATCTTGATATTTATTAACAATGAAAAGATAATAATTCTTACGAGTAAAATTATATTTAATTTATTTTTAATATATATAAAATAAATAAATAAAATTGAACAAATTAAAATTACTAAATGATATATTGATTTTTTTAAATAAATTAAAACTTAACATAAAAAATATAATAAACAAATCATGTCTCTCTCAATACTGTCTTGCAATCTGTCTCTCTCAGCATCGTCTTTAGCCTTTTTCACGTGGCATTCACCAACAAGTGAATCTCGTTTGTCAGCCTTGTCACATAGGCTCAATTATTTATTTTCTTCGCAAACGAAACCCCAAACTTCTTTCTCAATATCTGGATGCACATACAACACAATAACAAAACAAGTCATATTTTTTTACAAACAAAACAAATCATGTTCTTTAATTTTCATTTTAACAACCAAATCATCATCATCGTCACTATAAAAAAAACAACATAAACAAACAAAAAAAAACTAAAACACAAGAAAAAGAAAATATATAAATATATATGTACGTACGTATGTATGTATACGCAAAAACAACCCAAATTAGTCACAACCGATGCCACTAGCGGGCACTAGTGACCACCGCCAGTTGAAGATTCCCTTGATCAGAGTCTACTGCTAGAAACACCAAGTCAAAGAGCTTAACATACACAAAAGTAGACCAAATTTAACGGTTGTATTTTCATAAATTTGATTTTTAATTTTCGGTTACAACTTAAAAATGCACTGCTAGTGTCACCAGCCACTATGGCCATTTGTTTCTAGCGATCAAAGGCAATCGCCCGATGCCTTTGTCCCTATCGACCAACATACCCAAAAATTAGCAAGATCTAATAGCCAAATCTCCTTAGATTTAAGCTTAAACTTTCGACCAATCCCAACACTCATGTAAACGCACTGTCAGTCACCACCAACCACCGTGGCCAATGGTTTCCAGCAATCAAAGGAAACCACCCAACACCCTTATCCCTATCGACCAACATACCCAAAAACAAGCAATATCCAACAACCGAATCTCTATAGATATAAGTTTAAACTTTCGACCAAACCCCAATTGTAAACACACTGCCAGTCCCCACTTGCCATCGTGGCAGGTCGTTTCTAGTGATCTGAGGCAATCACCCGACACCCTCATCCTCATCGACTTACATACCTAAAAACTAGCAAGATCCAACGACCAAATCTTCATAGATCTAAGTTTAAACTTTCAGTCAAACTCAAATCGTAAGTATATACTTATATCATGGACATTTGCTAAAAATTATAAAGACTTATCTCCTTGTAAATTGAGACTAGAACGAGAACGTCGGAGACGCTATGAAATAGGACGAGCATAAGGGAGAAATGAGATCGTGGGAAACACGAGTGAGAGTGTGAGAGTTTCAGCGTGGGCGAGAGTAAGAAAAGGGGGCTAGAAATTTGAAATAATTGATTTTTCGACTGCTCTTCATATCGTGATATTTTAGAGTCGATAAAATATGAGATATCATACTATCTCGTGGAATGGCATTGAGAGTCGCCAAATAGCATTACTTTAATGTGATGGGTGGTGGCTTGCCCCCGAGACTCAAGGGAGTTGAAAACAATCAACTTGTGTTCGCTAATTTTCAATTTTACATGAAAAGCAAGAAAGAGGGGAGGCGGGCGGGTGATGTTGCTGCATCTTCTTCTTCATTTGGAAGTAATCATTCCAATACTTCAAACCAGAACAAGAACATGGTGCACCATCACTTCTTCAAATCTAGGATGATAGTAAATTTACAGACCATCATTGAAATCTAAGATATTTCTAAACTAATCATCTTTCAACAATTAAGAATCTAAGAAAATAACACAATTTAATCTACTCCTCCCACAAACTAATAATGCAAAAGCACATTCTCAAACATGATCACCAAACATTTTGTATTTTTTCTTGGGAAATGATTTATCTTTCTAGCCACAAGAATGTTATATTTGATTTTTCCCCTCCTAGTAAAAATTACTCGAGGAAATAAGATCGGAAAACTTTGGGGCATCCAACTTCATAGGTTTGAAATGAAAATGAATCATAATTTCAAGTGAACCCACCAGTTTGTGCCACAGGTAGAATATTAGCATTTCCTGGTGACCCTGCTCTGCCGTTGCTCTTAAATGGCATTAATCATGGTATTGTTTCTCCATCACTAATTTGTTGCCTACAAAAGTTTCCTGGTAATCCCTTGGATACGTTTCATACATATGCTTGTTACCCTTTTATCAATGCCAAATAAAAAAAAAAAAAAAAACTAGATGCCAGCTATGCTCCAAATCTTAAATCCCACATGACATTGCTGCATCACAATCCAGACCCAGTTCAACGAATAGCATAAGCAACCAATTCATCTAGACCCCCAAAAGAATTTAATTTATACATGAACGTAAATGGTACAAAAATTACGTACGTCCCATCAAACAATGCATCAAAAACGAATGAGATCCGATGATGATCTGAGTTCTGCTCATTAACCTCAAGCCGCAACGTATCCTTATGCACATTCACATCATTCCTGACCTTCTTGGCCTGCTGGTGTTCCACATGCGGCGGAGGCGGCGGCAGTGGCGAACCAGTCATCGGAGGAGGCGGCCGAATTCCAGGAGCCAAGGCTGTGGTAAGCATGGTACGGGCCAAAATTCGCCCGCCCCGCCATGGGATTGCCGTAATTGCCTGCACTGTACCCACCAGAGTAGTAGTAGGAAGAGTGAACCAGAGGAGGAGGAGGCGGCGGAGGGTGCGCAGGATAAGGGTAGGAAGACGGAGCAGGATAGGGGTCACATGAAGAAAATGAAGCAATGAGATGAGAAGGAGGGGGGTTTTGATGGTAATTGTTGTTTCTTCTTCTTCTGTTGTTGCTGCTGCTCCATGATATCCCCATCTTACTACACACAGAGAACGAGAGACGAATTTTGATTTGAAGACGGTGGACGTCTAAAACCATGATGAAACAACCCCCCGCCCCTTTTCCTGAGACTGTTTAATGTGAAGGGTGGCAGCCTGCCCCTGAGACTCTGTTAATTGAGAATTATTTCATGAATCTTGAAGATAAAGTTTAATTGATTAGGAAGTTGATAAGTTCTCTGGATGCATGTATTAAGTCTCTTAGGAATTTGAGTTATTATTAATATTCTAGTCCACATTCATAGCATTAATATATTACGTTACTAGTATATAAATGGCTTTGTAACTCTCATTTGATTGCAATGGAAAGATGTTTATGTTTTAACAGAGAAATCTGGCAGAGTTGTATTTTCTCATTTTTGCTTGGTGTATTTGCCAACATATTTCATTTTTAATTGACAAGTGGTATCAGAGCTGTATTCTTGAGGGATCTGTTCATTTAACTCCAAAATGTCTTCAAGTGAGCAAATTGGGTCTGGTCCTCCAAGGTTTGACGGTAACAACTACCATTTATGGGCTTTCAGGATGGAAGCATATCTCGAAGCCCTCAATCTATGGGAAGTAGTGGAGCTTGATTCTAATCCACCTCCTCTACCTGCAAATCCTACTCTCAATCAAATTAAAATTCATGATGAGGCAAAGCAAAGGAAACCAAAAGCTTTGACCTGCATTCACTAGGCTGTCTATGAGGCAGTTTTCACAAGAATTATCAATATTAAGTCTCCAAAGGAAGTGTGGGACAAACTGAAGCTGGAATTTGAAGGCAACGACAGAGTGAAGTCTGTCAATTTAAGAACTTTAAGGAGGGAATTTGATCTCATGAAAATGAAGGAAGGAGAAAGTGTTAAAGAATATACTTCCAGGCTACTTGATGTGGCAAACAAGATCAGATTTTTGGGCCAAGATTTTCCAAATGAAAATATTATTGAAAAAATTCTTGTCAGCCTACCAATGAAGTATGAATCGAAGATTTCAGCCATTGAAGAGTCTATTGATCCCAAGACTCTTGGTATTTTAGAACTGATCAGTAGGCTCTATGCCTTTGAAAAAAGGCTAAGCATTAGAGATGAAGAAGATGATGTCGAAGGAGCATTCCAAGCAAGGGACAAAGGCAAGCAAGACAAAAGATATGGCAAGAAACCTGCAAAAGGAAGTTCAGACAAAGGGAAAGGCGTGCAGATTTCTGCAGATTCAGACAAAAAGTCAAGCTATCCACCATGCAAACATTGCACTAGAACAAACCACAAAGAGGAAGATTGCAGATATAAAGGCAAGCCTCCCATTCAATGTAGGTTTTGCAACAAGGTGGGCCATTTTGAAAAACATTGCAGACTGAAAAAAGCTCAAGGCAAAGGGGGGGCAACTCAACAAGCAAATATCACAGAAGAAGAAGAAAATGAGCCTGAAGTAAAGGTATTTCTTGCCTCGCAATTATCTGAAACTGATTCTCATACATGGCTGGTTGATAGTGGTTGCACAAGTCATATGGCAAAGAAGGAGAGTCTATTTCATAGCCTGGACAAGTCTGTAAAGATCAAAGTCAGACTTGGAAATGGTCAATTTGTTGAAGCTGCTGGAAGGGGAACTATTTTGGTTCAAACCAAGGTTGGGCCAAGATATATTAATCAGGTTCTTTATGTCCCCTCACTCTCTCATAACCTCCTAAGTGTGCCTCAAATGCTAGTGAATGGTTATTCAGTTCTTTTCAAAGGAAATACATGTTACATCTATGATAAAGAAGGCTCTTTAACTACAAGGATGCCTATGATTAACAAGTCCTTCATGTTAAATTTTAATATCCAAAAGGAAGATGCATGTAATGTAACTGTTGATGAATCCAAGTTGTGGCATTGTAGATTTGGTCATTTTCACTATAATGCTCTTTCTAAATTATGTAAGGAAGGCATGGCAAGAAATATGCCAGATGTAATGATCCCAAATGAAGTGTGTGGGGTTTGTCAAATGGGGAAGCAACACAGACTTCCATTTCTTGCTGAAGCCACATGGAGAGCGAAGAACAAGCTTGAACTCATTCACAGTGACCTTTGTGGTCCCATGAAGAAGGAATCCTTGAACAAGAATAAATATTTTGTCCTTTTTGTGGATGATTATACTCGGAGTACCTGGATCGATTTTATCAAAAGTAAGTCACAAGCTTTTGATGTTTTCAAGAAGTTCAAAAGGATGGTTGAAGCTCAAAGTGGTTGCAAGATCAAGGCTCTCAGAACTGACAACGGTCTTGAGTTTAACTCCACAGAATTTAAAGAATTTTGCAGTAAGTATGGTATTTCGCATCAACTCACAACTCCATATACCCCGCAACAGAATGGTGTTGTGGAGAGGAAGAATAGAGTTGTCATGGAGATGGTAAGGTGTATGTTGGCTGAAAAGAAGCTCCCAAATGAATTCTGGGCAGAAACTGCTTACACAGCAATTTATCTTATAAACAGACTTCCTACTTCAGCCTTAAAGGGAGTTACACCTGTTGAAGCATGGACAGGTCATAAACCTTCAGTAAAGCATGTGAGGATCTTTGGTTCTGGATGTTATGTTCATGTGCCAGCAATCAAGAGATCCAAATTAGATCAAAAGTCTCGACTTGGGATACTCCTAGGTTATGCTCCTATGACTAAAGGTTATAAAGTTTATGATGTGCAAGAAGGAAAGGTCCTTATCACTAGAGATTTGGTGATTGATGAAGGCTCGTATTGGAGTTTTGATGAGAATGAACTAAAGCCACATAAAGATATCATTTCTGAACCCACTCAGGAATTGCAATTTCAACAGCAAAGCAATGAAGATGTAGATGCCAAAGATGAATTTGATAGTCAAAATGAGCCATTAAAGCAAA
Organism: Diospyros lotus; assembly: GCF_014633365.1. NCBI lineage: Eukaryota > Viridiplantae > Streptophyta > Magnoliopsida > Ericales > Ebenaceae > Diospyros > Diospyros lotus. The sequence continues at coordinate 4,664,478 of NC_068341.1, forward strand.
AAACCAGAAGTCTTACTGATATATATGAGAGCTGTAATTTGGTCATTTCTGAACCAGATTCATATGAAGAGGCTTCTCAAGATCCTAGATGGATTCAAGCTATGGAGGAGGAGCTGTTCATGATCTACAAGAACCAAACTTGGAGTCTTGTAAGCAAACCTAAAGGAAGAAAGCCAATTGGTTTGAAATGGATTTACAAGGTGAAAAGAAACCCAGATGGCTCAGTCAACAAGCTAAAAGCAAGATTAGTTGTGAAAGGATATGCTCAAAAGGCTGGTTTGGATTATGGGGAAACATTTGCTCCTGTTGCAAGGCAAGACACGGTTCGACTGCTGGTTGCTTTAGCTGCAAAACTTGGCTGGGAAATCTATCATTTGGATGTAAAATCAGCGTTTCTCAATGGTGATTTGAAAGAGGATATTTATGTGGATATTCCTCAAGGTTTTCCAGTTGAGGTAGAAGGTGATAAAGTCTTGAAGCTTCATAAGGCTTTGTATGGGCTGAAACAGGCTCCAAGAGCCTCGTATGGAAAGATTGATGCTTATTTGTCCAGATGTGGCTTTCAAAGAAGTCTACATGAGGCAACATTATATGTCAAGAAGGGTTCTAACAACAAAACTCTTGTTGTCTCTATGTATGTTGATGATTTATTAATAACAGGAGATGATAAGGATGCACTTCAGCAATTCAAAGCGGAAATGAAAAAGCAATTTGAGATGTCAGATCTTGGAGTTATGAACTACTTTCTTGGAATGGAGATCATGCAAACAGAAAAAGGTATTTTCATGTCTCAATCCAAGTATGCTAAAGATCTGTTGAAAAGATGTAAGATGGAAGACTGCAAGCCAGTCTCAACTCCAATGGCTTGCAATGAGAAGTTGTCAAAAAATGATGAAGGTGAAATGGTTGATACAACCTTTTTCAGAAGCATCATTGGAGGTCTTCTCTTCCTCACACACACCAGGCCAGATATTATGTTTCTTGTGAGCTATTTATCAAGATTTATGCATAAGCCATGTGAAAGGCATCTTAAATGTGCTAAGAGGATTCTGAGATATGTGAAAGGAACCATAAATTATGGTATTTGGTTCAACTCCAGAAATTCAGGGGAGTTAATGGGATATTCAGACTCAGATTGGGCTGGAAATGAAGCTGACAGCAGAAGTACTTCAGGTTATGCATTTACCCTTGGAAATGGTGTGTTTTCATGGTGTTCAAAGAAACAAGAAATTGTTGCTCAATCCTCTGCTGAGGCAGAATATATTGCAGCTGTAAATGCTGCAAATCAAGCTATTTGGATTCAAAAAATACTTTCAGATTTGGGCATAAATGTCAGTTCACCTGTGGTCTTAAATGTGGACAACAAATCTGCTATTTCTCTTGCAGAAAATCCAGTTCTTCATGGCATTGCCAAACATATTCGAGTCAAGTTTCATGCAATAAGAGAAATGGTGACTAATAAAGAAATTAAGCTAAATTATTGTCCATCTGAAGCTCAAGTAGCAGATGTCATGACCAAAAGTCTTCAAAAGGCAAGATTTGAGAAGATGAGAAGCATGTTGGGAGTACATGGAACAATTCCCAAGGAGGAGAATGTTAATTGAGAATTATTCCATGAATCTTGAAGATAAAGCTTAATTGATTAGGAAGTTGATAAGTTCTCTGGATGCATGTATTAAGTCTCTTAGGAATTTGAGTTATTATTAATATTCTAGTCCACATTCATAGCATTAATATATTACGTTACTAGTATATAAATGGCTTTGTAACTCTCATTTGATTGCAATGTTGGTGTATTTGACATATTTCATTTTTAATTGACAGACTCGAGAGAGTGGAAAACAATCAGCTTGTGTTCGCTAATTTTCTTTCTATCTAATGCTTCCTAGGGAATTTTACATGAAAAGCCAGAAGGTGGGTGGGTGATGTTTCTAGTTTTTGATTAATGACTACATATTTTTTACAAACAAATTTACCCGTGGCAATGGCAGAATAGGCCTGGCCTGTAATCTAGGTCTCTTTGTCTCTCGCAGTGCACAGGAGACTTGAGAAATGTACATCTCCTAAGGATTGGTGTCTATAATTGTTTGAAAGGTTGGCTCATATGTTTCACCTTCTGCAGCTTTGTCCTCCAATTATAGGGGGGAGAATAGCGTGTGGATAGAGGCCGGGAAGAAAACGAAGATAGGCTTGGGGAAAGGTTGAATGAATTTGATTAGTATGCTACAGTTTGACACACAGTGCAATTTTGTTATTTTCTCCAACTCTGTCATAGTGTTGAAAGCAATGAGGCCACAAGGATCTGAGAGTAAATCCAAAGGAATCTGTAAGGATGAAACATTATTGGCAATGGCAGTATATAAAGCTGGAGAGAGAGAGAGAGAGAGAGATCTTTCATTCATCATATTTCTTCCTCTATCTGTTAAATCTCACCAGCCAGTTGGTTTGGATCTGTGTATGAATGCAACTTGCAGAAACAGTAACTCCAATAAGTCATGATTATTTTTTATTCTTAAAATTATCACTGTTGTGCAATTTTTCATTGTTTATGTTTTCAATTTCAATAAAAGAGATAAATTACAAATGAAAACTAAATTTATCTCACTGCACATGATAAGAAATCAAACTCAAAACTACACATGATAAGAAATCAAACTCAAAACTTACTAATGCGAATCTAAAGTTATCATGACCAACCATTTAACCTAAAATCATGTTAATACTTATTAATAATAAAAATATAATACTTATTATGAGTAAAAATTAGTGACCCAGCTTATTTCCGATTCTTCATCTAGGGCTTGACTGTTATTTTCGTAAATTTGATTAATATCCTTGTCTTTTGTTTTTATTTGGAACAAGCAATTTCATTTTGTTCATTTGTATGAGTACATATGATGACTTAAAATATTATTATTTCTAAGAATAATGTTTGTTAATCAAGATATAAATTAAAAAATATATTAACAATTTTTTTTATTGTGTTCGTTAAATTTATTTTAAAAAAATTATCTTAATAGAATTTTATCTTACTCATTTTAACAAACACTACCTAAAAATAGAATTATAAGTGTCATTATCTACACCCACAGTCTCTCAATCTTGATATTGTCATGGCTTTATATTTTTCTCCAAAGAAAAAGAAATAAAAACAAGAGACTCAAAAGTGTGTGTGTTTATTAATCAAATTATAAGATGATATTAGGAGATATATGATTTGTTTATTATATTTTTGTATTAATTTTTATGTTATGTTTTAATTTATTTAAAAATAAAAAATTTAATGTATCATTTGATAATTTTAATTTGTTCAATTTTATTTATTTATTTTATATATATTAAAAATAAATTAAACATGATTTTTACGTTGACTGACATTATCAACGAAGAGGCAAGAATGAATAAGGAATCAAAGATTGTTTATGAGAAAAGTATTTGAAATATAATATTATTTTATATTTAAATATGAAATAATAAAAAAATTTATATTGTATTAGCTTCAAAAATTTACTTGTCTTTTTTTTTTCTTTTTTATAATACGCTTTTTGAATTAAAAATAATAGATATATATTATTTTTTAAACTTAAAATATTTATTATCGAAAATAATCAATACAATCAAATTAAGTTATTAAAAAAGTATATTAAAAATCGGATTCTTGAAGATTGATTTGGAGTACATGTAATCTTATTCTTCCAACTTTTGAAATTTACTCACAATAGTATTTTACACTTTGTTTATTCTAAACTACGAAACAAACAATGGATATAATAAGCGCATTTTTACTTAAAATTATATGATTGCATTTAAATTTATATATTGAGTCAGTTTAATTTGACTTGTTGAAATGAAAATTAAAGAATATAATTTGTTTTAAGTTACAAAAGAACATAATTTATTTCTATTATGTTATGCGTACATCTAAATATAAGTTAATTTTATTTGATTGAATAGACTGAATTAAAATTAAAATAAAGTCATTTGAAAATTGAAGACAAAATCAATTTATGATAAAAAAAAGATTAACAAAATTTAAAATTAAGTTTAGAAGTTTTTTTTATCTTATTTAATATAAATTTAAAAATATATACACATTAATAAATACCTAAATTTTAATAAAATTAACTATAACTATTTACACTTCAATTCTTAATTAAACCTAATAATTTAACTTTAAAGATCCCCAAACAAATAGAAACCAATTTAATTTTCTGACATTCAAATTTCAACCAATCATTTCATTTTAACATTCACAATATTTAAAATATCATATATCCAATCAATTATATTCAAAATTTCACACATCCAATCCAACCTCTCCAATACAAACTCATAATTAAATATTACATTCAACATCAACATCCACAACAAAATCAACATCAGCATCCAAGAACTAAAATAATTATAAAGTGATATTTAAACACTAATTTGCATCTCTTTCAACACACAGTCTACAACACTTTTCCCACTACATTTGCCAGAAGATCAATTTCGTTCGTCAGTCCCATCATATGAGCCCGATTCTGTCTCTCCTTCGTGTTCTAGACCCCAAACTCCTCCTCAACATTTAGATACACACAAAATATAATAAAAAAATAAATCATATTCTTTTAAAACCCAAAACAAATTATGTTTTTTAATTTATATTTCAACAACCAAATCATCATTATCACTAGCATAAAAAAAACAACATAAACAAACAAGAAAAACTAAATCACAAGGAAAATATATAAATATATATGTATACATGTACACACAAAAATACCCTAACCAATCACTCTCAATTAGAGATTCTCACGATACCAAGTCAAGGAGATTAACATACACAAAAATGAACCAAATTTAACAGTTGAATTTTTAAAAATCTAAATTTTAATTTTCAACCATAACTTAAAAACACACTGTCGGTCGTCACTGGTCATCGTGGCCGGTGATTGTTCTGACAATTAGAGATAACCACCGGACACCATTATTTCCATCAACCATGTAAACAATCACCCAACACCCTTTGAACAACATACCCAAAAACAAACAAAATCTAATAATCAAATCTCCATATGATGACTTAAAAACTATTACTTTCTAAAAGTATAAATGTTACTATCACACTCACCTGACCTCTCAACCTTCATGTTATCATAGATTTATGTTTTTCTCCAATAAGCCATGATTATTTCCAATTCTTCATTCAAGGCTTGACTGTTATTTTGATAATTATCTATACCTTTGTTTTTATTTGGAAAATGCAAGTTCATTCTTTTGTATGATTACATATGACGACTTAAAAATATTATTATTTTAAAAAATAAGGTTTGTTAACCAAGATATAAACTACAAAAATGTAAAATCCAAAAATCATATTGACAACAATACTTTTCATAATACTTGTTAATTTTTTTTTAAAAAAAACACATAACTTCTCTAATATGGTGAACTTTTAATTATACAATTTGAAATGTCCTGATTTTCAAACTCTTGTTAAGAATTATAATAACATCCCTTAGAATGTAGCCTAGTCTAATCATTAGGCAAGTTTTATCCAGATTTCTATTTCTTTCTATTTGGTCTTTTATTAAGCTAAGCCTAGGTTGGAAGAATTCCTTGACTTTTCAGTATTCTATTTTTTGTATGCAGAGGAAAAATGAAAAGTGTGATGAATGAAAATGCCATAAAGCATCGTATCATCACGTAAGCCACTCATTTGTTCCTGTTCTTAAGCATTCATAAATCAATGATTCTCCTGGTTGTTCAAGTATAAGCCACACTTTTGTTTCTCTCTTACTTTTGAGTCTCTTATTTTTACTTCCTTATTTTGGAGAAAAACATAAACCCATGAAAGATGAGAGACATGTGGGTGTGAATAATAACACTTATACTTGTTAAAATAATTAAGATAAGATTTTATCAAGATAATTTATTTATAATTTTAAAAAAATTATCTTAAATTTTATAAATAAATTATCTTATAAAATCTTATCTTAATTATTTTAACAAACACTACCTACAAGAAGAAGTATAAGTGTTATTATCCACGCCCACATATCTCCCATCCTTCATGTTTTCATGGATTTATGTTTTTCTCTAAAAAAAAAAGATAAAGAAGTAAAAACAAGAGACTCAAAAGTGAGAGAGAGAAACAAAAGTGTGGCTTATACTTGAACAATCAGGAGAATCATTGATTTATGAATGCTTAAGATTAGAACAAATGAATGACTTACGTGATGATACGATGCTTTTATGGTATTTTCATTCATCACACTTTTCATCTTTCCTCTGCATACAAAAAATAGAATATTGAAAAGCCAAGAGATTCTTCCAACCTAGGCTTAGCTTAATAAAAGACCAAATAGAAAATAGAAAGAAATAGAAATCCGGATATGACTCGCCTAATGATTAGACTAGGCTACATTCTAAGGGATGCTAATATAATTCTTAACAAAAGTTTGAAAATCAGGACATTTCAAATTGTATAATTAAAAGTTCACCATATTAGTATAAAATTGAAAGAGTATCATACTAATCCAGAAGGGAGCCACCACCCAGAGTTTAATGACGGGTTGACAGCATAGAGGGCACTTATTTGCTCGAAAATGTGTTTGATAGTATGAAAATTTTATAGAAAAAATAAAATCTGAAAAATTAAATTCCATCTTTGCTGCTTTGACACATTGTATTTTTCATGGAATTGAATTTCATAATATAACCATTAAAACTTGTTTTAACCTATTTTTCATAAAAAATTCCATCTAGGCGGTGGTTTTTGTTTTTCAACTATCAAACGAGACCTAAATTCTTTTCCACATTCACTGCACATGCACTGCAAAATAAGAAAATCTCCTGTCAGAAAACAAGCAACTTAAGTAATAGAAATAGAAGACAGACCGCATATCACAATTGTTGTGCCAACCTGAAAATTTCACTATTAATATTAGCCCAATAACTCCCATACCACAACAAACAAAATCCCAAAAAGTAAAATTAAAGGAAATGATACAAAGGCCATGGGAAGATTATATAGTTTGATTTTAATATATCCAAAGTAACATTAATCATGAAAAAGAAAAACGAATGACAAACAAAAAAACTCTTAAGACCCTTTGGGCTAGCATTTCCTTCAAGCATAAAATATTGACTACCTAGTCTTTTTCTTTCCCTCATAGCTCATAGTCCCAATTGATTCTTCAGTACATGTCTTTGCTGGCAAAAATGAAACAGCGAAGTGTTTTAGGGCCTGTACAGATTGTTCTACAAAAAGAAACTTTCTTCCGTCATTTCTCCCATATTTTACCCACGGATATCCTAAGTGCTAAAAATGTATACTTCTAATAGAGTTTCAAGCAGCAGACTAGAAACTAACAAAAAATGCCAGTATACCATCAACCATTTGAAAGACATGCTTCACAAGTTCAGCAACAGTTGATTACTCAACAAAGACAGCAAGTAAGAAATGAACAGAACACCCCAAAAGACGAAATGAGAGACTTATGAATGGGCAAACCCATGCTCTTTAGTGCAGGGGAAAATCAAATTTTATGTAAGTTGAACTATTGCTAAGTCTATATTAGAAAGTCACAGCAAGTATGGGCAAAATGCCTTAGGGTTGAGCTCAACTAGGTGTGTGCTTGGAGGCAGTTCATGGTTGAGTTAATCTAGAATTGTCCCGGGTAATTTTTAGAGTTTTGTCTTGCATGATGAATCCATGACCATTAACACTATGTTCATTGCACAATTACACCTTTGATTTCCACTAATAACAAAACAATAACTTTTAGATGGACACTCACCATATGTCCGCATGGATGACAACTTATATCCATAGGTCTCATCAAGCAAATCACACACTCTTGGCCTAGATCTTCATCTTTGAAGCTTTCAGCAGTTGAATTTGCGATTCCATAAATCTCACGTAGTTTGTACCGAACCCCATCAATCCATAATCTGATTGATCACTCTCACATCAAAAACATTTCATTGTTCTTGTGAATAACAACTTGAGTAATCTACGTACAGTGGGATGAAATTGGTGAAAGATCAGTAAGACTTTCTTCTGTAGGATTAGCTGGCCCAAATGTTTCAGCAGAGATTACAAGAGGAAACAAATCTTCTCTTTGTGATGGTGTAGAAAGTTCCCCCAATTCAAAGACAACCAAGTCAATGCCAATTCTAGAAGGTTGATGGAATTTCTGGCCAAACCCTTTTTGAAAAGAGGCTATAACTGGCACATAAGCTTCAGGAATTACTAGAAAAATTTACAATTGGTCACTTCCTTGGCAAAGTAAAAAATGACAAAGTTGTCCATCGGAAAGAACCATAAAATGATATTAAGCAGCAAAAATGATAAATCATATTCAGAGAAGTCAAATATTTTTATGTTTCAAAATTAGCAACTTAAAAAGATCAACATGTGGCACCTAATCGTTCCATCTTGGTGAAGACATCATGCAAATACCATTACAGCGGAGATATATTACTTGGGATCCGAAATCCCGACTTAGCTTTGCATGATGTATTCACCAAGATGGAACGACTAAGTGCCACATGTTGATCTTTTTAAACTGCTAATTTTGAAAAATAAAAATATTTGACTTCTCTGAATGTGATTTACCATTTTTGATATTTAATATCATTTTATGATTCTTTCTGATGGACAGTTTTACCATTTTTTACTTTGCAAAGGAAGTGATCAATTGTAAATTTCTTCTAGTAATTCATGAACCATATGTGCCAGTTATAGCCCCTTTTCAAAAAGGGTTTGGCCAGAAATTCCATCAACCTTCTAGAATTGGCATTGACTTGGTTGTCTTTGAATTGAGGGAACTTTCAACACCATCACAAAGAGAAGATTTGTTTCCTCTTGTAATCTCTGCTGAAACATTTGGGCCAGCTAATCCTACAAAAGAAAGTCTTACTGATCTTTCACCAAGTTCATCCCACTGTATGTAGATTACTCAAGTTGTTATTCACAAGAACAATGAAATGTTTTTGATGTGAGAGTGATCAACCAGATATTATGGATTGATGGGATTCGGTATGAACTGCGTGAGATTTATGGAAACGCAAATTTAACTGCTGCAAGCTTCAAAGATGAAGATCCATGCAAAGAGTGTGTGATTTGCATGACAGGACCTAAGGATACAGACTGTCCTTCCATGTCGATATATGGTGAGAGTCCATCTAAAAGTTATTTTTTTGTTTTGTTATGAGTGGAAACCAAAGGTGTAATTGTGCAATGAACATAGTGTTGATTCATCATATAGGACAAGAAGCCAAGCTTTTGAGTGTGATAATGGGATCAAGGCAAGCTCATTGTCTTGAGTGTGAGTCATGGTGAAAGGAAGGCTGAATTGGTTGATGGCCTTCTGGGAATTATGATGCAACAAGCATGCACAAAAACCATCAGAGCCAGAAAGAAGAGAACTAAAGCAATTCAGAGAGACAGTACCTCAATGGCTCAACTAATGAAACTCTCTTCTTGAGCACTCTATATTTCATGTACTACCCCTTCACCATGAAAATACAAGGTTTTTATGTCCGTTTCCTCTGACATTCTTAATTACACTCTAGAAACTACGTGTTCATGAAGTAAATCCAACAACCTAGGCTGAGGCAAGGTTTCTAACTCACAAGACTTGAAGGGTCTTATGAATTGGAAGCTGGGCCTCTACTGGTTTCTTAAGGCTTCCCCTTTCCTCCTTTAATGGAGTCAGTCTTGATCAATCACTAGAGAGAGAGTCCAACTACTACGTAGATTTTGCTGTGCTATGCCCACTTTCCCATATCTCAACATAATAAGTGCCACTGCCACCACTATATCCTTGATCACCAATGCCAGCACCTCCGGCCCCCACCATTAGAGTGTTAGGCTACAATATAGTGCTCACATTCCTTCGATACAAGATTCAAGCCTAACTTCTCTATGACAAATAGGGGCATCAGTCATTATTGAAACAATAAACCTACTTCACAACAAGCCTTTACTCCATCCAGCAATACAGAATTCTTTCTCTGTTATCACTCCTCTCTCTAATGACTACAAAACTTTACCCTATCCATAAAAAAACACAAAATTCTTCCTCTGGTACCACGCCTCTCTCTAGGGATTACCAAACCTTCCTTTTCGGTTCCATCAACCTCCATGCTTAATCTATGCCTTAATTCCCTGTAGATTTTCCTCTGCCAACTTACCAGCAACCTTCCACAATATTATTCATCTCAATTTAACCATGTGTTTCCTACTAGAAGCACATATTTTAAATTTGCTTGGATGGTCCCCAATCATTTGTAACCGCTATATAATCCTACAAACATCAATCTTTGCTTTTGCAATTTGTGATCATTGTGAGGGTAGCATAATTTTTTTGAACCTACAACATTCCTTGAATTAATTCATTAATACAAATTTATCTAGCCTACTTGGACTGCAAATTCAATAACCATAGTTGCTTATCCATGCATTCTTTTTCTTTTCATTTTTTGGTAAGTGGTTATAGATAATATTTATGACACTGTCATCTCCATATGTTGACAACATGTACAGCATTTTCTGAATCCTTGGACCTGAATTTTAGAACAAAATATCTCCTCCTCCTGCTGCATCTTCTTCTTCATTTGGAAGTAATCATTCCAGTACATCAAACCAGAACAAGAACATGGTGCACCATCACTTCTTCAAATCTAGGATGATAAATGTAAATTTACAGACCATCATTGAAATCTAAGATATTTCTAAACTAATCATCTTTCAACAATTAAGAATCTAAGAAAATAACACAATTTAATCTACTCCTCCCACAAACTAATAATGCAAAAGCACATTCTCAAACATGATCACCAAACACTTTGTATTTTGTCTTGGGAAATGATTTATCTTTCTAGCCACAAGAATGTTATATTTGATTTTTCCCCTCCCTAGTAAAAATTAGTCAAGGAAATAAGATCGGAAAACTTTGGGGTGTCCAACTTCATAGGTTTGAAATGAAAATGAGTCATAATTTTAAGTGAACCTACCAGTTTGTGCCACAGGTAGAATATTAGCATTTCCTGGTGACCCTGCATGCCAGCGATGCTCCAAATCTTAAATCCCACATGACATTGCTGCATCACAATCCAGACCCAGTTCAACGAATAGCATAGCCAACCAATTCATCTAGACCCCCAAACGAATTTAATTTATACATGAACGTAAATGGTACAAAAATTACGTACCTCCCATCAAATAGTGCATCAAAAACGAATGAGATCAGACGATGGTCTGGGTTCTGCTCATCAACCTCAAGCCCAAACGTATCCTTATGCACATTCACACAATTGCTGATCGGACGCTGTGGCGGAGGAGGCGGAGGCAGAGACCAACAGTGTCTCTGCTGGGAACTGTGTACTGCTGCTGCTGCTGCTGCTCCCTGGTATCTCCATCGGCGGCCGCGGCGGAGTCCAATCAGTGTGGATCCCTGTAGAGGGTGGGTGACACTTGCGTCGGATAAGTAAGCGGTTGGTTTTTAGATGGAGATACCAGGGAGCAGCAGCAGCAGAGAAGAAGAATAATACACACAGGAGAAGAAACTTTAATCCATGTCAAAGAGCATGCGGTCTCTTTTCCTCTTTTGGCGAAGACCATTAATGGCCCTTTTATACACGAGGACCTCAAAACCCTAGTCACACTAGGGTTGGGTTTAAAATAAGTCCCAGCACGTTCTGGACGTACTGGGCCGCGGCCAGCCCATTTCGGGGCTGGCCGCGTGCGGGCTAGGCCTAGCTCTAGGCCGCGCGCCTGCGGCTAATAGTAATGTGAAGGTAGCCCATTTAACTGTGTCCTTGGAAGTAGGTGGACGATGTTTGAGGAGTTATGCTCTCTAAGTTTGAACCCCACCCACTCTATTGTTGTCTTTCTTAAGCTAATAATTTGAAGTTAAATTATTAGATTTAATTAAAAATTGAATGTTAAATATTTATTGTTAAATTATTAGATTTAATTATAATTTCATTGACAGAAAGTCAGTTTACCACCATAAAAATCAAGAAGTTAACAAGTTTTATGTCCTCAAGCAATTAGCCTTGTAGCATTCCATGATAAAAGATAAGTGACACAAAAACAAATGTTTGACTCCTACCCTTGCATAAAATTAATTATTCTAAATAGACATGCACAGGAGATCATACTCACTAGTGTACAAGGTTTAGCTTAAGATTTATGTAGTACAAAATTTAAAACTGGCAAGTCCAGATCGAATATACAAAAAAGTCAATTATTAAAAAAATATATAGATGATACATAAAAGTAAAGTGTAATATAGTATGATTTGATATAGAAAAAATTGATATAGTGAATTAACACTAAAAATAAAATGTTTTAGGACAAGACAATTTCAATATCGATCCATTTATTCCCCAAGTAAGCATAAAATTATAGTATCATCAAATTTGAAAATTAGATTACAAAATTTTACTATTAATTACATTTTAAAATGATAATAGTTTTATTTCTAACATTTTTCATACATGACATGAGAAGATCTAATTTAAGTAACCATCATAAACTAAAATATAAATATATTACACTTAGACTTAGACTTAGACTTAGGCATGGTATATCGGTATTTCTAATTTGGACAATTCATATACTTGGCATGAGAACTCCGAATTAGATATATACCACAATCCAAATCTAAATGTTTTGACAAAAATTCTTTATCTAATTTCAAAACCTCAACCAAGCAATGGAGTTTGGCTTGCTGAGTTATTCGTGACTTCGAACACTATCATCGCCTTGGCTTAAGATTTACTTAGTCACACGCCTCCATTTAAAAATTATATGACAAAATTAATATGGCAAAAATATAAATTACTGAATTTAAATAACAGAAATTAAAGTGATGAAACTAATTTATAGAAATTAAAAGATAGAAATTAATTACAGTAAATAAAAATGGTAAAGCAAATTACTAATATCAGAAAATAAAAACAAAACAGAATATAAAGCATCAATCTAAATCTAAAACAGAAATTCATAACGAAATGTAAGCAACGACAAAAATTTATAATAGAAATCTATAAGCAACGACAGAAAGTAAAAATAAGAGCAGCAATCTTAATACAGTAATGAATAACAGAAACAAAAAAAAAAAAAAAACTGTATTCTTAAACTGGACAATTTAAAGCTAATATCTAATGTGCGTAATCTAAAGAAAACCTCTATTGTGTGTAAATTAAAAACAGAAAACCTCTCCTCTTCCAGCGCTGTGCACTGCGTGACTTACTTAGTCATGCAGCTCCATTTAAAAATTGATTGACAGCAATGAAATGACAGAAATTAAAGTACTGAAACTAATTTGTAGAAATTAAAAGATAGAAATTAAATTTACAGAAATTAATTACAGTAAATAAAAATGGTAAAACAAATTACTAACAGCAGAAAATAAAAATATCAAAAATAAAAACAAAACAGAATATAAAGCATCAATCTAAATCTAATACAGAAATTCATAACGAAATGTAAGCAGCGACAGAAATTTATAACAGAAATCTATAAGCAACGACAGAAAGTAAAAATAAGAGCAGCAATCTTAATACAGTAATGAATAACAGAAATATAAAAATAAAACAGTATTCTTAAACTGGACAATTTAAAGTTAATATCTACTGTGCGTAATCTAAAGAAAATATCTTCCAGCGCTATGCACTGCGTGACTTAGTTAGCCACACGTTTCCATTTAAAAATTAATTGATAAAAATTAAATGACAGAATTTACATGGCAGAAATATAAATTACTGAATTTAAATAACAGAAATTAAAGTGCTAAAACTAATTTGCAGAAATTAAAAGACAAAAATTAATTATAGTAGATAAAAATAGTAAAGCAAATTACTAACAACAAAAAATAAAAACATCAGAAATAAAAACAAAACAGAATATAAAGCATCAATCTAAATCTAATACAGAAATTCATAACCAAATGTAAGCAACGACAGAAATTTATAACAGAAATCTATAAGCAACGATAAAAATAAGAGCAGCAATCTTAATAGAGTAATGAATAACAGAAACAAAAAAATAAAACAGTATTCTTAAACTAGACAATTTAAAGCTAATATATACCGTGCGTAATCTAAAGAAAACCTCAACTGTGTGTAAATTAAAAACAGAAAACCTCTCCTCTTCCAGCGCTGTGCACTGCGTGTTGCTCCAGCCACTGTCCGAGAATTTCCAGCTCTCCCAGCGCACACTGTGTTGCTCTCTCCCTCTCCAACGCACTGCCTCTCTCCGTATTGCTGCTCTCCGAAATTAATCCCCCAGCGCCTCGTGCGAGAATTCCTTCCAGCCCCCTCTCACTGTGCTATTCCGAGAATCCCCCACTCAGCGCCTTCTGTCCCGTAATTCCTCGCTCTGCGTATCCCCTTGCTGCTGAGAATTGTGCATATATATATAGTTCACACAGCAAAATTGCCCTTGCAGTTGAGTGGATTTACAGCCTAGGGACCGCATGCGTAAAGCCACTGAAAGCCCTCCAATTTCCATTTTAATTACCAAATTGACATTGTATGTGGTTGGGCTGGGCTTTCATATTTTGGACGTCTTTAAATCGGATCCGTGGGCCTTCACGGGCTGCCTCAACTTGGACTTCAGACAAGTCCACTGTTCACTGCTGCATGCAATTTAATTGTAATATGTTATTATATTATATATATATATGTTTATATTATATATTATACTATATGCTTCACGCATGCATTTAAATGAGTAAGTATTATGTTTATGTATTATAATATATTATATATTATATATTCTTTTCATTTTAATTTCTTTTGTCAAAAACTAAAGGGGAATACTTTTTTTTTTTTTTTCTAAAATTTCTAATTCAGCCCTAATTTCTCTTTAAATTTTATTTCCCTCTAAATTTGTATATAACTACAAATTGCATATAACTATTCAATTAAAATCAATTTTAAAATCAAAATAAGAGTATAATTATAACAAAATTTAAAAAAAATAATCCCTAATCAACAAACAACAAAACAAAAGAAAAATGATAGTTTGGTATGATTTATCGTGATAGTCTCACTACATTGTTTAAAAACACCAGAAATAATCTTCCATCACTTAGAAAGCAACTTAATCTGCAACTTTGTACTAGTAGTAAGCAATTTAGAAATAATATCCATTGAGTTTTCATTATTGATATCCACCTCAACTTGTCCACACCTTTTTCTGAGTTGGTATGAATTTATTGAGCAACATTAGTGGTGTGTCATGCTTTACCTTTGAGAGAAAGTTTCCAAGCATTATATATAGAACACCAAATAAATTTGCTTGGTCGTCATATATCCATTAACTTGGAAATCAGATCACTTTTGGTGAAAATTCATGCAAAAACCACCTCTTTATTTACCATTTTATAGAAAATATAACTATGTTGTATACTTTATGTGGTCTCCTTTTCTATGGTCTTTCTACACAAGTAGGTAGAGTTTCAAAGATTGCACATTCAGTGATGTTCTTCAATTCATTAAAATTAATTAATGACAACTTAAAAATCATCTTAATATTTATTAATAATGAAAAGATAATACTTGTTAAGAGTAAAATTATATTTAATTTATTTTAATATATATA
This sequence comes from Diospyros lotus, assembly GCF_014633365.1. NCBI lineage: Eukaryota > Viridiplantae > Streptophyta > Magnoliopsida > Ericales > Ebenaceae > Diospyros > Diospyros lotus. The sequence continues at coordinate 4,680,085 of NC_068341.1, forward strand.
AAATAAATAAAACTGAATAAATTAAAATTACTAAATGATACATTAATTTTTTTAAATAAATTAAAACATAACATAAAAAATCAACAAAAAAATATAATAAACAAATCATGTCTCTCTCACACCTTCTTACAATCTCTATCCCTCAGCATTGTCTTTAGCCCTTTCCGGGCAGCATTCGCCACCAGGTGAATTTCACTTGCTGGCCTTTGTCACATAGGCTCGATTATCTATCTTCTTCGCAAACAAGACCCCAAACTGTCTTCTCAACATCTGGATGCACACACAACACAATAAAATAAATAAATAATGTTCTTTTACGACTCAAAACAAATTAAGGTCCGTTCTTTTTGGTGTTTTTAACCTGTTTTTCATTTTTAATTTTTCAAAACACTCAAAACGTGTTTTCTTATCCATTTTCAAAAATGCATTTTGCAAAACACACAAAAAAATTATACAGAAAACCCAAAAGATTGAAATCATGTTTTGGTTGTTTTCAGCCAAAACCAGTCATTGAATCCAAAACACGAGAAACAGACATTGTTTTCACCTCCTTCTCTTCCACCTTTTTTCTCTTTCTCTTCTTTTCTCTTCAAGCTCGGTCGCCACCACCATCACTGCCATCCGCGCTCGCTATCACTGCCCGCCCACAACCATCATCACCATCGCCCTCCACACTTAGATCCACTATCGTCACCATCCACCACGCCCAGATCCATCATCACCGCAAACACCACCACCTACGCCTGCCACGCCCAGATTCGCCATCCACGCCCATCACCACCCTTTGTCATTCTACATTTTCTTCTATGCCACCGCCTTCCACGCGCATTGAATATGTAATATAGTTTTTTTATTAATTTTTCTTTTCAATGATATTTTAAAAATTTTGGATAAATTAATATTTTGCTATTTTATGATTTATATTTTTTTAATATTTATGTTGTGGATAATTTAAATCTCAAAATTAATGTTAGATTTTAATTTATAAATAAAAATAAATTTATTATGAAATTAATAGTTGAATAAACTTAAAAATGACTTTAGAATGTACTTTGTAATTTTAATACAATATATATGATTAAATTATTAGTCATCTCTTGTATTATATTTTAAATTCTTTAAATTAAATTTATAATTTATTAATAAATATTTATAATTCACTTTGAATCAAATCTCTTAAATAAAATATCATAAAATAATATTTTACAAAATTTCAAAACAAACGTTAATTTTCTGTTTTGAGAAATAATTTTTTATAATTGCAAAAAGAACACATTTTTAAAAATCTTAAAATAAACACTTAAAACATAAAAATAAAAATAAATTCAAAACTCAAAATTCAAACACAAAGATAATACTACCTTATGTTCTTTAATTTTCATTTTAACAACCAAATTATTATCATCATCACCATAAAAAAACAACATAAACAAACAAAAAAAATTAAAGCACAAGAAAAGAAAATATATAAATATGTATGTATGTATGTACGTACGTACATGCAAAAATAACCCAAACTAACCACAATCGATGCCACAAGCACTGTCTACGACCACCACCAGCCGGAGATTTCCCCAATCAGAGCTTACTATTAGAAACACTAAGTCAAGGAGGTTAACGTACACAAAAGTGGACCAAATTTAATGATTGGATTTTCGTAAATTTGATTTTTAATTTTCAACCACAACTTAAAAACGTATTACCAGTTATCACCAACCATTGTGACCACTAGTTTCCGGCGATCATAGGTAGCCACTTAACGCCCTTATCCCCATCGACTAACATAACCAAAAAAAACAAGATCCAACGGCCAAATCTCTCTAGATCTAAGCTTAAACTTTCGGTCAAACCCAACACCCATGTAAACGCACTGCCACTTGCCAACGATCACTGTGATCAGTGGTTTCCAGTGATCAGAGGCAACCACTTAACACCCTTATCTTTATCGACCAACATACCCAAAAACAAACAAGATACAACAGTCAAATTTCCATAAATATAAGTTTAAACTTTCAACAAACCCAAATCGTAAACGCACTGTCAGTCGCCACCAGCCACCGTGGCTGGTGATTTCCAACGATTTGATACAACCACTAGACACCCTTATCCCCATCGACCCACATACCCAAAAATCAACAAAATCCAATAGCTGAATCTCCATAGATTTAAGTTTAAACTGTCGACCAAACCTAAATCATAAGTATATACGCATATCATGGACATTTGTTGAAAATCACAACGACTTACCTCCTTGTAGATCGAGGCCAGAACGAGGACGTCGGAGACGCTGTGGCATGAGACGAGCAGAATGGAAGAATGAGATCGTGGGAAGCATGAGCGAGAGTGTGAGAGAAAACAAAAGGTCTGAGAGAGAAAGAGAGTTTCAGCGTGGGTGAGAGTAAGAGAAGGGGGCAGAAATTTGAAATAATTGATTTTTAGGCTGCTGATGCTCTTCATATCAAGATATTTTAGAGTCGATAAAATGCGAGATATCACGTTATCCCGTCAGATGGCATTGAGGGTGGCCAAATAGCATTACTTTAATGTGATGGGTGGTGGCTCGCATCGAAGACTAGAGAGTTGAAAACAATCGGCTTGTGTTTGCTAATTTTCAATTTTACATGAAAAGCAAGAGGGAGGGTGGGTGGGTGATGTTGCTAGTTTTTGATTAATGACTAAACATATTTGATCTTTGACTAAGAGGAAATTAGCACGTTAATTATTTGAATCAACGTCATTTAACTACTCTTTTAACCTTGAACTCGTGATTAATGAACCAAATGACGGCTGATTCTACTCAATGGATCGATTTTGTTTGTGTTGAAAAGTGCAGAGACACATATGGCAGTGGCGTTGCCTCCTTTCTGCCTATAATAGGGGCCAATCCTCGCATGGCATTTGCGTGCTTAGAATTTAGTGTCTTGTGGAAACAAGAAAATGGCACCTTTACAGAATTTTGGTACAGAATATATTGTAGCAATTAATAATAATAATAATAATAATAATATTTTTTTACAAACTAATTTGCCCATGGCAATGGCAAAAAAGGCCGGGCCTATAATCTTGGCCTCTTTGTCTTCTCGCAATCATGGGCGGAGCCAATGTAGGTCTTGGCCCGCCATTGATTTGGCCTACACTCAAGCCTAGGTATAAAATCTAAATATCTCCCTCAATCCTTCTCTCGCTCAAGCTCTCGTTGCCTACCCCCCTAGCCCCTGCCCTTCTCCCACTCTCACTCTTGCTAGCTATCAGTTGCGAGCTTTCTCTCTGTCGCTCTCACTCACTCCGGCCTCTATCCGGCGACTTGAACCATCCGACCATCGCTGAGGTGAGGCCGCTGACTCGCTCTGCTCGCTTCGCTCGCCCTCCCCTCACCTCCTCAATCTACAGTCGCTCTCAGTCGCCTCACTTAGTCCGTCACCGTCAGTCGCTCATGCTTGCTAGTTGCTACCTCTCTTCGGGCCTCTGGCTCCATCGCTCGCTGGTTCGCCCCTTAGGGCTCTGGCCCTCCGTCACTGATCGCTCACTGGAGCTGGACGCTACTTGTCTCTCCGACTCCAACTCTCTCTCCCTCTCGCTTAATTAGTGAGCAGTAAGGTCTCACCAATTTTTGTCTCAAAAAGGTATTTTTTTTTCATTTTTAAAATTAAGGTATTGATTAAATTATGTTAATTTTTTTGTATATTTATATTATTATATTATTTTTTATTTTTTATTTTTTATTTTTTATTTTTTTCTTAATAAATTTTGCCCTCACTACAAAATATTGCTGGCTCCGCCCCTGCTCGCAGTGCACAGGAGACTTGAGAAATGTACATCTCCTAAGGCTTGGTGTCTGTAATTGTTTGTTCTCAAACATGGTCACCAAACACTTTGTATTTTGTCTTGGGAAATGATTTATCTTTCTAGCCACAAGAATGTTATATTTGATTTTTCCCCTCCCTAGTAAAAATTACTCGAGGAAATAAGATCGGAAAACTTTGGGGTGTCCAACTTCATAGGTTTGAAATGAAAATGAATCATAATTTTAAGTGAACCTACCACTTTGTGCCACAGGTAGAATATTAGCATTTCCTGGTGACCCTGCTCGGCCGTTGCTCTTAAATGGGATTAATCATGGTATTGTTTCTCCATCACTAATTTGTTGCCTACAAAAGTTTCCTGGTAATCCCTTGGGTACGTTTCATACATATGCTTGTTACCCTTTTACCAGTGCCAAACAAAAAAACAAAATTAAAAAAACTAGATGCCAGCTATGCTCCAAATCTTAAATCCCACATGACATTGCTGCATCACAATCCAGACCCAGTTCAACGAATAGCATAAGCAACCAATTCATCTAGACCCCCAAAAGAATTTAATTTATACATGAACGTAAATGGTACAAAAATTACGTACCTCCCATCAAACAGTGCATCAAAAACGAATGAGATCAGATGATGATCTGGGTTCTGCTCATCAACCTCAAGCCGCAACGTATCCGTATGCACATTCACACAACTGCTGATCGGACGCTGTGGCGTCGGAGGAGGCGGAGGCAGTTAAGGAGGAGGTTGGTTTTGATGGGAACTGTGTATTATTCTTCTTCTTACGCCGCCACCGCGGCGCTGCTCCCTGGCATCTCCATCTAAAAACCAACCGCCGCCGCCGCCGCCGATGGAGATATCATGGAGCAGCAGCGGCGGCGGCGGCTTAAGTAGAAGAATAATACACAGAAGAAACTTTAATCCATGTCAAAGAGCATGCGGTCTCTTTTCCTCTTTGGCGAAGACCATTAATGGCCATTTTATAGACGAGGAGCTCAAAACCCTAGTCACACTAGGGTTTAAAATAAGTCCCAGCACGTTCTGGACGTGCTGGGCCGCGCTCCCTCGGGCCTGGCCGAGGGCTGGGCCGCGCGCCTGCGGTTAATAGTAATGTGAGGTAGCCCATTTAACTGTGTGTCCTTGGAAGCAGGTGGACGATGTTTGAGGAGTTATTATGCTCTCTAAGTTTGAATCCCACCCCACTCCTCCGTAAGCTAATTATTGGTGTCTTTCTTAAAAGCCTAAAACCATGCCGACCACCTCCCCCCCCCCCCCCCCGCCGCGGGTGACTTTGTCCTTCCATCTCTTCTTTTTGCTCATTCTATTTTATTATGTAGCCAAACCCACCCCTCTTTTCCTGAGACTGTATAATGTGAAAGAGTAATGCCATTTGGCTTCTCATAAAGCTACCCTTAGTGTCACCCAATACACAATGACAAATTTATTCACTATTATAATTACAAATATACTCTCAATACATACATACCCTCAATTCATCATTGTCTCTTTCTCACTCTCTCCCGTGCTTCCCTGCTCATCCTTCTTCCCCCTCTCACACCTATCTTTTTCTCACATTTGTATCCATTGTCAGCCGGAGTTTTTTAGACACAATCTCCATTAGTCCCAATCTATAAGAAGGTAAGTCTCTTAATTTTATCAGCAATGATATACGTATATATGTGTTATTTGGGTTTAGCTAAAATTTTAAGTTTAGATCTACAAAGATTTGATTGTTAAATCTTGTTGATTTTTGGGTATGCTGGTCAATGGACTCTTGGGTGTCAAGTGTTTGACTCTGATTGTCGAAAACCACCAACCACGGTGGCCGATGGTGATTAACAGTATGTATATAAGCAGGTGTTGGTTTGGTCAAACGTTTAACCTTAGATCTAAGAAGATTTTGTTGTTGGATATTACTAGTTTTTTGTTATGTTGGTCGATGAGCCCTTGAGTGTCAAGTGGTTGCCACTGATCATCAAAAACCACTGACCACTACAATTAGCGGCGACTGACAATGTGTTTTTTAATTGTGGCCGAAAATTAAAAGTTAGATTTACGAAATTCAACTATTAAATCTCACCCATTTTTGTGTATGTTAACTCCCTTGACTTGATATTTTTAATGATAGACTCTGATCGTGAGAATCTCCGACCGACAATAATTGCCGACGGTTACTGGTGGCGACAATTGTGGTTAGTTTAGGTGTTTTTACGCACACATACATACTTATATATTCTGCTTTAGTTCTTTTTGTTTGCATATGTTATTTTTTTTTTTTTTATGGTGGTGATGATGATTTGATTGTTAAAACGAAAATTAAAAAACATGATTTGTTTTTTTCTTTTTTTATTGTGTTTTGTGTGCATCCAAATCTTGAGAAAAAGTTTGGGGTCTCCTTTGCAAAAGAGAAAGAGGGGGAGAATCGGGCCTATATGATTTGGCTAGTGAACGAAATTCAACTCATGGCGAATGCAATGGGGAAAGGGTTGTAGACGGTGCTGAGACGCAAATCAATTTAAATGTTATTTTGTTATTATTTTAGTTCATGTTATGTGAATGTTGATGTTAAATGTAGTATTTAATTATGAGTTTGTATTACAAAGGTTGATTGGATCTGTGCTATTTTGAATATTGTGAAAGATAAAATAAAATGATTTGTTGAAATTTAGATGTCAAAAAATTGAATGGGTTTGTATTTGATTTGTGAAAGTTTGAAGTTAAATTATTAGGTTTAATTAAAAATTGAATGATAAATAATTATTGTTAAATTATTATATTTAATTATAATTTCATTGATAGAAAGTCAGTTTACCATGATAAAAATCAAGAAGTTAAGTTTTATCTCCTGAAGCAATTAGCCTTGTAGCATTCCATATGATAGAGGATAAGTGACAGAAAAACAAACAACAAAAGAAAAATGATAGTTTAGTATGATTTATTGTGATAGTCTCACTATATTATTCAAAAACACTAGAAATAATCTTCCATCACTTAGTAACTTAATCTACAACTTTGTACTAGCAGTAGGCAATTTAGAAATAATATCCATTGAGTTTTCATTATTGAGATATCCACCTCTTATGACTTGTCCACACCTTCCTTCCCAGTTGATATGATTTTATTGAGCAACATTAGTAATGTGTCATGCATTGACTTTGAGGGAACTTTTCCAAGCATTATATATAGAACACCAAATAATCTTCCATCACTTTTGGTTAAATTTGTCTGAAAATTCATGCAAAAACCACCTATTTATTTACTTGTTGATTCAACTATTTAATTACCATTTTGTAGAAAATATAGCTCTGTTGTATACTTTATGTGCTCTCGTTTTCTATAGTTTTTCTATACAAGTAGCTAAAGTTTCAAAGATGCAATGCACATTCAGTGATGTTCTTTAATTCATTAAAATTAATTAATGACAACTTAAAAATCATCTTAATATTTATTAACAATGAAAAGATAATACTTGTTACGAGTAAAATTATATTTAATTTATTTTTAATATATATAAAATAAATAAATAAAATTGAACAAATTAAAATTACTAAATGATATATTAATTTTTTAAAAAAAATTAAAACCTAACATAAAAGATAAATCATATCTCTCTCAACATTGTCTTGCAATCTGTCTCCCTTAGCATCGTCTTTAGCCTTTTTCATGCGACATTCGCGAACAAGTGAATTCTGCTCGCCAGCCTTGTCACATAGGCTCAATTATTTGTCTTATTCACAAACGAAACTCCAAATTCCCTTCTCAACATCTAAATGCACACATAAGACAATAAAAAAATAAATCATATTTTTTTACAATCCAAAACAAATCATGTTCTTTAATTTTCATTTTAACAACTAAATCATCATCATCATCATCATCATCACCACCATAAAAAAAACAACATAAACAAACAAAAAAACTAAAACACAAGAAAAGGAAATATATAAATATATATGTATGTATGTACACGCAAAAATAACCCAAATTAGTCACAACCGACGCCACCAATGGCCGCCACCGACCACCGATAGCTGAAGATTCTCCCGATCAAAGCCTATTGTTAGAAACACCAAGTCAAAAAGCTTAACATACACAAAAGTTGACCAGATTTAACGGTTATATTTTCGTAAATTTGATTTTTAATTTTCGACCACAACTTAAAAATGCACTTCCATTGTCAGCCACTATGGCCACTGGTTTCCGACAATTAGAGGCAACCACCCAACGCCTTTGTCCCCATTGACCAACATATCCAAAAACTAATAAGATCCAACGGTCAAATCTCCTTATATCTAAACTTAAAATTTCGGCCAAATCAAACACCCATGTAAACGCATTGCACTGCCATTAACCACTGTGGTCAGTGGTTTCCAGCGATCAGAGGCAACCACCCAACACTCTTATCCCTATCAACCAACATACCAAAAAACAAACAAGATCCAACGGCCGAATCTCCATAAATATAAATTTAAACTTTTGGTCAAACCCAAATCGTAAACGCATTGCCAATTTCCAATTGCCACCAGCCATCGTGGCCGGCGGTTTCTAGAGATCCAAGGCAACCACCCGACACCCTTATCCCCATCGACCCACATACGTAAAAACCAGCAAGATCCAATGGTTGAATTTCCATAGATCTAAGTTTAAACTTTTGACTAAACCCAAATCATAAGTATATACGTATATCATGGACCTTTATTGAAAATCATAAAGACTTACCTTCTTGTAAATTGAGGCTAGAACGTGGACGACGGAGACACTGTGAAACGGGACGAGCATAAGGGAGGAATGAGATTGTGAGAAACACGAGCGAGAGTTTGAGAGAAAGAGAAGAGTTTGAGAGAGTTTCAACTTGGGAGAGAGTAAGAGAAGGGGGCCAAAAATTTAAAATTATTAGTTTTTAGGCTGCTCTTCATATGGTGATATTTTAGAGTTGATAAAATACAAGATATCACACTATTTCATGGGATGGCATTGAGGGTTGCCAAATAGCATTGTGATGGGTGGTGGCCTGCCCCCGAGACTCAAGAGAGTTGAAAACAATCAGCTTGTGTTTGCTAATTTTCAATTTTACATGAAAAGCAAGAGGGAGGGAGGGAGGGTGGGTGATGTTGCTAGTTTTTGATTAATGACTAAACATATTCGATCTTTGACTAAGCGGAAATTAGCACGTTAATTATTTGAATCAACGTCTTTTAACTACTCTTTTAACCTTGAACTCGTGATTAATGAACCAAATGACGGCTGATTCGACTCAATCGATCGATTTTGTTTGTGTTGAAAAGTGCAGACACATATGGCAGTGGCGTTGCCTCCTTTCTGCCTATAATAGGGGCCAATCCTCACATGGCATTTGCGTGCTTAGAATTTAGTGTCTTGTGGAAACAAGAAAATGGCACTTTACAGAATTTTGGTACAGAAAATATTGTAGCAATTAATAATAATAATCTTTTACAAACTAATTTACCCACGGCAATGGCAGAATAGGCCTGGCCTATAATCTCGGTCTCTTTGTCTCTCGCAGTGCACAGGAGACTTGAGAAATGTACATCTCCTAAGGATTGGTGTCTATAATTGTTTGAAAGGTTGGCTCATATGTTTCATCATCTGCAGCTTTGTCCTCCAATTATAGGGGGGAGAATAGTGTGGATAGAGGCCGGGAAGAAAACAAAGATAGGCTTGGGGAAAGGTTGAATGAATTTGGTTAGTATGCTTAGCTTAATAAAGAAGACCAAATAGAAAACAGAAAGGAATAGAAATCTTGTTAAGACTAGCCTAATGATTAGACTAGGCTGCATTCTCATGGATGTTAATATAATTCTTAACAAGAGTTTGAAAATCCATAGTTGAAGGACTTTCCAAATTGTAAAATTAAAAGTTCACCATATTAGTATAAAATTGCAAGATAACTCTAGAAATCTGCATCCTCCTCTATTCATTCTCCAGCCAATGCTAGAAGATTCTCCGGTTCTCTCCTTTTGCCAACTCCCATGGCAAATATTCTCAGTGCCTCTTCTCTTTTTGGCTGTTAGTAGATTGAAAAGAGTTCCTTCCCATCACCTGGAATCTTCATCCACCTTTATAGGCATAGGATTTACCTCTCTTGCTTCCTAAATCTGCATCCTCTCACAGCCCTCTTTCTTTCTTTCTTTTCTATTTTTTACCCAGCTCTTTTTTCTTTTGTTTCTTTTTGCTGGGTACACCCTCCAACTGAATATCTTGCTGAAGGGTAAAAGACTATATGAACTGAAATTGCAAGGAAGGACTGGCGGAATTCATTTTCTATGTCCAAAGAAAAAGAAGAATAAAGGGAAAGTAAAGAGTTTCAACACTTTAGTCAGATCATATTTCTTGAGAACTTCAAGAGAGGAGACAGAGAGAGGTTTTTGGAGAGAAAAACAATCTTTAACAACTAACTAGGTGCCAATACCATACTCTATTTGCAAAAACATCATGCCAAAGTGCACCCTTATATATACATCGCCATGTGATCGAAGATCAGAAAAAGAAATGAAGATATGTTTAACAACTAACAGAACAAAAATCACATATATAAAAGGATTAAATACAAAGAAAAAAATATTGAAAGAGTATCATACAATAGGATCCAGAACGAAGGAGGGGATCACTCACTGATCAACATTGTTGATCTTGATTTCTATGAGTTCCTCAATGGGTTGACGGCATATAGGGCACTTATTTGTTTGAAGCCTCAATTCTTTTGCACATTCAGTGCACATGCACTACAAAATAAGAAACTCTCATGTCAGAAAATAAGCAACTGAAGTAATAGAAATAGAAGACAGAGACCGCATATCACAATTGTTGCGCCAACCTGGAAATTTCACCATTAATATTAACTCAATTACTCCCACACCACAACAAACAAAAATTTAAAGGAAAGGATACAAAGGCCATGGGAAGATTATATAGTTTGATTTGAATATATCCAAAGTAACATTAATCATGAAAAAGAAAAAAGGACGAGAAACAAAAAAGCTCTTAGACCCTTTGGGTTAGCATTTCTTGCAAGCATTAAATATCGACTACCTAGCCTTTTTTTTTTCTCCTCATAGTCCCAATTGATTCTTCAGTACATGTCTTTGCTGGCAAAAATGGAACAGCAAAGTGTTTCAGGGCCTGTACAGATTGTTCTACAAAAAGAAACTTTTATTCGTCATTTCTCCCATATTTTACCCACAGATATCCTAAGTGCTAAAAATGTATACTTCTAGTAGAGTTTCAAGCAGCAGACTAGAAACTGACAAAAAGCCAGTATACCATTAACCATTTGAAAGACATGCTTCACAAGTTCAGCAACAGCTGATTAGTCAACAAAGACAGTAAGTTATAAATGAACAAAACACCCCCAAAGAAGAAATGAGAGACTTATGAACAGGCAAACCCATGCTCTCAGTGTGGGGAACATCAAATTTTATGTAAGTTGAACTATGCCAAGTCCATATTGGAAAGTCACAGCAAGCATGGGCAACATGCCTTAGGGTTGAGCTCAACTAAGTGTGTGCTTGAAGGCAGTTCATGGTTGAGTTAATCTAGAATTGTCTTGGGTAATCTTGAGAGTTTATGATTTAAACTAATCCACATTATGTACTCAAGACAATGAGCTTGCCCTGATCCCATTATCACTCTCAAAAGCTTGGCTTCTTGTCCAGTATGATGAATCCATGACCATTAACACTATGTTCATTGCACAATTACACATTTGATTTCCACTCATAACAATACAAAACAATAACTTTTAGATAGACTCTCACCATATGTCGGCATGGAAGGACAGCTGTATCCTTAGGTCCTGTCATGCAAATCACACACTCTTTGCCTGGATCTTCATCTTTGAAGCTTCCAGCAGTTGAATTTGCGATTCCATAAATCTCACGAAGTTCATACCGAACCCTATCAATCCATAATATCTGTTTGATCACTCTCACATCAAAAGCATTGTCATTGTTCTTGTGAATAACAGCTTGAGTAATCTGCATATGAGGGGATGAACTTGGTGAAGGATCAGTAAGACTTTCTTCTGTAGGATCAGCTGGCACAAATGTTTCAGCAGAGATTACAAGAGGGAACATATCTTCTCCTGGTGATGGTGTAGAAAGTTCCTCCAATTCGAAGAAACCCAAGTCAATGCCAGTTCCAGAAGGTTGACGAAATTTCTGGCCAGGCCCTTTCTGAAAAGGGACTTTCACTGGCACATAAGCTTCAGGAATTACTGGAAGAAATTTACAATTGGGCTCTTCCTTGGCAAAGTAAAGAATGGTAAAGCTGTCCATCAGAAAGAAACATAAAATGATATTAAATAGCAAAAATGGTAAATCACAGAAATCAAATATTTTTATGTTTCAAAATTAACAACTTGAAAAGATCAACATGTGGCATCAAGTCGTTCCAACTTGGTGAAGACATCATGCAAAGTTAAGTCAAGATTTCTGATCCCATGTAATATATCCCTGCCGTGATAGTATTTACATTTCTCCAAATAGATAGAACTGTCTGTCAGAAAATGTCCAACTCATCAGTTATTGAACCCAGGGATGCTGTCATTCAGTATTATTTAATTTAGTTTTCTGGAGTCAAACTTTCTTTCATTAATAAAAAGTTATCAAATGTAAGGATGTCACATAGCTAAACATGAAACAAGTCAGTACTGTTCCTTTCTTAAGCTAAAACCTTCCACTGGACAGGATTATCTAAAGCCCACCACCAGAATAGTTGATTGAATGGTTTTCTGAAACAATAGCTAGTCCAGCTATAAGTGTTATCCTTAATTTGGCTACCTCAGTTTGCCAAGGGGGCAATTTTCAATATGCTTCTTTTTCACATTAACATTGAAACTCAATATGGCTTTCTATACCATAATCAAGAAGATTGAATTTGGGTGGTTGCTTTTGTATTTTGAAGAACAGGAGAATCTAAAACAGTAGTCATAAAAATATTTTCCGAAGATAGAACAAGACAATAACTTGCAAGCTGCTCAATTACAAGCAAGAACAACTTAGTCACCTGGTATCTAACAGAGCCATGATGAACATTCAAGTCCAGGCAAACTAATACGAAAGGGTTTTCCATGTTATCAGCTGCTTGGTTCATGGCTACGCAACATTCTACAGTACCTCAGGACAATGCTGTAGCTGAACCCAGCTTCATTCTTTCTTAAGAAGTTTGCTTTCATTTGTGAAGACTCTCTCATTGAAAGAGGGCAGTAAAGAAGTACAAGCTAATAGGAATAAAACTCTTCTTATCAACTGATGATTTCCAGAAAGGGTAGACATCTGTTAGCTTTATAGTATGGTACATGCTTAGACTTGTACGTGGTGCTTCCTAAGTTGTACCTAGTAGAGTGTATATATACCTAATACACATGAATAAAATATTTAACTTTTTTGTCTCTTTCTCAAAACATCCTCCCATTTGTACAATTGCAGTGCCCCACCTTCCAGAGTAAAATCAATCCAGGATAGCAGTAAGTCATCTTTGGCAAGCTTATTTATCTGCATATTTACTTTCTTAAATAAATATCCCTAACGTCATGTTGTCTGGTCATGAAAATAATCCATATTCTCCTTGTTCTATGTTTTACAGGAGCTAATGTTTCATCATGTCCACGAGAAAGTAAATGATAAAGTGAGACAACACATGATGACTTCAATCCTGCAGCAGAATATATACAACATTCAGTTAAAGAATTGGGATAAAGGTTAAGTTAAAAGTCTAAAAATATTGACCAGAGAGACATGATACTAACAAAGAGAGCAACAAAAGCAGATGTAACCCAAACTTCAACACCATCTGCAAGTGTGCATATTGAACTTGGAGTGATTTGAACTTATTATTTCTGTAAATCACTCAAAGGTCCAATAGAACAAGGGCTAGCTAGTAGTAAAATAAGGATGGCCATACAAGCAGTATATCCCCAACTTTCTCTTGAAAAATACAAAATTTGAAAAAAAAAAAAAAAAAAGCGCAAAAAAATATGAAACCAATACAAATAGCAACAAATCCAAGTATAGCGAGTGTGAGTCATGGTGAAAGGAAGGCTGAATTGGTTGATGGCCTTCTGGGAATTATGATGCAACAAGCATGCACAAAAACCATCAGAGCCAGAAAGAAGAGAGCTAAAGCAATTCAGAGAGAGAAAGCAGCAGTGGAAATCATATATGGAGCAGCAAGGATTTTGTTTATTCTTTTGCAATCCCCTCTCTCAATGGAGTTATGAACTCCATATTTATAGTGAAGGGATAAAGTTAGAGAATCAACATCTTCGGATATGAACACAAGTCATGGCCTAGAATCCTGTTAGAGGAGTGACCATATGTTGGAGGGGTGGCATTGGTATCGATCACTATATATGCATTTAGTACCTGAACAAACCATTGCCAACGTTTGAGTAGAAGCATTTATTCATACTATTGGCATTTGCTCATGGGAGTATTCACTAACTATTTGTTCATGGAAGTATGGAGAATTCTGTAAGCTTTTGTATTGTGTTGGACATTAACCCTTGTCAGATATTTATCCAATGATGTCTTGTTATTTTTTAATTTTTTTCACTACCAGCACTTTTAGGATAGGATGCTTCTAACTTTCCATCATTTCAACAAATTAGACAATGAAACAAGTTAAAAAAAGTTGAAAATCAATTATAAAATAAAATAAATGCAGATTTAATTTATTAGTCCTCATTTGTCTCTTCTCCTCAGTTCTACAATCCATTTCTCCCCTCAATTGATCAAGAGTAATCTATTCTGCATTTGGCCACAGAACTGGATGGGGCTAAGGTTCTTCGTAAGGGTCTGGATTTAACTATTCTAAATATACAGCTGCTATCATTTCCTATTGTATAGTTTCCTATTGTGTATAGATTTATAGTTTCCTATTGCATAGATTGATTGCTTTTCTTTTATGTAAATATCTCTTAGATTGATTGCTTTCCTTTTTATGTAAAACCTCTCCTATAAAAGAAGAGCCCGTGTAATTAGATGTGTGAAATTAATAGAAACAGAATTTTTATTCCATTGTTTACATGGTATCAGAGCCATCACAGCCCTTCAAACCCTAGTGCCTTCATTGCACCTTTCAGCACTGTAGTACCTTCTGAAACCCTTCCTGCATCACATACATTCTTCTTGTCTTGTTGCCAGCCTTCTCGCATTTTATTTAAGCTCTCTGCAGCGTGTCTAAACTATCTGAAGCAGTGATAACCGGAGAAACCTCACCAGCAGTAGATGAAGTTCCAGCAGCAATTCCAGAAGCTGGGCATGGAGCAGCAGCAGGGGAGTTGCCCAATTTCCACCTATCCTATCGACTAGATGGGAGAAACTACTTGCAGTGGGCTCAATTGGTAAGGACATTTCTTAAAGGAAGGGGTAAGATCAATCATCTCACTGCCTCTCCTCCAAGGGCAACCGATCCTATGTACCCAAAATGGGATATTGAGGATTCCCAAATAATGTCTTGGTTGTGGAATGCTATGCTTCCAGAGGTAAGTAAGAATTATATGTTTTTGGGTACTGCTAGGGAGATTTGGGAAGTTGTGAAGCGAACTTACTCCAAAATTCAAGATGCATCAATCATCTATGAAGTGAAAACTAAAATTAATGGTTCTAAACAAGAGGGGTTGTCTGTCACCGAGTATTATAATCATATGAATGGTCTTTGGCTTGAGTGAGACCACTACCAAAATATAAAGATGATTTGCAGCATGGATGCTGCAACCCTTAACCAAATAGTCGAACGGGATAGGATTTTTGAGTTTTTGGCTGGCCTTAACCTCGAATTTGATCAAGGGTGCAGCTACTTGGTCGAGAAAAACTTCCCTCTCTTAATGAGGTATTTGCTGTGGTAAGAAGTGAAGAAAATAGGAGGCTGGTGATGCTAAGGGAATTTGCCACTGACGGATCAGCAATGGCAGTGAACAAAGGAGAGGGGACACGGCCTAGATCTGGGCGAATAGAGGCTCAAACTCGAGCCAATGGAAGAGAGGGACTATGGTGCACTTATTGTAAGAAACCCAGGCATACCCGTGACACATGTTTCAAGCTTCATAGCAAAGAGGCTGTCCTAAATAGGAGTGGAGGAGGATTCAAGAATCTGTTTGCAAGAAATCAGGTTTATCTATCACACAATGAGCAAGAGGAGGACCATCCGGGAGTGAAAGCTGAGGCTGACAGCAGCTCAAATCTCACTCCATTTAATGCTGAAGAGATCAACAAGCTGAAGTCCTTCCTCAAATCAATGCAAGATGGATCCTGCTCTCTAGCACAGTTGGAAATCCCAGGTAAATGTACTCATTCTGCATTCTGTTCTACCTTAAAAATTGATCGGAATGATGTTTGGATCTTGGATTTGGGAGCAACAGACCATATGACACCTAACCCCTATGTATTTTCCACCTATCAACCTCTCAGGACCACCAAAATGATCACAATTGCTAATGGCACAACAGTTCCTATTGCTGGCCATGGCAGTGTGGATCTTGGCCCTAATCTCTCCATCAAACCAGTCCTTCATGTCCCACACTTATCAGCTAATTTGCTGTCCATCATCAATTCACTAAAACCTTAAATTGCCAAGCTGGTTTTTCACCTAATATGTGTGAGTTTCAGGCACTAAAGACAGGGATGAGGATTGGTGTTGCTAAAGAAAAAGGTGGGCTGTACTGCTTTGTAGGGAAGGCTTCTTATCTATCTAGAAACCAGCCACTGGTTGCTTGTTCCTCTCAAACTACAGCAGATCATCATAATATATGGCTGCATCATTACCGCCTTGGTCACCCTCCATTTACTCTATTAAAAGTTATGTTTCCTACTTTATTTCATTCTATTGATCCCAATATCTTTCATTGTGATGTATGCATTCTTTCCAAACAACATCGTGTTCCTTATCCCATGAGTAATAAAATCAGTTCTAAACCCTTTGCTCTAATTCATTCTGATGTATGGGGGCCTTGTAAAATTCCTAATTACTCTGGGGCTCGGTGGTTTATCTCCTTTATTGATGATTGTACTTGAATGACATGGATGTTTTTGCTAAAAGATAAGGTTGTCATAGGAACAATGTTGCCAAATTTTTGTAAGATGATTACTACTCAATTTGGAACACCTATACAGAAACTTAGAACTGATAATGCCCGAGAGTATTTTAATCACCATATGCATCAGTTTTTCCAACAAGAAGGAATTGTCCATGAATCTTCCTGTATAGATACTCCACAACAAAATGGAATAGCTGAGAGGAACATGAGACATCTCCTTAATGTGGCCCGTACTCTTCTTCACCATCATAGAGTTCCTAAAAGTTTTTGGGGAGAGGCTGTCCTCACTGCTGCCTTTCTTATTAATCGAGTACCCACAAAGCTCCTTCACCAACAAAGCCCTCTTGCTTGTCTAACTACTCATTTTCCAAATTTTAATGTGCATAATCCTCTTCCTCTTAAGAGTTTTTGGGTGTGTATCATTTGTTCACATATCCAAACAACATCGAGATAAGTTGGATCCAAGGGCACTTAAGTGTGTTTTCCTAGGGTATTCTCCTACCCAAAAAGGATATAAGTGTTATCATCCTTCTACTCGCAAGTTGTATGTCTCCAAAGATGTTACCTTTGTTGAGTCCCTTTCTTTTTTTGGTACCTCTCCCCTTGGTCCCCAGGGGGAGAGACTTTCCTATGGAGACTATAGCTTCGATGAAAGCTTTGATGATACTCTCTTGTCTACCTCTCAGCATACACCTCACTCCAGTTCTAATTCTCTTGACCACACCAGCCCTACTACCGCTCAAACAACTCAGCCATCACCAACCCGACCTTCTCATCCTCTCATTAGTCTGTCCCCTAGCAGTCACAAAGAAGTGCATGCTTAGGTTGAGTTGGGTGAACAAGCGGCCATCAAACGGCTGCCCTCTCCAGTTCGGTACAAGGGGTCTCCTTACATCTACAAGCGAAGGCAGCCTATCCAAGACACACATCATACACCACCCTCGGATTCTGGTCTAGGTATGAATCTCACACAAGATACTTTTTCTTCTGATGGCCCTATCTTTGATGATTTAGACCTACCTATTGCAGTTAGAAAAGGGGTTAGGAGTTGTACACAACATCCCTTAACCAATTTTCTCTCCTATCATCGTCTCTCTCAAAGGCATAAGAGTTTCCTAGTTTCCTTGGATTCAATTATCATTCCTAAGTCAATAAATGAGGCATTACAGGATCAGAACTGGAAACAAGCTATGTTGGAGGAAATGAGTGCCCTAAAAAAGAACCATACATGGGATCTTGTGTCCAGACCTAAGGGGATCAATCCGGTGGGGTGTAGATGGATTTTTAATGTAAAATACAAGACTGATGGCACCCTAGAGAGATATAAGGCCAAGCTGGTAGCTAAGGGATACACACAATCTTATAAAGTCGATTATCTTGAGACATTTGCTCCAGTCGCAAAAATGACCACGGTACGTATTCTCCTCTCATTGGTAGCCTATTTTGGATGGAACCTACAACAACTAGATGTAAAAAATGCATTCCTCCATGGGGATTTGGAGGAGGACGTATATATGGAATTGCCACCAGGGTTCCAAGAAGGGCATGAAGAGAAGGTATGTCAGCTCAAGAAAGCTCTATATGGGCTTAAGCAGTCTCCTAGGGCTTGGTTTGGACGGTTTTCCAAAGCTATGAAAGTTTTCGGATATGACCAAAGTAGGGGAGACCACACTCTCTTCATAAAACACTCTAAAGAAGGTAAAGTGACAGTTCTATTAGTATATGTAGATGATATGATTGTCACAGGCAATGATAAGGAGGAGCAAGAAAAACTCAAGGAAAGGCTATCCAGGGAATTCGAGATCAAAGACTTGAGGGTTCTCAAGTATTTTCTGGGAATTGAAGTTGACTATTCTAAAGCTGGGATCTTCCTTTCTCAAAGGAAGTACGTGCTGGACTTGTTGGCAGAAACAGGGTTAACAGGTGGAAAAGGGTCTAAAATCCCTATTGAACCTAACAGTAGGTTATGGAACAACCCTAGCAGCCAACCAGTGGACAAAGGAAGGTATCAAAGACTTGTTGGAAGGCTGATTTATCTCTCCCACACAAGGCCTGACATCGCTTTTACAGTTAGCCTTGTGAGCCAGTTCATATATAGCCCAACTGAGGATCATATGCTTGTTGTCAGAAAAATTCTAAGTTACCTCAAGTCCACTCCAGGCAAGGGAATTCTATTTAAAGCAAGGAATGAGATGGACATCAAGGGTTTCTCAGATGCTGACTATGCTGGGTCTATCACAGATAGGCGGTCAACAAGTAGTTATTGTGTTTATCTAGGCGGGAACTTGGTGTCATGGAGGAGTAAGAAGCAAAGTGTTGTAGCAAGATCAAGTGCAGAAGCGGAATTTAGGGCTATGGCCCTTTGCCTTTGTGAAGTTTTGTGGCTCAGAATTATCCTTGAAGACCTGAAGATTCAAGCCCAAGGACCAATTAGCCTTTGGTGTGATAATCAATCAGCAATTAGCATAGCCCATAATCCTGTCCAACATGACAGGACTAAACATGTTGAGATAGACCAACATTTCATCAAGGAAAAATTGGAAGCTGGCCTAATTCATTTACCCTATGTGCCATCCGAAGAACAAATTGCGGATATCCTAACCAAAGGGCTACCAACGAAGAGGTTTGAAGACTTGGTAAGCAAGTTGGGAATGTGGGATATACATTCTCCACCTTGAGGGGGAGTGTTAGCATTCAGAGGATTCAATGTGATATGAGTTTCCTAAAATTGGTTTAGGGAATCTTGCCTAAACCAATCTTAGGAAACTCTTCTAAATATACAGCTGCTATCATTTCCTATTGTATAGTTTCCTATTGTGTATAGATCTATAGTTTCCTATTGCATAGATTGATTGCTTTCCTTTTATGTAAATATCTCTTAAATTGATTGCTTTCCTTTTTATGTAAAACCTCTTCTATAAAAGAAGAGCCCATGTAATTAGATGTGTGAGGTTAATAGAAACAGAATTTTTATTCCATTGTTTACAGTAACCCACTCTTCAAAGCTCTTGTAAAACTCTTTTTTTCTTTTTTGCACTTGCACGTAACCTGAAGATTTTTAGATGGTTTTCTCTTAACTTGTATTCCTCACTCTAAATTTTTTCATCTTGAGATTTGCTTTTAAACTACTTTTTCTCCTAAAAGAATATATTTCCAACTGCCTGGCACTTTAAGACTGGCTGGCTTTATAGTCATCTCACAAAATTTTTCTTTTAACTTGGCAAGTGTCAGTCTCAAAATACAGAACAAGTACTCTTCTACATGTGTATACAATCAAATGTTCACCATGGAGCATTTTCTCTTTTCCTTTTTTATTTTTATTAGTTTCTCTGCTTTTTTAGTAATATTAGTAAAAACTCACCATCAATTGTGTGAACCCTATATAAAGACGTGAGATTAAGAATTTACAATTTACTGGCAACCAGCAATGAAACCACCTAGCGATCCCATGGGCCATTGTTAAATATGCTCTTGGCACCTCCTCAGCTTGGCCAATTTGCACCCTCTGCCCAAGCCCTTTAACAATCATGACATATCATTGCTTGATGTCATGTACCGTGGGAATATAAGGGTACTATTGCAATTAAATGTAATAGAGGGACTGAATATGAAAGGAATATAGGCGGAATTAGTTAGTTGTTGTAAGGGATAGTACAGAATTTGTTGCTGCTATGGCAGCTTGTACATTCCCCATACCTGTAATCGGTTACAACACATGAGGAGAGAATCCCTGCTATATATGGATACTCTCTCTCTCCCTCTCAGATTATTGAGAAATATTATCACTCGTTCTATTGAATTCCCCCTCATTTCTCTCTGATTTCCCTCTCCCGATTCTCTAAATCCTAAATCAGATCCTCGGGATCTGACAATCTGGTATCAGAGCACCATTCTTGGGCGTCGATTGACAACCATGGCCGACAGGACAAGAATGAAGCAAATGGAATCTCAGCTACAACAAGTACGAGGGCAATAGCGGAGGTGCAGAATCGAGTGGGAACGCTCGAACTCTCTATTGAAGCGGGAGTCGATTCCAGAATTGACCAGGCAATGGAATGTTGGAGGCTGGAGAGTCGCAAGCAGAGCACTTTGCTTTGGGAACAAATGATGGAACAAATGCAAATGATCGCGCAAATGTTCACCCATCAACAACCGTTAAGGCTCTCTCCCGAGTTTCCTCCGAGAGACAAAACAAAGCCCATTTTTCCAGGAGTAGGGGTAGAATCTCAGTCGGTGGGAACGTCGGAGTTCGAGTTTGATACGAACACGGTGGGGGAGAATGTAAGGGAAAGGAGGCCGGGAGCTTCGGCTAATCGACACCACCCGAACTACCCCACGCTGAAGCTCAAGATTCCATTGTTTGAAGGAGAGAACCCAAGGTGGTGGTCAAGAAGATGTGAACGAGTATTCTCCCTATATCAAATTCCGGAATAACAGAAGGTCACCATGGCTTCTGCTTACCTGAATGATATGGGAGACGCTTGGTATCAAGGGTGGCTCGCGGTCAAGGAGGGAAGCCCCTGGAGTGTGTTTGTAGAGGATTTGTGTGTAAGATTCAAAGATAAATGCATGAGGGACATAATCGAAAAATTTAACAAACTCAAACAAAAGGGGACGATCCAGGTCTATCAGCAGAAATTCAAGGAGCTAAGGTCGTTGATGATGGTGCATAATCCTCAATTGTCCGAGGAGTACTGTGTTTCGAGCTTCATTAGTGGCCTAGGGGATGAGATAAGACCTATGGTGAAGATGATGTAGCCCCACATGGTGAAATAGGCTATGGAGAGCGCAAGGTTACAAGAGATGATCGTTGATGCAATGGCTAAGAAACAGAGGAATCAGGCGAGAGGAGTGATCACAAGAGGCTGGCAAGTTAGAAATAGATTGGCACCCAGAGAAGGGGGATTCCAAAGTAAAGGTGTCCTGGCCCTACCTTCCATCGCTGGAGGTAAACTGATGGAGCAGAGGCGAATAGCTGGTCTATGCTACAAATGTGGAGACAGGTATTTCGTGGGCCATAAGTGTAAGAGACAACTACTACTGTTGGAAGGGGAAGATGAGGACAATGAGGAAGGAGAGGAATTATTGAAAAATGAGATGGAGGATCAAAGGGAGATTTCATTACATGCCTTGAAGGGGGTGAACCATAGTAAGGTTATCAAGGTAGAAGGAAGGGTAAACAGTCACCCGATCCTGGTTCTCATTGATAGTGGGAATACCCACAGCTTCTTGGATGAAGCTGTGGCAAGAAAGTTAGGGTGCGAAGTCAGCCCTTCCCTTCCCTTATCAGTAATGGTTGCCAACAGCAGCAAGGTGATGAGTCAGTCGTCCTGTAATGATTTCTGTTGGGAGATGAATGGAGAAAATTTCTCAATTGATCTGAGGTTGCTAAAGTTGGGAGGTTGTGATATTGTGTTGGGAGTAGATTGGATGAAGGGAGTTAGTCTAATCAGTTTTGATTTCAATAAAATGGACGTGACTTTCGAAAAAGATGGTAGCAAGAAGGTCCTAACGGGCAATCCAAAGGTGGGAGTGTGTAAAATCATCTCGGGTAAGAGGTTGCACAGGATGCTCAAGAGCAAGTTATCACAGGTGGCTCAACTATTTTCTATCCATGCCATGGAAGTTACCCTCGGGGAGCAAGGAGATGAGCACCGTCAGGCAAGGACACTGGGCAATAACCCTCATAGTCCATGACAGGTACAGGAATTTGACTTACTTACATACTATTAATTGAATTTAAGGACCTCTTCTCCGAGCCAAGTTCCCTACCACCCAAGAGACCTTATGACCATACTATCTACCTTAAGCCTAATGCAAAGCCTGTTAACCTAAGAGCCTATCGATACCCTCCTAGGCAGAAAACAGAGATAGAAAAACTCATCAAAGATATGCTGCAAAAGTCCATTATTCAACCCAGCCATAGCCCCTTTGCATCACCGGTATTGCTTGTTAAGAAAAAGGATGGGTCATGGAGGTTTTGTGTTGACCATTGTCAACTTAACGCCATGACCATCAAAAACAAGTTTCCCATTCTAATTGTGGAAGATCTCCTTGATGAGCTTAAAAATGCCTCTGTCTTTTACCAAATTAGATCTCCGATCAGGCTACCATCAAATCAGAATGCGGCCTGAAGATATCCCTAAGACAGTTTTTAAGACTCATCAAGGGCATTACGAGTTTCTCATAATGCCCTTTGGCCTAACTAATGCCCCCGCAACCTTTCAGGTGTTAATGAACAAAATTTTCGAACCATACTTGCGTAAATTCATCCTAGTATTCTTTGATGACATCTTAATTTACAGCTCTACCTTTGCACAACACCTAAACCACCTGAAAATTACCTTTGAGGTCCTTAGAATCAATAAGCTGTATGTTAAGGAGTCAAAGTGTACTTTTGCTAAGCAATAGGTTGAATACCTTGGGCATATCATCTCCAGTTCAGGGGTGAGCACTGACCCTAGTAAGGTGGTTGCAATGGTGTCCTGGCCCAGGCCGCACAATGTGAAAGGGTTGAGAGGATTCCTAGGATTAACCGGATACTATCATCGGTTCATTAAGGGGTATGGCATAATCAGTCGACCCCTTACTAACCTATTGAAGAAAGATAGATTTAAGTGGGATTCTGAGGCCGAGGAAGCTTTCTGCAAACTTAAACAGGCTATGAGCGAAGTGCCAACTCTAGGCTTACCTGATTTTAACAAGCCATTCATCCTAGAAACATATGCAAGCAATAATGGGATTGGAGCAGTCTTGGTTCAGGAAGGCAGACCCATAGCCTTTCTTAGTTAAGCCCTTACCCTAAGACACCTCGGGTTGAGCATCTATGAAAAAGAACTCTTGGCAATGCTAATGGCAGTAGAAAAGTGACGCCATTATCTTGAAGGGGGGAGTTTTGTGATCAAGATGGACCATGAAAGCCTCAAATTTTTGCTATAACAGAAGCTGCATACACAATTACAACAAAAAGGTATGACTAAATTAATGAGTTTGAACTATGTGATTCAATATAGGAAGGGTAAAGAAAACCTAGCAGCAGACACTCTATCCAGATGTCTTAAAGAGGGAAGTGTAGCTGCAATCTCAACTATTGTCCCAGATTCGTGCTAAGAGGTTGCTGCTAGTTATACCTCAAGTGAGAAGACCCGGGAGATCCTACAATAGTTGGTAGTTGATCCCTCATCCAAACCGGGCTACACTTTAACCAATGGGATGATTAGGCACCGAGGGAAGCTGGTGATTCGGGAGGAGGAATGTCATGAACCTAGGGTTTAGCCTAGGATTGGAATGACAATTGGAAGGAACTGATGAATAGAATTAAGAACAGAATGTTGGAGAGGAAGAAATGGACAGAAATAAGGAAAGAATGTAGAGAGAAATGGGGGAGAGAAATAGAGAGAAAATGACAGGAACATTGTAAAGAATTGTAGAGAGAGAATTATAAATTCATTTAATCAATTCAAGCATAAAATCTCTCCACTTACAATTGGCCTTTTTATAGGCATAGCTAGATGCTTAACTAATTTCTAACAACATCCTAACAGCACCCATGTGCTTCTAACAACTTGTAAAATACCTCTAACTAACTATTATACCCTATTACAATAATGCCCATTTATTACTCCTAGGGTCATGACAATTTCTCCACCTTGAAAGGTTTCTTGTCCCCAAGAAACTTATTACAATCAAGTCATTGTTTCTTCATCCAATGCTCAACTTCACCCATTGGTTTTTTCTTCGTTTTTCCTTCTTCTTGTCTTGTTTTTCCTTTTCTTTTGCTTTCTCTTTTCTTTCTCCTTAGCAGCAATAGCATTACGTCTTGTTGCCACACCAATGCAAACATGAATAAGCAAAACAACAAGGGTCTCGGTCCCTTCAACAAAGAATCTCTTCCCCTTCTTCCTTTCATCTTGTTTCGCTTTATCCTTCTGCGTCCTCCATAGCTCCAGATCAGAAACATATTGATCCATAGTAGGAAATTCAGCAACTCCTTCCATTCCTATTCTTTCAAGAGAAATAGATTTAAGACCTCCACAATCTAAGGCTGTTGTGGTCATTTCCATTCCAAGATCTTTGGCTCCCGGATTGCTAGCGAACATCTCAGCTTCATCCTCAACAGTTACCTCCTCCAATGGTGTCATATTGAGGGTTTTAGCAACAGGATTCTTAGTACTAATGGGGGTGCGTGGGGTGCTTCCAATCGTTAGACTGCCATCCCCCAATTCTTCAATCCCTTCTTCCATGTACTCCTCAATCCTCTCCACCTTCTCGCTGCCCATTTTACCCCAAGCCAAAGAATCCTTAGCTTTTAGTAGGTCCAAAATAGGAGGAAGGATTCCAACACCAATATCTGTGTAGATTGAGGGTCCTTCAGTCAGATTTTCTTGATCCAATGCTATGCCATTTCCCACAAACTTCTGATCCGAAACACCCCCAAATCCTTCAGCCCATGCACTACCCAAAGAAGGTAATGAGTTGGCATCTTCCTTGTCAATTTCACCTAAATCGGTATACTTCTTCTGCTCAACATTGGAGGTGAGCAATGAATTTGCTTCCCGCCTCCTCAATTTCTCTTTCAATGGCCCTATTTTAAAGAATTTGTCTTTGTTAAAACTTCCGCGATAATCATCGAAGTATTCAGCGGGGAAGTTGTAATGATACTTCTTGATTAGTATACTGCCGCCCCTAGCTTCACGAGTAGGACACCCCATTGAAAATGCACTGCTACCCATAGCCGAATTTTTACCAACAACATACTTCAACAACAAAGAAATAGGAGTTCTATACATTTTGGATCCAACCCCTCCGCAAGCTAATCAGTTCTGAATTTGAATTGCCTTAAACGACACGGAATTACCATCGGAAGCACTGGGCTTGCTCCTATCCCAAAAATTAAACGAAAATTCGGATCAGCCGACACGTTACAATCAAGAGAATAACTTCGCTCTGTGATGCCTTCCGATTGGGACCGTGAGGTGATCAGAAATCACTTGACCCTGCTTCTCCCTCAATCCTTCCTCATTTGACAAGGGCTATTCACCGAATCCGTTTGAACTGGTTGCGACAACCTTCCTCACCCCTGTCGTTAACTCCAACGGAGCTCCTGTAACCTGTCTTTGGTTTCAATCGCACACGCCTACGCCGTTTGCTTCACCTTCGATGGATTCACGCTCGCCTTGGACAGTCGCAACACTCCCAAGTCCAAATCGCGACCTCCTGGTTGTTCGCATCACCCTCTGGTCACCCACTCCAGTCGTCCGACCAACCCGCGTCACTGCTGTCGCTCCCTAAGCTTGCCTAGATGGCCAAGATCGGCTCTGCTTGCCATCGTTGTGGATTCACAATCGCCTCCCCATCGATGACTCCTTCTAACCCAATCACCGACCACAGGCTGGAGGTGCCTTAAGCTCCGGCTAAATTGTTGTTCGACCAACTTCCTAACCTCACTTTGTTCCTCGCTCTAATCAAAATTGAGAGAACCGCGCCTTCCTCCTCTGGATCTGCCTGCTCACTGGTCGCGTTTGATAATGGTCGCAACACCTTCCTCATCTGCATCGCCCTTCGACAAACTTCTGCCTACTCCCAAACGCTTGGGTTGCTTGCCTTCATTGATCGGTTCTGTTACTCAGTTGGCACCACTCTAATACGTAAATCGACTCTAGCGCAACCCTCGCTGGCTGAATTTCGCAACCAATAATCGACAGCCGCTTTGTCTTCAAAACTCGAGTCTCCTTTGCGACTCATTGCTGTAGTTTATGGAAATTAGTTGGTACACCATTGATTTCGCAGCTTCCACATCACCCGAATTTCGACACAGAGATCACTTCTATAACTGCCTACCTCCATCGCAATCTCCCCGCTCTGCTCAATCAATTCTGACGAGAGTTGTCCAAATCAACTACCAAAATTACATGAACCACAGCCGAAGAAAGACCGTTTTGATATCATTTGTCATGAACCTAGGGTTTAGCCTAGGATTGGAATGACAATTGGAAGGAGCTGATGAATAGAATTAAGAACAAAATGTTGGAGAGGAAGAAATGGCCAGAAATGGGGAAAGAAGGTAGAGAGAAATGGGGGAGAGAAATAGAGAGAAAATGAGAGGGAGATTGTAGAGAATTGTAGAGAGAGAATTAGAAATTCATTTAATCAATTCAAGCGTGAAATCTCTCCACTTACAATTGGCCTTTTTATAGGCATAGCTAGATACTTAACTAATTTCTAACAACGTCCTAACAGCACCCATGTGCTTCTAACAACTTGTAAAATATCTCTAACTAACTATTATACCCTATTACAATAATGCCCATTTATTACTCCTAGGGTCATGACAAGGAAGCACTGAAAAAGAGAATTACAGAGGCACTGCATGCCTCTCCCATTAGGGGACACTCGGGTAATGTGAACACCTACCATCAGGTCAAACAACTCTTCAGATGGCCAGGACTTAAGAAGGATGTTATGGAATTTGTGATCAGGTGTGACACTTGCAGGCGGTGCAAACCAACACATGGGCTACTCTAGCCTCTGAATATTCCTAGGGGTCCATGGGAGGATATCTCAATGGACTTTATAGAGTGGCTGCTCAAATCAGAAGGTAGAGACTGCATTATGGTAGTCGTGGACCGCTTCACCAAGTATGGGCATTTTATGAGTCTAATTCACCCATACACTGCCCAAGAGGTGGCCAAAGTATTCTTAGAAAAAGTGGTTAAACTACATGGAACACCTAAGGCTATAGTCTCTGATAGAGATAAAATCTTTACTAGCCTGCTGTGGAGGAATTGCTAGGATTACTGGGGGTGAAACTGAAGATGTCCAGTGCATACCACCCTGAATCGAACGGGCAAACCGAAAGGATTAATTAGTGTTTGGAGATGTATCTCAGGTGTACTTGTTTCCTTCAACCAAAGACATGGCACAAATGGCTTCCGATGGCTCAATGGTGGTACAATTCCAGCCACCATTCAGCCATAAAAATGTCCCATTTTGAAGCCCTTTACGGTTACAAACCACCCCTCCTATCAGCCCTGGCAAATAACTCAATAGTGGCATCCCTCGATGCATACCTACAACAGAGGCAACAAGCTCTGCAAGGGATTAAGGAGGAGCTGGCTAATTCTCAAAATTGAATTAAGCAATTTGTAGACAAGAGAATGAGTGAAAGAGAATTTCAGGTAAGTGACATTGTGTATCTAAAGCTGAAACCTGGACACCTAAGGACCCTACTTCCCCACCCCAGCTCCAAATTGCATCCAAGGTTCTATGGACCTTTTCCAGTTATTGCAAAGGTAGGACTGTGGCATATTGATTACAATTACCGAAGGGTTCTAATATACATCCAGTTTTTCATGTTTCACTCCTCAAGAAGACAGTGGGGGCACAACCAACTCGCTCCATCCTACCAACTCTTCCCCAGGCTGAAGACACTATTCGGGAACCTATAGCTATACTTGACAACAGAGTTATCTACAAGCAAGGCGCCCCAATTACTCAAGTTCTCATTAAATGGTCTGATCAACACTCAGACGGTAACACATGGAGTATCTCCCAGACATCTTAAACCAGCTCCCTCGCGCGGCCAGCCTTCTCCACATTTCTTATGGACAAGAAAAGTTTTGAAGGGCGGGGTAATTGTCATGTACCGTGGGGATATAAGGGTAGTATTGCAATTAAATGTAATAGAGTGACTAAATAAGAAAGGAATATAAGCAAAGTTAGTTAGCTGCTGTAAGGGATAGTACAGAATTTGTTGCTGCTATGGCAGCTTGTACATTCCCCATAGCTATAATCGATTACAGCACGTGAGAAGAGAATCCCAGCTATATATGGATACTCTCTCTCTCCCTCTCAGATCATTGAGAAATATTATCACTCGTTCTATTGAATTCCCCCTCATTTCTCTCTTTCTCTCTCATTTCTCTCTAATTTTCCTTTCCCTATTCTCCAAATCCTAAGTCAGAACCTCGGGACCTGACAGAACTCTCTGCTCAAGCAATCCATATTGTCAACTTATTGAAGGATGCTTGCAGCACCTCCACAGCTTGGTCAGAGGAAAGGTGTACCGCTCATCATCTAAGATGCCCACAAGGGTGTTCTCTTGGAACACCCACAGTACCCCAATGGCTCAATTAATGAAACTCTCTTCTTGAGCACTCTATTTTTCATGTACTCACCATGAAAATACAAGGTTTTTATGTCCGTTTCCTCTTGACATTCTTAATTACATTCTAGAAACTACTTGTTCATGAGGTAAATCCAACAACCTAGGCTGAGGCTAGGTTTCTAACTAACAAGACTTGAAGGGACTTATGAACTGGAAGCTGGGCCTCTACTGGTTTCGTAAGGCTTCCCCTTTCCTCCTTTAATGGAGTCAGTCTTGATCAATCACTAGAGAGAGAGAGTCCAACTACTACGTAGATTTTGCTGCGTTGTGCCCACTTTCCCATATCTCAACATAATAGGTGGCACTGCCACCACTATATCCTTGATCACCAACGCCCCCACCATTAGAGTGTTAGGCTACAATATAGTGCTCACATTCCTTGGACACAAGATTCAAGCCTAACTTCTCTATGACAAATAGGGGCATCAGTCATTATTGAAACAATAAACCTACTTCACAACAAGCCTTTACTCCATCCAGCAATACAGAACTCTTTCTCTGTTATCACTCTCTCTAATGACTACAAAACTTTACTCTATCCATCAACAAACACAAAATTCTCCCTCTGTTACCACTCCTCTCTCTAGCGATTACCAAACCTTCCTTTTTGGCTCCATCAACCTCCATGCTTAATCTATGGCCTAATTCCCTGTAGATTTTCCTCCACCAACTTACCAGCAACCTTCCACAATATTATTCATCTCAATAAATTGTATTTCCTACTTGAAGCACATATTTTAAATTTGCTTGGACGGTCCCCAATCATTTGTAACCGCAATATAATCCTACAAACATCAATCTTTGCTTTTGCAATTTGTGATCATTGTGAGGGATTACAAGGAAACAAAAGTTTCCTGGTAATCCCTTGGGTACGTTTCATACATATGCTTGTTACCCTTTTACCAGTGCCAAATAAAAAAAGAAAAATAATAAAACTACATGCCAGCTATGCTCCAAATCTTAAATCCCACATGACATTGCTGCATCACAATCCAGACCCAGTTCAACGAATAGCATAAGCAACCAATTCATCTAGACCCCCAAAAGAATTTAATTTATACATGAACGTAAATGGTACAAAAATTACGTACCTCCCATCAAACAGTGCATCAAAAACGAATGAGATCAGATGATGATCTGGGTTCTGCTCATCAACCTCAAGCCGCAGCGTATCCTTATGCACATTCACATCATTCCTGACCTTCTTAGCCTGCTGGTGTTCCACATACGGCGGAGGCGGCGGCAATGGCGGACCAGTCATCGGAGGAGGCGGCCGAATTCCAGGAGCCGACCAGCCAAGGTTGTGGTAAGCATAGTGCGGGGCAAAATTCGCACGCCCCGCCATGGGATTGCCGTAATTTCCAGCACTGTACCCACCAGGGTAGTAGTAGGAAGAGTGAACCGGAGGAGCAGGAGGCGGCGGCGGAGGAGGAGGAGGGTGCGCAGGATAAGGGTAGGAAGACGGAGCAGGATAGGGGTCAGAGGAAGAAAATGAAGCAATGAGATGAGAAGGAGGTGGGTTTTGATGGTAATTGTTGTTTCTTCTTCTTCTGTTGTTGCTGCTGCTGTTGCTCCATGATATCCCCATCTTACTACACACAGAGAACGAGAGACGAATTTTGATTTGAAGACGGTGGAATTGGAGAGAAGAGTAGAGAGGGGTTTGACGGAAAGTCGAAGAAGAAATACACGGTAGACGTAGTAAAAGGAAAAATCTACAAGATTGGTTCGGTTCGAACTTCGAATCGTTGCCAAATCGGAGAGGCTGAAGAGGAAGGGGATTATTCTGGAAGCTGCTGAGACTTGGATGGTCTGGATCCAAACGTGTTTCGGCTTGGACTTTTCTCCTCCCTCTCTCTATCTCTCTCTAGGTGTCAGCGTTGATTGTAAGTGTGCTGGCTGTGTCGCCTGATCTTCGACGCTGCTGGTGTGGTGACAATATTTAACGATGTTTAAGAAATTTCCATCTTTGTATTATTGCTACTTTGATCTTTTCTTCATCTTTTGGGTTGATCTGTTACGGATATTATTTTATATTTCTTTAGTTGTATTTTGATAAAACCCATTTTATCTTATTACTTAATTGTTGAAATTATTTAAATTTAAATCCACATCTAAAACATGGTTCTAGAATTTAGAATTCTTCCATCCAAATGACAACCAAGAAATAAAGATGAAATGTAGAGAGCATGGGGCCCAGACTCCATATCTTTTGAGGTCAGAGCCGCCCTCAAACCAAACCCACGTTACTTTTAAAAATATAACCCAACTCTTTTAAGATTTTTGCTTAAACTACAAGTTCTATTGATTCAAACGCTACCTATAATTCTTGCCCCGCCTGTAGGATTAGATTTCGTAAAATCAATTGAATACTTCTTTATTTATCTTACACGAAAGAATAATCTATACTATTTGTAGATGAACAGGAAAACCAATTGAACGAGGAGGCGATGGAGATAGAAAGACCTCCACTGAGAATCAAACAAACAGATCTGTTTAGCTGCAGCCTACAGTACATTAATATTCAAATACCCACAAACAAGAAGGAAAAAGAAAAAGAAATTCCAAGAACAGATGGGAAAAACAGATTCACAGAGATCCACCATCCATGACCATGACTGGTCCTGCATATATATATATATATATAAACATGCTGTAAAAACAACTTCATATATATGTATGTATGTTTATGTATATATATATATATATATGTTCAACAGAAATCGGGCCTCGGCTTCTTGCGAACAGATATGCAGCCCCTCTGATGATCCCTGAAGATTCTGATCTCTGAACAATCCTTCAAATCTTCAAGACTGATGAATTGCTGCTTCACCATCCTTGAGCAATGTCCCACACTGTCGTGTATCCAAATGTAAGGGTGGCACGTTTCATCATAGTAATACAACAAGTTCCTCATTCCTCCACCATTGCCGGCGCCGCCGGGCATGAAAGCCTTGTAGATGGTCTTGCATTTCAGTCTCTTGGAAGAACCAGGCTTCAAAGTGTGGACTCTCTTCAGGATTGATCCCACCCTTATCTGAAGTTCCACTGGCTTGTCACTGAGGTTCCAGATCCTCGTTCCAAGCCCCGAAACCTGGCTGTGATCGCGGCAGCCATTAAAGCACCTCACAAGCGAGAAGAGTCCTAATCTTTGCATTGTTTCCTGTGGGAAAATGAAACTATCTCTGGTGAACTGTGTGTTGTGAAAAGATCAGCTCTATCGACCGGCTTCTGTGATCTCTTGTGGAAGCTGAATACTTTCAACTTTCGGTGTTCATATAATATTCTTTTCTTGTACCCAGCGGCTCTGATCATTGGATTGTGGGTCAGTGAGAGTAGAAAAATACAGTAAAGATGGGTGCCATACACTTTAAATTTGGCTCAGTTTCAGGAAATGGTAGGGTCCCAAACGTGCAAAACCTACTTGAGAGGACCGTGGGGAAGCAAAGATATGAGTGGTAACTAAAATTGATGAACAAACGGCAACAAGGTTGGCGCGCCTTTTCCCTCTTCTGCGTCTTCTTTTCTAAAAGGTTTTTGTTTTAGACGGAAAAAGAAAGGTTCGGC
Organism: Diospyros lotus; assembly: GCF_014633365.1. Taxonomy (NCBI): domain Eukaryota; kingdom Viridiplantae; phylum Streptophyta; class Magnoliopsida; order Ericales; family Ebenaceae; genus Diospyros; species Diospyros lotus. The sequence goes on from NC_068341.1 coordinate 4,712,678, forward strand.
ACTAGGACTTAATGGAGTCAAAAGATTATGATTAGGCTGGGAATGATGATGTTTGCTTCACCTTTCATTAATTAATTGAGCATTTAAGCCTTCTGATTTGCTTTTCTTCCAAGGCACAGGTAGAGGTGCCCTGCAGTGTACAAAGCAAAGCAAAGCAAAGCAAATGGTGGTGGGAGAGTCTCGTGAACTGCATATCAATTTGATGGTGGCGACCACATATCTGGTGGTGGTGGTGGTGGAGGTGGTTGAAGAAAGATCAAAGCAATCTGCCCTGTTGACAAAAAAAAAAAAACTTTCTTCCGAAAGTTAATTTTTAGATTATTATGCGTCCTTGATGAGTTTACTAAATGTTCTTGATAAATTTATTTATTACACATTTTAAAGAGAACTAGCTACCAAATCTCTACTGCATACATGCCTGACCACACTGGTGGTTTAGAACAAACGCTGAAATTACGAGTTGATCAAACATTGAACTTGAATTCAATTAACCAATCAATTGTTGGGGAGAGATAGAGAGACAACTAATCTTTGCCTGAACCATCAAAGGTTTCTAATCTATTCAATTGCTGCAAATTAAGTCGCCGACAACCATGAATCTTGCTGTTCAGCAGACGTCAATATTCTGGTTATGAGCTGAATTTTCACGCCAATTTCCCTTCATGAAACATGGTATCAGGAAGAAGAAAAACATTGCTACTCCAATCATGCATTGGGAAAAATTTATTTCATAAATGTATCAAATGGACTGATTCCAGAAACACATGGGAAACAGACCCCAACCCAAGAGTTACGCCATTGCTATCTGAAATTACACGATGATAGATATGCAATGTGGCTGTACAAATTCGTATCAGATTAATGCTTAATATTGATTAGAGGAAGTATAAGGCTTCTAGGAGGAAGGTAAGGAATTTACAAAGACTAATTTTCAGTTTTCATGGTCGTCCCTGGAGGGGTCTATCTTCACGACAAGTGGCTGGTGGAGGTACGATGTTGGATCAGCCACGGTTGGCAGCTCTGGTGAGGCTCCTATGCCGTCTATTGTATCTTCGTTTTCAGCCAGGGCTTTCTCTAAGGCAGCCTTTGCAACTTTAGCAACACAAACCAGTAGGACAACTGTGTGCAGAAAAACCAAGACAGAAAGAAACAAGATCAAGTGATTTTACAGATAATAATGAGAAAGATGCTAATCATGTAGGCTTGACGAAGAATTTCACAATTTTCTCTACAACTTCGTTGGGCAGCGATTAACTTATTGTAGATTGAAGGGAGAAAGAAACTGAAGAACAGCATGCTTAAGATGTCCAAATCATAGCACTGCTAAGTGAAGCCCAAAGCTTCATCTTGATGCAATTGGTTATTTCCCTTCTCAAAAACAATATTTAATCTAAATATCTCCATGCATTTAGTTGTTTTCCTTCTCAAGGAGGACAATCTATTCTAATTTATTTCTAGATTTTTTTTTGGCAACAATTCAATCTACAACTGAAGTAATATTCTCCTACCGCAACTTTTTGCTCCTACAAATTAAATGAATAAATAGTGTGATTTGATCAATTTACACCCTTCACAAATCATCCTAACAAAAACATTTCTCCATCATCCTAATTTATATATTAAGTAGAAGACCTTCAATTTACACACACACCATAGCTTAATGCTCAAAGCTTCTCTGTAGCAGTACTTCAAAGAATTATTTTCCTCCAGACTTTCATTAAAAAACATTAATAAATTTAAAGAGTAATGCATTAAACTCAGCAATTAGAGAATATTGAAGAAACAATACAGTTGTAGACACCTCCAGTGTTTAACAGTTTAGTTTCGTTTAGCCCTTATACTTTCAAAGAGTGGATAAAAAATTCTAAGCATCTTATTTCCGCAGATTAAAAACAAAAAAGAATAGTAACGAATACCTACTGCCTTATTATTTCTTTAAAAATCTTCAAAAGTTGTAAGTTCCAAATTTCTTGTGAAAAATATGATTCATCAAAATGAAAATGATTTAACTATTCAACTGTATTAATAAATATGCTGTTTTGGCCTGATTGGCATGGTAAGAGACTATTGCTCCACAATGCGAAAGAAATCATGCCATATAGTGAAGATAACTGAATGAATGCAAGTCCAGGTAAATGAAGGTAGGATACAATACATAGCACAAGCCATCTCTTTGTATAAACTATGTTTCATGAATATTCATATAGCTATATGTAACATAAATTGCTACTCACCAGACATCAAAAATCCTGTTATAATCATTACCTGCACACACATAAAAGAGTGGATGTCAACTTTCATACGCATAGAGATTTTGATAAAAGTCTCTTAAATCTTAAACTGTGCTCTCAAGCACTTCCTGGCCCCATCTATGGAAAACCAAATTGCCAACACCTTTAAGTGTTCATAGGCCAGTCCTCAGGATTTGATTTCATGTCCCGAGCTCTCAAAAAATCTACACAAAGCAAAGTCTAAGCCTAACCAAAGCTGAGAACTACCTTCATTGCACAATAAACACAGCAATGGTCAACTATCAGAAAAAGGAAAAAGAAGAAGAAGAAGAAGAAGAGAAGCAAGGCATTTTACTTTAAGGCGGCTTGTAATCTAATGTACAGTTGAGAAATGATCGAGAGTATATATAATATATGCGCAAATAAGGAGCAAAACCAGGTATCCACGAAATTCAATTTGCCCCTCTGTACCAAAATATTACTTGAACAAAAATACTGATCTAGCTCACTAGAAGTATAGTTCTTCCCATTAATTGAACCTGTCAATTCACACTAAAGCCAAATTCCAGCAGAAAAATGGCAGGAGGAAAACATCACAAAAAATAGAATAGAGAAAATTGTGCCAAAATTAAAATAAAAAAACACTGTTTGTAGAGGTTCTAAGTTACAATAGTTGCTAAGTGATTCAGTCAGAGAGAAATTTAACATACTCAACTGTTGACCTATTATATTAGAAATCAAACACAACATTTTGGTTTCAATCACAAGGAGGAAGAAAAGAGATGCCAAGTGGGCTTGACTTTCTTAAATACAAAATGAACTACAGCTCTTACCCAACGTGTTTTTGAAAATTCATGCCATCCATGTGTTACATCAGAAAGATCCTTCAGAGTTGTTCCAACATACACAAGTGCAAGTGTTATTGGCTGTGCCAGAAACAAAATGAGATATAAGTACCAGGAGAAATAGATCATGACCATGTATGAACTTGTCCATCTCAATTCAGAAACAAAATAAATAATAAATAAAATCGCAAATACAAAAGGCGATCAGTAATAATCCCAAGTTACTTGGAACCACATGATTATTTGAGATTGATTCCAGAAAAAGAATGCAATAAAGAATCTAGCCATCATAAAATTATAAAATAATAGTAGTTGAAGGTACATATTTGGTACCATCATGCCCAACCATGAAGCCAACATATACTCTGCCAGTGGAACGGGAGTCACGGACAAGAGGTAATTCAACATATTGAAAGGAAGAAGAGGAACAAAACGAAGCAGTAAGACAATCTGCAATGAGAGAAAATGTTCAAAACCTTTAGTGCCACAGGCAACAGTGATAAGAACAGAGATACAAATAGCAAGAAAAATAACAGTAAGAAAAAAGAGTAAAGCTAGAACTATCAGAGGCCATGGTACATTGATGACAACCCCCTCAAGGAAATAGTAAAGAGAGAACCTGACAATTTTGAAGCTGGAGTTTCAGAAGCAGCATTTTGACACTGCCTTTAAAAGCCAAATTATATTATAAAATCAACATTTACTCATTTTAGTAAAAGGACCAAAGAATTTTTTCTGTCTTTCATTATATTCACTGATTTATTCTTGGATCAACTGTAGAGACCAAATCACTGATCAGTGATCACCAATCCACCTTATAGATGGCATGCAGACTCCTTATCCTTCCCCCTTTATCAAGTTACTCCCAGAACGATTGCAGATATTTGTTATAAGAGGAACCGTGAATGGAAGTATGAATAACACAACTAATTGGAGGAGACAACAAGAAATCCAAATAGTAAATAGAAGAACTGAGAAGCTGAAGGTAAGATACAAAATACACAAACCTTAAATCCCGATCTCCGAATGGCAATTGCAACTGCCTGAAACTGTGGATAATCTTTTAGCTTGGATGTAACATATGACCTCCCAATCTGTTTAGGATATATAGGATGATATGTAATGAATGTATACAGAAATTTCTTTTTTTTCTTTGTTTCCTGTTTTAAAGTTCATGATATATAAAACTCTTTGAAAGATATAAGAAGAAAAATAAAAATTTAAATTCTAAGAGCCCCCAAACAAAAGTAGAGTATTAGATAAAGAGAGTAGGCAGCCCTTAAAGCTTTGCCAGTTAAGTTTTTTTTAGAACATGCCACTTAAAAACAAGGCAATAACCCTCTACCATGGTGTTTCACAGAAAAGAGTAATTGAATGAGGTAATTAGAGGGGACCTTAGATTACCAAATGTCAACCTGTGTATACCATGGAATAGAAGAAAATGTGATCAATAGATTTTAGAAGCTTACTGTTCTGCCAATAAGGAATGCAGCTACGGCACCCAGAGTAGCACCAATAGAATCAGCAACAAAACCCACAGGCAAGCCGAATAGATAGCCACCGCCAAGCTGGACGATGCCATTCATCTCATAAGATTACATTGAGGGGAGAATAAGGAGAGTGTCTCTTGAACATGCATCTTTAAAGTTCATACAATAAAAAAATTTCAGGTATGATACAAGAAACAAAAATAGAACACCGTGTATCTTTGAGCGCACATGTGCATGCATGTAAGAGAGAGAGAGAGAGAGTGTGTGTTAAGAAATTATTTCCAAAAAAACTGGAAGCCATTACAGTTAGAATGAAACAAAGCCACCAGAATATTTCAAGTCATTTAAATTGTCAAACCAACTATTAGACCACTTCAGGCTACAATTTTTATTTTTTTTTTCAAAGTGAAGGACCAAGGTTTGCTGCACTTACCAACAAGCAACTGCTAAGCAAATACTCCAATTCCTTGAGTCACATACCAAGAAAATACTCTAACCTTCATCCTCATCCATACCACATCCCCAAGAATCCACCTCTAAAAACCTCCCTCATACCCCCAGCCCAAACCCCAAGGCTAAGAATGACAATGGGTCAATAAATGGATCTCATTTACCCATTTAAAGTTAAAATGATTATGAAAAAATCATATTTTGGGTCAGACGATAAAATTTATTTGAAAATAAGCCCTGATTACCCCTTTAAAATTGAAATAAGTTTGGAAAGTTCATATCTGAAGGATATAGACATAAGACATATTTTGAACATTTACTAAATGGGTATGCAAATGGGTAAACAAGTAACCCATTGCCATCCCTAACCTCACCCCATCCCCCAATAGCCAGGATCCTCCCTAACAATCCAACTACCGGAACTCTCCAGACTTCAAGAGTTATTTACTCTTCAACACCAAAAGTTCCTTGCTTTACTAAATTTCTCAAGCAATCACAACTCACCTAGCCTACCTTTCAAGGTGCCTGAAGGCAGATGAATGTACTGTTCAAGGGAACATGCTGGTATTAACTCATACGATTTAAGGATCTATGTTGATAAGGATTTTTAAAATACATATGTGTGTGCGTGTGTGTCTGTGTGTTGGTTGTTGCCTAATGAGTAGGATCCTTGGCCTTTATTCAGATACACAGGCTTGGGACACCATCATCACAAGCCTCAACAGACTGTAAAATTAAAACATCAAGCATATGCAGGTGCAATGCTTAAGGCATGCGAGGTAAATAAAGTCCCACAGATGGTAACACTCCATCCCAAGTGCAAGTTGACATATAACTTCGACCACTCAAAGTAGGTAGTAAGGTACAATCTAAAGTGGGAAAGATAAAGGAACAACAAGATGTTTAAAATTATCCAACAGAAAAATAAAAAAATTACATACAGTAAGTACTGAAGCTGGAACTGCCAGAACAGTTAGGGGAATATATGCAAGAGCCCTGCAAAGTTAAGCACATATGAGTCAGAAGGCGCAGATGTTCATTATTAGAAAAATTATACTCCTGTCAACTAAGACTTACTCTAGGATAAGACAATGCTTACATCTAATGCAATGTGCTTTAGACAGCCACGAAATCAAGAAACAACCTAAAGTATGAATAATTCTGAACCAAATTTTACAGGAATGCATTAATAAGGACAAATTTGGGGCATGGATGCGTTCAGAGATCTATGCTCCAGCAGGGAAGGGATTTAAGATTTATTCCTTCTTCAGGCACAAGGCAGAGCATGGAGGTGTAGGAATCAGGGACTGGATGAGCAAAGCTTGACCCTGCTTTATCCTTATTGCCATTCCAAATGGAAGCTACTTTATGTACTCTGCTAAAGCAAAGCTTGACCCTGCTTTATCCTTATTGCCATTCCGAATGGAAGCTACTTTATGTACTCTGATAAATATGCATGTGCTCTTGAGACCTTGGAAAGGATAAAAAAATCAGTTTCCCACATGTTGGACATTTAACCAAAGGTATGAAGTTTACCATGGAAGTCATATTGATTGCCTCGAGGTTATATTAAGCATATGCCAGTTGCTGATTGAATTATAATCAGAATTTTCAAAAATTCCAATTTGACCATCAACCCAAAGCCTAACGCTATAAAAACATGAGGATCATTTGAAGTTTTGGTCCAAAATAAGTCAATAAAAATAATTCAAAAACATGCAAGTTGCTGATCCAATTAGATCAGAATTTTCTAAAATTCCAGTTTGACCATCAACCAAAAAGCCTAACACTATCAAACATGAAGATAAATTAAAGTTTTGGTCCAAAACACATCAACAAAATTGAGGTCCACTGTAAGATTATCGGTGGTAATATTGCTTATTTTCCTAGAGTTTCTTCTTTTTTTTTCTTTTTGATAACTAAAGACCTCGTTGAAAAGAACAAAAAGAAGGGGAAACATTACATAAACCAGAAAAACCTGTAAGACTACTTAAGCAAATCCAAAGTGTTTTTTTTTTTGGGGGGGGGGGGGGGGGGAGGGGGGGGGTTAAGAAAGCATGGGAAAGGAGAAATGTTCCTAATCCACAAAAATATATTTAAAAAAAAAAGCCAAGAATGGCTCTCTTGATAAAATTAAACTGGCTCTCATATCCTCAAAAGCCCTACAATTATACTTCCTCAAAATGGACCACAAAATACAAAAGTGCTCATCTAGGTACGTTTAAGCTTCTTATTAGGGAAAGCCTGGAACCAAGCACAAATCATCAAGACATCAACTACACCTTATCCTAACCAAGTTAGGATTGTTGGCATGGCATCTATAGTGTCATTGACTTCTAAAAGTCATATTGACAATACTAATCCATGCAAAGGAACAATGTGCAAAATTTTATGTCAGATGCTCTTCATGAACAACCCTCTAGTGAGGGAATGATGAAACAAAGTTCCAACACCATCTCCATATGAAAAAGTTTCATGAGATGGTGGTGAATGAAAATAATTGATATGATCGTGTTCCATCACATAGTTGAGAACCTCCTAACAGTAGCCAGCACTAACTTACTCTACACCAAAAACAAAGCAAAAAAGACACCGAAAATGCTGAGCCATTGTACAATGCAAAAGAAGGTACTCTATGGATTCACCATCTCTTTTTTCACATAAAACACAAATCCAACATCACCTGACTGATCCTTCTCAGATAATCTGCAGTTATAATCAGCTAGAGAGAAGCATCAAAACAAATAAAGGCTTGCATGGGAGGGGTTTCAATCTCCATACCACTTTCCAAGGAAAGCCTGCTTCCCCTTTTTCATAGATGATGACCTCATAGAATGATCAAACAACGGACACTCACTTATTAGATGGATGCAAACCTACTGATCCTTATCCAACCCAATGGTGAAATGATCATGTAATAAGCCAAAGAAGGCATTCATGGAATCAAGTTCCATTCTTGGAGATTGTATCTAAAAAAGGGGACCAGCCACACCATCTAAGGAAAGAGAAAGACATTCTTTCACCATAGCCATCTTATTCTAAGTTCTAACAAGAATCTAACTGATGTTAGACATAAGAACCCAACTGCGTTAAAGAAAAAAGGAAAATAGATATGATCTGCAGGGCAGTAAATAAATTTCTGGAAGAAAATGATAATGCAACAGCTCACTTACAGCATAAGTGGACCCCAAGGCCCAAGATCTTGTTTAACCCACACCAAGAAGTCCTTCAATATCTGCATGAAGAAATTCTTTTCAAAAATCCATATATGAGTTGAAAATAAAAAAAGAACGATGTTTGTCTACAAGAACCATCAGGATGTTAGAAGTGCTGCTCTGTTAAGCTGAGTACTGCATTCATCTACTTACATTGATGTAAATGAAATCACAAGCTTCTGCAATAACCAAAATACTACTAAGGAAAAAGAATTGGGCAATCATATGAACATCTGGTGGCAGAACAACAATTAGAGAAGTCAACTCGCATAAAGCTGGTAAGTAATAAATTCAATAGATAAAGACTCCACCTATGGCCTGACTACTTTTTCTCTTTCCTAGCTACTAGCGAAATGTTGTTTCATATGAAGACACAAAATCATCTACCCACTGCTAAAAACCATACCACAGTATATACTTGAGACGCATACACTAAAATTAGACTACATTTAGAATTTACAAAACTGAGAGTTAGTCTTACTTGGTAATGCATTGTAAGATTAACTTCATACTGATAAAGAGTAAAGCAAAAAATCAAAATTAAGTATAGCCCTCCAGGAAAAGTTGGAATTTCAAAATGGAAAATTGATGGACTGAATGTAGGAATTGAAAAGACCATAGTGAAGGTGACTCCATCGTGATCATTTCCTCTAACGATTATAAAGTACTAACAAACTCAAGAGAGCTGACAGAAAATCAAATGATCGAAAATAAATAAATAAATGGAGTTCGATAAAGACAATATACGAAACCTAAAAACAACATTTTCAAACAGATAACTCAATAACAACAAATTCAGGAATTTAAAGACACGGAACCATTCGCACCAAAACGAACAATCGTATTAAAACCGAATTACAAGCGAAGAAAATCAGGACACAGACAAGAAAACTAGATCAAAAATCGCTGAATCTGCCAAAGTAAATACCGACGTAAATCAACAGAATTGACGAAATGAGAGGGGGAAAACAACCTTTTCGACGGGGAGAGTGAGAAAAGCGGTGGCGATGGCGGCGAGGAGGAGGAGGAGGAGAGTGATCTTGAGGAAAGAGGTCCAATTAAAGGCCATAATGGATAGCCTGCGGCGCCAGAGAGGCCTGCAATGGTCGTCGTCGCAGTGTTGGTCCTCCGCTGTGGCTTGCTTCAGCGACATGCGAGGCCTCAAACCGGCTATGTTTGCCAGTTTTCTTCTGGTTTCTGCCCCAATTGGAAGTTTTCACTTTTATCTGACCCCCCCCTCTCTCTCTCTCTCTCTCTCTCAATCACTCGACTCTCACTTTCCCTGCCCTTCTTATAATAATGGATCTGGATTCTGTCCGATCCCGCTTCCAAATACCCACTTCGCCGATCTTAGGATCCCCCTCCTCTCTCTCTCTCTCTTCTTTGTTAAGCCACGCCAAGCAAGGAAACTGATCGTCGCTCGTGCCAGCAAACCTTCAACCGGTTCTCACACGTTGGGGGGACGTAAAAGCTAAGCTTTTAGATAGAGTAAATCATAATAATTATTTTTGAAATTTAATTTAATTGTTAAAGTATCACTCATCTTTAAGAAATGACAATCATTTTCCTATAATTATAAATAAATAACAAAATGACCGACATACCCTTTCTTCCCCCCCCCCCCCCCCCCCTCTCTCTATTTTCCTCTCATCTCTTCCTTGTTTCTAAAACATTCAAAAATATTACAAAAATCCAGTACTCACTTTTAATTCTTCAAAATTTTCACACTTTGTTGAGATCTCGACATAAATAAAACCCATAAGTCCATCATGCAAGAGCCTGACTTTAACTAAATGTAACTCAAGTTTTAGTTATTATCAGTGTTAATAAAAATTAAGTATGATAAAATTAAAAAAAATTGAAATAGAAAAAATATGAAATTTAATAGAGAAAATGATCTTCACTTGATGAAAATTCTTGGTGTGGTGGATTTATAATTCCTTTGAAATATTATGTAATATATAAAATTTTTACAAATTTAAAATAAGAAAAGAAGCTGATCAAGCTCGATCTTCGTAGATATTGCTTATTTGAACTAAGAAATGTTGAGCGGATTATATCTTGAGCTTCTTGTTATTTTTTTTATTTTTTTTTTGTGTGTGTGTGAGAGAGAGAGGGAGGAGGAAGAAGGAATTGGTGTTTAAGAATTTACAAATTTTAATTTTTCTAATGAGTTTTATTCATCAAAACATATAGCTAAATTTTAATAAACCCAATGACCATATAAAGGGATAGAGAATGGAGAAAAATAAAGAATTATTTTCATGGCCACCACTAAAGAAAACAATTAAAAAAAAAATAGAAAGATGAGAGAAAAAAGAGATAGACAAGACAATGAAAAATATAAGGGTATTTTAATTTAAAAAATAATTAAAATTAAATAACCATGGGTAGATTAATGCATCAAAATTTGTAAAATTAAGAAAAATATTTTCAAATTTTTAAAGATATCACCTGTGTTTATTTTAAGACAACCCTTTCTACTCTATGATAGAATCAGGTCAGACCTATTGAGTTGATCAAGCTAGCCTTCAGCCCATGCAAGCTTTTGCAAGAGGGCCTGCATGGCTCAACCCAATGTGAGCGACTCATGAGTTGGCCCATAGAGTTGGTATTTTTATTAAATTTTTTTTATAATTTGCATTGTTTTTCATTGAAAACTAAAAAAATAGAAAATTACAAGCATACAAATTAGAATATAAAAAATTTAAATTAATAAGTTGAATGAAGTAATATCTCAAAACATTGCCAAATGCTAAGTCGGAAGGTACGTACAAATTTAAAATTTACTAAATATAATGTACAAAATTTTAAATAACACAATAAAACAATTTTTGTACTAAAATAATAGAACCACGTTATATTTTGATTGTTTCAAAGTCTCAAGGCATAAAGAGTTATAATTTATTTTCTTTTTTCTTTTTGGTATAATAATGAGAACGTAGTAGCTAGCATGATGCTAATGGGTCAGTGAATCTCAAAGAAGGCCAACCTATGGGCCCCAATGTGAGTCCACAACAAATGCTCAAATAACCTTGGATATCTAAATGGGCCATGGCCCACAAATGTCAAGGTTAAATTGGGGTCTGCATTTGGTGACTCTACTGTAGCTCCAAGAGAAATCAATGAAAATTCTTGTGTGACAGTAATGAGACAATATTATTTTTTAAAAGTATAGACCATTAGTTTTTGAAAGTAGGTTCATAGAGCATCTGTAATACTTTATACCAAATAAAGGCACATAAATTTATTTGGAAAAATCGATGTGAACTCTTTATAAATAGGCCAACTTATAAAGAACTATTCTATAATAATAATAATACTCTTACCAATTAATTCTTGCTCTAATCTAACCAAATTCTAATTTTAGAATATACTTACTTGGCTTACGGTGCCCCCACCCCCACCCCCACCCCCAAGCACAAAATTCTTCCTTTCCTTGCCGTCAATTGAAAGGGAAGGAAAGGAAAACAAATAAAGAATTCCCAAACATAATTGAAGAGTTAAAAGATTTATATACTTCATTGAGAGAGGAAGGATAATTAAATCCGTTACAGAAGAGGCTTAAACAATGAACCCCCAAAATGGTAAAAAACAAAAATTATGCTAACTTGGAAAGGGGAAACCATGTTACAAATATCTCTCTCTCTCTCTCTCTCTCTCTCTCTCTCACTATAATACATACATACATATATATATATAGAAGTAGATGCGGGCCCTAGCAGCAGCTCAGCTGGGCCATGCCAGCAATTAAAAACGAAGCACACCACTTTGTGTTTGCCTGCTCAATCCAGCTTCGTGCTGCCCTCTCCAAGCCATAATCCACCGAAATGACAACCAGCTAATGGTCCGATTGCAAGTGCTTGGATTTGATGAAAACCCCCAAAAATAAAAATATTAAAAGATCGAAAAGAATTTGGAATTTGGAACAGGTCGCATGCGGCGCACGTTAACGGAGCCTGGAGCGTGGTGCTATCGTGAGCAGAAGAGGTTGAGCAGCACGTGGCCAAGCATGAGGTCGACGAAGTAATGGTGGCCGACCTGGCCGTCCCTCCACCGGGCCTTGGCCGGAGCTCGGCCGTAGTGGACGCCGTCGTTGCAGCGGTTATCGTAGTGCCACGGGAACGTCATGTCGAAGTGGTCCACCACCCAGTCCACAACCCCGCGCCGCCGCAGCTTCTCCAGCAACACCCCGTTGAAAGCCTCCATCTTGTGCGGGTTGAACGCCAGCGTCCGGGCGTACCCGCCCGTCGCCACCGTGCTCCGGAACACCACCCTCGGCGCCGGCAGCCCCCTCTCCGACACCGAACCCACCACCTCCGCCCAGAACGCCGCCGCCCTCTCCGCCCCCTCCGTAAACCTCCTCACATTCTTCCAGTAGACCCCGTCGTGCAACCCGGAATTCAACACAACCGTATCCGGAACCGCCTCCCGGGAGAAATAACCCCTAATCAGATCCCTAAAACCCTCGTCGTCCAGCGAATGCAGGCCCTGGTAGTTGCCGGTTTCATTCTGGTGGCCGTTGAATATGGTCGTAATCCGAAAAGATTGAGATGGGTGTCTCGGATTGGTGATGTTCAAATCGCATCTTCTTGGGACTTCTTTGATCTCATCAAGGCCGAGAATAAGTCGAAGAATGTTTCTTATGGTGTCGGAGTGATTCGAATCGCCCCAGAAAAAAATCCACCGGTTTTTCAAGCAGTTCCACGCGCTCTTGCCGGAGAACAGCTTGAACGAGCAATGCGCGGAATAGGTCCAGCCGTTGCTCTCCAGCGCCGCCAAGGAGCCGTCGCACCAGGGTTTCGGGCATTGTAACCTCGGGTCAAGGCACAGGAACCGCCCGGCGTTGTCGACGGAGCAGCTCGGGTTCTTGGCGTGGCGGGTCCAGCGGCCGGACCAGAGGTCTCGGGTGAAATCGGACTTTTTACAGACAGCTAGCTGCGGCAGTTGGGCTGACGATTTGGCGAACTTGATTGGGATTTTGCGGAGCTGTCTATCGAATGCGGACTTGTAAGGGGAGAACTTGAGGCCCTCGTAGCGCCGAAAAAGTAAGATCACGGTGAGATTGAAATCGCCGGCAAAATCGGGGTGAACTTGGAGGCTGAAAGCATAGCTGCCATTGCCAAAATCCTTGATTGGAGGACGAGATTTCCAGTTTTCGCCCGAAAGGTCGGTTTCGAAAAAATCCCCGCCCCAGCAGATAGCCTTCCCTGATTCATCCAAAGCATGGAAAACAAACTCGTGGATTTTCCCCGTTGACAGCTCGATTCCGCCGTGCCCGTCCAAGCTTGGAATTGAAATATCCACTGTTCTTGCCTCTCGACACGGCTCGCCTCCCGGAACCCGCCATCCAGTTAGCAGAGTCGAGGTGTAGTTCGGCTCTAGCTCGGCTGAGATCCAATGCAAATCACTCTCTTCACTAAAATCGGTATTGTTGGACTCTTTCTTAGACCCAGAATCGAGAGAATTTTGTTGGGTATGCGTTAAATTAGCAGAAACAGTGGAATTTTGCGAGGGTTTTTCCTGGGTTCTGGTCAGATTTGGGTGGGTGAGATTCAGATTTGGTACGTTTGGTTTAGCTTCTTCGCGCATGTGGAGAGTCGGGCGAATAGAGGCAATATTGGAGGAGCTTGATTTTTCCTGGGTTCCATTCCCTTTACTGACCTCGACCACCACAAAATCCTTCTGTAATTTTCTGAGACTCCACCCGTCAATCCCCCAAACAACCAACAAGCCAAGAAAGAAGGACAACGTCAACAGCTTAAACGACCAGTGAATCATCGGACTAGGCCGGGAAAACCATGAATACGCCACGGCCACACCTTTATCGGGCATCCCAACAAAAAAAAGCAACTCCTCCCAGAAAAAAGATCAAAGACCAGTTGTCCAAAAAGCTCAGCCACTCAGCTCCCACCCAGAAAACCTGCAGACAAACACATTCCCAGAGGATTTCCCCGGATTTTCTCGAGAAAAAAAATGTAACCGACGATTGCGCGTCGACCTACCCCAATGCTCCAGTTTTCAGCCAGAAAGAAACAGCAAAAGCTTGGAGACGTACGTACCCGACCGCAGTTTGGCCTCTGCTTTCAATGCGTCTGGTAACCTCCCTCTTTTTGTAACAATCCAAAGACTGCAGTTTTATATTCGATTTAGGATCTCTCTCTCCCTCTCTCAAAGTAACTCGACTTAATTAAAAGACAACAATCTCATTCTTACATTAAAAATATTAAAAATTAATCCCAGTTTGTATCCAACGAGAAATTTAGCAGATATTTTTTTGAGGTAATAAATAAATTATTTCTTCGGATAAATTAATGCCTCGGATTCCTGATGTAATTACTGCGACGCGATGAATAATTGATGCCGACGCTGAGGAAAAACTAAAACTAATAATAATAATAAAAAAAAAAAAAAGCAGCCGCTCAGCGTCGGTGGGGCGGTGCGGCATTTTGGTCATTTAACCGTTCACGTACGGTAGTTCAGGACAGCGAAGCACGTCGACTCACCTTTATCAGTGTTTGTTTATTTCCCTTTATTTATAAAATCACGAGTCGAGAAAGCGAACGCGTCTTTGAGAACTGAGACCAATCTCTATTATTTATTATTATGTCTCACTGACTGACTATATATACTTCTTAACTCTTCACAAAAATAGTCACATCTTTCTATACTTTTACAATCCCATTTAATATATAATAAACAATACAAAATTCAAAATTGTAGTTGATACTAATAAATATAAATATAATATAATATAATATGGGAACTAATCTTTTGGATGGGGGGATAGTGACTTGCGAAAGGGAACACCAATAATGTCAAAAACTCAAAAAGTGATTTCCAAATAATCAATTGAATTGAATTGAATTGAATGGTGTTGGCCATCGCATCGCATTCAGATGTAACATCCATTTAATTATTAAGCTTGATTTGAATACCCTCCTAACTAATATATAACAAATAACTACAAGACATTTCTGCATCCGTGGCCGGTAAATTTCATTTGTTGTTCTTTTTTTTTTTTTTAATTCAATTAATTGATTGATTGCTTGTACTTTAGTTAATTGCTCCTATAAAATCACTGGCTCGGGAAGAATTTTTATTGTTTCGTGCGGCTTGAGGATATATTTATTTGTCTATATATAATATATGACTGCATCATATATAGACATGCATGTGAGCTCATCACGTGAAGTTCATATGTATGATGCGCCAATCAGTCGCGGAGAGATGGATGGATCAATTCTCCCAGGGGCAGATAGGATGGGAGAAGCAGAGAAATGGTGATGCTCATGTGCATGGGATGAGGGGACATCCATGATTGGCAAGGGTATGATCTCCATGAAAGATGCATGGCAAATTGCATAAGAATGCCCCCCTCAATTTTGGACAAAAGGTCATTTGACCCCTGCAACTGTAAATTAGATTTATTGTATCTCTTCACTTATAAAAATTATTATATTGTTCTTGTAAAATAATATAAAATTTATCCGACGTTAACAAAATTAGAAGAGGGCGTGAGTCTTACCCCTCTCCATACTGATTTTAAACAAATTTGACGCGAGCAATAAAATAAAACTGCTCAACTTATAATTTCATAATAATTGTGTCCAATTTTTAATTTTGTAACAATTAGATATCTCTTGATCCAATCAATATAATACGTTAACAACATGTGTGGTTAAGAAGTGTGAAGGGTTAATTTCACCGACATCCATCATATTTTTCTTTTTTCTTTCATCACATGTGTGATTGCATGAAAGAAGCATGGCAAAAAGGCATAAAAATCCCCTTCCAACTTTGGGCAAAATGTCATTTCACCTTCTTATCTTTAAGTTAGATCTTTTGTATTACTCAACTTTTGATTTTATAACAATTATGCTCTTCAATTTTTTATTTTGTAACAATCACACATTCCTTAATCCAATTAGCATAGCATGTGAATACACGAGAGGTTGAAAAGGGTAAAGGTCAATTTTATCAACATCCATCATATTTTTCTTCCTTATTTCTCACACTGACGACCTCTTACCTTATTTGCCAAGGTTGATTGACTCTCGCTTTCCCCATTGCTAATCGATCTTTTATTTTTCTCGCCTTAACTGTCCTCTTGCCTTTCATATTGTCGATTGACCCTAGTATTTCCTTCTTCATTGTCAACCAACTATGTTCCATTCTTCATCGCTTTTCTTGTTGTCGATTGAACCTAGTCTTGTTTTCCTCTTTATTTACTGACCAAGTTCCCTTATTCATCACGTTTCTCACCACCGACACACATATGAGAATCACCAAAAATAAATCACCAAATAAATTATATCCTTTTAAGCTGAATCAACAGTGATACCGAGCAATTAGAGTTTGTGTTTATGAATCAACGACGATAAAAGGTAATAATGATTCGTGTTATATGAAAACGACATCACCGAGCATGGAAATGTTGATTCGTGATTGTGAATCGACTATGGCTCGACCAATGTGTGTTTGTGAATTGACTACGACACTGAGCAAATATGAGACTAAATCGATTTGTGTTGCATGAAAATAAAGACACCGATATGGAAATGTCAATTTATGTTCATGAATTGACAATGACGCAACTCAGTTTGTTTTTGTGAATTGACAATCGGATTGAGCAAATGGAGTCGTGTATCGATGACGATGCCAAACATCAAATACTGAGTAATTAAAGTTGTGAGTTGACGGTGACACTATCAGACTTTCACCTATTCATCAACTACTTTGACTGAGAAGGGTTTAGGTAAATTGACAGAATTCGGCCATATTAGATATATGACTTATACCCGTTGTATCTTATTTATTAAGAGACACAATTATTACTAAATTAAAAGTTGAGATGTACAATAAATTCAACTTAAAATAAGGGGGTCAAAACAGCCAGTGTCATTTTTATGCCCCAGCTGCATCCTTTCCATCGCGCACTCATTGATTCTTCTTCTTCTTCTTCTTCTTCTTCTTTTTCATTGATTGCTGCCGCCTGCAAACAAATGAATTGTATGAGATTGAGATGCTTCCCTTTCCAATGAAATCCCAAAATTCCAACCCAGTTGCGTTCCTATCCATTCGCACAATAATAATAATAATATATATCTATATATAGAACCACCCAAAAACAAACAGAATAATAGCCAAAAATAAATTCTCAGAAACAATTAACAGAGAGTTATGCTGATTTATACATTCAGGTCGATATTTACGTCGATACTCTATTAATTAATTATTAATACATTTCTTATTAAATCATTCAAGTAAGAGATATATTAGTAATTCATTCAAGCAATAAATGTATATATTTGAATGAGTTATCAATATATCCTTTACTTAAATGATTTAATGAGAGATATATTGATAATTAATTAATGATGTGTTAATATGGGTGTTAACCTAGATGTGTAAGTAGCATTACTCTTTAATATATATCTTTTATTTGATGATTTAATGAGGAAAAATGCTAGAGAGCCCGACGGATTTATCGACGGGCTTACCGAAAGAGGGCAAAAAGACCATTTTGCCCCCACGCCCTGCTCTCCCCTTCCTCCTCCAATGGATTCTCCCCCCCCCCAGCTCTGCACCTCCCCTGCCTGCCATGGCCGCCGCTCGCCTCTCCGCAGTCGTCCGGCCTCGCCTCGCCAACAGTCGCTGTGAGCGGCAAGCAGGGGAGGTGCAAAGCGGGGGGGGGCAGTGGCTCACTTTGCAAATTTGCAAAATAGGCAGGGGCAAAATCGTCATTTTGCCCCCGCTCTGTAGGCTCGTCAAACCCTGTAAAGCGACTCTTTAATGAGAGGTGTATCAGTAATTCATTCAAATAATAAATATAGATATTTAAATGAATTATTAATACACTCTTCACTTGAATGATTTAATAAGGAGTGTATTGATAATTGATTAATGGAGTGTCAACATAGATGCCAACTTGGATGTGCAAGTAACATTGCTCATAGATAGCATTTGTTAAAATAAGCAAGATAAGAGAGTATCAAGATAAGATTGAAATGCTTTCCAAACTAATTATGGAATGATTAAGATAATGTTGGAAAGTATTTCAAAATTTCTATAAAATTGTTTTTAAATTTTTTTTAATCCATTTAGAATTGTATTTTTTTTCTATACGTTTATTAAATGCATATGATAAATATTGAGATAAGAATTTTTTATCAAAATATTCTTATTACCAAATTTATTCAAAACAGTATGTTAGCATCAACAATAAATTTGTGATTAAAATAGTATTTTATGATTAATGTAAATTATTAAAAAATAAAAATAAAACTTAAAAATAGTGTTTTATTTTTTAAATTCATGTTAAAAAATACATTTTAAAAAGACTTAGAAAGTATAAATAATTATTAATAAATTTACAATAATTTCACTTAGATAATTAAAAATTTTCAAAATAGATAATAAAATAGAAAACTAAATAAAATAATTTTAAAAAATTGGTGAAATAAATTTGTATTAATTATTTTATAAGGAGCATATGAATATTTAAATTTATCTATAAAATATTAAATAAATTTATTTAAAGGGAGCCAAATAAATTTATATATAAAAAATTAAATACATTTAATAAACATATTAAAAAAATAAACATCTAAAATACTTTCCGTTTTACCTTTTCCACCCCTTAACCAAACATTACCTTAACAGAATACAAAAATATTTAAAGGGTGCTGACACGTGTCAAAAAACAGACAGCCGTCAAGGACAAGCAGCGTTCCGTTACGCATAGGAGAAGACGAGACATTGACCCTAGTGTTTCGCGAATTACTTACACTTTCCTAGTTTTTATTTATTTTAATATTATTATACGTACATGTACAATAATGTACTTCATCTTCATGTGTAATTTGTAAAACACTAAGCTAAAACGTCGGTTCTTGTCTACCCTTATCGGAAAGCCACTGGTTTTATTAATTTAACCAAAATGATTGAGGGATACTTAATTTAATATTTTATATTATATATCATATTATATTATGAAAGAATTATTTTGTGCCTCATCTAATAATTAAGGTAAATATCTTATCAAATAAATGAATAAAAATTATTTTGAATCTCACATAATTATTAAAATAAATATGACGTTCATGTGATGTGATGGAATAATTAAAGGATTTAATAAAATAATTAATTATTTAAAATTTAATTTAATTTAAAATATATATATAACTTTTGATAAGCCTTGATATGAGGTTGCTCCTAGCCTCCACTGTTATAAATAGGAGCTTCATCCTCTTCTTATTCGGTACACAAAAAATAAGTTACATATTTTACATTTATTATTAAAATAAAAATTAAGAAAGATAAATCAAATTCGACTATTTTTGTCATCAATTAATAGTCTCTTTTACGACTTAAGTTCTAATGAATCAAGATATATTTTAATTTAATTGCATTATTTAAAATACATGAAGTTTTTGTGATTTGTGGACATGACATTTTATTGTTTGCTATTATCTGTACGAGCAATATTATAGCTTACAAAATGATTGATGGATACTTAACTCAATATTTTATATTATATATAATTTCCTCCCAAATGATCAATTAGTGCAATTAGTGTCATTTTTCTCAATAAATTTGATATTTTTTAATTAATTAATAAAATCATGCGTAATTATTTAAGAATGATTAGGACATTGTAGTCATTTTCTTTTTAATATCTAAATCTGGTTTTTGGGTAAAAATGATGTTAAAGGGGCTTTTTAGTAAAATAATAATAATACAAAAGGATTAAATATTCTAAATTATAAACTTTGAAAGGGTTTAATAAATTTTACTCTATTTTCAATAATTCAACCTCATCATCTCACTTTCCTCGCCTCACCTTAATCCCCAGTGAACTCAAAATAACTACAAATATAATAAATTAACTATACATTTTTTGTTATAAATACCATGATTAAGTAGATGTTCATTCATCTTCTAACCTTTACTCCTTTCATTATAATTGTAACATATGACTACTCCTTTATTCCTTCATTATAATTGTAACATGTGACATTTGAATTTCTTTTCTTGTAAACCTATAAATAGAGGTATTTTATGTTGTGAGAATGCTTTTTGATAACAAGGATAAAGGAAATTTCTATTCTCTCGTCTCATGAGTTTTTCCTATTTTTCTTGCCTTTATTCTCTTTAGTTTTATAAGACGTTATCAGCACGATTCTCTGCCAATTTGTTTATTCTAGCATACAAATTCAAGGTAAGTATTCTAACTTTTCTTTATACTTTATGCATGTTTTGTTCATAGGTCACCTATGGCTATTTTCTCTTATCATATTGTGTATATTATAAACGATGATAATGTATAGTTGATTAGTTTTCTTATTATTTTATTTCATTATTCTATAGTTATTTTCTTTTCATTGTTAATATGAATTAAGTTTACAATTTATCTAATTATTACTTTTTGTGATATTATTCTCCATGGCAAATCTTACAAAACTGGAGTTTGTGGCACTTGACAGTACTGGAAAAAATTATTTATCGTGAATACTAGATGCTGAAATCCATCTTGATGCTATGGGTCTTGGAGACACCATTAAAGATAAAAATGATGCATCTAGCCAAAACCGTGCTAAGGCTATGATATTCCTTCGGCGTCATCTTCATGAGGGACTAAAATCTGAATATCTCACGGTAAAGGATCCCCTTATTCTTTGGCAAAGTTTAAAAGAAAGATATGACCATCAGAAAACGGTAGTTCTCCCAAAAGCTCGTTTTGATTGGATGCACTTACGATTGCAAGATTTTAAATCTGTAAGTGAGTACAATTCTGCAATTTTTAAAATCAATTCTCAATTGAAATTATGTGGAGAAAAGATTACTGAAAATGATATGTTAGAAAAAACATTCTCCACGTTTCATGCCTCGAATATGCTCCTGCAGCAGCAATATCGAGAAAGAGGCTTTAAAAAATATTCAAAATTGATTACATGCCTTCTTGTGGCTGAACAAAATAATGAGCTTTTGATGAAAAATCATGAATCACGTCCTACTGGTTCTACCCCATTCCCTGAAGTGAATGCGACAATGTATAACAATCGAGGACGAGGTCGTGGGTATAGAAGAGGACGTGGTCGAGGTCGAAATAATTTTCGATATCATGGTGGTCATTATAATACTTCTAATTTGAAGAAAATTACACCTAATGAAGAAAAGCATGAGACGGGAAAATTTCACAAAATAAGATCCCCAAAACATATTAACAGTGTATGTTATAGGTGTGGAATGAAAAGTCATTGGTTACGTACATGTCGTACTGTTAAACATTTGGTTAAGCTCTATTAAGCCTCCCTGAAAGAGAAAGGGAAAAATGTTGAAACAAACTTTGCATCTCAAGGTGATTTTGATGGTGATCATCTTCACTCTTTGGGGACAATACACTTGGATGTTGCATATTTTTTTTGACGGAAATATTGATGATTTTTCTGATGGCAAAATTAACCCTTCAATTGGTGATGAGAATGTCCATTTCTAAATTTGTTATCTTCATGTTGCATTAGCATTGGTGTGTTTATTTTTTTGTTGGTGTGTTTCTTTTGTAATTTGTTTTCTTTTACTTGAATCTTATTATTATTATTATTATTATTTTTAATGAAGAAGCATGGATCTTTCACTTCCTTTTGTTGGTCTCAATATCAATGGTGAAGATGTATGCTTAGCAGATAGCGCCACAACACATACTATATTGAAAAATAAGAAGTATTTTACAGATTTAAAATAAAATGGGAGCCACTGTTACTACAATATCAGGCAATGTAAAAATCATTGAAGGCTCCGGAAGAGCAAGTATTTTATTGCCTAGAGGAACGAAACTTACTATTAATGATGCTTTATTATCTACTAAATCAAAAAGAAATTTATTGAGTTTCAAAGATATTCGACAAAATGGATACCATGTTGAGACTATGAATGAAAATAATATAGAATATCTCTATATTACATCAAATGTCTCTGGTAAAAAATGTGTATTAGAAAAGCTACTTGCCTTTTCTTTTGGTTTGTATTATACAAACATTAGTACAATTGAAATACATGTTACAATGAACCAGAAGTTCATTAATAAAGAAAGTTTTATTGTTTGGCATGACCGGTTAAGCCATCCCGGGTCAATAATGATGCGAAAAATTATTGAGAATTCACATGGATATCCATTAAAGAACCAGAAAATTCTTTTGCCTAATGAATTCTCATGTGTTGCTTGTTCTCAAGGAAAATTGATTATTAGACCTTCACTATCTAAAGTTCGAAATGAATCACCTACATTTCTAGAACGTATTCAAGGGGATATATGTGGACCTATTCATCCACCATGTGGACCATTTAGGTATTTTATGGTATTGATAGATGCATCCACTAGATGGTCACATGTTTGTTTATTATCCACTCGTAATGTGGCATTTGCAAGATTACTTGCTCAAATGATTAGATTGCGAGCACAATTTCCAGATTATACAATCAAGACAATTCGTCTTGATAATGCAGGTGAATTTACATCTCGAACTTTTAATGATTATTATATGTCAGTTGGAATAATTGTTGAACATCCAATTGCTCATGTGCATACACAAAATGGTTTAGCAGAATCTTTTATTAAACGCCTCCAATTAATTGCTAGACCATTACTCATGAGAACAAAACTCCCAATTTCTACTTAGGGTCATGCAATTCTGCATGCAGCAACACTTATACGCATAAGGCCAACATCATATCATAAGTTATCCCCATCACAATTGGTGTTTGGTCAAGAACCAAATATTTCCCATCTAAGAATATTTGGGTGCGCAGTATTTATTCCAATTGCTCCACCATAACCCACTAAGATGGGTCCTCAAAGAAGGCTGAGAATATATGTGGGATATGATTCTCCCTCAATTATTAAATATCTTGAATCAATGACAAGTGATGTTTTTACAGCACGATTTGCTGATTGTCATTTTGATGAGACAAATTTCCCAGCATTAGGGGGAGATAAAAAACAGTTAGAAAAGGAAATTATATGGAATACATCATCACTATCTCATTTTGATCCTCGCACAAATCAATATGAGCTAGAAGTTCAAAAATGAGTTCATCTTCAAAATATTGCAAATCAATTACCAGATGCATTTACTAACCTAAGAAAAATAACTAAATTGCATATACCAGCGACAAATACTCCTGCAAAAGTTGATGTCCCTGAAGGACTACTTGTAGCTAATGAATTTAAGACACATTTAAAACGTGGTAGACCAATCGGTTCCAAGGATAAAAATCCTAGAAAAAGAAAAGGAGTACGTGATCAAGATGGCACAATAAAGGAGTTTAGTACTCTTGACGAGACTCGAGACATAATTGATGAAAAAACCCCAGAAAAGGTTCAGGTACCTGAAAATAATGAAAGTGATGAGATCTCAATAAATTATGTCTCTACAAGAAAAAGATGGAACCGAAAAGAACAAGTTATCGATAACATTTTTGCATATGCTATAGCACTTGATGTTATTAAGGAAAGCGAGGATATTGAACCAAATTCTATCGAACAATGTCAACAAAGAAATGATTGGCCAAAATGGAAGGAAGCAATTCAAGCAGAATTAAATTCGCTCACAAAACCTCAAAGTTTTTGGACCTGTAGTCCGAACACCAGAAAGTGTAATACCGGTTGGATACAAATGGGTTTTTCTGCGAAAACGAAATGAGAAAAATGAAGTCGTGAGACATAAAGTTCGACTAGTTGCACAAGGGTTTTCTCAAAGACCTGGTATTGATTATAAAAGAACATATTCCCCTGTGGTGGATGCAATTATATTTCGATATCTAATCAGTTTTGCAGTTAATGAAAAGCTTAATATGCGTCTAATGGATATGGTTACAGCTTATTTATATGGATCACTTGATAGTGATATTTATATGAAAATTCCTAAAGGATTTAAAATGCCTGAAGCATATAACTCAAGTTCTCGAGAAATGTATTCAATTAAATTGCAAAGATCATTGTATGGATTAAAGCAATCTGGACGCGTGTGATACAATCGTTTGAGTGAATATCTATTAAAAGAAGGATTAGAAATGATCCTATTTGTCCATGTGTCTTTATAAAGAATTCAAGATTAGAGTTTGTTATTATCGCAGTGTATGTTGATGACTTAAATATTATTGGAACTCTGAATAAACTATCTGAGGCAATGGAATACTTAAAGAAGGAATTTGAAATGAAAGACCTCGGGAAAACAAAATTTTGTCTTAGTCTGCAAATTGAGCATTTGACAAATGGAATTTTTATTCATCAATCAACTTATATAGAAAAGATCCTTAAACGATTTTACATGGACAAAGCACATCCATTGAGCACTCCAATGGTTGTTAGATCACTTGATGTGAAAAAGGATCCATTTCGACCTCAAGAAGATAACGAGAAACTGCTTGGTCCTGAAGTACCATATCTTAGTGCTATTGGTGCACTAATGTATTTTGCTAATAATACTCGTCCTGACATAGCATTTTCTGTAAATTTATTGGCAAGATATAGTTCTGCTCCAACCAAAAGGCATTGGAATGGAGTTAAACAAATATTTCGTTATCTTCGAGGAACAAATGATTTGGGCTTGTTTTACTCAAAGGAATCTAAATCATCACTAGTTGGTTATGCAGATGCAGGTTATTTGTCTGATCCACATAAAGCTCGATCTCAAACAGGTTATGTATTTACATGTGGTGACATTGCAATATCATGATGTTCTACAAAACAGACTATATCTGCCACTTCTTCAAATCATGCTGAAATTCTTGCAATTCATGAAGCTGGTCGAGAATGTGTCTGGTTGAGGTCAATAACTCATCATATCCGGAGTACATGTGGATTATCTTTTATCAGAGAAATGCCAACCACATTATACGAAGATAATGCTGCTTGTATTACACAGCTGAAAGAGGGATATATTAAAGGAGATAGAACAAAACATATATCACCAAAATTCTTTTTTACTCATGACCTCTAGAAAAATGGTGACATAAATGTTCAACAAATTCAATCAAAGGATAACTTGGCAAATTTATTGACAAAGGCATTACCAACCACGACATTTGAGAAGTTGGTGCATGGCATTGGAATGCGACGGTATAGAGATCTCAAGTGACATTAATTTGAGGGGGAGAAATATGCATTGTACTCTTTTCCTTGACCAGGATTTTTTCCCACTGGATTTTTCTTGGCAAGGTTTTTAATGAGACAGGTTTTAATGCATATTATACACTAATATAATGTATTCTTTTTCCTTCACTAGGATTTTTTCCCACTGGATTTTTTCCTAGTAAGGTTTTAATGAGACATATATTAGTGTAATGGACATCAAAGGGGGAGTGTTATAAATACCATGATTAAGTGGATGTCCATTCATCTTCTACCCTTTACTCCCTTCATTATAATTGTAACATATGACTACTCCTTTATTCCTTCATTGTAATTGTAACATGTGACATTTGAATTTCTTTTCTTGTAAGCTTATAAATAGAGGCATTTTATGTTGTGAGAATGCCTTTTTGATAACAAAGATAAAGAAAATTTCTATTCTCTCATCTCATGAATTTTTCCTATTTTTCTTGCCTTTATTTTTTTTAGTTTTATAAGACTTTTGACTATTTTAACTCAGACACTATATGAACTTAATAAAATTAACCCAGAAGTTAAGTGGATTGGAGTGCGAGGATAGAACAGACATAAAAAAAATGTTATTTAATTATTTAGATTTAATATTTTAAATAATATTTATATATTATGTTGATATAAAGATATAAAATATCAATAAAAATGAAAAAAAATTAAATTTTCAAATAATATTTTAAAAATAGAATATGGGTCGCATGGTTAGGTGTCACCTCAGTGCCTTGTCTTCGCATTAAATACGATAGCTTATGTATAAAAAAAAGGGAGACAGTATTACGTAATAATTTAATGATTTAGATTAAAAAATAAGTGTTAAACTTGTGATAAATGAGATGAAAGTGCCATAATTCTCTATTCAAAAGTATCAAAGTATATTGAGCGTACCAATACAGAGTAGTTTGATCCACTTGAAGGGTAGAGCCAATTCAGGTGAGAGACTTTTGCAACAAATTTTACTTGAAATTAAAAGAGAGAGAGAGAAATCTTAGATCATCATGTTAAATTAAGGTTGGAAATATTACCTAACAAACAAATTAAGTTTTTGGATTGAATTTGGATTAAACAAAGTGGCACCCATGACCCATGACCATGAGACAAGGAGAAGGAAAGACTATATTATATGAAATCAAAGTCAAAACACCGGAGAAGTTGTTAAATTGAAAATGGGAAATGAATAACACGAGGAAAACTATGGATAAATTCAATGAAATAATAGTAATAATATTAATAAGAAGAAGAATAAACGGTACCGTATTCAGGTCCAAGGATCATCCCAGCCTTTAGGACCCTCTCTTTTAATGAAATCCATTATTGCCTGCACAGCTTCTTCCACCCTGTTGGACAGGGAATGGTTTCCCCATTCAATCTCTACTTTCTCGGCGCCGCCCATTGCTCTGCATATTCTGCATTAGTTGAGGCCAAGCCAAGCCATATACACACACATATTATATATTTTATTTCCACTAATCGTCTCGTCCTCTTGGATTTTAATCAAATTGCGAAGATAGAAGGACAAACATATGGAAGCTGAAGACAAAATGGCAAATATATGAAATTAGCTGAACAAACATGCCCTTGCCTGTCAACTAAGGCTGCTTTGTCAACACAATCCGGCACGTATTCATCAGCCATTGAAAAGATGACCTGCACCAAGCAAGCACCTGCAACTTTTGAGTTGTTTGGATCACAATTCACAACCCACCTTCCATAAACTAACAAGAGATTACATCCCTCTTTCACAATTCCTGCACGAGAATGTGGTTGCTTACACATGATAAAGTTAGAGTAACCTAAGAGTAAAAAAGATTCATTATCTAAAGATCAAATAATAAATTACGGCCTACTTATATTCAAACAAAACTAAATTAAACTGTTGTTGGTGGTCAAATCAAATCATAAAATTATAGTTTGATTTGGTTTGAACCATAATTTTGGATAGTTAAGATAAAATCATTGACCTTTCCATTGAAATATGCAAATAAAACACAAATTATACATGACATAATTAAGGTTTTATATAATGCAATATCAATTTCTTTTCAGCATATACATACCTGGCATAGTGTGGTACACATGTGGCCAAGTCTCCTTTTCAGCTGATCATCATTGAGATCTGAACTAAACAAGTCATCATCCCCATTGTATGCACAGAGGGACTGATATCTGCAATATGCTACTTCTTTCAGCCACGGAGAAAATGCATCACTATCTTCAGCATGAATAGGAAACCAATTAAGATGAAGAATATAAAATTCTTTCTCTTTTATTTATTTTTTTAATTTTAAGCACAACACTTTTTGGCTTAAACAATAAAACGTATCAAGATTTAACTGCACTACATGATGCCGACTATTTGACTTTTACACTAGTGTATAAAGAAAGTTAACGGGCACTTTAAGAAAGAAAAAATGTTTGTATTCATTCTCAAACTGGGGGTTGGGAGTAAAAATGCGAACAAATTAAGTTGAATACCCTCACCTTGAGGCAGTGATTGGGGCAGCCGGATTTGCTTCCCTTGGCATTAACTCCGGAGCCCGGCCTTCACTTATCATTTGTGAAGCTAAGTCAATCATAGCAGCTGTTTCAGGAAGAGTTGCTCTGTGTTCGCGATCACTTACTGGGGCCTACGCATCCAATAAACATTATGATGAAGCTGGATTTTCATTTAATGTGCAATATTCTGGAATAAAGCAAAATAAAATAACGTATGCAAATAACAGAGTGCTGCAGCTTCAAACATAAATTGATCTGCTAATAAAATAACTCAAATTACATGATATGGGGGCATTACCTGGAAGATAGCAGCACGCACTGCCTTGGAACATGCAGTATTTGCTTGAATGTAATGTATGATATCCTACGTATGTTTCAAACGAAAGTTAGCTAACTTTGTATATTAGATGCATGTAAGTTTTTTAAACTGAAGGGGAAAAAGAAAAGGGGCAAAAAAAAAAAAAAATGAAGAAGAAGAAAACCAAATAAAAGCAATAGGGACTCACCTGACAGCCACTACCATGGCCAAGCAGTATCACACCCTCAGAGTCCTCCTTGTTTATTAAGTAACGGACCAATTCGTCAAGTTCCATGGCATCCTGCAATGTGATTCAAGTACAGAAGCGAAGCCTCTTAAGTGCACTTAAATAAGAAAGAGAGAGAAAAGGCAAGAAAACTGTAGGTCAAGCATCTCATCATGGGTATTAACAAAAGATTGTGGATGCAGATGAGCAGTAATAGGGCAAAATAACATTCTCCTAAGACTGATATTCACTCTCAGCATCAAAGCATAATAATCAAGATAACACTTCAAAAATAAAGGAATGGTAAAAGAACTGAACTTTCACTACAAGAAACAACAAATTCCTTTCCCTTTTTGTTTTTCGTGCCAGTGTAACTTAGTGACCCTGAAGGTTGAAGAAAACTACAAATTGAAGTGATTTACTGAACCTTACCAGGAATATCACCCCATAAAGCACCGGATCAACTATTTAGTAACGGCATTATTCATTTGACAGTTCTATACTCTGGTCAATTACTAATCTAACTGTCAATGCTTAATAATGCTTCCGCACCTGGCTGTTTTCTTTTCTTTTTGTTTTTTACATAGTACATAAACGACCAAATTTTCAAATAAGATCACTTATGCGTAGAACACAAA
Organism: Diospyros lotus; assembly: GCF_014633365.1. Lineage (NCBI taxonomy): Eukaryota > Viridiplantae > Streptophyta > Magnoliopsida > Ericales > Ebenaceae > Diospyros > Diospyros lotus. The sequence goes on from NC_068341.1 coordinate 4,741,731, forward strand.
TTCCTTGGAAACATGAAGACCGGGATCAGTCCTTCACACTTTATGTCTATAGTATTGTGGCACACCATGTTCAGTTCCAAGTCCATTGGAATGATCAGCATTCCAGCTAACTATAACGAACTATTCTGTGTTGCTAATCAGGGGCATGCTTGAATACCTTAATGGTGGTTTCTGGTTAAATAGTTCAGACAGGATTTAGATATTTCAGAAGATCACTCTATTCTCTGTTGCTACTCAGGAACATGCTCGAGTACCTTATTGATGTTTACAGATTAAGTAGACCAGCAGGACTCAGATGTCCCACAACAAATGAGAGGCCAAAAGGTATTACGCACCTTACAAATAAGAACTCTAAGATTCATAAAACAACCTAAACAACATTGACATCGATGATTAGGTGAATGGAGTTTAAGATCCAGAAGGATGTCATGACACTGCACACTGGACAGTAAGCATGGCGTTCACCCAAATAATAAAGCAATTATGCATGTAGCTTGCTTCCTTAAGAAATTAGACAGAGAAATAAGTGAAAAAATGCTTTCATGAGTTGAGAATAAGCATAAATCCAGAGACTTTTTCAAATGCTTCAATGAGGAGTTACTTGTTGCAAGCTTGAGATGCCGTATCCATAGTAAGAAGATGAGAGCAGAAACTGAACTAGAGACCATTCTTCTTTCTGTAAAGCAATTGCCAGGGGTTCCAAGTATCTGCATTAGAAAATATATGCATCATTTCTGCTACATCCGGAACCAAGAATTCTAAGAGGGGAAAATAAATGGAAAATTGAATTACTCAAACATGTACATATTTTGGGTGGCAATCTTATCCTATGTTAGGAAGGAGGATTTCTCAAGGGTTAAAAAAGAGTAGCAATTTAACTGGACAATTAAACCAAAAAATGATTTTTTTACAAATATCTTTCTTCTCATTTCTAACTCAACTTAAACAATAGATAAATGTAGCTTTAATTTCATTTACTTTTTTCCTGTATTCTGCCTTTTCTCAGTTGGAAATGCGAAAACTACTTATGAATGAGTTCCTTCGAGTAGGCAACAAATGATTTCTGCTTAACAGCAATGCTATGATTTAGATTTGGTTTTCTAAGAGCATACTTCTTGGCGTGAATGCTTCTGCTGGAGTTAAAACTTCATCTTATTTTGAACTTGCGTTTACCTAACTTCTTTGAGGAATCTAGGAGATCGGCAAACTTTTGTTTTTTTAATTATTTTCAAATTGGTAAGGAAATAGAATGAAAGAACTAACAGTTATGACATAAATTCATGCTCAATGCGCTACAAGAGTAACCATCCGGACTCAAGAACACTAACATACTCAGTTGCTGAAAATCCTTCATTTAGTCCACCAATAAAAATTACTTCTCGTTTATACTCTCCTGTTCTAAATGCAACCTGCACAAAAAACAAGAGTTCCGTGATCATCAGAGAAGAAGATGGTAAAAGAGACAATCTAACCATAAAGGGTCATGTGAGACCACAAGTAAGCTGACAAAAATCTGCCTGATTTTCCTTGAAATCGAAGAGTAGAATAATAAGAGGACATAGTAGAAAATATATGAGTCACACAAGTAAAAGAAGAATTCTTAGTTCTTTCATTGTTACCCATTAAAGAGACTGGATGTATACCATCAGGAGCCAATTGAAACTCAACCAACCTAAAAATCCAAATTTTTTAACCTCTGTATCATTAATTCCCTACAGAATAACTAAAATATTATGGAAACTCAAACTTCAAGGCAGGCAAGGTTTCTCTTTTTCCTTTCTTTTGTTTTTGACAAGTGGGAGATTTGTCTGGACAGAGACTTAAATTTAATTAACCTGATATAAGTAGGCTGCGAAAGCACATAATTAACCACAGAAAAAGCACTAACTATCATATTGGATGTACAACATTTCCGCTAGCAATTTAAAGAATATAGTTACTCTTCTCCTTGTAACAAGTCAAAACTTTCGAACAATCCTGTATACATTTCAAATTCAATGTGCCATAAGAGGAAGCAGAATATGTATGAATATTATTTCCCCTCTCTAGAAGATCAGAAGCAACAGCCTATGAGATCTCATTTTCTCGAACACGAAACATAGCCCCTGAATCAACTTCAGTTGAAATGAAAAGAAAGAGAGAATCGTACATACCTGAATAGGCTTCGGTCCGTACCTGAACATCACTCCTTGAATCTGGTTCGTCTGGTGGATCGGACCGACAGCGTCACCGGAAGCGGCCGAGTTTGCGGCGATTTTGATGCTTTTGGACCGCTCTGGACGGCCGCGGACAATGCCGGAAAACCAAGAGGTGGCAGTTGTTGAAGACGGAGTTACCGGCGAGAGATCCATATTCATCGAGCATTGTGAATCTGTATCATTTCAACATATGCGTTTGCGTGTATACAAGTCCACACACAAGATCGAGTTTCCCTGGTGATCGTTAACGGTGATGAACAGTATAACTCCGCATGCAATTGCAAGGCTATATATATATATATATTACTATTTAATTAATTAAAGACTAATTAAACAAATTTTAAAATTATTATCTAAATCAAATAATCAAAATTATACAGCTATTAACCATTTCACTTTCTTAAAATGAGTAAGATAAAGTTATATCAAAATAAAATTAAAGTGATGTTCGAATCAAAATATAAAATATTCAAGATAAATTTGAGAAAGATTATAAAATTTTTATTAAACTGTTTGTCAAATTTTTTAAAATACACTGAACGACATGCGTCATTTTTTTTTATCTGTAAAATTTAAGATATACTCATATAGAGAGAAATAAATAAATATATTTAAAAAATACTAAATAAAAAGTCACGTAATTTTTTTTTAAAGAATTGTCAGATAAATTTAATAAATATATTTAAAAAATAAAATATTTTTTATATTTTATATTTTTTTATTTACATCTTAATTAAGCTTAATATAAATAAAAAAACATGAAAATGCAAAGCCCATATCTACTCGTCCGTGAACCATGACAAGAATGCTACTGTTAAGCAGTACTGAGATAACAGCCCGGCCCATTTGGGCTAGTATTGATAAGTCATGCGGGCTGGCCCGAAGGCAGACCGAACGGGCCTTAATTTCTGTTTTTAAAATTTATAATTTAACAAAATAACATCTTACACAATATACAAATCATAAATAAAAATAATATAAATATTACACAGAAGCAGGTTGAATATTTTAAACAATAGTATTATTATTTTTGTATAATAATTTGTGTAAATTAATTATTTTATTATACTAATTTCACTACGCATATAAATAGAGATGGCAAATGGACGTGTCGGGTCGGGCCGGGGCCGAGCCGCCTCCCACTTGGCCCACTCATTTGGTGGGCTAGGTTGAATTTGGCCCGCAAGGTAGTCGGGTCGGGCCGGGTCAGCCAATAGGAATTGGGGCTGGCACAATCCTATGGCCCTTAATAAATGGGCCAAGGCCAGGTCAGGACGGCTTAGCCCATGGGCCATTTTTGCAAAGAGACAAACATGCTGCGAGTAACTTCTCTTTTAAAAAAATATTTGAGATATGCTATTTGTATAGAAGATTATTTACATAAACATTTATGGGTGTGGAAAATTAATTATTTTGCCCCTAGAGTCTCTTTCCCCCCTCCCAAAAATCCGCGCCTAATTTCTATCTCTCACAATATCTCTCTTTCCCTCTTTCATTCTCTTAAGAATAAACAGTAGTCTGGTTTAAAATCACTCAAACACACAGTAGGGTTTCTGGTTTGTTGAGTTTGAGCACAAACAGTAGCTCCCCAAATGGTTTGAAAGAAACAAATGGTGCTTGAACAATTGATTTATGATTTTTAATAGTCTTCTCTCTCTCAAATAATATTTCTGTTCATAGAAATCAGCTGATAGTCTCTTAATCTTAGACATATAAAAATCAACTGCAATTTTATTTATAGAAAAAAAAAACCTTTGGGCAGTAATAAAATTGATTCTTGTATATAGATGATCAATAATTGCTTTTTTAAATATAGGTTAATAAGAAATGAAGTCAGTGGCAAATGGAGATCAGAGGCAGATTACAACTTTTACAAAATAACAGATTATTTGACTTTTAGTTATCATGGTGGACTGCAGAAACCGCAAGATTTTTTTAAAGAGGTGGTTCGGTGTGAGTTGAAAAATCTTCAAATCGCGGTTTCTACGGTTTAGAGATTGGAGGTTCGGTTTAAAACCGAACCACCTGATTATATTTTAATTATATTCAAAATATATATATAATATAAAATATAAAATAAAAAATTCAACTGTGGGTGGGGGTGTTTAACCCACTAACGCTAAATCCCCAAATCACTTCGTCTCTCCTTCTCTTCGTTTGTCAGTGTCGACGACGTATCCCCCGTCGCACCAAGTCTCTCACCGACAAACCCATGCCCCTGCTGCCAAACACCTGGCCCTGACCCACCCACCGCACCCAGACACAGACCGAGACGAAAGCGACGAACCGACCTATCCCCCCGCTACCACGCACATGGACCTGACCCGCCTGCCACACCCAGGCACCGACCAAAGAAGAGTGACGAAGCTTGCGACGAACGGACCCCTGTTGCACTAGATTGGCTCATGACGCCATTTAGATCAAGGTATTGCAATATCTTGACGAACCAACAAATCGTGGAAATTGAACCGCACCGCACCGCAATCTGCAGTGCAGTTCGGTGCAGTTTCTCCTCACTAAGCTAGATTAGTCGGTTTGCTTATCAGTGCAAACCGCATGTGCGGTTCGACGAATTTTCTTGGCCCAAAATTGACCAGATCGAACCGTGTACACATCTACTATAGGCTACAAGACAAGCTGAGACGGGAGTAGTCGCAGGAAGTAGATCAGCCGGAACAACTAGATTGAGTAGTTAGATTGTTGGATCTTCATAATAAATGCCGATGTTTTTCTCTAGGAACGGGGATAGACTCTGTCAAGGTGAGGGGCGATGGCACTGATCCAATGGCGAGTCCGCTTCAGTTTTAAATTTGGAGCAGGATGGTCAATGCCCTTGTTAATGAAGAACGATGGAGAAAAGTGGCGAATGGTGGGTAAAGCAAAGGAGGAGGCAAAATCGATTGCCCGCTTGTCTGTCCATCTTTCTGTTTTCAAGTGCATATTGGCTCCAATTTCTTACGAGAATTTGATGCAAAATATCTCCAATTTATCATAATACAAAATATCGCCAATTTGATACAAAATATCGTCAATTTCCCGCACTTGTAAATGTTTCTGTAAACAGTCTTACGTACAAATAGCATATCTCATAATATTTTAAGAAAAATGTTATTGGTACACCTTTGTGTACACCTTGAGCTACACAAAGGTGTATCAATGACAAAAATATCCCTCTAAGGCGCATAGAGGCGCGTGAGGCGCATGGAGAGGCGCAGGGTATTTTTGTCATTGATACACCTTATGTAGCCCAAGATGTATAAAAATGATGTACATGTAGCATGACTCATATTTTAATGGATATTTGGAATTATTATTTTTCTCTCAACTATCTTGTCTGACTATCTTTTCCTCCTACTGGTTACCGAGCAAACTCAGCAGACTTTGCCTTTTGCAAAAATTAAGGATATAAAAGGAAGTCAACATAAGTCCTGCAAAAAGCTTTTGGAAACTTTCTCCACATATACATACATGAATACATCCCCCCACTCACAGGCCTAATTAAAAACCAACCCGCTTACAAAAAACCACATTTCTCTCTCTCTTTCTCCATGGACTTCAATCTGAAGCAATGGAGATACCAGCGGCAACAGGATGAGTCAGACCCGCAACCACAACAACCCTCTGCGAAGTTACCAAGACTTCTCCTTCAACCTCATCAGCAACAACAATCGGACCCATCACTTGTCTCTTCCACTGCCCGCCCTTCCTTTGTACTTGAACTCACCAGCACCAAACTCACCGACCTGTCGGCTCCATTTCCACCTGATCATTCAACCACCACCAGGCTTTTCAGTAGAGGGTGTTCAAAAAAATAGATAAACCACAAAAATTGATCAAATCGAATCGCATCATACCATGCAATTTTTTGAGAGGACGAGTTGATACGATTTAAGAAATCCTCAAACCGTGTCGTTTGCGATTTGAGGATTTCTCAGTTTGATTTGAATCTAACCGTCCGAGTATAATGTAACACATTATGTTTATATAAAAGATTATTTATATATAATTTTTTATTTATTTTAGTTTATAAGCTAAATGGTTGATGAAACAATTTAAGAAATCATAGAAATCGCACCACAAAAATGGGTAGATTAATATTTTCGATGTTTTGGGCAAATTGCGAAAATTGCACCACATTTTGCGGTGCGTTTGGTGCGATTTTTTGCGCACCAAATCAGGCAGCGTATTCTGATTTGACCGAAAACTGCACAAACGTTTTGGCGTATTGAAAATGTTAAAAATTGGCTAAATTAACCGAACCGTGCACACCCCTACTTCCCAATAAGTGCGTGCTCTCTCTCTTTCTTCTTCGACACTAATTTTTCTTTTCTTTTTGTGGATTGTTGGTTTTGGTGTTTGGAAAAGATGGGAGAAGGCTACTTTAGCTTGGCACAATGGTAGAAGCTTGAGCTACATGCATTGATCTATAAGCATATGCTGCTAGGCCAGGGCGGTCAGTGGGCCTGCCAGCACACGTGCCATTTTGGCCGGCCATTTGGTGGGCCGGGTCACGGGCCACAGATCACTGGCTTGGCACGACCCACATTCTTTTGACCAGCCCGACCTGGCCTGTCTGCTATAGTATCGAACCGGGCTGAGCTGTGAGGTGAGCCGACCTTTGGACCGCCCGGCTCATTTGCCATCACTACAAACAAGCAATAAAGAATATATCGAGGTGATAATTCAATTCTCAAATCTCATTCTCAAGAATTCAATAACTATTTGAGATATGTCATTATCTTAATTTGATCAAAGGGATTCTCAATCAGCCTAAAATAGTCGAGCTTGATAATCAAAAAATAACTTCAAATATCCCTACATGTCTTACCTATGTAAGGGTTGGGACCATATGTAATTCATAATGCTAATTACATGTTACTCATATTCTCTAATAACTTAAAGCGCCTGTTTGATTGGGCATATTTTTCATGAAAAATAGTCATTTTTCATGTAAATTTCCATTTTAGTGGTGTTTGATAGACCATATTTTTTAGGTAATTCAAATTTTCACTTTTGCTCACATGATGCCCAATTCTAATTTTTGCTGGAAAATCAATTCTTAGAGAGGTGGTTGGAAAAGAAATTCCAGGCATTTTGGCATTTGGAGAAGAAGGAGAAGCAGCAGAGGAGCCAAAGCACGAAGGAGAAGAAGTGGGGAAGCCAACGTCGTCCTACAGAACCTCAACCATCTCATAAACAAAATCGACATCCTAGAAGGCGACGATAGCGTCGGCACTGTTCTCGGCCTCCAATTTCCACCAGGTAATGATATTTTGTCCTATTAATTAAGTAGTCCCTTGGATGAAAGCGAAGAGTTTGTGCCTGTGAGATCGAATCTGAATCGATTATTGAATCTGTAATTGTATGTATTGTATGAATAGGGACGCTGGGGTTTACGTATTACAAGGAGAAGTTTACGAAGATCGACAATGAGAAGCGAGCGAAGGAAGTAGAGGTGATCGAATGAAGGTATCTGGATTTAGGGTTCACGTTGTATCGAGTTCGATTTGAAGTGATTGAGAAGAGCGAAGATTGCTGCATCACGAAAGCCACCATCAAGTATGATTTGAAGGAAGAAGCTGCGGCGAACGCTTCCATCGTTAGCATCCAATCGCTGGTGATGATTATGGAAACCGCCGCCGATTATCTCACCGTCAACGACGAAGATTGATGGCGATGGTTTCATATCTTACCTGTTTCGTCATTAATGTATTTTAATTTGGTTAGTTGATGTTGTTCACTAGACAGTTTCTCTCTACATATCTATGAATTCTGGATCCACGCACAGATTAATACCAGCAGGGTGTGTGTATGTATATTTGTGTATGTATATTTGGTTTTTTGAATATTTTGTATAGTATATTTGGTTTTTTGAATATTTGTGTATATATATTTGGTTTTTTTGAATATTTTGCATAATATATTTGATTTATTTTTAGGTAATTTTTAAGTAAAAAATTAAATCAATCAAACGTCATCAATTGATATTTTTCCTAAAATTTAATTCTAGGTAATTTAATTCTTTAGAATTTATTTTCTTTCTACCTAAATTTCACCTTTACAATTAAACGCACCCTAAGTGTTAAAAGCTAAACTCAATTCCGCCTTCTGTTACAAGTACACACATTTTAGTAATGCGTACCATCCATCATCGTCAATCTACATTAATTATAAGTATTCCGACATTTCCTTGCGAATAATTTCCAATATTTTTGCACTTAACAATGGATCAAAATTGGGATAGCACACTTATTGCGGGGTGATCAATCATGAATGCGAACCAGAGGGAAGAACATACCAAGTGGAAACAAATAGAAAGTGCTGTAGTCCGATGCTAAAGATTACTTTTGGTATTAAATCTGATATGAAGTGATACACTTTATGGGCTAAGTTTTTTGTTAGAGTGGTGAGAATATCATCCTAAGATTCAATGTTTGTTGAAGTTTTAAGTTCTGAAATTTGAACTGTTGTCCTGATTGACAATGTCACGTTAGTGTTAGACAACATAATCAAATCCATTGAAATCCTTGAGAGTTATATCTTTTTCATATGTTTTGGGTACTTCAAATTCGGTGGTCACTTTTTTAGCAAAATCTGTTATCTCAAGGGTTGTTCACTTTTAAGTCTAAAGTTTAAATCTTGCAGCAATCAAATTCAAATAGGAAATGTTTGTTTACAACCTATTGAAAGTTGAGGTTTTGGGGTGTGAATTTCTATAAGGTTAATGTATTGGGTTGCTTATGATTTTAAGTTTGACTAGGGTTGCAATTAAACTAAATTGAGTCGAGCTTTGTTAAGCTCAAGCTCAGCTTAGTGAGCTAGTATCTAGGTTTGAGCTCGGCTCGTTAAAAAGTTGACGAGCCAAACTCAGGTTCAATAACCATTAAAGAAGAGGTTGTGCGGTGTTGGCGGCAAAGATAGGGGGTGTGTGGTGGCAATAGAGAGGGAGAAAGTTGTACATCGACGAACAAAGGCAATAAATAATGCTTCAAAGAAGCAGCAAAAATGGGTGGTGTTTTATAAGGGAAGGGAGTGCCCGACCATGACGAGCATCAATTGAAAGGGAGAGGTGTGTGCAATGACAAAGAGCATGGGAGCTATGTGGTAGCAACAAGGGATGGCAACTCAACAACCGACTTCAGAAAGGTAAGGCTTGTGTGATGGAGTGGACAACAATAGCTAGAAATAGTTTAACTTGAGATGGAGACTTGCAGCGGCGTTGGCAGTGGTGGGTGGCAAGGTAGTTAAAATCGAAATTTTAAGTGAGATCGAAAAAGGGTTTATAAAATCAGATAGTAAAATCGTAAGATTTTAGAGATAATTAAAAATACTCTTTAATTTTTATAAATATATGTTTATAATAATATACTTTTATAAAAATTAAATTAATATCATTTAATAACCTAATTATTCCTTATTATAACTCAAAAGATATGCTTTCAAAATATAACTCAAAACTAACATGTTGGTATAGGCAATTTAGAGGCAAAATATAGCTTAAAATTCTTTAGAGGATGATTCTAATATTCTTTATTAGATTTAAGTTGCAATTTATATTTGAAACGTAAAATCGTTTGAGAATCTCTAAAACATAAAATTGTAAAATTATACACTTAAAATTGTAATTTTATAAGATTTTACCTCAAATAAGATTTTACATGGAATTTGAATCATTTAGAGATCTCTGAAATATAAAATCATAAAATCATACGAGTAAAATCGAAATTTTAACAACAATGGTGGGTGGTGCATGTGGGCGATTTGGTCTCTTCTTTGTTTCTTAATTTCCTTTTCAATCATCAATTCACAAATCATAATTCACAGCTTCCTTTTTCAGTTTAAGGGTTTCTAATTTTTAAGTCAACTATTTATATGATGAATTTGCTTAAACCTAATTTAATATTTTACTTTGTTATATATGCATACATTATATTATATTAAATGATTAAATTAATATATATAATAGTTTTAAACATATTAAATGTAATGATATTATTATAATAATTTAAAGATATACAAAAAAGTTATGTATACACAAAACAAGCATGATTAAATATAAAACTGATAAATTCTTATCGAAAGCAGCACATATATAAAAAAATTCTACATTTCTGCTCAAACAACATTTGCACAATTGCACATACTCAAAAAAATCTAAGGCAATAAACAAATGACAAAATAACTAACAGTCCAGAGTTCTAACTCTAATTTGTAAAAAAGAAAAATCTGTAAATGGAGCATACAAATACAAGTATGAAATGAGACTGAGATATAGATACAAATAGAGAGAGAGAGAGAGAGAGAGAGAGAGAGAGAGAGAGAGAGATTTTACAAACATGGGTGCTAACTTTGAAAAAGAAAAAAAAACAAAGAAAATAAATGAAAATGGTTTAGAATAATGGTTTAGAAAAGAAAAGAATGAAGAATTAGAGACTGTCAAATTGGGTTGAAAATAAATGAAAAGTAAAATTAAGAATAATGTTGAAGTCTCCAAAAGTCGAAAATGAAAAGACACATTAACTAACTCAAATAGTAGAGATAAGAGAGAAACCAAAAACTTCTTTTAGATGGCATATTTGAAATTGAGTCAAGTATTATGATTTTTTTTAAGAAGATAGTGGAAGTTATGAGGGCAAATCAATGATAAATTTAAAAATTATCTAGGGTTAGGGTTTCTTCTTTTAGATGGTGGGGCAGTTTCCCCCACCTTGTATTCGTCCCTTGTGAATGATTCGATTCATTTATGACTTTATTAGGAAATTAATAATATGGGGTCTATTCTTGAGTTTGTTTTTAATAAAATTCTCATCTCTTTCGGAAAAAAAAAAAAAAAAAACATAAAATGATGAGCTCTCCATATAGTTGATGATGCCCTAATTAACTAACTAATTAAAGTGTTATCGGGTGTGTTTAAAAAGTTAAACGAAATGATAAGCCTGGCTTCTTTTTTTAAAAATGGAAGGTCCTAAATCTTAAAATATGAAATTGTTAGAAAGTTACACAATATAACTCACTATTCACGCATGCTTAGTATTTCTTAAAATACAAAAGAAAGAAAGGAAAAGGGAAAAATTCGTAGTTCTTATGAATGTTAAGTGGGGCTATTCGAATCAAAAGAAGTGGTCCAAAATCAACAAACCACTTCTAATTAAACTATTAAGACAAATGCAAATTGGTTGGGGGTATAAAATATGTTATCTTAGAGGCCGGTTTTGCATGGATTCTTTAAGGTTATAATTAGCAACGGTTGTGCATAAAAAAAGTATATTATTATTATTATTACCTTAAATTAATGGTTATCTCTCTCAGGTTTTTTGTGGCTGGCTGTTAATTGAAAAGCTGATTAGGAGTGTGCCATGGCTTTCAAGCCTAAAAGAATTGAATCGACCTCTGGGGTATGCCCAGCTAATTATTAGTAGCCATCTTGTTCGAGTTTGGTTTAGACAAGTGTAAACATATGGCGCCGTTTGGAGGAGGGTCATTTTCTTCTCTTTCGAATGGATCGATGCGCTTAATTAACTTAAAAAAAATGCTATAATTATACTACTACTAGTTGCTCCACTCAAAGTTAATGGAATGATTAAGCAAGCAGCTAGCCAGTTTGTCCTTTCGATGATTTGAATAATCGATGAGAAAATGGGATGCAATACAATTACAAGTTAAAGGTTTCATTAAAGACAGATTATGATGACTAATCCTTTAATTATATAATTTACATCCCTCAGTACTCTTGTGTTATAGTGGCGCTGGTGCTGGGTGCTGCCTTTTTGAGTTTGATTTGATTAGGAAGGAGTCAGCCCCAGCCTCAGCCTCAGCCTCAGCCTCAGCCTCGCGGCGCACGAGGCTAATCATGCGACCAGCCATTTTTAGAGTTAAAAACATGCAAAAAGAATAATTCCTTCCAACTCTGATATGGTTTGACTACATTTTAAAATTCTCTCTTAATTTCATTGATTAATTAATTAAAATTCATCTCTAGTTGGCCTGTAGATAATGTTAAAATTTCCTCTCCTAATCATTGTTCCCATGGATTTCTGGTCCACTAGCCTAGCTAGTTAATCGACACTTATTTGTTAATTAGGCCAGCTACCGGTGCCATGCTCTTTGGTCTCACATGATACTCTTATTTAAAGCTTTCTAAATTATCTTCATCATAGTAAGACTTAAGCACAACTGGCCGGTTCCTAGTTTGAAGTTCTTCAAGGATTATTGATGCCCCTAAACCATCAAGCTAGCTAATGTAATTAGTAATTTCTTAACACACACACACACACACACATAACTTTCTTAAATTATAAATAACGATCATCTTTTTTACTAATTAACTTTATTTGAATTTGAGATTGTTCTCATGTTTTAACTGCGCACCCAATTGTTTTTAAATATATATACATATTTTGAAAAATAGTATCTTTGGATTGATAATGATATAAAATTTATTTCTCTCTATTTTTATATTATAAAAAAGTGAATAAACTTTAAATTCTTTTCCTCGTAGGTGATTAGGGAGGAATTGATCAAATGAAGAAAGAACTTCACATGCCGCCTATAATTCACAAAGAAAGGAAAAATAAAATTAAAAAAAAAAAGAAAAGAAGAGGAAGGAGCTGTAGCTATATATATATATATATATATATAGAGCATCTCATTAATTCTCTACTATAAGTCTATGGCTAACGAGATAGGGCTTGTTTGAAGTACCCTAGTCATAGTAAATTGCTAAATATTACTGTAAGTATCAATTCCTTTGCAAGATGTGTTGTTTCACCGTGGCATTGATACTTTTGGAATCATTTTGTTTTTCTTGCTTCCACCAATAGATGTTACCAATAATAATTAATTGATCTTGTAAGATTTAATAATTGGAGTTAGAAAAGAATGGTTCTACAAATACTTAATTAACTAGTCATAGAGATAGACAGAATTGAAATAAGAAAATCATGATGAAGATTGATGAGAAAAAAATAATGATTCTTTGGGGAGGGGGGGATTCAAATTTCAAATTCATTAGCATTTGCCAACTTTGTTCCCTCACCTTTTATGTGTTCCATGGGATTCCCCGTCCAGCCATTTACCAATTGCCATATACAAAAAGAAAAATTAATTCTATATATAAACACCCACAAAAGTTTTTTTCTTTCAACCACACATATATCCCTTCTGTTTCTTCCTCAATTTCTTTTGTATTTTATTTACTAAAATTAATAATATATCATTTCAGGGATGGAGATTTTTACAAATTGTAGTGTTGTATTATATTGTGATTATTACGTTTTAAATATATAGTATTGGTTTAGATCTTATTTTAGAGGGACGATCGAAGATGCAATGAAAAGAAAGACCCGCAACCCTAGCTTCAATTTTAGGTTTGTTGGACGATTGATGAATGAAGGCAGCTAAATATATTGAGAAAAAGAAAAAAGAAAAAGACTCATATTTTAATTCCTTAATGGAACAAATCGGGTGACACTTTCCCCTTATGTATATTTAATGTACCAATCCTTCCTTTATTTATTTATTTATTTCTTGTAGGACCAAAGTCAAATGATTAGACATGAAACAAGTAATATTAATTAATAAGCAATTTGTGCTAAGATAAATAACATAACCTCCGCTTTGGCTTTGTCTTTGTCTTGTCCAATAGCTTTATTCTCGTGAAGAAAAGAGGGGTTGAAGTTTAGTTGCTTAATTTTTATGCTGTGATTCTATTTGTACTCTTTAAAATAATAATATTAAATATGCAGCAAACAGAGAACACGGGAAGAATTTATGTGGGAAACATTTTTAATTTGGTGTATATATAGTATAGGGAGTAAAACTTTAGGACATGTCCCTAGCTAGCTAATAGAATCCACTGTTAAGGGTAACTTTTACAATGTTATGCCTCAAGGCTCAAGCTTTTGTCCAAACCTATGAATGTGAATGTGAATATTGTCTCCTTATTGTCTCTTTAGGAATATACCCGCTGTTTAGTCATGGAAAGTGATTTCTTTTTTTATTATTATTTTTTCTTTTTACAAAAATCTAAATCATGCCATCCAATGTTAATTTGATGTGTAGAAAACTAGTTTTCAATTTGAAAAATTAGAATATATATATATATATATATTCAAAATAAAAAAAGAGACTAAAAAGGATAGACAACTGATAAGATGTCAGATATAACTCTCACGAGTAGACAAATAATATATTAGATAAGTGACAATAAATTTATTTATTAATTAATATTCATCTTAATATTATCATTTTATAAGATTAATTTTTTTTATTATATCTACATCGTGTAATGTCCCTTATAAATTAAAAAGTTTCAATTGAAGTGTGAAGTTTTTAGTAACAATTTTGACTAATATGGAGAGTCAATAGATTACAAACCTAGAAAAAAAAAATTAAAATTTTGCCATTGTCGCTATTATCTGATGTCATCGACGCTTAAAAACAAAATTTTGTAATCTCAAAAACTAAGACTGCGTTCTCTTTGTTGTTTTCAGGTCATTTTTAGTTTTCAGTTTTCTAAAATAAAGACAACTCATTCTTTTTACTGTTTTTAAAAATGTATTTTTGGAAACAAAAAAAAAATTACAAAAAAAACTCAAAACAACAAAAAGTTGTTTTGAGTGTTTTCATCCAAAACAAACTCAAAACACATTTATTTATTTGTATTTTATTATTATAATAGGAAAAGATATTATAAAATTCATTAACTTTAAAATATATATATTTTTTAATAATATATTAATATTAAATATTTTTAATTTATTGAATAATCAAATTTATTGAATAAAATATTATTAAAAAATTATTCTTAAAAGTTCAAAGAGAATGCGTTTTTTAATTTTCTATTTTGAGAAATAATTTTTCAAAATGATAAAGAGAATGCATTTTCAATTTTCTAAAAATAGACTATCAAAACAGAAAACTGAAAATGAATTCAAAACTTAAAATTAAAAATTAAAAAGTAAAGAGAACGTAACCTAATAGTCTAAATAAGATTTTTTTTAAGGCAATGGCTGTATATTAATAAAAAAAAATTATGCCAAATCATAGGTAAGTTTATCTATTATCTTGTTAACAGTAAAAAAAAAAACTAGAAATATTTAATCAATTTTTAAATATAAAGATATTATATTAAACACATTAATTGTAACTGATAACGATTTATTTGAATATCATATATTAATATACTAATTTTTAACACACTATACTAATAATTATAACAAGTATAATCTTACGAAACATATTATTTATAGCAAATAATTATATTATTTTATAATATACTATTAATATAAAATATGAATATAATTACACTGTTAATATAAGTAACTAATAATTATACTATGACTACCTTTAGTTCATGTAGATATATTTTATTTTATTATTACTCAAATGTACATTGATAACGATATATGTAATAATGGTCCCGTTTGTTGCAGTTTAATTAAAGAAATTATAACTTATAGTTTCTTAGATTATATCTTTTAAAACTTAGAATAAGTTGTGAACCTATTTGCTACAACTTCTTAGAAGTTGTAGGTAAGTAGTCGTGGTGTTTGATACTATAAACTGTAAAATAACTTATTTTTGTATAATTGTCCATAATACCCTTAGTAGTTATAGAATGATAATTTAAAAATTAATTAGTGTATATGTATAAGTTTCAAGTGTTATAAAAAAATTAATTAAAGTATAGAGAGAGAGGAAGATGATGAGAGAGAGGAAGAGATTTGAAAATGGAGATGGCGGTGGAGAAGAAAAACTCATGATTGCATAGATAAGAGAGTAATTCTTTGCTAAAAATAAAAGTAAAATTATCATAAAAATGTAATTATTTAAACAGAAATTGTAAAAATTGGGGTACCTCAGTTTTGAAAAAGCTAACTTCTACCTCTTCTAAAAGCTAATAAAAGCTATAAGTTAAAATTCTATAAATTAAAATAAACATTACATCCTAACTTTTTTTAAGCTAGAAACTAGAAATTGTAGCTTTTAAGCTACAACAAAAAAAGGCAATATGGCGTATTGAAATTAAGGAGCCGCGGGATCTGCCAGCGCTATAAATAGAAGATCTCTGATGTCTTATTGCAACTCAGCTTGCCAAGCTCAAGGGACCTAAAATACATACATATATATATGCTGGCAGCGACTCTGTTCTGTAGATATACATTCAGTCGCTCTTCTTCTACTCTGTTTCTCTTTCACTTCTTCTTCTTCTTCTTCTTATAGAATTTGATCATGTTCTTATACTCTGTTTCTTCGCCCTCCCCCCTTTCTCTTTGCCAGCAATTAGCAGGATTTTGATACATATATATATATATATATGATAAGAATCTCTCTCTCTGCCTGCAAGCAGGCGCAGCCCCTGGTGGGCTTCCCGGGGGGGCTGAACATGGAACCATTCATCACTCGGCGGCGCAAGGACAAGGTAGTGGTGGTTATGGGCGCCACGGGCACCGGAAAATCCAGGCTCTCCATCGACCTCGCTGCCCGCTTCCCCGCTGAGATTGTCAATTCCGACAAAATGCAAGTCTACAAAGGCCTCGACATACTCACCAACAAAGTCAGCGAAGAAGAGTGCCATGGCATCCCCCACCACTTGCTCGGCTTCGTCGACCCTAGTGCCGACTTCACCGCCGCCGATTTCCGCCAGCACGCGTCGCTAGCCATCGACGCCATCGTCAGCCGCGACCGCCTCCCGATCATCGCCGGCGGATCCAATTCGTACATCAAGGCCCTGGTGAACGACGACATTGAATTCCAGTCTAAATACGATTTCTGCTTTCTCTGGGTTGACGTTTCCTTGCCCGTTCTTCACTCATTCGTATCGGAGCGAGTCGACCGGATGATCAGAGACGGTTTGGTAAACGAAGTCAGGGAAATCTTCGATCCGAAAGCGGATTATACCCGCGGGATCCGCCGAGCTATTGGAGTTCCGGAAATGGACGAGTTTTTGAGAGCCGAATCGACCGGCGATGAAGAAACCAAGGCGACTCTGCTCCGAGAAGCGATCGAGAAGATCAAGTCGAACACCTGCAAATTAGCTTGCTGCCAGTTGCAGAACATTCTCAGGCTGCAGAACCAGATGGAAAGGAACCTCCACCGGATCGACGCGACGGAGGCGTTCCTGAAGCGGCGGGGCAAAGCCGGCGGCGCCTGGGAGAGCCTGGTGGCGGAGCCAAGCACCATGATTGTGGACCAATTCCTCTTCCAGGACGACTTCGTGGCCGCCGCCATCGCCTCCGTCTCCGCCCCTAGCTCCATCATAGGCGCCACCCCGGCCGCCGTCGCCGCCGCAACTCACTAGAGAAGCCCCCGGCTTTAGTCAATTAATAACAAGGAACGCTGTCGCGGCGCCACGTAGCGAGCTGAGAGAATTGGAACTTCCACTGGTGATATATTTTTTAGGGTTTTCCTTTTTTGCCCTTGTATAGAAAGGAGGGAAGAGCGGTTACTTTCAGGTTCGTTAAGCACCTGCGCCGGCGGCCGATCCGAGCTGGATTTATAATTTTATAATAATAATAATAATAATAATAATAATAATAATAGTACATATATTGATAGAGTGTAGTGGCGGTGTAAGGTAGGTTCTGTGGGCCGTGTAGGCCCCACAGTTTGGTGGACCCCACCGAACTTCGTGTGCCTCTGTGAGGGTTGGGGGAGAGATTTTGGGTGCTTTGGTGTGACATGTTTTTGACATGAGCTGTATTATTCTGAGAGTGAGACAACTAGTCTTATTGTTGTAATAATAATATATAAACGACATTTGGAATATCTCTCTCTCTCTCTTTATCTATATATGTGTGCCTCTCTCTATCTATATATGTGTGCGCGCACGGCGCGTGCAAACTACACTAGATTTATGGATTCATAATTCATATACAATATTTGTTGACAAGTCACAAACTTACCGTGCTAATTACTTATTTATCAATCATATTTCTAATAAGGGCTAATAGTAAAAATAACTAAAAAAAATTCATAAATTTGTAATTTAATTTAATTATTTATATTTTGATAATTAGATTCAAAATGACTCAATTTGATGTAATTTTATTTAATACGTAAAATTAATTTAAAAGATGCGGTCTCATACTAATTTGTTATGACATGTGTGAAGGAGTTGGCGATTCCAATAGCCCACTCCTCTACCTTGGGCTATTAGAACTAGAAGTAGCCCTGACTTCTTAAAATTAACGACCATTTCTCACCCTTTATTGCTTTCTCGTAGCATTAGTGCCACCACCTATCACATTGTTGCCTTCATGATGCCTCAAAACTAAACGTTGAGGCTCTCCTGCCTTATCTGCCTCCATGCTAGCAACCCCTCTAGTGCCCCACCATCCTCAACCAAACCATGCTCCACATTGAGGTCTTCATTCGTCTCCACCTATCCCACCTTAGCGGTGACCAAGCTACTCCTCATCTCAACTGCTTCAACCACCATATCCTTCACTTCCATATTTGGGATTTCGACTTTCTTCAAAGCCTTAGCCATCTTCAATGGCTAGGCCTTCACGATTGTAGCCCTTGACAAAGACATGGAGCTTCTTGATAAGGTGTTGGACGACGGACTCTACCACAATTATGACCAAATTAAGGTCTTAATCCCTCCCATCTCCACACTACTTGATCTTGTGGAATTATTGTGAGCGAGGCTAAGGCAGAGTGTGCTTTATCTGGTTTCCTTAGTGGTGGGCTTAGAGGAGCTGCCACTGGTTCTAGACTTCCTTTGGGAACTCGGCAAGAAAGGTTGGATGTCCTGATCATGACGGCCAGAGCAAAATGACTGGGATTTGTTGTCGACTATTCATCTTTTATTTATTTGTGTATATGTAGATTTTATAAATATTATTATTATATAACTTATGTCATGCCATGTTAGCATAGATACGCTTCTTCTAAAACTAAATTGATTTTACGTTGTTGTCCAGAAAAATATCCAAGAAGAGGATGAATTAGATTTTTAAGTAAATTAATAATTTTAACTATTTTAAAAACTCTTAAATTTGTGATCTTAATATGTGATGTTTGCAGTATGATTAATAACAATAAAATCACATAACCACAAGGAATAAGAGAAATTTATAGAGGTTCGGCTCTAAAGAGCCTAATCCTTTCTCTCAAAACTTAGCTTGAGCTTCCATTAGGGAGAATCAATACTAGCTTTTAATTGGATCTAGGTACATACAATCTTTTGTCTAAGCAAAAATCATTATCATATTACTAGCAAATATAATCCCTTCACACAATAAGTGAGTAAAATAATTTCCTCATATAACAAGTGAGTAAAAATAATAAATTTACAACCAAAGACAATTGCAAACAAGTCATCAACGGTTGAAAATTTCACTAGCCAACATACTTTCAGCGCTTTGAACATTCTCACTCTTGTTTGAATAGTTTATCAAATTTGTTTTATTCCTTGAGCCTCCATACTTACCCTATATATATACATCTTCCAAACACACCAGTCATTAAAGAAAATATTAATATGAAATTTGAAATTAAAAAAATGTTTAAACTTTATTAAACAATAAGAAAATATGTCTCATATTTAATTCAAAATAAATTTACTTTTTACACGAAAAATCAAGATTTAAAAGTTCAAATATAAGCTTTTGAGACATAAATTATTAAAATAAGAAAATATGTCTAAAAACAATTATCTTTTAATTCAAAATAAATTTATTTTTTACATAAATAAAAGAAAACATGTCTCAAAATAATTATCATTTAATTCAAGATTTGAAAATTCAAATATAAGATTTTGAGACATAAATAATTAAAATAAGAAAATATATTTAAAAATAATTATCTTTTAATTCAAAATAAATTTACTTTATCCATGAGTAAAAAATACATTTATCAAGATCTGAAAATTTAAACATAAATTTTTAAGACATAAATGATCAAAATAAGAAAACATGTCTAAAGACAATCCACCTTTAATTCAAAATAAATTTACTTTTTGTACCCGCTTTTAATTCAAAATAAATTTACATTTTATATGAATAAAAAATATATTTATATCATAAAAATATTTTTTTTATCATCGAAATCATATTTACTTACTCTTGAACTTAACATACGTATTGGATAAAATTACACCTAATTGATAAAATTAAAATGATTGGATTAAATTATAAATTCGTGAAAAGATTTGAATTTTTTTTAACTATTAGCCCTACGAGTAAAAGGTCAAATTTGTAACCCAAAAATGTTACATTTTTCTTTATTTTGAATAATATTTTAAAATAATTTTTTAATATTGTTATGGTAAAAATCACTAAAATATCTAAAGGCTTGAATAACTAGTACGATTATATAAATTAGTGTGAGTTTATAATTTATGAGATAAATTTATTGAATTTATACGTGAAATGACAGTCCAAGCTGTGGGGAAATTCTATGATCCCAAACTGTCATAAAATTATGTTTAAATATTAATTTTTAGAAGCCACTTTTTTGGATCCAAAGAAACAGAGTACTTGCACCCATCATCTCAGTGTAAAAAGGGATATGCTTTTACGGACGTTTGATGTAACTGAATCGACGGCAGTGATTTGATCTGCCTTATCTCTCCTCCTGTTTTGAAGTGTAATGTCAACCAGGGGAATCTTCGGATAGGATACAAAAGGAAATGAACAAAAAAAAGCTTTTTTGGTGGGTCCCACCCCCGTGATTCCGACCTAGAATACATTCTCCAAAACAAATTATTACTTTACTTAATATTATTTACTCCACGATATTTGTACATTTTATAGATTTATAAAATTATCAATACATCTTTAAAAGATAAATTACATTCTTAACTTTGTAACTTCAACTACATTTTTTTTTACTTTACCGTTATTTTATAAATTTTAGTTATTTCGATTATTTTCTATCTTTTCTTCTCATATACTAAATTAATTAAGATTCGATTATTCGTTAATTTTTTTCTTCAATTCGATCGGTGATGGTTAACTCGTCAAACTCACCTTAAGAAGAGAAAAGGAGATCGATAAAATATCAAATTCTAGTTAGTTCACAAAACAAAATAGGAGAATAAAGGGGAAGAGAGTAAAATAAGAGAATTTTTTTATCACATTAATAATTTTAACAATGATAATGGTGAAAGCATAATTAGATTTATAAAGTCATACGAGATCATTGTCATTATTTATATATGAGATTATAATTTTTGAGTAATATGATAGTGAGCATAATTTTTATAAAATAATGAAAACCTTTCAAATTAAGTAAAATATGTATTTATCATGAAGAGGTATATTAATTATAAAAAAACCCAAAATACCAAAGTAAATAAAATGGATGAATCAAACTAATTATGTTGTTTAATAGTGTGGGTAGGGAGTTAATTATTATATTTATGCCCACCCACTTTGAAAAGGGTTGTGGGGGTCCAAACATTAGAAGAAGAAGCTCTCATCGGTTCACTGCTTTAGCTTACATAAGCTTTCACTTTGTGGAAAACTTAGTGTATGGTCAAATCCACCTTTTCATCAAAGGAGTTGGCCCTTCGGCATTGGCATTGGCATTGGCAATGGCTTTGGCTTTGCATAATGGAAAGAGAGGGGGATAATGATTTCCAACCTTTTCTTGGTATCTTTAACGCTGTGCTTGATGATCAACAAATGGAAAAAGGAAAGGAGAGAGTATATAAGAGAAGGGGCGGGGGGCACTAAAAGTGAATTCTATTGAGTGTGTACGTGTTTTTTTACTAAGTAATTAGACATTAAAGAAAAATAGTCTAATCTCAAACATTACAATATAGTATATATCCAGCCTCCAAAGCTTGAGAATCAACATAGCCTTCCATAAAAGAATAAAAAAAAGTAAAAGTATCTATAAAGCTATTACTATCACAAC
This sequence comes from Diospyros lotus, assembly GCF_014633365.1. Lineage (NCBI taxonomy): Eukaryota > Viridiplantae > Streptophyta > Magnoliopsida > Ericales > Ebenaceae > Diospyros > Diospyros lotus. Next base: position 4,763,798 of record NC_068341.1, read on the forward strand.
ATTTTGTATTAAACACTACTAACTATCTTTGTCTATGACAGAACTGATATGTTGGAAACGTCGAATAAGCATGGGCCCATGTTTCTTCTCTCAAATTGTCTGCGTTGAGCAATTGTCTATGATTCTATTATTTTAACTAAAATTTTATTTATTAAATTGTTATCCTATGAGAATAATTATGTGCAAATCAGTATTCAGTACTTATAATAACATATGCAAAAAGGAAACAAAGACATTGATACCAAATTTTTGAATAACGATATATAATATTACCAATTAAGATTGCTATGGTTGAGTTTTGTATTTTTTTTTTCATATAAAACTGATGATGCTATTCATTAAATTATTAGTTAATGAAAAGAAAGATATGTATTTTAATGGTCGTAATTAATTGAGATGCATATATATGCTATCACAACATAAAAGATGTATTGCAGTGTAGAAGGCTTTATCATGCTCATATAATTTATAAACTAGGGTAATGTTTGTTAAAATGAGTAAGATAAAATTGTATTAAGATAAAATTTGAATGTTTTTTGGATCAATATATGGAATGATTAAAATAAGAATGAAAAACATTTCAAAAAATTTATCAAAATATTAGTTAAATTTTTTGGAATACATTGAGGGACATATGGGTAACTTTTTTTTAATTTATAAAGTCTAATATAAATTTATTTAAAGGGTGATGAGATAAATTCATCAGGACAAACTTAGAGAGAAAGTCTCGTCAAATAAATTTAACAAATATAATTGAAAATAAATTATTCGTCCACCCTAATTAAACTTCTTCCTTATAGATCTTCAACCCATTCTACATGCTGATCTTATCAGATTAGGTTGTGACAAATCTATACAATATTATTAGCAAACATTTTAATGAAAATTGTGACGTAGTTACCTATATATATATATATGTATACATGTATAGTTAGCTAGATGCATTTAATTTCATTCATGCATGCATCATGCATCACCTAGCAAAAAATAAAATAAAATCTCTGCATGCATATATATCCATGTGCGTACGTAAATGTTCCCCAGAAATGTGGAGGGTATATATGCATGCATGCAACATAAACTTGGTGTTATAAAGTCTTTGAATGTATGGAACCCCAAAAGATTGTGGATCTGTTCGGTTATAAAAGAACATTTTTTTCTAATTTTGTTAAACAATCGTGATAAAAAAAATCAACCCCAGAGAATATAAATAGGACAAGCACAAAGCTAACTTGCGTTCTATATCCCTTCTCTTCTTATCCTTTTGCATAGTGGGAAGCTAAAGTTGACGGAGATGGCCATGATCCATTCGACCCGAACAAAGCCTGCAACCACATCGATCCATCTATCCTCAACTTACCATCAATATTCATTTGTTCTATTCACCGGCCACAACACAAACAATGGTACAAATTAGGATCCAACACGCCGTGCAGGCACCATCCATCTCGATCGGAGCACATCCTCGACCCATCTTTGTCACCTCGCGATTTTTCTAGTTTTGTGGAAGAATCTAGCTAGTGTTGCCTGTCGCCTCATTATATATGTACCACCAAGGACGGTTTGGCGTAGGCGTTGGTGGCTCCCTCTTCGCAACCCCGCGCGCGCACGGGCTCCATGACAACCTTAATTTCGCTTTTATCAATTACTACCATATATATATACAAAAAATTATATATATATACGTGCATGTATGTGCTTGAAGATTAAAGTCATAATATTTTTGGCTTTATCGATCTAGCTAGCTAGAGTGCGTGCAGCCATCAAATTAACCGTCCAAGAGATCGATGGAAAGGAAGAAGGATTTTTAGTGTGTTTTAATTATTTACTCGAACAAATTAAGATGATGGAATCATGATGACATATATAGTTGTGGGAATTGGGTTTGGAGCTAAGATATATGTCTCGATCAATCTGAATCAAATGCTTCCAGCCTTATTCCAAAAGAATCTTAAGGTTACCTCTCCAGTCCCATATTATTGTTAGCTTTTTTGGCAAGTTCTTGTTCGCTTTAATAATCTGCGAAGAAATTTCGCAGATATTATATATTCCTTCCCTTTGTTCTCTTTGCAGCTGTTGCATAAGCACAATCAATGTGGTCCGTACCCCTTGCGTACACAATTCCGCGATGGTGATGGCTTCGATCGGCCCATTACTTTATTAATGGAGTCTCCGCCTTGAGCTGAATAATTAACGAAATTTATTATTAATTTGCCAAGGGATCCATTGCAACTTGGTGATATCATACTTACATAATTTTATTATATATATATATATCACTCTCCAGGAAGAAAAACGCCAATGAATGACTCATAATTACAAAAATAGTATTGCTTTTATGATAAGGGAAATGTTTTCAAGCTCATAATTTATCCCAATACTCTTGCAAATTAGGCAATGATAGCAAGGATGCTTGTTCGTCAGAGAACTAAGGCAAGGTTGTCATTTAGTCCAAATTCGAGAAGGACACGTGGCAGACCCGTCCCAATAGAACGATTGACAATCCTAACCTTTACTCAACGAGAAGTACTTCACGGCATCCTCGGTCTCAACAATCACTCCGAAGTTCATGGAGATGGAGATTATCCCGAGCCTTTTAGAAACCGAACACCATATCCATTCCATTGAAGATCATGGCTCTACAAGAGACGAAATCTTTATCCCGAAAGTTCAAAAGGTGGTTTTTCCTTTGACACATTGGGGAGATCGTTAATTCAAAAGGAGATGTCTTATCTTAACAAGAGTGGGGAATCACTTTATAAATTGAAGCGACCATAATAGGTAAGGGGATTTTTTTCTTCAATTTCTACTAAATATTCCAGTTTTCATAACCCTATAAACTAATTTGAACATCAAAATGATCACGGGGAAAGCGAGTCCTCAACTCTTTTTACATGTACTTGATCTAAAACAAAAAAATATGATTAATTCTGCGACATCAATTTACTAGTAGCAATGCCTTAAATGGTTGTTATATATATCAATCTACTTTCATTTTAATGATTTTATTGGTACGTACGATCACAGTGCATAATCAGCCTTGATTGCTGGCATTAATCCCATGCATATATATATATATATATATATGTGTGAATATGATTGGCTTTGTCTGCTAATTAATTAAAGGATATGGATCGTATGATCATATGGGTACAGTGGAATCATGTTTGGCAAATTAAGCGAGAAAAAAATATATAAATGTTTGTGGAATATGAATCCAGCTAGCTAGCGCTCATGTGTATTCTGTGCACTGTCCAATCCATTCATGTCCAAAAATCAAAACCTAGAATGATGCCACTTTAGAGAGGACGGTTAATGAATCTTCACAATAACTAAAACACACAGAATAATTAAAATAAATTATCTCCCAATCAGTTACCATATATTTGATCGAAAACTATGGAGAATGTATTCCATCTTTTTTTCTGGATGGAATTTTGGACATGTCATATGAAGCAACACTCAAAAGAAAAAAAGCATAGAATTATTTATATATATGTCTCATCAATAGTTATATGTGGATAACAAAAAACATGGATCACTAAATTTTAATTTTTGTTAAGATTTAGTCCATCTTTTAATTTTTCATCAAATTCGATCTACTAATGAAAAATGACACGCCATATATTAATATAAACCCTAAAATTACTTGATGCTAAAATTAGCCTAAACCCTGCAATTAAGTAATTTTGTTTAAAAGAGTTTGATAAAAAAATTAAAAGAGATATTAAATTTTAACAAAAATTAGAGTTTAATGATTGTAATGTGTAATGATAAGAATTAAAATTAGTACAATAATCACTTTTGTTATAAAATACAAAATTCCAGAAGTAACAATGTAATTTAACCTAAAGATTGTATTAATTTGTGCATCAAAAGTAACCCAAATTAAGGAATAAATATAGCTAGGGAAACAAATTAATGGAGGCTGCATTTAGTATAATAACCTTGTGGTTAGTAGCTAGCTAGCAACCATGCAATAATATTATTCAAAGAAGTGTGCCACTCAAATGAATTTTGTAATGAAGGAATATATTAGGGGCTTGTATATTCCACTTAATCCATGTTTATCAGCATATTTATCACCTAGCTAGCTTAGACTAGACAGTGCTAACATAAGAAAGTTCTGTGAAGAAAATTTACCCTGCTTTGAACAACTTTCCTAGTTTGAAGAAAATGGCATTTTATCATGATAACAATATTCCTCAAGAAGATATAATAATCATCAATTAATATATATATATATATATGCTTACATATTGCTTTATTAATTCACTAACATAATTGATGGGACTTTATATATTTTAAGAAACCATCTTCTTTCTTTTTTTCCATGGTAAACCCTTTCATGCTTGAAATTAATGCACATTTAAGTCAAATTTTTAAAATAAAAAATAAAATAATTGTGCAGAATCAAGAATCAGTCAATTTTGAGAGCCTGTTTGATGACAATATAGTAGAACTGCGCGCCTGCTTTAGTTATTCGGGCCCAATTAGCCCAGAACTTAAGTAACTGGGCCGTGGGCATAGGCTTACTTAGCTTCACCGCCTTCTCTATTGGGCCTCGATTATGATGGACCCTTTGGCCCAGAAACCCAAATGCATTGGCCTTTTTCGCTCGCAAATTGAACCGGAGGCTGGAGCCACAGTTACAGCGGCGGAACTCATCGCCATACGCTTGAAGATTAGGGTTTGGAATGGCTCTGTTTTGGCCACCTTCTGCATCCTTGATTTCATGCATTCGGTTGGGCAGAAATTCCAGAATCTCCAAGCCCTTTTCTTCTGAAGCTGTGGTTTCAATATTACCTATCTTTAAGATTTCAGAAATACCAAGTTCTTCATCTCCCAATTTCTTAAACCCTAACCCGTTTCTTCAGAGTCTCCATTGTTGCGCCAACTCGAGCTCCTCAGTTGAGCCCGCTAAATCTCCTTTCACGATAGTCTTCGTAAAAGGTAAGCAATTCTATCGTTGCTCTGCCTCCATGTCATTGTTCTTTTCACGCTCTGTTGCTTGCCAATGATTATTATCTCATCGCATTTTAAATCTTGATTTTTGGAACTCAATTGTATACATTCTTAACCTCATAAATATTCTGGTTCTGGATAAAATATTAATGTAATTGTGATACCATGCTATAGTGCAGATGTGGTATCACAGCCTAATCATATGAAAGCATTTAATTAGATCGTAAGTACATTGCAATTGGTTTTAGTATTATAAATTTGAAAATGGCAGATCAGATGGCGAAGATAAACCCTCTTTTAATTTTTAAATTTGCATACCACCACCGACTGCCATGCGTTCACGTTCTATATGATTGTGATTCCACCTAATGTCACAGTTAAATAAATGTCTTCCTTTTGTCTTGACTTTGGAAACAAACTTTTTTGTCAATATAGAGAAGAATGTTGGTGTGCACAAAGAGGTTTTTGATAGCCTTCATACTGTGAACTATGATTTATTGTTGCAGGGCTTCCAAAAGCAACATCTGAGGGAACGTTGAAGACGGCATTTTCACAGTTCGGGGAAGTTAGCCGTGGTGAATTTTCGCTTTCTTATACTTTCTTCCTTTTGTCCTCAATGGGTCTTCAAGAATGAAGAACTAATCATGAAATTGATGATACACAAGTTTCTTGGTTCATCACTTTGTAATTGATTTAACCGTTAGCTGCAATCTTGCAGTTAAAGTCATAACTGATAAAAAGAGTAAGCAGTCTTTGGGATTTGCCTACATATGGTTTGCGAGCGAGGAGGCTGCCCAAACAGCTGTTAGAGAGATGAATGGAAAGGTATGCAGCTCGAATTCACTATTTAAAAACTGACCAAAAAAGAAGATTTTCTTACCTTTATTGTCGTTGGCTGTTCAGTTTTTTGATGGCAGGTTTGTTTTGGTTACAATTGCGAAGCCTGGATCTTGCACGACCCAAGTAAAGGCACGACCATACAAGTTCTAGCCTAAATAATCCATAGCTTTCCTTGAATTCTTTGCTCCCTCCATGGAATACTACAAAACAGTAAATTTGGTTAGAACATTCACTGGTGGGGTTGAACGTTTCGGCTAGCATGGCTTGCAAGTAAGAAGAATGCTTCTTGATTGCTAGTGACAAGCTGACTGTGAACCTCGCTCGTATACATGAATAGCTGAATGCGGTTGCTCAAACAGTGTCCATGGCTGGTATACTTTGCAATTTGATGGGCTAAAATGAATTGCAATGAGTTATAGCTGGAATTTATCTGAGTATGAAGTAGGATTCCAATTCAGATTGTTTTACTCCGTGAAGCACAAATGGGTTCTGAGGGCTGGCTGGCTGGCTGGCCGGCCCCAACATTGGACATTTGGAGGAGCTTGTTACAAAATTCTTTAGTTCGACTAATATTAGCTTAGTGAAATTATGGCTTGTGATTTTTGTTGCGTATACTAATTTCAACTTTACTTGAGAGTTTAGAATGCTCTCAATAAGCAATGTAAGTTGCATCTCCATTGTTACCGTACCTTAAAACCTTGTAATTTTATTTTCTTGGACAAATAAATTACTTGGGCTAGTTTCCTCATCTTAGAGACTATTGTCTGTTTATTCAAATTTTGACATATTAATCACTGTCTTATCTAAAAGCTTACACCTGTAAGAAGAGCATAAATAAGAGTGTAAATGTGTAATTATATTTTTTATATTACTATTTTACCTCCGGAAAGCATATCTTGTTGGCAAATGTAATCTTGTTTTTTCTATCCAGAAGGTCAGTGTTTGGAATGTGAAAAGTGAAAAGTGAAAAGAGTCTTTTTGTTAAGGGAAATTCTATTTATAGTCTAGTGTTTTACAGTCATAAGATTAAAATAACTCTGAGTAAAAACTCATTTTTGTCATGTGTCTGTACCCACTTCTCTTTTCCTCTCATCGCCACCCTCCCCCACTCTCTTCTTCGTTCGTCATCGTCACCGACGTACTTTCTTAATAGCGACGCGACTGCCATCATCTTCGTTTGGGTGCTTTTAGACTCGGCCACCATCATTTCCATTCATCATCGTTGGTCGCCCCATCCTTTATGTTGTCATTGCCAGTGGGAGCGACGCATAGCCATCTCGTACACAGCAAGCAGGCGCTGACAACTCACATGGAGAAGACGTTGGCCATGATAAGGAGAAGACAATAACAACAAGTGGGCGCTAGCGATTGTGAGGAATGCAACCACCTATCACCGACAACGAACATGGTCGCCATTATCGCACTCGAATCCTAGGGTTCGTGTACATTCAGGCGCCCCCAAACCCTTGAGGTTTGAGTGCGATGATGGTGGTTGTCGGTGGGAGCAACACAACCGTCAATGATGGGCAAGAATCGGAGATCGTCGGGGAAGCGATTGGAGAAGAAGATCGACAGCCATGCTTGAGGTGTTCAAAGTCGAACGCCGACCTTCAAGGGGGTTTCAAAGCCCCCGAACCCTGGGGTTTAGATGCGATGATGGCAACTGTGTTGGTCATTGCGATTGCGAGTGGGAGCGACGCAATCATTGGTGATGATGGGCGGTTGGATTCCTTCCTTGCAGTCGCTTGTTATTGTCGTCTTCTCCTTGTCATGACTGTCATCCTCTCTATGTTAGTTGCTGGTGCCTACTTATTGTGCGAGCGCGATGGTATGGGTATTTTTGAAAAATAATAGACGATAAGGGTGGGTGTGAAGAGCAAGTATAATATTTTAATGAAAAATGGGTGTGAATAGCAAAAGATGTCATTACAAATAGAATTTTCCTTTTGCTAAAAGAACAAGTGCAATACTCGTACAACAATGACTCTCACTAACCCGCAGGCAGGGGTACAAACTCTTGAGCATTCTAGTCCGCTGCATAACCCAATGAGTATGGGGAGGACATCAACTTTGCCTATGCCTACCATGTATAATTTTTTTAGCTTGTTGCTTGGAGGATCTGTTCTGAATCTTCGGGCGTCATGCTTGCACTTGTTCTAGGGGGACAAAAGCAACTGAACAAAAGTCAATAGGGTAGGGGCAACCCAGATGAATTGTGGCATACTTTATTGTTCAAGAAAATTAAGCACCTGCTGCATACAGAGAAGTCTAATAAAATAAATCACAAACACAAAAGCAAAAACAAAAACGGGTTCATGTAACATTCTTTTATTAAAAAATTATTCAAAATTTTTAACAGTTGAAAAGTTACTCTTTTAAGATCAAAGCATGACCCATCTTTTTTGTGGAAAAGAAAAAAAGAGAGGATAAATGACCTTTTCATTTCGGAAAAAGTAAGATATTATATATATACGTATGTATGTATGTATTCAATTACTAAAGCGTACGGTCCTCTTGTTGGCCAGTACAAGAGCGAGACAAGCTGAGACGGTAAGAGAGAAGGGAAGAGACGACCAGAAGGCTGAATCTGGAAACTAGAGACGATGCACACGTTAAACATGGTGGCGTTCACGGCGGCCGCCGCGACAGGGCTGGCGGCGTTGGAGGCGGAGCAATCGGGAGGCATAGCGTTCGGATCGGTGTGGTTTTTCATCTATGCCGGCGTATCCTGCGTGCTCGTCCTCTTCGCCGGCATAATGTCCGGCCTCACTCTCGGACTCATGTCCCTCGGCCTCGTTGACCTCGAGATTCTCCAGCGCAGTGGCACCTCCACCGAGAAGAAGCAAGCAGGTCCTCCAATTCTCCCCCAATTCTCTCTACATACGTTATTCATCTGTGATCTATGTATTATATAAGTATTTATCTGCGATGTCTTTTTGGAATTTTCCAGATCCAAAGAAGGCGTGCATGATGAGTGAATTGTTTTTGAATTGAGAAGGAAGAGAAAGCTTGAAACATGTGCTCGATTTGGAAAAAAACTAATCGCTTTTTAAGTTGTTCAAGTAATTTAGATTTGAATGAATTAAGGACGACATGCATGAGTTGTGGATTAAGTTGTTCAAGTAATTATAACTTCTTGTTGAACTGGAGAAGACATGCATGGGTAGAGACATGAATGATGTACTTGGATAATGGGGATATATAGTGATGCTTCCGCAAGAAAGTAAACCTTTATTTTATTCAGTTGATTTAAACTATATGTAGTAAGTATGATTTCTGATGCATTGTAACGTTGTTGTATTTGGAGCTAGAACTTCTGGAGGGGAAAAAAGAGGAAATGGAAAAGGTAGGAAAAGTAAGGGAAGGAAATCAAGCTAAATAATCTGCTTTTTGCTTTTAGAATATGTCAATATGAGAAGAAAATTATAAGTATTTGTTGAAAAGGAAGAATCATTTTTTGGTTTCATTACCATTAAAATAGTCGTTAAGCTATTCCTTTTCTGTTCATTTCTGTTTTCCTCAATAAATCATAGTTCAAAACATATCATTGATGAAATGCCGATCTAAATACACAAATGCTTCAATATGCATTCAAGAATGGCAATTGGAGGAACTCAAAGTTACTGTTTAAGTTCTGATTTCTTTTAGTTTGTTTCAATGAATGTTGTTTTCATTGATAAACAAGGCTGAAGTCATTCCTATTATCCTATACAAAATGTTTGAATGCATATAGATGAATGGCAATGGGAGGAACTCACAGTGAATGTTTAAGTCTTAGTTTTTGAGTTTGCTTCTATGGATGTTGTTTTAATTGAGGAAACAAGGCCAAAGATTATTCTGGAATTTTTTGAATACCGCATTCTATCAAACTGAATCTGAGCAGTAAAATTCCATGCCCTGAACATCTGAAGGATACAAACATAAGACAATACCATCTCGAGAAATTTCAGTTCTTTAATGAAGATCTGTCCGGGCACTGTGATGTAATTTTGGGAGATTGATGGGTGCTAGTGTGAGAAGGTTTACAAAGTAATATGCAGTTTTTGCATTCTCACTTTGAGCATCTATGCTGAAATAAAAAATGGAATATTTCTTACTTTTACATGATTTTCTTAACAAAAAAGTACGACGATACTGAATTCATGACCCAATCTTAAATCAATAGTCTTAAATTGGTCTTGAGTAAATTATTTGGTCCTATAAATCCAAGAGTCATCTTCAGCAAGCACGTTTAGGCAGAACTTGTGATGTTAGCAGTGGAATGAAAGCCAATTCAAAACCTTGGAGTGGGTACAGGCTAGGAAAATGTTTAAGAGTGACTTGGTTAAAATTGAGATATAATATTTGTGACCTAGTGAGGATGCCATAAATTAAAGGAGGGGAGTATGTCAAGACCTTATCCCACATAGATTGTCTATGGGGGAGGTCTTTGGCATATTACTTGGTCCTATGAACCCAAGAATTTTCTTTAGCTAACACTTTTGGTGAGGACTTGTACTGTTACATTGAAGTTTTGTTTTGCTTTGGCTGCTAGAAAAGTGTTTCTTTTTGCATCAAGTACACCCAAACATATGCTCACATGATACTCTATTTTTTATTAAAAATAAGATTAAAATTCCACAATATCACATTGTAGAGAACATTATGTCATAACCCCAAGGATATAATAGTAATTTAGCAGTAGTTATTTATTTTTTAGTTGTATTTTCTGTTTTACTTTGTAACAAAATTACTTACCTAGGAGAAATAGCTATATAATACTACAAGAGCTATAAAGAAATCATGATGTGAAATATATCAAATTCAGATTTCTGATTTTCTCTCTCCAAGTTCTCTCCCTCTTGGATCTGACTGCTCTTCCCTCCCTCAGCTTCTCTTCTTCTCTTCTCTCTCTCCTTCTGAGTTCTATCTCTCTTGCCTCCTTTGATTTCCCTCTTTGATGTCTCTATTCTTGCCTCTCAATTCTTTGTTTTCTCTCTCAATTCTGTTTGTTATCTCTCTCTGTGTTATAACTTTCTTGATTTCTTCCAATTTCCATTCTAAACCCTAGGTTCATGACACATTATTGTCAAATAATGTACAAGAGTCAAATTGTAGATGCTTACATTCATTGAAGGTCAACATTACATGAGGTTTAGTTTTGAGCAAGTAGAGACAATGCTTGTGATACTACTTTCAGTATTATCAGGATTATTACTAGTATTGTGATTTTGTTTTGGAAGGCTTTTGTGCCATGTTAATATTTTGGCTTACATCATGTTAGTTTTCTGTATACAGCTGCTATTCTTCCAGTTGTCCAGAAACAGCACCAGCTTCTTGTGACCCTGCTCCTGTGCAATGCATGTGCTATGGAGGTGAGTTTAATGGAGTTGCTGCTTTAGTAAATATGTGGTGTTTTTACTTGACTATCTAATGGAAATTGGTATGCCTACAGTACCAGCCCCTAGTTCCTGTAAAGGATAATGGAGGGCATAAGGTGGAGATACGTCTAGCCTTTAGCATTATTTCGCAAAATAACTGTCTCAAACTAAAAATGGCATTCTTAAACTTGGAATCCTGAGATTTTAACATTAATTGGCAATGCATGAAAGATGGTTTTATTCATGCTCGAAATCTTATGCATGCTCATGCACAGTGTTATTAAAAGCCCTGCACTAAGACGCAAAAGAGTGTTGGAACCTAAGATGCAAGGCGCAAGGCGAGGCGTGGGCCTGATGGAACTAGACTCATGCTACTAAAAAAAATTGAAAAATATATATCTTAGTTGAAGAATAAGGTATAAAATAAGTCCTAATTCCAAATAAAAAATTCAACATATATTAATGAAAAGAAAAATAAAAAATGCCAAAAGATGCAATTTAAAAGCTTTTAAGTCAACTTAAATTAAATCTTAAACAATTTATAGGTCTTAAATCTTAATGAAGATTAACTAATTATGCATTTTAAATAATCTAAAAATCATCCTCATCATCAAGATCAAACATTTCCATATTTTCATCATTAGAAGCATCATCTCTAATATCCTCTTCTTCCACATCATCTCCCTCTCCATCTTTCATCAAGTTCAAATTCAATTGGAGCATTTGAAGTAGTAGCCTTTTTACTCATTGTCAAATTTGTAGTTGAAGCAATAAATATAAACCCTAAATAGTAAAAAAATTAAATAAAGTAATAAACAGTAAAATAAAAACTGTAAAAAGCAGTTAAAAAAGTTTGGGCGCCCCTAAGCCTAAGGCACCTTGGGCCTAGGCGCACCTTGCTGGTGTTCTCTCGCCTAGAAGTATTCCTAGGGCTCAAGGAGCGCGCCTTTAATAACATTGTTCATGCAATAAAAAATAAGAATGTATTCATTATTGGTCATTATGGAGAGGGAGGGAGGTAGGGAGTCAAGGTTATTCCAGTGTAGATTAAGTTGGTTACTATTGTTCAAAATATGATGAAAACTATTTTTAGAAGAGTCAAAAGGACAAAATGTTAAACCAAAAAGAGCCATTGAGGTGTCAAGCCAAGAGATCTTGATACAAGACTCTACATATACTTCTTAATGAAGATTGAATATATATATATATATACACACACACACACACAAAAAAAAAAAAAAAAAGGGAGTCAATTGAATAAGGTCAAAGTATATAGAAAATTGTACCATTGACTTGATACAAAAGATGGGAATATATATATATGTGTGTGTGTGTGTAAATAAATAAAATTTGGCTAAAGAAAGAAGGAAAAGGTATTTGAGTTAAGTGAAGTGCATAAAATCAAAAGGTGTTGGTAAATGAGGGGATGATCAAAGAGAGATTAAAGAGTATTTCTTAAAACTATTCAGTGAATGTAGAGAGACCAATGTTATGTTAGGACATCTTGGTAATTTTGGGAAGGTACAAAATTTATAGATGTATTTATCCGAATAAAGTGAAATAAGTTATAAACAAGATGAAGAATGATATCCATGCAAAAGAACAATGTGGCAAAATTTTATGAATGCCTCTCGGATGTAACCCTCTAGTGAGGGAATAATAAGATAAAATTCTAACACCATCTTCGTATGGGGAAATTTCTTGATATGATAGTGAACGAAGACAATTTATATGTCATGTTCCATCACACAGTTGATATTGTGAAAAAACAAAAAAACAATCTGTACAACAAAGAAACATGAGTTTAGCTTGATCACTCTATAATTTTCACAACTTTGAATATGTCTTTTATTCTTATAAATGGGTTGTCTAAACTTCACAAGCATCTTTGATTTAAGGATCATGAGTAACACTCAAAAAGGGAGGAGTTTTAAATGAAAAACTGTGTTTTCTTTAAAATGTAATAAAGGTACCTTGTCCTGCTGACAGATGACAAATGGACATTGATCTTAAAGTGTCCTAATAAGTAATAACTCTTTAATTATTTGGACTGGACACCTGAAGGTAGCATGTGTGCATTGTGGGAAAGCAAACACCCATTGCTTGACATACACATGAAACACATTGAAAGCATATAATTGAAAACTTGGAATATAATGGGAAAGCAAGAAAAAAGGAATTTATGCCAATTAATTTCTTTTCTTTTCAAATTTTTATTTTAGAAGTCTAAACCAAGACTTGGAATTTGTTTGTTAATTGAGCTCTCTAAAATAAATGCCAGGTGTTTCTTGGGTTGCACATCTTTCTCAATATATTGGATGTGGGAAAATATTTTTTTTTAATATGTATAACGTGTTGTAATTATATTTGCTGTGTAAAGCATCAGGAAATTATTAGTGTTTTAGTGTATACTCATAAATTGTATATTTGTATTCTAATTCTCTTGAAAATATTGCTTAATGTATTCTTGTTGTTTGGTGTTTTTGTAATATGTTTGTATTTGTGTATTTTGTGTCTGATTTAAGGGATTTCATCTGTGGGTATTCTCTAACTTGACTGAAGAGATGTCTTAAATAAATGTCCTTAATGGAACTATATGTTTTATGTTTATTTGAAATATTATGTTATACTGGTTTATTTGGAATAATGTTGGAGTAACTCCTAATGAAAATAAGATGTGTGAGATGTGATTAAAATCATGTCATCATTTGAGAAGAAGACTAATAGATGCCCCTATGAGAGTGGATATAATGGAAAAATTGATAGCAAAAGAGGTAGGGGAAGACCAAGAAAAACTTGATTGGAAATTCTTAAGGCGTTACTTGGGTTATAATGGGCTTACTGAAGATATGGTCACTGGTAGAGATGATTGGCAAGCTAGAATTCATGTAGCTAACCCCGCCTAGAGGGATAAGACTTGGTGTATTGTTATGTACTAAAATTATACTGGTTTGTTCATGTACAAGTAAAGTTTACTGACATTGTTATGCTTTGTTTCTTTCAATCTACAGGCCCTTCCCATATACCTGGATAAGCTATTCAATCAATATGTTGCTATTTTGCTCTCTGTGACCTTTGTTCTAGCTTTTGGAGAGGTATGTTGCACTTAAATGCTATACTAAATCATTCTTTGTGAACAAAGAATGGATGGTTTTTGATCATCATGTTTACCCTTTTCTTTACAGGTGATTCCACAAGCAACGTGTGCCAGATATGGACTTGCTGTAGGCGCAAATTTTGTTTGGCTTGTGCGCATTTTAATGATAATTTGCTATCCAATTGCTTATCCTATTGGAAAAGTAAGTTGTATGATATGTTTATTGCTAATAGTTGAACAGACATTGGTTTATGCTAAACTTACAGGGATAAACCCCTAACCCCAGGGATGACAGATCAGAGAGGTGGGCTTTTTTTTTTTCTCAGGAGGTGGTGGAGAGGATAAAAGAAAATGATAAGACAATGAACCGTTAGTTATTTTGTTAAACAATTTAACAGTTTCAGAAACAAGTTTTAAGTAGTCTAGATGTATTATATGACATGTTCTGACTGAAGTGTAACAAGTGATTGTCTCTGGGGCATCACATGACCATGGAGATGGGATGGGAATCTAATAAATGGAAATTATTCTGTCCTCAAGCGAAGATCCTAGCTTGCCTAATGGGCACCCACCATATGTTAGAAGGTTGTCTGGAGGGCAGATAATTTCCATATATGATGGAAACCTTTTTCCATGTTCATTATTAGGAAATGTCTTAATGATTTGCCTTAATGACACTGACAGAATGATTCTTAACATCTGTCTATTCTTGGCCATTGAATTTCCATGTGGTCTCCCTATAATTTTTTGCAACTTTATGCGTATCAAAAATCAATTAAAATATAGATTGGCATCCATTGGAATGGTAAGTTAATGAATCCTTCCTCACTTCTTATTGTGGTAATATGTGCAAGTTATATTCTACTGAACTATTTAATAATTTATTTTTTTCTTTAGCTCAATGCCTTTTGTCATTCCAGGTTCTAGATTGTGTATTGGGACATAATGAAGCACTATTTAGACGGGCTCAGTTGAAAGCTCTTGTCTCCATCCATGGCCAGGAGGTAAACTGGACTTTGTAAATAGATGACACTTTTACAAAAAGATTCAGTGAAAAACTACCTGTTAGTGCCATGAAGGTTCCTTGATTCTCCTTTATACCATAATATGATTCTATTTTCATGTCTAGGCTGGCAAGGGTGGTGAATTGACACATGATGAGACAACAATTATTAGTGGAGCACTAGATTTAACTGAGAAGGTATGATGTGTAAACTGTTACTTTGAAGTCTGTCAATCAACTATCTATTTGCCCGTCCACAACTCCATGCATGACCCTCAAGTTCCAGCATTATGGTACCTTGCGTAGTAGGACGTAGGAACTGCAGCAGTTGAAACAATGGGAAAAAATCATGATCCTCTTGTTAGTATCATGTTCCATTTCTTTTCACCTCGAGAAGGATAAATGTACTTTGAATACTGCATTAACAAAATTGATCCTTGGTACTGTTAGTTCTTTTTTTGTTATCAAGTGTCAAGAGAAGTTCAAGGGATGTTCCTGGTGATTATTTGAACGTGGAGCTTTCTCAACTAATTTGTTTCCAAGTTTTGGTTATGCAGCTTTACTAAATACTGTCATTGTCTTTTATTGTAAATATTATTTCATTATCCCTTCCTGCTTTCCATTGTGCAATTTGTCCACATGTTCAAAATATGCCTCTATGTAATTCAGGCACCTTATAACAAATTAAAGGGCAAATAGCAAAAAAAAACTCAAAGCTTTTCACAAATTTGCAAATTTATCCAAATGTTTCAATTTTGGCAATTGTATCCCAATTGGCTTAATTGGTTGCAATTTTATCCAACACTTGAAATCAATTTAGGAGGCATGTGTCATTACCGACGTGTCATGCCACTTGTCATAAAAGAAATATGAGTGGGACCCACATGTACACACATGAAAAAAAATAAAAAATAAAATTGTACATGTGGATCCCACTCTTATATTTTTTTATGACAGGTGGCTTGCCACATCAGCAATGACACACGCTTCTCAAATTGATTTCAGGTGTTGGATAAAATTGTACCCAATTGAACCAATTGGGATACAATTACAAAAATTGAAACATTTGGATAAATTTGTAAATTTGCGAAAAGTTTGGGGTTTTTTTCGCTATTTGCCCCAAATTAAATCAACTGAATCCTGGAAATGGTGAAGTGCAGAGTTGATGGTTTATTTGTTCTATGCTGGTTTATTTGTTCTATGCTCCCGAAATAAGTTTGAAGTCTTTTAAGCTTCCTTTCTCTATTTTCATAATGCTCATTCCTATATTAAGATCTTGAAAAGTGATGTAATTGCTGGCAGAATCTCAACCCTTTTACCTTTTGAACAGACTGCTGAGGAGGCTATGACACCCATTGAGTCTACATTTTCCTTGGATGTGAACTCAAAATTGGACTGGTTAGTGCTGTCCCTAATTATTTGTGGTCTGCTTACGACCCGTGTCTCCATGTGTCTTTTCTATGTGTTCATTTCTTGTCAGTATGAAGTAAATTCTAGTCTACAGATACATGTAGATTTCTTATTCCCCCCCCCCCCCCCCCCCCTTTCTCTCTCTCTAATTAACATCTCAGGGAAGCAATGGGAAAAATTCTTGCTCGAGGTCATAGTCGAGTTCCTGTTTATACTGGAAACCCAAAAAATATAATCGGACTTTTACTGGTTGGTATCATAACCTAAAACTAGCTGTGGTTTTAACATGTTTAAGTATTAGTATCTTATATTTTTCTGATTTTCTACCTTGGTTGAAATTAGGTGAAAAGTCTTCTTACAGTACGACCTGAAACAGAGACCCCTGTCAGTGCTGTTTCCATTCGGAGAATCCCACGGTACATTTATTAATTAGGCATGCTTTTCTGTCATTTATCAGGACTTAATATATTGAAATTGATTCATATGCTGAATTTTGTCCCAGGGTTCCTGCTGATATGCCCCTGTATGACATATTGAATGAATTCCAAAAGGGAAGCAGTCATATGGCAGCTGTAGTGAAAACTAAAGGGAAAAACAGAAACCCCCCATCAAGTCTCTGCAAAGAGAAACCTGAAGAGAGCAAAGTCAACAGTGGGGACTCTCAATTGACTACTCCTCTTCTATCAAAGCCTGATGACAGGCCAGAAAATGTTGTTGTTGACATTGAAAAGGCCTCAAGGCCATCCACCATAAGCAGGCAAACATTTTCTCAACAAAATGATGCTTCCACAAATGGATTGCCTCGTATGTCGGATGATATTGAAGATGGTGAAGTGATTGGGATCATCACCTTGGAAGATGTCTTTGAAGAGCTTCTGCAGGTTATTTCTGCACTGCATTGATCTCATATAGTCCAGGTGTGACCTCTTCAGTTAACCATGAAGTATACATTGATGGGTTTTTTTTTTTTACTATGCAGGAGGAGATCGTAGATGAGACAGATGAATTCGTTGATGTACATAAAAGGTACTTGAGCCTATGAGCATATAGTTTGAAGTTCCACTGTTGGAGAAAAAGAAAAAGGAAAAGAATTATGAGACATCCTTTCTACTTTGCAGGATACGCGTGGCTGCAGCTGCAGCTGCATCTTCAGTGGCACGTGCCCCATCAATTCGAAGGTTAACTGGCAATAAAGGAGCGGTAAGTGCATTATCGTACGATTTTTGTTATCTGGTTTCCCTTGTGGACTTCTGCTGAGCAGCTGGATAAGCAGCAAACAACTTAGGTGGTGTTTTCTTTGTGTTTGAATTTATTTTGAATTTTGTGTTTTGAGTGTCTGTTTTGAGATTTTTGAAATCACGCTCTTTTTGTCATTCTGAAAAACTGTTTCTTAAAACAGAAAACTAGAAAACGAGTTTATTTTGAAATTTTGAGAAAATTTATTTAAAAATTTTTTATTTAATAAATTTGATTCAAAGTTGTAAATATTTATTAACAAATTATAAATTTAATTCAAAAAGTTTAAAATATAATACAAAAAATAATTGATAATCTAATCATATATAATACATTAAAATTACAAAGTGCTTTCTAAAATTCTTTTTAATTTAACTCTAACTATTAATTTCATGATAAATTTATTTTTACCTACAAATTAAAATCTGAAATTAATTTTGAGATTTAAATTACCCATAACATAAATATTAAAAAAAATTATAAATCATAAAATAGAAAAATATTGATGTATCCAAAATTTTAAAAATATAATTGAAAAGAAAAATTAAAGCAAAAAACCATTTGGGCATGGAGAAGGCAGTGGTGGATAGAAGAAATGGCAAAAGAGTAGAAGAAAGAAGGAAGAAATGGCAGAAGGGCAAGAGAAAGAAACAACCAGCGGTGGCGGATCTGGGCATGGCGGGCGGTGGCAATGGTAGTGGTGGGTGTGGATGGCGGATCTAGAAGAGAGAACGACGTAGGCGAATGGCAAGGCAAATCTGTAAGAGATAACGGCGTAGGCGAACGACGTGCGGCGATGGTGTAGGCAAACGATGTAGGCGGTGGAAGGCGCTGCAATGGCCAACAAGGAAGAGAGGGAGTTTGGAAGGGAGGAGGCGGTGACGGAGAAGATGGCGGGGGGCAGTCGCGGTGTTTGGTTGAGGCTTGAGAGAGAGAGAGAAGAGATATGCGAGATTGGAGGGTCGGGGGGGGGGGGCTGCGTGCGTTTTTTGTATTTTCAGTGTTTTCAGTGTGTTTTCACTAAAAACACCCAAAACAACAAATGTTGTTGTGGGTTTTCTTTACAAATTTTTTTCTTGTTTTTGAAAATGCGTTTTTGAAAATAATAAAGAAAGCACAATTTCAGTGTTTTGAAAAACTCAAAACGAGTTGAAAATAGCAAAGAGAACAGGCCTTAGTGTCAAACCTATTTCTCCATACATGTATTTTCTTTATCCAAGTATAAACACAGAATTTGGAACTGAAGCAGACCCTCAAGAGGCCTAATTTGGTATGGGACTATTGAACATGTTTGAGGAGATTTCCTGATGTTTGAGATAATCGTGTTCTTTCTTTTGCTTAGTAAGAGAATTGGGTGTGATGATAATCATATATTTTTTTTCTATGTGGAGTTTTCTTCGTTGGGTTCATGTGCTTGAAATTTTGCAGGGAGGACAAAATAAGCCCGGACAAAGCCCAAAGAAGTCGACAGAGGAAGGCTCAAACTCAAACTCGACAAGGTGACAAGGGAGTCTTGGCTAGCCTCGTCTTCCTGTTCAGAACAAGAGATTAATACTGGAGGCAGTGTGATTCTTTGTGGTCTGGGCTTAGCATATTCTTCATGAACAAGAGGTGAATTCTGAATGCAGTTTGATTTGTCGTCTGTTATGCCCTATCCAGCCTGTGGGGGAGAGAGAGTTGTTTAGTGGTTTTGTGAGGAGGAGATGAAATAAAGCGCCTCCTAATCTAATGTAAATCTTTGAATAATCTCTTTTCCGTTAATATTTTTTCTACATCCGCTTCCATTCCAATTTCCAAACATCAACCTTTGAAGCTTCTCAGCTTTGCCCCCAAAACGTAGCATGAGTGAGGAGATTTTTATCTATCGCATCGTTTTTTTTTATTTTAATACAAATTCTTCCACGAAATTTTGTGTGGATCCGTGCATGGAAACTCAACAATGAGGAGGTGACATTAATGGCGCTTTGATTTGGTGAAACTCAAGAATGAGGTGATGAGTGGCCGGCCAACAGAATGCTTCTTTTTGACAACAGGGAATGCTTTCTTTTCGTTTGTGGAAGGAGGAGATAAGAAACTCCTTTAAATGTTCCTTCAAAAGTCCGTTGGGGGGCTCGCCAGTGGAATGGATTATGGATAGGACAGAACAGAACAGAACCTCGCTTTCCACTTTGTGCCAAATGTTCCTCCAAAACCCTTTTTGTCATTCAGAATGATTCTATACTTGAGCTGTTTGTATGGGGTAGTATCGTCTGAAACAATCAACTTCTTTTTCTATCCCTAAATTGACATGTTATGAAAATTCCAAACAAGTATTTTCGAGCATTTAAAAATAGATTTCATATTCTCAAAATTATTTAATTTAAATGCAAATCAAACAGCAATGGACAAGATAAATTGTGCAGGGATTACTATAAGAAAATTATTTTCCATTGTAAATTATTTTGGTAAAAAAAAAAACAAAAAGTTGGAAGTTTTGACAGAATTTAATTTGATAAAATATTAAAATTCGTCGTTTTGTGACTTTTGTCAATTGCCATACTTATCATAACCCATAATTTCCCAGTAAAGAGGGGAATAAGAAAAAGAGAAGTGCAAATACTTGATAACATGCGCCGCCGCCACCCATGACATGTCTAACATGCGCATCCAAGCCATTCCTCTCCTTCTTCTTCCCCAACGACAGCCAAGTCGAGAACTTGAAAGCGAGAGCGATTTTATTCACCCTATTAACGGGTGTCACCCTTACTATTTTTGTGAAGAAAAAAATAACAAAATAATAATAAAATATTATTTTATATCATGTCGTTACTTTTCACCTTCACAACAACAGAGAGTGATGGTCACCTCCTGAAAGGGGCGAACAAAATTGCACTCCCTGAAAGCTCCCCTCCTTTTGTACCTCCCTCCCTCTCTCTCTCTCTCTCTCTGCAAATCACCGATTTGCTTCCGCTCCCAGAACACGGAATCAGCTAGCATGCGCCATCAGCTCCTCTCCTCCTTCACCATGGCCCCAGCCTCCACCGCCACGATCTCAACCATCGCCCACCACCACAAGAAATCCATCCACCACCTCTCAAACCCTAACCCTAGCTCCCCCATCTCCACCACAACCTTTCATTGCTCTGCCTTCCCTTGCAAGAACTCCCCTCTAGCCACCCTCGACATCCTCATCTTCATCCTCGTCCTCTTCTCCGGCGCCTTCCTCGTCTCCTCCTACTTGTTCTACCTCTTTCATACCCTCTCTCTCCTCCTTCCCCCGCTCTCCCACCCCGCCACCCACTGCTTCATCCTCGCCTTCCTCTTCTTCTTCCTCCTCACTCTCGTCTTCCTCGAGATGAATTCGCGCTACAGGTCGCGCAAGTGCGAGAGGCCCAACTGCAAGGGGTTGAAGATGGCGATGGAATTCGATTTGCAGCTCCAGACGGAGGACTGCCTGCGATCGCCAGCCTCCGCGGCGGCGGTCAGGGAGGTCGATGAGTTGCCGTGGAAGGGAGGCAGCGAGGGGAATCCCGATTATGAGTGCTTGCGGGCAGAGCTGAGGAAGATTGCGCCGCCCAACGGCCGGGTGGTGCTCATGTTCTTCGCCAGGTGCGGATGCCCCGTTGCCAAGCTCGTGGGCTGGGGCCCTAAACGTGGTCGCCGGCATAAGAAGTGAGTTGAATCGTTTGATTAACTGCAATTGTTTTCTTTTTTTGTTGAAATTGAATACGTGATGTGTTATCATAATTTTATCGAATTGGATTGGTCACGAGTGTTGTTAAGTTCTGAATTTATAGCCCCTTTTAGGCTAGCGTTGGAGTTTTTAACCTAATTCGTGGCATCATCTGGATGATGAAAGCTGGAAATAATTTTAACTTGGAACTTAAGATTACTGGAGTAGCCGACCCCATGTAGTGGGATTCCGGCTTCATGTACGAATTGAACTTAAGATTACTGGGGGAGACAAATCATCATAGAAAAAGAGAAGAGTCGTCATCTTCTGCATGAGTCTTGGGCTTGAATTTGAGATTTCTGAGTTTCAGACCCTTTGTTCTGTCTCAAATTACATTTTATAAATCTATTTAATTATTGTCCATTTTCAGCAACAGACTGTACAGACCACATTGAACAAAGAACAAAACCTACACCAGAGAACAAAAAAATGTATCAGAATCAAGAAGGATTCAACTGCCTGTGGAGAACTCTACATGGACAATGTAAACATGACTAGACAGGGTGGGTACTAGAATGCAAACATGATGTAACGCTAATGCCATGATCCATTTTAGGGCTCTTGGTATTTTTAGCTGCCATTATGCCATAGTCATGCCATCCAGTGATTAATCGGAAGAAAATATATTATTTTGAGTGGTTTACCACTTTACCTTTTATGCTATATACTACTAAACCTAACAACAAGCAATCTAAGCAAACATACTCAAATGTCTGGAAGTTGTAGCAAAAGTAGTTACTTTAACGTATGTTGTCCATGTACTTCATGTGTTATATTGAGGACTATTATAAGCAGAGTGACACATGAATGCCACACCAGAGTCTGAGAGTTTGGTCATCATGGCTGTATTTAGTAAATACTATTCTATACTTTACTAGGACATAATGGTATTGAAGAACAGAAGGTAAGATTTCTCAAATTACATATTTTCTCAGATTGAGGTTAGGTTGCCATGCAATGGCTTGAATGCAGCTTGTGTTTCATCAGATAGTTTAGACTGGGTTGCAGGGTTAACCGTGATGGGAGTTGAAATAGGCTCTACAAGTCTTAACCTTAGATTTCAAAGATGCCATGGCTTTAGAACAGTGTTTAAAAAAGCGTGCTTAAGCTCGCTTTAAGTGCAAGGTGCGGCATGCTTGGTTTTTTTTTTGTGTGTGAAACTCAGCAACTTCAGCTGAACACACTTAGGTTGTGCTTTTGCTTGAGCTTCAAAGCGCAATAAAGCGCGCTTCAAAAATACGCTTGGATTTTTTTTTATCAAACAACATGAATGGTTGGATTTGTTTAAATTTTTGCTATGGTGTGGCTGCTTGTATGGAATCCTTTACCTAAAAAGCTATTTTTAGATCTTAGAAAGATCTAAATAAAATTATATATACATTTGTTTAAAAAAAAGAATAAGACTCAGCTGTATTTACTAACAAAAAATATTGAAAGGAACATGTAATTAAGTGTAAATTAGGAATTGCTAATTTATTCTTAATTGCTGTAAATTAAGGATTGATGGTTGATTCAGATTGCTGTAAATTAGAGATTGATGATTGATTCCAGATTACTGTAAATTAGGCATTGATTGATTGGGGATTGCTGTAAATTAAGGGTTGATTAATTGTAAATTATGAATAATTTTTTTTCCTTATTTTTCTATCTAATCCTCTGTATAAATCGTCTTAAAAGAAATAGAATGGGTTTTTTTGCTAAACTTTTACAAAAAACAAAAGAAGATTCAACAAAATAAAAAAATTAAAAATTAAAATAGAAGCCTTAGCATGTTTAGATCCTTTTAACCGAAAGTTCAGATCAGTTTGTTTTCCAAGTTCCATCAGGACCAACAGTAGACTAGATTGTATCCTTTTATATGTCCCCTATTTGTTTTTGGTATGGTTGCAAGAACTTATGAACGGGTATAAAATATACATAAAAAATGAAATCTCATCTTTTGTTAAATTGCAGCCTTCATTCTTATTCAGGTTTTTTTAGTGACTGCCGTTAGTTTATTTTTCATGCTTATAGAAGTTTATACTCTTTATTATATATATATGTGCTTCACTTTGCGGATAATTCACACCAAAAGTCACAAAACTTTGGTGTCTTTTGCAAAGTGGTCACTAAACTTCAATTGATTGTAAAATGATCACAAAACTTTCAATTTTTTTGTAATGTGATCACATTTGAGATTTTCTAGCATGCTCTCGCCAAAGTTGCTTTCATTCCGATGACGTGGCGTTGATGTGTCGATGACGTGACAATACAGTCACCAAAGTGCTGACGGTACAAAAAAACAACCAATAAAAATGTCACGTGTCAAAACCCAAATTCCCTTAAAACCCATTTCCTTCCCCCCTTTCTCTCTCTCTCTCTCTCTCTCTCTTTCTTTCTTTCTTTCTTCTCCTCGAGACTGCTGCCCTCCCTTCTTCAAATTTATTCCAAATTTAAAATTTTATCCAAATTTGTTTTTAATTTCATAAATAGATAAATACATATTTAATATTTAAAAAATAAAAAAAATCTTCTAATTTTACTACTTTATCTCATTTTTACCTGAACTAATTAAAAAAATACAACTAAAATTATAAAAAAAAGATTTCTTAAATATTAAGATTTCTTATATTTTTTTATTTAAATAAAAAATTAAATCTTAGATGAAGGAGGACTTAATTTTACTGATTTTGATTTTAATATGCATTTATTTATGAATTCAAGGAGGACGACTTAATATTTAAGAAATATTTTTTTTATAATTTTAGTTGTATTTTTCTAATTAGTTCAGGTAAAAATGAGATAAAGTAGTAAAATTAGAAGATTTTTTTATTTTTTAAATATTAAATATGTATTTATTTATTTATGAAATTAAAAACAAATTTGGAATAAATTTGAAGAAGGGAGGTCAGCAGTCTTGAGAAGAAAGAAAGAGAGAGAGAGAGAGAGAGAGAAAAGGGGGGAAGGAAATGGATTTTATGGGAATTTGGGTTTTGACACGTGGCATATTTTTATTGGTTATTTTTTTGTACAGTCAGCACTTTGGTGACTGTATTTGCCACGTTATCGACATATCAACACCATGTCATGGGAATGACAACAACTCCGGCTAGAACATGCTAGAAAGTCTCAAATGTGATCACATTACAAAAAATTTGAAAGTTTTGCGATCATTTTACAATCAATTGAAGTTTAGTGACCACTTTGCAAAAGAGACCAAAGTTTTGTGACTTTTAGTATGAATTACCCTTCACTTTGCTTATGCGTATGTTTCACTTTGTGCTTAAGCTCCATAGGCCTTCTGCACTTAGTGCTTTTCAAAACACTACTTTAGAATTTGAAAGAGCTTTTTAGGAGGACAATGATCAAAAGGAAGAAGAGCTATTTAGGTTATGCCATGTAATTAGACAGTGTGTTCCTATGGTATGTATTAAGCAAACGCTTCTCTTTCCAAAATCACCACACCTCCACCATTGATGATGCTAGGATGATTTTCCCCATTTCTGCCTCCATCATGATGATATTTTTTATCAATTATATGTCGGTTTAATGCATCATCTACTGTTCCAGTACCATTCTCCAGATCAATAACAGAGATGGCTCATTAATATTCTCTAACTTCTCTGTCGCCAAATAAACAAAAACATGTTGGTGGAAATTATACACTGTAGACCATATTCAAAGTAGTATTTGGAAAAACCATTCTTATGGGTTAGAGCAATGCATTACTTCAAAGACACATTAATCAACTAATTTCCTATAATTGACATTAAGTTGGTGTACTGAATCAATTGCATCTCATGTTTTACAATATACCCTAGTTACCTAATAAATCACATGGGACATGGGAGGAGGAGATGGATAGGAGTACCGAGTGGAATGGGCTCTCAAGGAGAGAACTAGTTTCATTAAGACACTTGCTCTTTTGGATAAGCAGACAAGACAAAACTTTGGTATTCTGAATAGGAGTATGTTGAGAACTTGGGGGGGGGGGGGGGGGGGGGGATTGCATATTTAAATGAGGATGTACTGAAATTTTTATTAAGAAATGTGTTGAAGTGACCAGGGAACACTTATTTTTGTGCATGCAACCCTCATATGATTGGTTCAGGACATGTCATTTGATCTTTGTGTGAAGTGATAAGATGTTAAACAGGAAAGCTCATCCTAACAAGGTAATGAATATTGCTTATATGCACCCTCACTTGTGCCAAACACACCACATAAGATAGGTCAAATTTATCCCTTGTAGGAAAAGAAATGATGCTTCTCATGATGCTAAGGGCCAGTTGGGTACCCAATTCGCTTTCAATATTTTGAAAATGAAAACAGAAAATAGTGTTTAATTGCTTGTTATTGTTTTGGAAAACTTTTGAAAGAATAATAACAAGAAAAAGGTTTGTTTACACTTCTCGTTTGGCTTTCACTTTCTTCCTTCTCCCTACCATGGCTTTCATTTTCACTTATTTATCTATCTATTGTATATTTATGGGGTGGCATTATTGTAACTTTTCGAGTGTGCTTTTATTTACAGGGGTCAGGCTCTAAATGGTGGAGATAGTCGCTGATCAATCATAAGACGAGGTCATCATAATGGGGTTTTAAAACACATACGTCTCTCCTTTTGACGCTCTGGATGACATTTGAATACGTGGCTCTCATGCATAAATGGTGGAGATAGTTGCTGATCATCGGCCATAAGATGATGCTGCCCATTATGCATATGTTGTTGCTACATTTGTATGTATCTGGTTGGTGTCTCACCTGGAAAACTTTTATGCTTAATTAGGACAATTCTTTTGGTCCTACAAATAGCATGCTATATTCTCCAACTTATTGTACACGCAACATTATCCTTACAACTCCTCCCATTTATGCGAGGAGAGGATATACCAGACGAGAACTAAATAAATAAATATAGAGTTGGCAGCATAATGGAGTAAGTATGATGTTAGGTAGCATGCCGAATTTGGTGTACTGTGGACTGTAGGTATGGTTTTATTACTTGGAACTGCATCAGATTTCTTTGGTGTCAAATTACAGTATTAGATATTTCAGCCATTACTTGTCTTTGGCTGGCATGGTTCTTCATATTGTGCTTCTTTAGCTGGTGCTATACCAATTTGTCTTTGTAGAGTACATTGTCAGGGTGACTTGACAGTGACATTTTTTTCCCGATATGTAATAATTAGTGAGCTGCATAATTCTATAAAACATGTATTGTCAAATTATTTCTCTTTTGTTTTTTTTTTTAAACATATATATTTAACTTTTTAGTATATTAGTTTTCTGCATTTCTGATAATATAATCGTTTTTTATTTTCTTTTTATGAAAAATAAAAATTAGAAAACAGTTTTCACGACCAGTCAAAGTCTCATGGAGTACTTCAACTCAAGGCTTAATTGTGACTTTTGTTCAAAGCTCGCATCTATGGGGCCGCCACTCACTTTAGGGGCATCTCAAGCCTAAGTAATCATCAATATTCTGAACCAAAATAGCTTTCATTTGGTCATTTAACATAGTTGGGCGAAGATCATTTTTCAAACCTTGTGAATCAGTTTCTGAAAGAAAATAGGTAACCTTATGTACTCTGAAAAAATGACCTGAACAGAAGAAAGTCAATAGAACTGAAGCGCATGGCGAATGCAGATTGGAGCAGGGTACCCCTTTCTTAGAAGAGAAGGAAAGGTTTTTTTGAATTTGCTCAAACAACACAAAATACTTCATTCTTTTATTGGATATATATATATATATATAGAGAGAGAGAGAGAGAGAGAGAGAGAGAGGAAGGCATATAAGAGACAAATTTAGCTTAAAATCTTACCTACAACGGCTACAATACATACTTCTAACTCCTGAATTTCTGCTAGAACTAAGTCTCCACCACACACTAACTTTAACAATTTTCCAACAAGGACTGCAAAATATCAAAAATAAACAAAACATATTTGCAGGGTTAAAATGACAGCAGTTCTGTCAACTTCCTTCGATTCTTCTCCTTGGCAGAATTGCTGGAGACACGAAGTAGCTGTCTCAGCTGCTGAAATCTTTCTTCACACAGTGTTTTAGTCAAAATATTAGCTAGTTGAACCTCTGAGCTACAGTGAACAAGCTTAACTTCTCCTTCTTTCCCAACTTCCCTCACGAAATGATATTTTATTTTAATATGTTTTGTTTTCCCATGGAAAACAGGATCTTTAGCAATGGCAACACCATCAAATGATTCTTCTCCTTGGCGAACCCTTGCTGCAGCAAATACTCATCAATGTTATTGTACCCCTTGGGGCCTGCTTCAAAACATATAGGGGCTTTTTAGCAAACAAACTTTATCTTTATTCCCTTTAGCTATAAATCCTGGAGACTGTTACATATAGATCTCCTCTTATAGGTAACCATTAAGAAATGCGGATTTGATATCTAATTGGAAAATTTTCCAACCTTTTTTAGCTGTCAAAGCTATTAGTAGTCTAATAGTGTCGAGTCTTGTAACTGGTACAAATGTGTTTGAATAATCAACACCAAATTGCTGAAAATAACCCTTTACAACGAGTCTTGCATTAAATTTATTGACTAAACCATCAAGATTTAACTTGATCCTGAACATCCATCTTACACTGATCTCCTTCTTATCCTTTGGCCTATCAATCAGCTCCCAAGTTTTATTTTTTTGAATCATATGCAGCTCCCCCTCCATAGCTGCTCTCCAATTCTTAGCTTGTATAGCATCTTCATGGCTTAGTAGTTCAAAAGATAGCAACATTGCGTATTTTATAAATGTCACTCAAAGATCTGGTGACTTTTACTGGAATTTCAGTGTCACCTTTTGAGTCTAAGTGACTTGAGGTTGCTTCTTGTTCTTGGGGTATGTCCCCAAGAGCTAGAATTTGATTCACGGGTTGCACAACTTCATTCTCCCAATTCCAAGTCGATTCTTTATTGAATTTGACATTTCTGTTGACCATCATTTTCTTTGTCTTCAAATTATAACTCCTATAGCCTTTTACCTCGTTGTTGTATACAATAAAGACACCGGTTTCTGCCCTCTGCTCTAGCTGTCTCTTTTAACTTCTGGTACGTACTAAGGCATAGCATATATAACCAAACACTTTGAGATAATGAGCTGATGGGTTGACTCTAGTCCAGACATCAATTGGACTTTTTCCTTTTAAAGCTTTGGTAGGAAGCCTATAAAGCAAGTAGATTGAAGTATTCATCCCCTGCCAAAAATTGTGGGACCGAGTAGCGGGGGCCTTGCGGGAGGGCATCCCATGTAGATTGAAGTATTCACTGTCTTAGTCCAGAAGTTGTTAGGCATCTTTTTCTCAAACAACAAGCATATGGCCATCTCCATGACAGTTCTGTTTTCTGTCACTCACTCTTTTTTGTTGAAGTGAGTATGTAATAGTCAGCTGATGATGACTTCCTGCTTCCTTACAGAATCTATTTAACTTCTTTGAACTGTACTTAGTGCCTTATCAAATCTGAGCACTTTAATTGAGCATCTACTTTTGGTTCTCAGCCAAAACTTTGAACTTTTGAAAGATTACATACACTTCCAGATTTCTGTTTCAAAAAATATACTGAAAAAGGTGTTATTGCTGTTGAAACACCCTCAGGTACAAAATTCATCTCTAATATTTTATTTGTTCCTGAAATCAGTCAGAATTTGTCGAGTGTAGGACAAATGCTTGAGAACCATTATGCTTTGCACTTTGAAGACAAGTCTTGCATTATATATGATCCTCTTGGGAATGAATTAATGACAGTGAAAATGAAATAAAGAAGTTTTTTGGTTGACTGGAATCAAATAGCCATGTATGCTTATCATACTGTTTAGGATGATTCAAGCATATGGCACAAGAGACTTGGTCATTTCAGTTACTCCACATTAAAACTCATGCATTCTAAAGAATTAGTTCAAGACTTACCTGCTATTACTGTAAATGATATGGTTTGTGATGTGTGTCAATATGAGAAGTAAAACAAATTACCATTTATTGATAGTAGTTGGAGAGTTTCAGAAAAACTTCAACTCATACACTCTGATGTTTGTGGTCCCATGAGTATTTCATCCCTGAATGGCAACTGATATTTCTTGTTATTTATTGATGATTTCTCCAGGATATGTTAGGTTCATTTCTTGGAACAAAAATCTAAGATTCTGTTGGAATTTCAAAAATTTAAAGCTATGGTTGAGAAGCAAGCTGGCTGCCAACTAAAAATTCTCAAATCTGATAATGGGTCAAATTATGTCTTGTTCAAGAATTTTTGTGATAAGGAAAGGATACAACATCAGATGACCGTTCCCTACACTCCTCAACAAAATGGAGTGAGTGAAAGGAAAAACATATCAGTGATGGAAATGGCTAGATGTCTGCTATATGAGAAAACGCTTCCCAAGAAGTTTGGGGCTGAGGCTGTAAACACTTCAGTCTATTTGTTGAATATGCTGCCAACTAGAGTCTTGAGTGGAAAAACTCTCTTTGAAGAATGGTATGGATTCAAGCCCCCAGTGAATCATCTTAGAGTATTTGGTTGTGTGTGTTGTGCTCATGTTCTAGAACAAAAAAGGGACAAGTAAGATAAAAAATCTGAGATGGGCATCTTCTTGGGATATAGTACCAACACTAAAGGTTATAGAATTTTCAGTTTGAAAACTGAAAAAATTATGATAGTAGAAATGTTAAATTTGATGAGTCTCCATGTGGAATTGGAATAAAAAGGAAGTTGAAGCCCTAAAGAAGATTTTGAATTGGGGAAATATACCCCAAGAACAAGATGTCACAATAAAAGAAGAGGATTCCGATATGGTTGATGATGCTCCAGTTAGAGGAACTAGAACTCTTGAAGAAATTTATGAAAGATGTCATATGGCTTCACTTGAATCTACTAGCTATGTTGAAGTTACAAGTAATGCTGATTGGAGACTTGTAATGTAGGAAGAGATGGATATGATTGAAAAGAATGGGACATGGAGCTTAGTAGACAAACCTGAAAATCAAAAGGTAATAGGTGTTAAGCGGGTTTATAGAACCAAACTCAACCCAGATGGTTCTCTGAACAAACTAAAGGCCAAACTTGTAGTGAAGGGTTATTTTCAGCAGTTTGGTGTGGATTTTACTGACACTTTTGCTCCAGTTGCAAGACATGATACCATAAGACTTTTGGTGGCACTATTGGCGAAATTGAGTTGGAAAATTTATCATTTAGATATCAAATCTGCATTTCTAAATGGACTTCTTGAAGAAAATGTTTATGTTTAACAATCTGAAGGCTTTCAAGTTACTGGAAGTGGAAACAAAGTTATAAGCTGCACAAAGCCTGATATGGGCTTAAACAGGCTCCTAGAGCCTAGTATAGCATAATTGACTCCTATTTGCTACAACAAGGGTCAACAAAAGTGAAAGTGAAGCAACTCTCTATGTGAAAAAGGTTGGAAGTGAAGTCAAACTCATTGTTTATTTATATGTCGATGATCTCTTAATCACAGGTAGTGATTTAAACTCCTTGAATAAATTCGAGTATGGAAAAAAAATTTGAAATGTTTGACCTAGGTGAAATGAATTAGTTTTTGGGAATGGATCAAAATGAAGTTGGTTATTCCTTTGTCAAAGAAATATGCCTAGAAATTTTAAAGAAGTTTTATGTGGAGAGATCAAAGCGTATGAGTACTCCTTTAGTATTGAATGAGAAGTTAACCAGATGCTTCAATTTACAAAAGCTTAATTGGAAATTTATTGTATTTGTTAGCTACAAGACCTGATATTATGTATCCAGTAAGTTTGCTTTCTAGGTTCATGCATTCTCCTAGTCAATTTCATCTTGTTGGAGTCAAAAAGTGTTGAGATACATCAAAGGTATAACTGATTATAGTGTGTGGTATTTGAAGAATGAAAGTGAGCAGTTAATGGGTCATACAGATAGTGATTGGGCTGGAAGTTTAGAAGATTCAAAAAGTAGTTCGGGCTACGTTTTTCATTTGGTAGTGGTGTCTTCTCCTAGAAGTCACGAAACCAAGAAGTGGTGGCCCAATCCTCAGTTGAAGCTAAGTATATCTTTGCTACCAATGCAGGAAATTAAGCAATATGATTGAGAAAAATTATGTCAAATTTGAGGCAAAATTTAAATGAAACAACTGTGATTTGAGTGGACAAGAAGTCAAACCATTGCCATGACAAAGAATCCAGTTTAGCATGGAAGAACAAAGCACATAAATGTCAAGTTTCATGCAAATAGAGAAGTTGAAAAACTTGGGAAAATCAAGTTGGCTCATTGCTCTTCAGAAAATGTAATAACTATAGCTTTGCCCAAAGCTAAATTTGAGTTCTTAAGATCTAATCTGGGAGTCTCCAAGAAAGATCTCAAGGAAGAGTGTTGAGCTGTGAAATTTTTTTAGATATTTTAAAAGTTAAGAAGTATTTGTTTTTGTATTTTTGCTATAAAAATGATTATTTTTGTCAAGATTAGTTAAAAATGAGTGAACATCTTAGATTTAATGAACCATGTCTTGAAAAAGTTACGAAAAAGCTATCTAAGTTTGATATTGAGTAAATAGTGCAGTATTTGAAGAATTTTTATATATATTAAACTAAAATAAATAAAGAGATAACTCTCTTTTATCTTCCAATCTAATTTACTGTTATTTTTTCCTTAGCTATTAGAAAAACAACAATTTAACTTAAAATCTTACTTACCTGCTCCAAATGCACTAATACATATTTTTGACTCTTGAATTTCAACTGTAACTCAACTCCACAACACATTTAAGTAAAATTTTCAACAAAGACTAACAAAATATCAAAAATAAACAGAACATATTTACAGGACTAAAGTGACAGCAATTCTGTCACAGCTTCCTTCAGTTTCTTTCCCGTCAAAGGAATTGTTCTCATGATCTCGTCTCATGAACATTGCTCCCAGATCCAATTCCAAGCCACTCCTTCACCTCTCACCCCGTCTGAAATGGGTCTCCACTGCAACATCCAAGCCTTCGCCACAGCTTCCTCAACACCCAGAGGACCTCCTCCGGGCCTTCTTCAATGGTCCCAAGCCTCACATACCGCGCGATTACGAGTTCTCGATCGTATCTGCACTGAAGGCTTGTTCGGCCCTTTTGGCTATCTCCCAAGGCCAACAAATTCACGGCCTTGTCCTCAAATCAGGCCTTGATTCCAATTTGTTTGTGCATAACAGTTTGATCAACGTGTACGCGAAATGCGGGTTCATGAGCAATGCCCACCTGGTGTTCGATGATTGTCGTTTTGATAGGTTGGATTCTGTTTCCTGTAACATTATGATTGCTGGGTATGTCAAGGTTGGCCGGTTGGATTATGCCCGCCATCTGTTTCATGTAATGCCTCATAGAGGGTGTGGTTCTTATACGACTATGATAATTGGTTTGGCCCAAAATGGCTGTTGGAATGAAGGGGTTAGTCTTTTTCAGGATATGAGGTTTGAGGGCGTCTCGCCCAATGAGGTGACCATGTCCAGCGTGATCTCGGCGTACTCACATTCAGGTGGGATTTGGAATTGTCGAGCTCTTCATTCCTTGGTGAAGAAAATCGGCCTCGAAGTGTTCGTTTTAGTTACAACTAACTTGGTCCACATGTATTGTGTTTGTTCGAGTTTGTGGGATGCAAGAACTTTGTTTGATGAGATGACAGAACCAAATATGGTTACATGGAATGTGATGCTGAATGGATATTCGAAGGCTGGATGTGTTGATTTGGCTAGAGATTTGTTTGAGAGAATCCCAGTTAAGGATGTGGTTTCTTGGGGTACAATTATTGATAGCTATTTGCAGACCGGAAGGTTAACTGAAGCTTTTACTATGTATCATGAAATGGTAGGTAGTGCTTTGGCGCCCAATGAAGTTATGGCTGTGAATCTAATTTCATCTTGTGGACAGTCAATGGCACTACACGAGGGCCAGCAGTTTCACAGTTTGAGTGTAAAAATGGGCTTTGACTGCTATGACTTTATGCAGGCAACGATTATCAATTTTTATGCATGTTGCCGTGAAGTCAACCATGCTCAGTTGCAATTCGAATTGGGCTGCAAGGACCATGTTCCATCCTGGAATGCGCTAATTGCTGGACTTGTAAAAAATGGAATGGTCGACCTGGCAAGACGGTATTTTGATGAGATGCCGGAAAGGGATGTTTGCTCATGGAGTTCTATGATTTCTGGTTACTCGCAGAGTGAGCAGGCTAATGTGGCTTTAGAACTCTTTCATGAAATGGTAGCTTGTGGTGTTAAACCCAATGAAATTACTATGGTGAGTGTTCTCTCTGCAATTGCTTCTTTGGGCATACTGAAAGAGGGACGATGGGCCCATGCATATATATGCAACAACTCAATCCCTCTTAATGACAATCTCAGTGCAGCAATTATAGATATGTATGCCAAGTGTGGTAGCGTTAAGACAGCCTTGGAAATGTTTTATGAAATCCGTAACCAGACTTCAACTGTTTCACCATGGAATGCGATTATCTGCGGGCTGGCCATGCACGGACATGCAGAGTTGTCTCTCCAAATATTTTCTGACTTGCAGAAACGTAAAATTAAACTCAGTGAAATCACATTCATCGGGGTCTTATCTGCCTGCTGCCACACCGGATTGGTGGAAGAAGGGGAGCAACATTTTAAGAGCATGAAGAGATTGTACAATATTGAACCAAACATCAAGCATTATGGCTGTATGGTTGATCTTTTAGGCAGAGCTGGGAGATTAAGGGATGCTGAGGAACTAATTAGCAGCATGCCAATGAAGGCTGATGTTGTGATATGGGGCACGCTCTTGGCAGCATCTAGAACACACGGTGATGTGGAAGTCGGAGAACGAGCTGCAGAGGGTTTGGCAAGGGTGCAACCATCCCATGGAGGCAGTAGAGTTCTTCTGTCAAATATTTATGCGGATGCAGGGAGGTGGGAGGATGCATTCTTAGTGAGGCAAGCGATCAAAAGCCAAGGAATGACGAGGTCACCAGGACACAGTGGTGTCGTATGATTTGTGGTTTATTGTCCAATTTTCGCCTTAACTTTCTCTTAAGAGCTTCTGCTTAGTTATTCAGAATATATGCGAAACTCCACTCCAGTTAAATTTTCTTTCAATGTTTAGCGAAGGAAGTTTGGCACCTGCTTGGGAGGCTGAATTTACCTAGTCCTGTAGACACTGTTATTCAACTGCACAGAACGAATATTTGTTCTTGAAGATTCAGACTGTTGGCTGCTATCAGGCGAGTATTTTTCATTTTAATGCATTTCAACCGATATTTTTCCTTCCTGTTACGCCTCAAATGTGCTGCAAATTGAATTTACTCAAAAGTCAAAACAAGAGTTTGTGCAGCCTGCTGCCCCATTCACGACTTGAAACAAAAACAAAAACAAAAAAATGAAAAAACTGCTGGGACACCTGTACAGAATTTGCCTCGTCTGGAGCTTTCATTTTGAATGAAAATTCTACCTTTCATTCATCTACATCAAAAGCTAATATACAGCTCTATATCCTACAAGTTAGAAGCAAAAGCCTACAAAATTTTGGACAATAAAACAGCCAAAAAGGTAAGGAACTATTAACTATATCTCAGTTTCAATGATCAGTCCAGCTGCTACACCCATTGTACCGACCCCACCAACCCCCAGCAAAGCAATTGCTAGCTCCTCCTCGTCCCATTGCCTCAGCCCATTACTCAGCCTCTTTAGCACTTGGACGTCGACTTCCAATACCCAAGTAGGTGTGCAAGCTACCATTAGGCTTAGAAAACCGGACAGATAGGCGCGCCAAGTGGCCCAGCTACAGCCGAGTGAAATCTTCCCGTCAAGTGCACTAGCAAGAAATTCCATATGGAACCCAAGGATTATTGGGCGCCACTTGGATGATGAAGAGGATGAGTCCACACCCCAGGCAAAAGTTCCACAGAGCACAGCGAAGTATGCTAGCGCATAGCCCTCGAGCATTGCGACGGCCCCACCTGAACCTTCTTCCTGCTCAGACCTGTGAACAGATATAAACCAAGAAGGCAGTGTTTCTTTTATCAGTGACTGAACAAGTGCCAAGCCACCGGATAACCATATCAAAGATGCCCCGAGTGAAGCAGCAAGCTTCACCCGAGTCATTGCTGTAGCAAGTGAAAGTTGTCCAGATCCCATTGAATTTTTAGCTTTCTTGGCCTTTTCCAATCTCTCCCTCGGCAGTGCACTGCGTGCTATATCTCTCACAGATCGCATCAAGATAGAAATGATCTCTTCCCTTAAGAACATTATGTCCCTGATGGATCTGTAAACTCGAAGATACAATATCCCTGGCGCAACAGGAGATATCCCGCCATAGAAATGGGAGCCAAATCCATGGCCAAGAAGTGCCCCAACACCCCCATTGCTTGATAAAGGACTCACGTTCAGGCCGAGTGTCGCAGCAAAGCAGCTCTTGATAAGCTGAACCACTGAATCGTTGTTGTGCTGGAATATGGTGCGAGAGGCAGAAAATTCAAGGAAATCCTTCCAGCGCTTCACCTTTTGGGTCCACAAGGAAGCCACGATTGGCATGCATGGCCAAGGACAACCTGCAGCAAGAGACTCCAAGGCTGGGCCGGCCAGATCAAGAAAACGCTGCGACACTTTGTCAAGCTTATAGGTTATAGTAAGGCTTACAAAGGCTGCCAAAGGCAGTGGAAGTGTGGCTGGACAGCTTCTTCCTGGGATTAAAAGAAGTTTTAGATAAAGGCAGCTTTAAGAATTATAATAATGATCATTAAGATTACAAGGGCTAATCTAACTTCCAATTTTGATAAAACTATACGTGGAGAAGTCTGGGTAAACCTGCAACAAGGCTTGGAACATCTACGCCAGTGGCAGCTAGGATTTTCTTGATCTGTTCCTCAACAGTAGACAGGTTTGCAGCAGGGCTCGGCCAATCCGTTCCATTCATAAGAACTGGTTTCCAGACGCCTCGAGTAACTTCTGCAGAGAAATAACTTACGATGGTTGCCAGAGATGCCGGGAGAAAATCAGCCAAATCTTTAAGCCCTGTGATAATACAAAAATAACATAACATAATAATAAGGTGATGGATGATTCTTTGACCCAAAGCCAAGAAGAGTGACTGACTTCTTAAAGTTGGTGCCATAAACAGTAACACACTTTGCATCTTGAATTATCAAATTAAATAAATTACCTAGTTGTGGAACTGTGTAATACACCAATGCATATGCAGATATGCTATAGAAAACAAAGACATGGGCATGGTTTAGACATTAGCATCTATATGACAGTGGTTGCACACATTTCTATATGACATCATTTAGTCACATTGACATCTCAGTTTTCAGAAAATTGGGTACAAACACAGCTAGCACACATCTGTTAGCAAACATGAACAATATAAAACATATATGAAATAAAAACCTATTTGTCCTTTTAAGTTGTAAGATTTATATGCTATCATATGAGAATATTAAGGAATCGTCTTCACGTTTACTTTATTGAGAAAATGTATGAAAGAATTTCATGTTATCCGTTCCCAAAAGATTAAAGCTTTGAGCTTCATTATTCTTCTAATCGGAAGCTGTAAGTCCACATTATCCTGATTTCTGTGATTGACTCTTTTAAGTTATTTTCTTCAAACTCGTGCAAAGAATCATAAATGCATCCCTGTTTCTAATTCCATAAATATTAATCAAGTAATAGGGCACAATTGGATTTGTCCTATAAAGAAACATCTTCACAGGAGTAAATGTGTTTCTCAGGGCAAGCTTGTAGGCTTTAGAAGGCAGGTCTGAGAAACGAGATCTACTTCTCAGCATCCATATGTCTCAGTGTGTAAATACAAAAAAAGATCATTCCCAACAAAAAATCAGCCAGCAAATGAAGGATAACCTGTACATAGTTCACGAGGAGACAGTCTTCCATGGGCGCATGATGTTAGAGCAGCATCAACCACGAAAGGAACAGCTTCAAGGACATCCCACGCTGGTAATTTAGGCCTCACAGACGCATCTTCAATGCCAGGCCCAGATGAGCTACTACTTCCTGATGTTATAGAATTCAGAGACGGGCTGGCTCTGTTAATCTTTCTGAACATCATGCTAAGAAGCCCATCAACAATCTGATGAACAGTTCCATGAACAAGACCAGAGAGCGGGGAAGCTATACAAGCTTGATGTTGTCGATACCATACTCTTAGCTTTGGAAATGAGTCCACAAATATAGGCTTTGGAGAGGATGAACTTGCAACAGCTGAGAGTCTCCTCCTATATTGATTGCTGTGGATGTTTCCAGAAGAAACTAGGTGGGAATTTCTTACCAGTAGAAGGTATTCGGGAGTTAGTAAGGAACCTACTGGGGGTACATCACCCACTGCATACTCAAGAGGCGGATGGTTAAACTGCCATAGCTTTAGAAGAAGTGCAAATGCATTCGAAAACACAGCATGAGCAGAAATCTCTTCTCCTGCTGGAAGAGTCCATGAGACATTAGGCACACATGAGCCAAATACCTCACAGATTGCCATCAATGAAGCTGCAAGTTGTGGAACCTGATGAAACAAGGTAAAAAAGCGAATGCCAGTCAATAGTTGGCATAGTCTCACTGAAATCCCTATCTGCCAGGAAAAAGCACCACATGTTTCAGAGACATTGTTGGTTTGGGCTACCAACAAAACAAACAGTAAATTGCTCAGCCCACTCTAGCATTGCCATTGACCAGATCTTAATCCCAAAGACCAACTATCCCCCTATTTCATAACTCAATAGTGAGATATTTAAGAAGAAAACTTATTTTCAATGGTTTACACTTATTTAACATTTGTTGAAACTTTTTTTTTTTTTTTGGTTCAAGAGTCCTTCTCCATTTCAGTTTTCACACATTAAGCTTGCAGTACTATTGTGTCTATCAGAAAATTTCTTATAATTGCTCCGTTAGGGCCACCTTTTGGCCCATTGACACCTTTATTTCTGGATTTTCCTGAAATGTTTTAATTTAGAAAGTCAAATCATATATGACAATTGTCGCAACCATTGATCTAATTGCACATGGTGCATCATCAAGGCATCTAAAAGATGCATTTAAGTTGAGTGACTAATATTGACACAGAACTAAAAAGAATAATAACCATGCAGGAAATTCCAATGCTTAATGCAAGAAAACTATTCACATCTTCAGAAGATACAATCTCATCTTAATTCTTAGATATGTGGCTTAGTGAAAGATTGGCATACCAAGCCATGTAGTGAGAATATCTGAACACAGTCAACCGGTGCTATACCAACGAGGAGGATATTGAGCATTGGAGCATAGCCTATCAAATGGCTCTCATTCCCAGAATAATCAGCAGGAACTGGTGGAGAGAGTAATCTAGTTATAAAATGGACAGCGTGATCCTGAAAACATTATGCCCCAAAAAAATTAGAAAAATTTAACAACCTAGTAAAATATGTTAAAGGTTATTAACTTTGATCTTCTTACCTGTATCCTCCAACCCCGTACCAGAGAGGCCCCACAGAGAATAGTGGCAGCAGCAATCTTGTCATCATCTGATCCTTTGACCGCAATCTCAAATACTTTTT
Organism: Diospyros lotus; assembly: GCF_014633365.1. Lineage (NCBI taxonomy): Eukaryota > Viridiplantae > Streptophyta > Magnoliopsida > Ericales > Ebenaceae > Diospyros > Diospyros lotus. Next base: position 4,802,965 of record NC_068341.1, read on the forward strand.
CGAGCTCTGCTAAGCTTCCATCAAACCCAGGAGCTTAAATTCAGTTGCTTTAGCCTTGGCTAAATCAATAAAAAAGAGCATCTGATATACCTGGCTTCAGGAAAGAAAAAGGTGTAACTGAAGACCAGGTCACAGTAAAATACAGAGGGGAATCTAACATTATTGCTATAGCATCACCTTCATATTTTTGAAAAGTGGAGTTGCCACAGCGTATAGAATGGTTCTGACTTTAATAACTGAAGGAAATATCCTCCAAATTTTGTATGATACATTATAGCTTAATAATAGGTCTTGATGATTGGAATACCCAACCTCCAGTTTGACTATAAAGTAACATGTAATCTCGAAAAATGGAACTACTATTCCATTTAATAGTGCAACCAATCCCAATATTTTATATTTTTCCCTTTCAAGAAAATTTGTCCAATAAAACCACCACATGGAACCATTCCTGGAACTATCATGCTTCGAGAAACTACCAGGTTCCACAGTAATACAAAGGTTCCTAATTCAAGCCTTTTACTATTGAAGCAACTCTAGATTGAAACAACTAGAGATCAGCATGGCATAGAAGGTTTGTTAAACAAATTACAAGAATTATATACATGTTAAATAGTGACCTGAAAATTTTAACCAGAAGAGTGCACATATACCTTGAAGCAGGAACTGAGACTAAGGCATTTATCAGAGTTGAAGTAAGTGGGGTTCCCTTCATGAAGGATGACCAACTGGACACTTGAACAGGTAAAGTCTGAGGGATTTGATTGATGAGCCCATTCACATAGCCAGGCCAGAAATATGCTGACGTGTCTAGCAGGTTTCTGGCTATACAACTCTCTACTATCAAATGATGCATGTTCCCAGCTGCAAAAAAGAAGGGATATAAGCTTCATCAAATTAGACATGCTCAAAGACAAAATCACAAAGATGACTTCCACTTTTCTTTTTTTTTTTATTTTGGGTTGCAGAGAGATGGCGTTTAGTTCAGTGGAATCAGTTGCTCCCTAAATTATGTGTATAAACAAGTATTGCTGTAGAAAACTCTATGAACTAAGTAGCGACACCATAAGTAATGGAAGATCAATTCAAAGAATTATACTGAAATTCACATACAGACTAATTGATGTTTGATAGTCAAGAACAATATCGTGAACTACAAAGAGTGAGAAGACAAGGCCAATCAAAATGACCTTTCTTCAGTGACATACACCTAAACAGCATGAATTAGATGTTATACGATCTTGATGTTACACCAACTGAAAGTTCATGAAAATCTGTGTTTCAGGCAAAAGAAGATGCTACTTACAACAGTTCATGGGCATGTCTTTCATGCTAATGCAGTCAAAATATGCACTGCTAATATTGATTCCTGAAACAAACATCATTGCTTTCAGAGCAGCCTGGTTGGCAGCAGAAATAACTGCTGGAGGTGGAGTCAGCAAGCTCTTATAGTTGCCCAGACTCTGTAAGCTGGATATCAAATCCACACGACGCTTTCCAAGAACCTGCCTTCCTTCACACTGACTGTTGTCTATGTTTTCGATGGCATCAGTTTGCATACTCTCCTCTTCCTCAATTAGATCAGCAACCACAAGAGTTGTGATTGTCAACAGCATGCACAAGCGAGTATCTAGCCGAGGTACAGGGCCCTCAATTGGATCTCTCTCCTAAATATTAATCAAACAATAAAATGTTAAAAACAATATATTCTTAATACAAACAATAACAATCACAACCTTTAATCCCTCAAGGTATGGTCGACAACATGATTCTAGCTTTTCACCCATCTCTATCCATTGCCATATCCTCTATAAGGCCATCATGTCATAACAAATTCAAAGATAGAAAAATACACACACGCACACATTACCCCCCCCAGAAACCTAGAAATAATATCCAACATACCATGCAGCTATCCTGTCCCTCTAATTTATGAAAATATTAAGAAATAGAATATTATGTTCTTTCAGGGTGAGCCTTGGTAACATAAGTAAGATTGCTCTTTTATGATTCGAAGGTCAAGAATTTGAGCTGTGGAAACAGTCTCTTTGCAAAGCAAGAGTAAGGTTCATACAAAAATGACCCTCCTTGACCCTAGAGTAATAGCCTGTCAAATAGGCAGAGCAAAAGGAAAAATGAACCGAAGAATGAAATTTTGCACCTAAAAGAATCTAGTTGTGGCAGTTAAGGTTACAGCTTTCCATATAATCATGCCATTTTCCTTTTTTGTCTCTTTTAAAGAACCAAGAGAGCAAGAATTTGCCTTTTCCAAAATTTTGTCATGCAATACATAATCTTAAAACCATTATTTTGAAAATCTATATTAAAAATTCAATTAAGAATCTCTTAGATGATACTATCCAAGAAGAAAGGGAATAATTATATCATTAAAGGAAAAACAAAATATTCTGAGACCATTAATCTTAGGTTATATGTTCAAAATGAAGAACAGTCCCAGCCAGAACAAACTACGCTTGAATCGTCCAATGAATACCAAATATAAAGGTTTCACAACCCAGCATCCACTGTGCCTCCAAAAGGAAAAACAAGATAGTAGTCACAAAGAAAATATCAGTTTAACAGAGCCAAGGGCCTAACCCTCTGAACGAAACGAAGAGCTGCCATCCAAAGACCTAAAAAGCTTTCATGCCAAGTGGTTCCATTAAATGATTTAAGAGCCTTGAGCAGACCTGTAAGTAAAAGCATGAATCTTCATTTCCCAGCCATGGTTTGAGAGAAAATTACCATTTTTAACTTGAATATTAACAAAACATTTCATCCTTAGAGTGCTATCTTGAGAACAAGGATAAAATTATCTTTACCAGTTATTATTTCAACTGCACTTGTCGCATTAACCTGTGAACCATCCATTGCATCTTCTAGCGCCAGATCAAGAGGAAGCCAAAGTGCAGAACGACTAACTCCATGACAAAGACCAGAAGAAGAAACTAGGGATCCAGATGCCATAATCTCGTGGAAATCTTGGGCAAAACTTGCTTTGCATTCCCGAGACAGAATTTTGCGAGTATCTGATGTCAGCTGCAGAAGAGCATCTGCAGTTATAATTTTTGAATTCTTTAATGCTGATGAATTTTCTATAAGCAGCTGCATTCGCTGGACAAAATCTACCCATTGTGCGGACCTGTTGGAGTGGCAACCAAGGTATTAAAGCTCAGTACTCAAAGGGAATGAGAAGGAAACAAGTTGAGTTTGGCGCAACACAGACTGCTAATAATATGAGCAGAATCATGAAAGTGAAGGGAAAGGAACAGCAATACCAATGTAGTCAGTATCATTCCACAAGAGTAACAATGATTCTTTGAGCATGAGTTAGTTTGATATGGTATTCCTTTTTCCAATTGTTGCGTAGAAGTCCAAGCAGGATTCATTTTGAGGTTGGAAATAAGATTGTTGCTCTAATGCAATACTAATATAAGGTAGAATACCAAATATGGTTGCACTTGATTTCTAATTATCAATAAATAAATAAATAAGTCAAATGATTCATATTGCGGAGGTGCATTCTGCCAAATTCCTATTTTGCAGATGAAATTAAGTACTCTACACATACATATAAAAAACTGGCTAAATTGTCCCACCGGGACTTCTTTCCCCAAATCCAAATGTGGGATCATTGCTTCTCTGTGATATATGATCCGTGCAGGGAAGAGATGGATCTCAAGAAATAGAAAATCCCATTAAGTCCACAATGGTAAAATTGCCAACAAAAGTTCAGCTGAGATCGTATTCATGACTGAAGAAATTGAGTCCAAACCAAACAAAGACCATGTTCAGTAACAATGTTGTAGATCAATGTTATTCTTTCCCTGTGCTTCAATTAGATGCAGTCAGAAGGAAAATGTGTTAAGCCCAAAAGGAAATTGAAAAAGGAATGAAGTTCTGACATGTTTTGGCGTGCCAAGTAAAGAATCCTGGAAGTTACTTTATTTTGCAGAAATTGCCCGATCAACTCTATGGCTGTCAAAGTATTTATGTTCTGCAATCTTTCTTGATATTGAATCCTCTTCTCATCATAATTCTCGTCACTGTCTACTTCCATATCTTGAGATTTTGTTATCCATTTTGATTTCTTTTCTGGAGCCAGCTCCAGCAACCCTTCATCATCTAATGATGCATCAAGCAGCTGCCAGACAGTTGAAAAGATATATTCAACCACAACAATGCCAGGTTCACTTCCTAGCAGACCAAAAATCTGGGAGAAGTGAAGAACATTGTCTATCAGATTCATGATCCTGCATGAACAAGTTAGAAAGAAGCAATTAGGGAAGAAGATGATGCCAGGTTATATGACAATTTTTTATGCACTCATCAATGAAGGGGCACAGAAAATATAGAGTTGCCTCCAAAGTTTATGCATGCATCCCCAGGCCTTTATTCTCAATCAGATCAAATATGCAAGGATTATCCACCGTACCATTGATTTTAAAATAAAGCCATGTGTTACTAACTACACTGAGTATTTTGAAAGTGGCATACATGATATGATATGCCGTGTCATCTGGGTGCAACTTTGAAACATATAAGTAAAGGATTGTATCGAGCATTTTGACTTGTTTCCAAGTCTTAACTTTGCTATGAGACAACTTCTTAATAACTAGAAGAATGAAGTAATATCCATGCGATATTATGCGCGAGTTGTTCAGAGATAATTGCTTCAGAGGAGCTGAACTAGGCCAATTTGAGTTACACCAGGATGCTAAGGGATTCACAATTGCAATTTTCACTACATAACATTACATAAGCTACTCACCACAACCATTCTACCACAGCCTTTATTACCACTGGCGGCTACTACCCACGATACTGCTTGTAGTTGTATTAAATGAAGTTGTTGGAAGTTGCCTATCTATTCGCTAAAATATCAGATTGCAAGGAAAGAAAAATAAGAGTGTTCTGATTTCAGATTAAAATTATGCATATTATCTTGCTGGAATTGAGTGATTCCTCTATCCCAAATCAAGTGTTGGACATAGTTATGGTAAATGGTTCCATGATTAACAGTGTTGAGTAATTCCCAGATTTTCCCTCATCCTCTACCTAATTCCACTTGGTTTTGGTTAAGGAAACCCCTCCATTATTAGTCTAACTCTCACCTTCTCAAAAGATTGGCACTAGGCATGCACCACCTTGATTTTATTTCCTTTTATACCAATCAATTGAAGAAGACCCGCAGTCAAAATGAGCTTTCCAAATCACTATGACTGACTTGCAGCAAATAAATGGAAAAACGGTTAGGTAAAACTATAGAAGCTTAAGTATATTGACAACAAAAAGTATCCAGCCTGTGATTGAGGTTATTTTCCACATATGGTACAAAAAACAAAGGCGAAGAACTCACTTCGGGTAATTTGGCACATCTGTTTGAGATTTTAGTGTCAAAGCATGTCTTCTAAGGAGTTCCATGTAAATCCTATACGCTGCGGGCCTGGATTTTCGACTAGGAATAACCCTGTAAGAAAGGAAGGGCAAAATATCATAAAACACTCGAGAAAAAGATGCGAAAACACCAAACAGAACTTCGATTTTCTTCAAGTGGGTTAAGTCAACTGTTCGCTTACAAAGATGCCACCTTGCAATATCAAAGCAAGAAGATGACACCCACTTCAACGTTAAAAGATGTTAAACATTTGAAATGCATTAAGTGCTTAACAAGTACAGGTTATTAAATTTTGGAAAGAAACCAAATGAATACATCCCACATTTAAAGAAGAAAGCCAAAAGAGGATTCACCGGCCACCAATTCAGTTTCAATCACCACTCAGCTCAGCAGCACCATAACCCCAAATAATCAAATAAACATAAATCAATATGTGATATTGGTGAAGCTAAAAATATAAACAAACCTAAAAAATATAAAGGGTGGGTGCCACGAAATCAAATGAGTAGGTGGTAGAATGAAAGATGAACCAAGAAATAAAGTACAGGGACATACCATTGATAGACCAAGACATAAAACAAGAACAGTTCAACCACAAACATGAAAGTACTTTGAATCATCTTTGGAAAAGAAAGAACCAACTAAAACAAGAAGGCCATCAAGAACATGCACGTTAATGAATATATAACATCATTAACATACATAGCATCCATTTCCATCCCCCTCCATCCACCAAGCAATAGCCTTTACTCTTTACTCTTTATCAAACAGAGCAAGAATCAAATACTTGGCTCCCAAAGAATGCGGGAGCCAACTATATCAGTGGTGGGTAATTACTGAAGCAAATCCACACACTGCAAATGAAAACAGAGACCAAAGCGGACCCAGACGAATTGAAAAACTGAAAAGGAAAGAAGAGAGAAACCTGGTGGAAAGGAGAGCGAGGACGAGCAGAGGCGGGACAACCTTGAAGGCCATGGCTTTGTCAAGAAACTTCCATGCGACGGGGATGTTGTTGGCCCAGCAAATGTTGGAGACAAGAAGGTCGGCCAGCTCGGGAGAAGGGAGAGACACGCCGGCAGAGTTCAAATGGGAAGAGAGCTGAATTGCCCAGGCCAAAGGGTCGCTACCCTTCTCTTGCGCCACCTGGGTTTGTTCCAGGACGCTGTCCCAGAGACTACTGTTACTGGACACAACCACAGCCATTAATGGAACATCTAGAGAGAGAGAGATTTGTTTGGGAAGAGAGAAACTGAAAACTGAAAATTGATAGAGTGAATTGAGAGAGAGAGAGAGAGAGAGAGAGAGAGAGTGCGAAGGTTGAGGTTGGTGCAGCCACCCAACTGGGCCTCACTGCTTGATGACCTCTGCTGAAATGTGAAATTTTTGGAAGTCAAAGCCGGGGTGGAGGTGGTGGTGGGTGGTTAACAAAAAATAAATAAATAAATGGAGCCCAGGGGCATTTTTGGAATTTCATTCTTGACGACGTAATCAACCAAAAAAAAATTTTATTAAAATTAGATGGATTCGGTTGATCCGATCCCAAATTCATCTTCATTTGAATTTTCTCCACCAAAAAAGACAATCTCAGTTATTTTCTTAATTCATAAAATCAAATAAAATCCAAAGTTACTAAATACTCCCTAATTCTTAAATATTTCTTTTCTTTAAAACAACATAAATATGAATTCATCCCTAATTCTAAAAAGTTTGAATTTATTTTTTATATCTTATATATGAATTTTTTAACCAACACTTCAAGGAGTTCCATAATAATTGAATTAATTTTAATAATTATACGTGACAGTTAAATTTAAAATTAAATTTTATTTATTTTTCAAATTATTCCTTGTCTTAACCCATTTTTTTTTAAATCTTTCTAGTTATTTTATTAATAAATCATCGATCTTTAAATATAATAATCACAAAACAAGACTTGCGTTCATACAATAAATTTAATCTCTAATCATATGTTTAGAGATTAACCATTGGGATAATTTCTTGTGTTTTTTAAAAAATAAAAATAAAACAAAACATTATTGCCCGGTCAATGGGAACATTATCATTTAGGATTGGTGAAAATTTTTATGTTCCTTATAATAGATATATGTATCACGAGTTGACTCAAATTCCATGATTTTGACCCGTCAACGCTGGTGGCCAACATTTAAACATTAAATTAAGTTACGTGTTATGGTAAAGGGTATACTACTAGAAAGTTTATTTTACGTGACCATGATCATATATTAACCATATAATAATAATGTACAACTTATGATAAATATATATATTTATATATATATCGAGCATGGCGTCTGAGGGTAATGTTGTAATTTGAAACCAACAATGTGATCCAAGACATCTCCAGTAGTGCATTTAACTTGAAATGATCGCCACTCCGACCCCCATCAATGGTGAGGACCAATCATCAGCCTCCAGTGTTGGGTTGATGATTACAGACATTGTTGTTTTCCCTGTTTTGGCCTTCTGATGTTCGGCCACGTTGGCATGAATGATTGGAAAGGTTCAATTGGGGGGAGGGGTAGAATTGGGATTCAAGCAAAGACCAAGGGCAGGTCCTTGCGTGTGCTTGCCAAATTACTGTTTTGCCAGTGCTGACAATGCACTCCTTCTATGATGGATAAATTCATGTGAGGGTAAAATTGTCATTTGACAATGGAAGAAACCCACCAAATGGCATGGCCCACAAATCAATCCCTGTAAGTAGGACCTTACATCACTTGAAAATTATAAGGATGATGATTAAATATATATACACATTATCAAGAGAAATGGATCTATCTTCCCATTAAAAATAAGTACATAGAATATTTCAATGAATCCCTGTGCATTAAGACAATATTTGTTAATTAAAATATAAAAATAATAATAACAACATATCCAGTCTTTATCTCATTACGTGGCGTCGGCTATATGAATTTTAAACTTTAATGTATTTCTATTTTTCTTATTTGATATTTTTTAAATATATTTATCTCTTTTTTCTCCAAATAAGTATATTTTTAACCTTACATATAACAAAAAATAATGTATATATCTTCTCGTATATTTCAAAAAAAATAATAAATAATTTGATAAAAAACTTAAAATATTTACTAATCTTATCTTGACTATTTCATATTTTGGTTCAAAAAGTATTATAACTTTATTTTATTCATTTTAACAAACGCTACCTAAACAAGATTGGGTTAAAAAAATAAAATATAAAATACATTTCAAACAAACACGTTTTCTATTGGATTTGTTAAATTTATTTGAAAATACACTGAAAAAAATTACGTAACTTCTTACTTGAGATTATTCAAATAAATTTATCTTTCATCACTCCAGATAAATTTATATTAGACCTTACATAAAAAAAATAATTCATATACCCTCCAATATATTTCAAAAAATTTAACAAACAGTCTAATAAAAATTTTGAAATATTTTTTAGACTTATTTTGATTATTTCATATTTTGATTTGAAAAATATTCTAATTTTATTTTGATACAATTTTATTTTATTTGTTTTAACAAATATTATCTAAATAAGTAAAAAGAAATATTTATCAAGTATGGACACTTTTCTCGTAATCCTAACACAATAACATGTATATATATCTATTTGTGTGTGTATATTTTACATAGATGAGAATTTACAACCACTGTGTTCCAAAACTATTGTGAATGTTAGGGCATGGACAAGTGTCTTCCCCCAACAAATGATCACTATCAAGTTTGATAGCTAAGAGATGAAATGTCATAAACAGTTAAAGAGTCAATATCACACCAAACCCTTTTCTTTTCTTTTCTTTTCTTTTCTTTTCTTTTGTTTATTTTTGTTATAATTTTATTTTATAAGATGGATAGAGCACTAGAAAAAAGTAGTGGTTAGAGGTAGGTAGAGATGATGACAGGGGGGGACTGTTCAGCCTATGAGAGTTGGTCACATTGAGCCTATTGCTTTAGGCATGGCAACATTGGCAAGGCAACTCTCTATCTCTCTTTCTATATCTATATATATATATATAATTATATATGCATATTTATCCGATTTTCCAAATAGGGCAACTGAGCAAGTATGGCCATGTCAATGTGGTACCTTTATTCTCATGCCCATATCACTGCCTCATTTTCCAACGAGGCAAGTCTGGTTGTAGGGCACCTTACCTTTATTCTCACACCCTTTAACCCGTAGTACATGATGATGATATCTTGGTAGGTAAGCACTTGTAGCCTTGAAAAGGGCACTTGGGTTTAATAATATGACAATGAAATGAAATAATGGGCCCATCAGTAACTTTGTCCCCAAATATGTATATTTAAACCTTATTATGGTTAATAGTATGGTTGGTATTTCATTTAAATTTTTAGGTAGAATATCTTGAGTCATTCCAATAATAATAATAGAGTTTAACATGATTTAAATATATTAAACGTCATATTCAATTTTCATCATTTATCAATCACTTCAATTGATAAGAGATTATTCTTTTTCAAGTGAAGAGAGAGAGAGAGAGAGATTTAATTTTTAAACTTGTTGATTGTATCTTTTGGGATTATTTAAGTAAAAATGAGTTTCAAAATTATTTAAAGGAGTTATAATCTCAAATTCACAAAACGATATACTTTAACTTGTTCTGATTACTTAAATTATTTAGATGATAAAAAAAATTCTTTTCTTTAATTATCAAACATTGAAAAAGAGCAATAACTCAAAAATATTAGTGATGAAAAAGGGATGTAAAAATTATTTTAACTTATAATGTGATGTTAAAATTCACACATGGTGAGAGAGATTGGAGGGGGTATCTCATGGTGGAGATTTTGCATTTATTATGATTTTCTCTTTACTTGTCCACTTCTTCCTTTGCTAATCATTGTGAAAAGAATGGCAAGCCCAAACAACTTGCGGTGAGGATAGCAACAAGAGACATTAATGCTATGATCAAATCAATACCTTACATAGAATGGTATGGTTGACTAATTCCTTGCTTTAAATTGAAGTAACTATATACATAGTGTTTGATTTTTTAACTATTAAAAGTGTTACTAATAACTGTATATCATTATAAAAATAAATTGCAATTGATTGTAAGTATGGCACTTGTATGAAAAGAATTGTCTAGAAATTATTTGCATTGAAATTGTCAATTAAATGTGCTTGATTGATTTAATTTTCAAACTATAAATTATTGTACATTTCAATCTTTTAGTGTTTGATTTCCATTATTTTTCATAAAAATTGTCATTTTTTTCCAATTTTTATTATTTGATAACCATTATTTTTTGTAGAAATTGCACAACTTTTAACTTGAAATTTGGCGTGGCTCACATGATATGCCAAAGCCCACACGATGAAATCCTATTGTGGGAATTTTTAGTATACGACAACGGATATGCATGTTTGAGTGTATATATGTATATGAGTGGAGACTGGAGAGAGTGGAATTGCTCTAGATTTTGACTTTAGAGCAATAATGGTTGCTGGGAAGGTGAAAATGGCGATGGGTCTCCAAAGTTTGACGGTGAATCCCAAGCCAGACCCCTCCCCCAAGCCCCAATTGCCTTCACCCAACTTTGCCAAGGTTCTTCGAAAGGCTGTCGCGTTTTTCAGTTCTTTCAGGGTTTACTTCCCTCATCCTCCTATAATATCCCAAGTTGAAATAAATAAATGTCATTAATACGTGAAATATTGCATACTTTGTGACCTTAAGAGAAGTCTAGAAGACAGTTTAAAGATTTTAAACAACCGAATCAATGGAAGGGAATACCCTAGAAAGTAAATGTCTAAAAATAAAGGAATATCATTGACAAGCGTTCCAGAGATAGAATTTTTTATCCCAAAAGAAATCAAATCGGAGACTATTTTATGGTACAGCTGCGATGCAACCTAGAAAATCTAATATCAAAGTTTAAGGACTTCAAATCAAGGCCAAAATGAAATTTGGGGAATAATAGGGGTCAAAGTGCAAATTTTAGAAAAATAGCCTTGGCCATCGTCGACCAAGCCACTGGCACCGCCAGCCAACCTTCTGTTGCCATCAGAAGGGGTCGCTTCAAGGCCCAACATGGTCTCCAGGGCATGGGGAGTTGAATTGGGCAGGGTATGTGCCAAGAATGGTCGTGATTTGACATTGGTAAGGTGGGGTATGGTCGTGCGTAGCCAAAAATTTAGGAGAAAGGTGTTCATGGAAAATCACCACGATTTGAAGTGATTTAAGGTCGTATCAAGGCATTAAAGACTTGGATTTGACTAGACATGGCTCGTTTTAGCTCAAAAATCGGGTATAAATAAGGGGTTGATGACCAAAAGCTTTCATCGAAGTCGAATCGAGGGATAAGATTAAGGGGTTTTTTATCCTTACATCTTTTAGGGTTTTCTGGAAAATTTGAGAGGCTTTCGAGGTCGTTTGAGTGGGTTTCGAGCTTGGCCAGAGTTTTCAAGTGGGTTATCGGAGCCGGTCTGAAATCGTCCAAATCAAGACATCTTCGGTGGTGTTTTCAGGCCAAGGGTAGTACCATCAGGACCGACTTGCAGTGGGCTTCGAAGTGGTGCAAAAAAATTAGTGATCAGAGTATCGTTAGTGATTAGAGAATCAGAGAAGATGATCGGCGTGTGAAAAACACTCACCAGCCTTTCACGCACAGTCCACACGCAAGCACGTGAGGGCGCGTGGAGCATAGGTATTTTTGAATTTTTTTTAATATTTGTAGAAAATTATTTTATGTTTTTTTGTGAGAAAATATTTGAGGAATATTTATTTTAGAATTTTGAAGAAAATGATTTATGAAAAATGGGAGAAATTATGAGAAAATTGGGATAAAAGATAGGATATTGAACTTGTAAAACCCCAAGAGCCTGGAAAAGTATAGTATATATCGAGGATAAGTAAGGAATGAAACAATACTAGCTGGATATCTTTTGACTGAATGTAGGCAAAGAACTCCGAGGTTAAGCGTGCTCGAGCTAAGGTAGCTCAAGAATAGGTGACCCCCCTGAAAGTTCGCGTAGACCCATCAGGGTAAGTTGTTTTGCTCCTTCCTATAGCTCGATGCGGGATGTTACAAGTGGTATCAGAGCCGACATTTGGTAAAGGTGATCCGGTAAGGGACGGAAGTGGCGTCGGGGCTCTAGGGCTTGTACAAGGAGCAGCTTCTAGCAGGCCATCTAGATGGCAGCCCCCGGTCTAAGACCAGTTGTAAGGTCGTATGACGAGAATGTCATGTGCTCAAGGGGGGAGAATGTAATACCCCAAGAGTCTAGAGAAATGTAGTATATATCGAGGATAAGTAAGGAATAAAACAACACTAACTGGATACCTTTTGGACTAAATATAGACAAAGAACTCCGAGGTTAAGCGTGCTTGAGTTAGAGTAACTCAAGAATGGGTGACCCTCTAGGAAGTTCGTGTAGACCCATCAGAGTAAGTTGTTCTAGTCCTTCCTATAGCTTGATGCGAAATGTTACAGAACTCTTTGAGTAAATGTAATGGTCAGGGATCACTGAGGCGCTGAGGTTTGAATAAGAGTGTGATTATTAAGTCCTAGCATGTTAATCAAGGTCATCACGTACTTCGAGATCTCGATGTTAATTTCTTTCGAAGGTGACTGGTTCTACTAAAAATGGATTTAGTTTCATACAAAAGGTTTTGACTAGTAAGTGGTTTGACGCTAAACCCGATTTTTTTGTAAGTGGTTTTAGCATATTGACATGCCATGTTATATTATATATTATGTAAGATGTATTCACATGTCATAATGATGAAATATGCATATGTTCACGACAATAATATTGATCATGCATTACTTGTGTTTGAGAGTATAGACAACATCGTTGCTCTACCAAGGGTGACCCCATATATCTCGGATCTGATAAGGAGGTCATAAAAATGAAGAGTAGTAATAAGGTGCGATCTACTCAAATGAAAGGAATGAGAACATTTTGCATTTGCATCCATACACGAAATATGTATATTGTATCCTACTTAGATGATTCATCATCTATCTTGGACTTTGTCCCTAGAATATTCAAACATTCAAGATGAATATGTAGTAGAGACAGGCATGGAAGAAGCATGAACGACACTTAACAAGTGCATGTTGTTTGGTTTTATGATTACGCATCTATATATTTAAGTCTGCTACTATGAATTTAGAACGTTTTGAAAGTTAATGATGTATGATCGAATTTGCCATTAATGTTAAAAGTTAGGTTCGATTCTTACTTCCACTATTAATGAATACCTAGTCTAGCGTATATGATGTATGATGAATCTCATGCTAGATAGGTACATGAGAAACTTTGAGAGTTTGTATTATGTTGAAATTATTTTTTAAAAAAACAATATAGTCCGAAATTTCCTAAGTTATAATACCTGTGAAAGTAGGTGTTACACCTCTACCCAGGTTTAGCCCTACCAACTCAACATCACCAAGCTCATCTGCCTCGTCAAAGAGTTGCGAGAGAGAGAGTCTGCTTGAAAATCGAGCTCCTTGAGCACAAGTTTTTCTGAGAGTCTGTAATGATTCACCTTGTTCTCGAAAACGAAATTACTTTGAAAGATGCAGAAATTATGCGAAACGTGACGAAGATCGAGTACTTGGAGGTCGAGAATGAGAGGCTCAGGTATGATTTGGAGATTCTCCATACAAAAGCATCGAAAGGAGAATAATGAGTATGAGAAAAAGGCAAAGGCAATAAGAAGATTGTTGAGAAAAAAAGAGTAACATGAGATTGATAAAAAAGAGAATAAAGTAGCTGAATACACTGGGAAGTGTGTGTTGTCTGGAAATAAAAATTATCTCACCATGAGAAAATATCTTTTAGTATTTGGAGAAAAATTATGTCACGTGAGCAAAACTTAAAAAATAAATTATCCCCAAAAAAATAATCAAACACTCTAAAAGTTGAAATTTAGATAAAAAAAAAAAAAATGGATGATCAATCAAACGCATTGTTAATTTAGAATGTAATACCAAAGTCAATATAATAACATAATATTAAAATTAAATTAGGTGCCCTACAATTATCTCTTATTTTACCTTTCCCATTACAAATGAATTGAGTGTCCCCTTGCACGCAATAGAAGAGAAAATTATATACAAATAAAAATATTTTCAAACCATGTGCGATTACATGAGAGAAACCAAGTCAAATTCACAATCTTTTCAAGTGACGTTATCAATTACACGAATTCTATCAAGTTAGTACCCCTCATAGGTCCTCTCCCTCCTTTTCACCTCCACAAGTTTCTAATCCCAAGATAAAACTATGATTAGGTGTGTGACATAACACATCTAGTTAGTTAAATGATAATAATAATTCTGAAAGAGAGTTAGGTGAAGTGGTTTGATCACCAGCCTAAGATAAATACATCAAAATGGTTTTATGTATTCAAAAATTGCTACTGCTGCACCATGGTTATAATAACTTATTTCTAATTAGTGTCCCTAATTAGATCCAAGCAGGTACGTACATTATCTAAAGTAGCAGTGGAGCCCCCCATCCCTTGTTAAGTATTTAGTATGTATGAGATTTAAGTCAGAGGAATCTTAATTTGATGGGTATATTTTATGCACCAAACGGCATCCAAAGATGCCTTCCAGAATGACAATGCAGTGCCAACTTGGGGCATGCGGCTAAGGCAAGCAAAAATAATTGAGCCATGAGGGCATGATTGGGAATATATATATATATATATATATATAAATGGGGATTGAACTAATAATAATGCCTCTATCAACACTATACATTTAGATATTGTAAACCCTTTTAATGGGTTGTTTATTTTTTTTTTTTTAGTGATATAATAATTTATAAATTATTTGTACGGAGTAAACACATAAATTTATGTGTTCGTTTGGTAATTTAAAAAATACATTAACCACAATAATATGATGTGGAAAATAGAATTACTAGAAGGAAAACTATGACGAACTGCCTTTCGTCTTTTGGCTTCAAAGTTGTCAAAGACTAATTGGTTCACAAGAAACAATTTATAGATTTTATGATTATCTTAATTGGGGGGGGGCTGCATGGAATGGAAGGGCTGCCTAATTGCATTGTAATTTGAAATGCGAGGCTTTAAAACTTTGTTTAATCTGAATTGAAATGGTGGAATGCAACCAATTAAAGTCCACTTCTTGACCCTACCTTTTGTAGTTTCCAAGAAATTGAATTGATATTCGTACCCAGAAGATAAAAACAAGAAGAAGAAGAAGAAGAAGAGAAGAAGGAAGGAACGATCGATGTGAATCAAGTGATCTTTTGTGATTTCGATGTTTTGTTATTTATTAGAATTAAAATGATTGGAGATCAAATAATGAAAAACACTTAAAAGGTTTGGTATTTTTTTTTTTTTTCCTTGCAAACAGACAGTAAAATAAAACAAAGTTCCATTTTCTCAGGAACCAAACATGGGCCTAATTCCGAAGCAATTCTCTCAGATGCCAAACTTGGGTCAATGCAAGGAGAAGTTCCATTTTCTCGGCTTGACGAGGAAAAAAGGTGGAGGTGGGCAAGTTTTGAACATATCCTGACGACCCTTTTACCCCAAACAAATAAAAATTTGACCCTCAAGGCTATTTTAGGAATAAATTGTTTGCCAAAAACAAAATGACAACAATCTACACAACTTGTGCATATATATTTTTAGAAAAATATAAACACACTTATTCATGCAAGCCATGTTTCCTAATATATATATATATATATATATATTTTTTTTTTTTATGACAAAGTGACTTTAATCGGCCTCCTATCTTTTTTACCAATAAAGAAAGAAAGAAAGAACGAAAACTCCATAATAATGCCAATGTTTTACTTGAAGGGTATCAATAATCATATGCAGAACAATAATGAAACAAAAACTCTTACGTATATGCAAATATTTTAACAAGAGATCATAATCAATGATGGAATTAGGAAAGGTACAAATGGACAGGTTAGTGCAAAGAAAATGCCATTTGAACCACTCCAAATCCCCCCACCTCAAGGTGGGATGTCACGCTAATCAACATTAAATACCTAAGTTAACAAGGATCCAAACAGATTAATACCTAATACCTTTCCCAATATACGACAAACATTAGAAGCGGCAGGAAAGAACCAATGGCACCAAAACACCAGTTTACAATCAGCAAAAGCCTGAATTTGTGTAGTAAAAGTACAATTAAGCATCTTTTTGCTTTGACATCATGATTTAGACAAGGAGCTGCATCTGAGTGTTATTATGCTTGGAATAAACATCATGATTTCACAAGAAGTAATGGCTAGGATGACAAAACTAGGATGCCTTGTTTTGGCAACTAATGGGGGTACTTGGAAGGAGCCAAAAATGAATCTGCTTACTAGCTAGAAGTCTTCATCAAGTTTGAAGACAAAATTTTTTGCACCATCTTGTAGGCCTTGCATCACAGAAGCCTTCTGATAATCACCCACCCTTCTCTCAAAGAAGTTGGCTTTTCCTCTGCCCAATCAGATGAAAGGGTTAGTCAACTTCACAATGTCAAGAACCAACAAGAAAAAAAATTCCACATGCCAGCAATCGATTTGTTCAACATTTCAGAAGTTCAAAACAAAAGCAGATTGATACAATTGTTAATTTACGCTTAGAAAGGGAAAACTACTGGCTTGCTCTCATGCGCAAAACTACTTTTCCTGATACAGTGGGATAAACATAACCAATGTAAGTGTTTAAAAACAAGAACAATCTCTAAAAAGCACTGCATTTCTTATCCATAGCTTCATGATAGATAATACAATGATTAAGATCTAATATCCCGTGCCCCCACTGAATATCAATAAAGGAAGAAAAAGGCCAGGGCAAGTCTTAGTAGTAATTGTAAGATTGTTCCTATCACTGGAAGGTCACTGGTTCAAGTTGTGCAAATAGCACTATATGAAGCACAGGCTAAGCTGCGTAACTCACACTCCCCTGACCCTCACAAAGCAATGAGCCTCATGCACAGGACACTCTGACCAGATAAAAAGGCGGCATAAGTTATATATGTTTGACATGAGAAAGCAGTAAATGAAAGAACATAATTATCATGATTTCTAGCAGAAAAGACTGAATTGTGAGAAAATGTCAAGTTTCAGACTGAAAACTAGGCTCGTGGACCCCCTTATTTTTTTTAACTTCTAGTGCACAATCTTTCGCAGACATTAAAATTCCAATAAGGCCTCTGTTCAAAGATACTCACTGTAAGGAAATAAATTCCATCCAATCAAAAGGATTTTCAACATTGTACTTCTTGTGGTACCCTAGAGCAACCTGAAAAGCAAAATTGTAAACAGTCTACTTATCCAAAACCACCGCCATTCAATCCATGGATTGAAATGTAATGAAATGAACCTACCAAAAGACGGTCAGCAACAAACTTTATATATTGGCTCATAAGGGTTGAATTCATCCCAATCAATGCACATGGAAGAGCTTCACAAACAAACTGAACCTCAATTTCAACAGCTTCATGCACAATGTGATGGACTTTTTGCCATGGCAGCCTCTTCTGTAACAAACTGTAGACAAAAAATTTAGTTCCTTGCAATGCTCCCTTTCTATTTCTAATTTTAAATGGAAAGACTAGACCATAGTTGAACCAGAATAGACTGTGTAACAGCATAATGTGACATTTGTTTCCTGCCAGGGATAAAATACACCAAATCAGATTAAAAGGAGCAGCCAACTCACCTGTATAGTAGACAAGCAAAATCACAATGGAGACCCTCATCTCTAGAAATAAGTTCATTTGAGAATGTCAATCCTGGCATGAGTCCCCTCTTTTTAAGCCAAAAAATGGCGCAAAAGCTTGAGGTCAAGAGAGCGAGAGGATTATGAGGGATAGGCATCACTTGACATGAGCAAGCCTAAAGTTTAAAATTACCTGTCAGAAAATTATAAAGGGCAATTATTTAACAGAAGCTCACCTCCCTGAGAAGAATATTCCTTCGATACATGCAAAGGCAACAAGTCTTTCTGCAAAAAAGGTGGAGCTGCAAATGCAGATCAGCACAATGATCATTTGCTGAAAAACAGTACCTCATAATTTCTCAGTTTGTACTATTTACAAGCCAAAAACTGCAGCGAAACTCCAACAACTATAAAGCCCATCATCAAAATTCTGATGTGGATGAGTTCCAGGCCAAAATAAGCTAAGCCAGGTGAATATATTCAGCTAGACTAATGAAAGTTGAATCACAAATGTCAATGGCACAACAGTCACAAGCTTTAATCTCACTAGGTGGGGTTGGCTACACATATTCTAGACCTCCAGCCGCTTAGAGGTCTAAAATTCATGATATTAGATCCGACTAGTTTCACACTGATTATCAGCTACTTAAATTACTTGGATTGGCTGTAAATAGGAGAAACACCTTCAACACTAGAAGTATTGAGGGTTACTCAATCCACACTAGGAAGTCCATTAAATAATTATTAATAAAGTTTTGCTCTTCAGAATGGCAAAGCCAGGCTCAACATTAGTATTTTCTGATTTACACTCCTTGTGGGTATGCAAAAAGTAGGTTAAAGGTACAAAAAGCAGCAAAAGCAACCACAATAAGCTTATGAAATAGTAATAGTAGAAAATGAAAAAAGACACCAGAAAATATCTAAAGTAAAATTCACATATCTTCTTCCCCAGTTTGCACCTGCTTCCCATAAAATTGGAATGAGTATAGTGCTTACTGTGCAAGCTTATAGAAACCCATACCTTAAATACAAAGAAACATCATACTCTATTGCTTTTGCCCTATTTCCCAGTTCAATGAGAAGTAATGATCCAAAAAGATAAATAAACTGGGCACAAGACTGAGAAGCATTTCCCCATCCATACAACTCAGTAGGACAAAAGATGATGATCAATATGATACTAAACTAAAATAACAAAATGTGCAGAAACAATAAAATATATAGTAAACTAAACGATTTGGTATGAACAGACAAAAGATACAATTTCGTTCTCTCATTAGTCCTAGAAAACATGGCCAAGCATCATGTCTAACAAGAGGGGCTAATAGAAATTTTTGGAGGCTACTCTTATAAAATCATTTCCAGATGTCAATAAAATATGTCAAAATAAGAACGAGTACCAGCAACCTGGATCCATGTTGCTGACCCCATCTAGTGGGATTAAGGTTTGTTATTGTTGTAAGAATGTTATGATACCTTTGTATCCAATTCAAAGCCCAGTTAGCTTTTTGAGCAACACAAGGAATATTCTCAATTGCATTAAACAATCTATGTTTCTCCTTTGAATCTCTGATGTACGTTTCCAAAAGCAAGCTGTACATCTCTACAGAATAAGGCAGAAATATAAACCATCAGTTAACTGAAGAAAGTATCAGATAGTAATTTCCCCTGAATCAAATGGAAAGCCTACCAGAATGTATATTCTCCATCGCAATTTGGAATCCATAAAATGCCCGTGCCTATAAAAATGAGAATAGATTGATGTTAGCTTCAATTAAAGTGAAATAGGTTTCAAATAATGATCAGTATTGATATATATATATATATATATGTAGAGAGAGAGAGATTTGATGCAGTAACTTTTATTTTATCCTTCTATAAGATATATGCAAGAAAAATGGACAACCAATTTTATGGCCACCTCAACAATAGGGGTGCAAAAGAGATCCAGAGGACCTAATAACTGAACTGAACCCAACCTCCAGTTCAGTCTGGTTCAGGTCTTCCTCAGACATGGTTCAGTTTTGGATCCATTAGAGGTGAAACCAACTTTATTTCTTCTGTTCTGGGTTCGGGCGCGAGTACACCAACCCAACCTGAGAACCCTTCCCTTGGCCATCCCCCATTGAAGTCCATATGCTTGATGAACAAAAGAGATCCAAATGACCAAATAACCAAACAGAATCCATTGTCCACAGTTTGGTCTGGTTTGGTTCTTCCTCAAACATGGTTCAGTTTTGGGTCCATTCATAGTTCTGAAAGGCGCGAGGCTCAACGAGGCACAAAGGGTCTTGGAGCTTGAGGTGCGAGGCGCACCTTTTAGAAAAAAAACACAAAATCTTGAAAAATCATAAAAAAACTATCAAATTATCAATAATAACACATGCATATCATTAATGATTCATTATCTTCAAATTCTAAACTAACAATATCAAAGTTGATTCATTCATCATGCAAATTGTAAACTAGAAATATCATCAAAGTTCAAACTTAAAGTCTCAAACTCAAACAAGTACCAATCATTATGCAAAGTTCTAAACAAACATATAAACACTACAAGTCCACAATCAAGAAAATGTTTTCATTTTGAAAATTGATATTTTTCTAAGTCTGGAAGATTAGCGCATTATAAGGAGACATATAAGAAAATGTTTTCATTTTGAAAAACTATCTCTCAGTATTTTGATAGCTAATATTCATTATTGTTAAAATGATTTAAATGATTTTTAATGAATTTTTCAAAAAATAGTAGGTATGTATTTTGGGGGTGGTAAAATCGCTAAATCCCGAGTTTGTACTAAAACCCAAATTCTATTTTCTTATTGTTATGGATTTTGATTTTTTAGATATTTTTATTGAATCCAAATGAGGGGTACTTTCTTATTTACATTTATGTATTAAAGTAAATGGAAGGTAAAATATAAATAAAATAAAATGTAGACATTTATTTAAACTAAAGAAATGTAAATATATTGTAATGTATACATGCTGGAATCGAGAAGAGGGGGAGGAATTGGGCTGCCCAGGTTTTAATTAAAACCTAAGTTTCATAAGGCGCCCCTCTCGCCTCAGCGCCTCACCATGCAAGGCAGGGGCCTCGCTGAAGTCGCCTCGCCTCAGCCCAGACAAGGTGCTGAACTGGCGCCTTAAGGCGCCTTGCGCCTAGTCGCGCCTTTAACAACTATGGGTCCATTATAACTAGAACTGACTTTAGTTGTTTATTAGAGTTCAGCTGTCTGAGTACACCAACCAACACAAGACTGGAAGACCAAGTAAGTAGTGGAAAAAATCTTTCCTCTGGTTATCCCCAAAGAAGGTCCTCTGGCAACTTGTGCTGTCAAATATTTATGTATATCATAATCAACGTGGACTTATCACTATTACCCAAATCACAGACTCAATAATCAGCTAATACTACGATTACTGTCCCAGTTGAAAGATAAGTTCTGATGCATATTTCCCACTTTCATAGATAGCAAAATAGCTTCTTCTTGTTCAATAGAGATTGCAAGAATAGGGACTTGTGTTCAGCATTGGAAAATTGATAAAATTTGAGATCCAAAGATATGAAGCAAATAAAAACATGTCAGCATTTGCATATTGGTCATGAATCTCGGTTTTCTTTTATCAACAAGACATTTTTATTACTATATTAAGACCTACTGGTAATTGTTCCTAAAAATGATCCCTCATATTAAATAAAGAAAATCTCATCCTTTCCAGGGATTTCTAACATGTATAATTAACCCTTCATGAAGTTCAAAGACCATGTCTAGCATATATAACCATGATAGCCACAACTGGTAACATGAGAGTAAATTCACTAGATAGTAAAGAGGCATGCAGTGAAAGGAAACCTTTAAAATGGCAAAAATGAAGCAATAACATTTAAACTAAAAATATATAAAGCCACACATATATTGGAGGTTTGCATAAAAAGAGTGTTGTTTGGGAATTTGCCTCTGGAATTTGGACATCATTCAAGAATCTTGCAGCCAAGTTTTCCAAAACAATCCCATCAGATGTAGCAAAAAATGCCAATACATGGCTTATGAAGTGTTTCTCAGTGTTAGCCAAAGAGTCCCACTGGTGGAGATCCTGGGAAAGATCCACCTCCTCAGCTGAAAGCCCAATAACAAATTATTAGGACATATTTTCCAACAAGGGGTTGTATCAGATAATCTCATCATATCAGATAATATCAAAGAAAAAAATTCAAGAATGAGTAAGTAAATAAACCACACTTAGTCATTCAACTTGCGAAAAGCTAAAAAAGAAGTCCACTATAAGAGGTCCAACTGAAAGAGACACTACTTTTCTAATACTACCAAAAGGAAACGGACTCTAATTCTTTTTGTTAATTGCAAGGACTCTTAATGTCATTGAATACAATATCACTATTTATAACCAAATCAGAGAATTGGGAAAAAAATATAAGATTTTACCAATACATCTAGCATGAAAATTTGTGGGAACCAAAGGACATGCTAATTGCCAATAAAGATGAATAATTTGATAAACATCAACTTTAGGTTGAAACCCTTCAATAATTAATAGGGAAAGCCATGGGACAAATATAAATCTCCACTACTTATAAAAATGGTTACAAAAACTATCTAGAAATTGAGTCAACAAATAATCTCTCCACAAGGTAGGTATAGAAAATCTCTCCCAGTAACACAGGCAAAAACTTTAGAAAAAAAAAAAAAAGTATATATACTTATTACTCTCATACATGCTACAAGAGATATACAGAAAATATTGGAATACTATTTGTATCAAGATGAACTCTCTTCAAGATTGAGTTGTTTCATTCTCATTCCAAATCACCTTATATATGAGAATTTGATTACTCTAATTATTGTAAAAATCTTCAAACATCAGATAATATTGACATCATTCTTTTTGAAGTTTTTGATAATTTCTGTTGATACCTTCATAGGCCAAGAAATAAATCTACTTTTATAATCGCAAAGAAGGTAATTAGCCGTCCACCTACCCACCCACCCCCAACCCACCAACACTCACCCATGGAAGAAGGGATATAAACACAAGGTTTTATTGGAATTCATTCTAACCATATCTCAACAAAATTAAAACTTCTCTTGGAATAACTTTCATAATCATATTAGATTCATGTCAGAGTCAATCTTCTTTACCTGCATCAACTGCATTTTCATCACTTTGGATATCCAATAACGATAACAAGCATCATTGTGCTTGGTGCATGAATAGGGGTACAAATTCGCTTTCTGACAATTTCTTCATTTTTTTTTTATTTTTCAGTAAACACATTCTTGCAATTACGGATTGTGTGTGTGTGTGTGTGCGCGGGGGGGGGGGGGGGGGGGGGGGGGGGGTGGAGGAGCAAAACTGTAACCAATTCCGAGAAGCATGGTATAGCAGAAAAAAAAAACAAAATTTTCTTTCTTTTTGTCACTCAATCAGAGATAATTAGATCATAAATACATCACACTCAAACTATCTGACTCGAAATATCCAATAATCAATGTAATGACAAAAGGCTAAACACCTATACAGCACGACAGCAACAACATTTCCCAACGGAAGGACGAGCCAAACATAACCTGAATTGAGAAGTCAACGAACCACAAGAGAATTAGCAGACAATTCACAATTTGGGAGACAAAAATTCCACAAATTTCCCCAATTTTCTTATGTAAGCATTTACGAAGGGCGAATGAGCGTATACTTATCCAGAAAACAACAAAAGAAAGGCACGCAAATTGTATACTGACCGGTCCAAAAACTGGCTTCGGCCTTCTTGTACATCTCCCAAAGTTGTTGGTATCGAATTGGGAACATGCAAAACCTCTGTGATTGCTCCCTTAATATGGGTTCTTCTCCTTCTACTTCATTTTCTTCTGGCTTTTCTCCGTGTTCGTGTAGTTCAGTCCCTACGCCATTTCTCAGAGAGCCCATTTGCTTCCCACGCCTCCCCTCTCACTCGCTCTCTCACTGTAGATTGTGTATTCGGATATGTTTGTTGGAAGCAGGTGAAAGAAACCCTACAAAAACCCCTCCCAGAGCAGAGGGAGGAACCGACGTGGCTGGTAGTTGGTTCAAGCAAATCACCATAAACATTGGATATTTGTTTCTGCTTTCTTCCTTCTTTCTTATTTCTTTCGTTTTTCTTTTTTCTGCATTGTTTTCAGTTTTCTTTGGGGGCATATAAGGTTAAGGCTGTGTTTGGCATTTGAGGAGTGAAAGGCAAACAAAGGTACCTCCAACCACACTTTCTATTCTATTTTTTATTATGTTATAAATAATTTATTTATTATTCTATTTTTATTTCTAAAACTGTACTTATTCCAGTTGTACTCATATTATACTCTCTATTTGATTTCACATTTCATTTATTTATTAATAGATTTTAATTCTAATTTTTTTATCTTATTTATAATTTTTATTACTATAAAAATTTAATATTTATTTTCTAATTTAGTAATCCAAATCTCCGACCATTTTTGCCATATCTATTCATCTCCTCCTTAATCATGACTCTTCATTTTCTCTTGTTGTGAGTCTTTTATTTTTCGTCGTGTCGAACCACCTAATTCAATAGCCATCTTCAAAACTAACGACAAATCTATTGCAACGTGCTTTATCGTGTTCATCTTTTTTGATGGAGTTTCATGTTTTTAATAGTAGCATTTGCAATTGTGGTGAGTTATTAAAAGTGATGAAGATTTTAGACTTCGCAATTTAAATGGCTGAGAAAAATCGACAATAATGAGTTGCATTGGAGCAACTCCTTTTATCCCCCTCAATAAATTTTTGACTTAGCAAGAGGAAATTAACAGCTTTGGAGACAACATGAAGAAATCCTCTCTTTAGTTTGGTTTGGGGGTTTACATTGAGTTGTCCTTTCATTGAATTTAATTTAAAGTGTGTTTAATAGTATTTAGTTGGAAATAAAAATATTTTTCAACTTGCATGAAAAAGAAAAACCATCTCTCCCTAAATGGAATTTTTCATGAAAAAAGATAAAAATATGTTTTAATGGTTGTACCATAAAATTTAATTTCATGAAAAATATAATATGTCGAATACCAAAGATAAAATTTAATTTATTAGATGCGATATTTTTCATACTATCAAACACACTCTTAGTTCTCGGAGGATCAAATTGGACATGCAAGAGATGGAAGGAAGAGAGTTGTAGCAATTTCACTTTTAATTCTAAACTTGTATTCCAAATTCTTCTTTCTATTGGGTGTAAATCTAATCCTAAGGTTCTTTTTTCGTTTTCTTTTCCTAAATCCAAATATTGTTTTCCTAACAGGTCAAAGCCCATTATGTATGGGAAGAAAGAAACTGAATTCAAGTGGGCCGAGAGCCTGCTCAATTGGGCCTGATGGAGATGTTAAACCGGTTTGCCTATCTCAATGAAATGAATAAAGTGATGGGTTAGCACTTAGCAAAAAAAAACTGATGGGCCGGTGACCCACTACAGTAGGATCATCTTAAGCCGAGGAATCATGTTCATGTTTGAATTTTAGTTTATTCACGTAAAATAGTTACCCACTGTATAGATTATCTGTAATCATGAATGTTAATATTGAAGTTGAATCATGTTATTTTATTTTACCTTAATTTTCATTATTTCATGATCTAATCCTCGGGTTCTTCTCCCTATGTTCTTGAGATTTGTTTTTGTTACTCCAAAATATAAGTTAAATAATTAAATTACGTCTCCTTATGTTCTTGAGATTTGTTTTTGTTACTCCAAAATATAGGTTAAATAATTAAATTACGATAAGATGAAATTAGTATTAGTAGGTCGTAGGTTTAATTCTTTATTCTACCTAATAAAATAAAATTTTCACCTGTGATTCTCTTTCTTTATCAAGATTGAGAGCGCAAAGACAATAATCCCAAGACCTTACATGACTCACTTTAACTCGTTGAGATGAGTTTCACATCCAGATGACAACAAAACAACAGATCATTGGCTTTGACAATTGACGGTCGAAATTGATGTAACTGGGAGGTGTGCTGTCCGAGAGGGTGGGAGAGAAAAGGGGGAAGATTAAGAATATGCGCCAGCCAAGCACAAGGAAATGAATTTGTCCGGTGGCATTTCATCAAACATGTGGTTGCTGTCTTCTGGTTTCTTATCGCCATTCAAACAACGTTGGGGATGGGCCCTCTTTTCCTCCACAGCCACGGACAAACAAACAGATCGGGGAAGGGGGGGGATTTTGAAACTTCTCAGTTTAATATCAAACCCAATTCATGATTTAACGCTTGGATTAGGGATTTATTATGTCTTCAATTTGGTAAATTTGAAGCAATTGGCCTGGTTAAAGCTCAAATTTGAGTAGTGGGTCTCAGTTATTTGGACGTAATTTATTTTGATAATTTTCTATTAAAAGAAATGATCTAAAACATGTAATTCTAGACAAAAGTTCAGTAAAACAGTACTTATAACGATTGTAAAAAGAGCTTATCAAGTGGTCAGGAATGGCAAGCACTTCCATTTAAATACAAAATAAGGCTGCGTTTGGAGCTTGAAAAATGGTCTAGAAATAGGGGCAAATTTCAAAATTTTGCTGCTTCTAGTTATGGTTTGATGAGAACAAAATACTGTGAGGTGCCTATTTATAATTGATAATTTAATTTCATTAAGGATTTATCCTCTTTCATATTAAGATTGTATTTTTTTCTTATAGTTGCGTTCCCCAAAGTGCCAAACGGGGCTCCATCCAAATTCGCTTTAAATCCATCAAAGATTTCTATTTCGTCCATCCCGTTTGTCTTTAGCCTCAAGCTCCAACCCTTCCGCCTTCGCCCCTCTCTCTCTCTCTCTCTCTCTCTCTCTAAAACTATACTGTTTACTTTTGCTCTCTATATCTCTCTCCAACTGCTTATCCACCAGAAAACCGAAGCGTTTTCCAAATTCTAGCTCTGTTGTACGTATATATTTGTGCTGAATGTATTTGCCTAGTGTAGAGAGCACCGCCATCTCAGATCCTCCGCTAGATAGCACAGAAACCAAGGAAACTCCATCCCTGATCTGAATAAACTAAAAACTCTGTGCTAAAGTCAAATACTTGCCCATAAATCACCAGCTTCGTCCATTCTATGTCCATTATTTTCTATTTAGCAAATACCCTTTTCTCTTGACTCGAGGAAGATCCCATATTTACCCCCCAGAAGGTTGTTTACTGCCCTGATCTCGGTACCCAGTTAGGGGGTGCATTTCTTGAATCTTGTTTGCAATTTGAGGATTTTGTGCCACTCTTGGTATCTTTTGATCTGGGAAGATTTGGTTTATTTTGGGTTGGTCTTAGTGCAGTCTGCAAAGGCAACTCTTCGATCTTTGTTTGTGAGAAATCTGATTTAAGCTCAGGTTTTGAATTTTGGAGTTTTTTTTATGTTCAATAGCAAAGATGCAACCTGATCAGCGTAAAAAGGTGATTTCTCTCATTTAGGACATAATATACATAGTTACATACAAGCCATTCATATTTTTGTATATTGTGGATATCTGGTGTATGTATGTATAGCCAAGAACTGTTGGTTCGTTAGAGCTGATAATTATTAATTAGTTCAAGATCTAAGTAGTGATAGAGGACCCAGAAAAGTCTATAAGTATTGCAGAGCTTTATGCGCTTCTCATATTTTATGTTGACGTGCATGTATACAACATATGGATACACGCATAAATCTATGAAAGAGTAATAGCAATATATAAATATAGGCAAATAAGTATGTGTTTTATACCTTATATATTGTGCTTGTACATCAATGTGCATGTACGAATACATATATATCTACATGCTTAAACATTCATATGCATGTATGTTAAATGTATTGTATATGTATTCGGACATTTGGTTGTGATCTATGGGAGCCATGCCTGATTTTGTGACTTTGTCACTGGGATTAAAGGATCTTGGCATGTTCATGTGTCAGCTTATATGCGAGATGTCTATATTCTACCCTAGTTGGTCTAACTAATGGCATATTCTTCATGAAAGAAGTACCAAATCTTCATACTTTGGGTGCAACTTCCATATATTTTGAAGTGTCATGATGCTTAATGAGCCAGATCAGTTATTCTTGTCAAATTGGAGCATCTTACTCGTATATGTGGTAGTTTTGCTTGGTGAATTGGCTTGCCAGTAGCCATGAATCATTGACAATCCTTTTTTACCTCAACCTTGTGTTTTTGTCGTTTCTTCCAACATATCAGTTCTGAAGTAATTGATCTCCTTTTATTCATTCATTTTTAGTTTGGATAGTAGATGGATTTATATGAAAACTTTCACAATGATTATGACCATGTGAAAACTGGAAAATTACTGAACTTACATATCATAGGGGCATCTTTGTTAGTGCAGAAAACTATGCATATTACTTAATGCAATGGCATGGAAAGACTGGACTTTTTAACCTAATTTAAGTATCTAGAATCTTTTAAATTTGACAATTTATATTCACAATTTATTACAATCTGGCAGTATGTTTATTTTTAATCTGGTAATGACAGTATTTACTAATGAGAATTATGGTTATGTCAGTGGCACATAATTCTCTAATTGTTGGTTAAGCTGCAGTTAGCAGGGTCATTTACCGTTTGCTTATATTTGTTGCCATCCATTCATGGCTCATTTTGATGTCTCTATGCAGCCCTCAGTAGATGTCAACTTTTTCACTGAATATGGTGAGGGGAGCAGGTATAGGATTGAGGAAGTAATTGGTAAAGGAAGCTATGGAGTTGTTTGCTCTGCATATGATACTCATCTTGGGGAAAAAGTAGCCATTAAGAAGATTAATGATATTTTTGAACACGTCTCTGATGCAACACGCATTCTTCGTGAGATTAAACTTCTTAGACTCCTTCGCCACCCAGACATTGTGGAAATCAAACACATCTTATTGCCTCCATCCAGAAGGGAATTCAAAGACATATACGTTGTTTTTGAACTCATGGAATCTGATTTGCACCAGGTTATTAAAGCAAATGATGATTTGACACCAGAACATTATCAGTTCTTTCTTTATCAGCTTCTTCGTGGTTTAAAGTACATACACACAGGTTATATGTTGCCACCATGTCACAACTCATTTATCATGACTGCCTTGCAATTATTCGATTGCATGCTGCATACTTTGTTTATGTACTCAAAACAGTAGCTTGCTGGTATGACTTTCCCCAGTTCTAATTTTTCCAGATTCCTAATGAATGGTTTTGCAGCAAATGTGTTCCACCGTGATCTAAAACCAAAAAACATTTTAGCAAATGCTGATTGCAAACTCAAGATATGTGATTTTGGTCTTGCGAGAGTGGCCTTTAATGACACCCCCACTGCTATATTTTGGACAGTGAGTTTCTCCTATTTCCTATCTGTTTCACTAGTTAAAGTCAGCCTGTTAATGTCTAGGTGCTCTGCATGTTTCAAGGCCTAGGAAACACAGATGCACCCACAAAAGCACATAGCGATACCACTATTGACAGCTGCCTTCTTTGATTTGCTCGTAGGACTATGTTGCAACAAGATGGTATAGGGCTCCTGAATTATGTGGCTCCTTTTTCTCTAAGGTAAAGTGTTGCTGCTGCTTCCTTTGAAAGCACCAAGACTTTTAACTGCCTGGCTGACATTGCATTGCTGATTTACTGATAATTATGAATCAAAATATCTTAAGATCTTAAGATGACAAGGTTTTTCTAATCTAAAATCACAGGTGATAACCTAAAGCCCTATGAAAATGAGATGTTGCCTACTGAGGAATGATGTAACCTTTGTTTCTGACTTAAATTCATTGTCCATCTTCTTTGCAGTACACACCTGCAATAGATATATGGAGCATTGGTTGCATATTTGCTGAACTTTTAACTGGAAAGCCTCTCTTTCCCGGGAAAAATGTAGTTCATCAATTGGACTTGATGACTGATATGTTGGGAACACCATCTCCAGAAGCCATAGCCAGGGTCTGTTTACTGTGATAAATTTGTTCTCATAATGAAATATTACTGCTTAAAAAAATGTTCCGTTTTATTGTTCTGCAAATCTAGATATAGTATGTTTGCTCAACCATTGAAATTATGCCAACAGATAAGAAATGAGAAAGCTCGTAGATACTTGAACAGTATGCGGAGGAAAAGGCCTATACCTTTCTCTCAAAAGTTTCCAAATGTAGATCCCCTTGCGCTTCGCTTGCTAGAAAGAATGCTAGCATTTGATCCCAAGGATCGCCCTTCAGCTGAAGAGGTGCATGATATTAAATGTTATGTTTTACTTCGTCTAGTGTCACTTCCCCTTCTTACTTGCATGTTGTCTTGCAAGTATTAGGCTCTTGCAGATCCATATTTCAAGAACTTGGCCAGGGTTGAGAGAGAACCCTCTGCTCAACCTGTTACTAAAATGGAATTTGAATTTGAAAGACGAAGGGTGACAAAGGAAGATGTTCAAAAGCTAATATATAGAGAGATTCTTGAATACCATCCAAAGATGTTGAAAGAGTACCTAGAGGGAGCAGAACCCACAGGCTTCATGTATCCAAGGTAATACTTTGAACAAGTTAGTGCTGCTTGATCATCATTCTTGTTGCCTGTGTGTGAAAGTTAGAGACATGACTTGGGACCTGTTTGGAGAATGGGATTCTTCAGTGTTCAGGATGTCAATCATGAGTTACGGCTAACCCACATTTGATATAAATCCAAGTGCTGATTGAGTTTTAGGAACCATTCTTAAATGTGGCCTACCTCAACGATATTGCAACTTCTTTTGTCTGACAGGAAATGCTTCTTCTATGCAATTTACTCTTTCAAGTAGCAAGCTTAAGATGACATGATGCCTTTGTTACTTTTTTTTTTTTTTTTTCTTAAGGGGGTTTAAAGGCATGATAACAAACTTATTTGTTAAGCATCCTTTCCTTCTATTTTTTGGCTTAATGCCTTATTTAGTGGGAAAACATATTATCTTGTCTGCAGTGATACAATTATTTCTTACTTTGTTTAATTCTACCTTACAGTGCTGTTGACCAATTTAAGAAGCAATTTGCTTACCTTGAGGAGCACCATGCAAATGGCGGATCTATTGCTCCACCTGAAAGGCAACATACATCACTACCTAGGTATAATTTTTAATTAGTTCCTTCAACATGCAACTGTGCTTGATTTGAACGTCTCCCCCCCAAAATTGTTTATTATATTATCTGGCATCATTCCCCATTGCTGATATGAAATTTGCATGCAGGCCATGTGTATTGCATTCTTCTGATAATTCAACACAGAGTTCAGAAGAAGTCATGAATAATCTTTCCAAATTTGGCATCAAAGATGTTGAAAAGCTGCAGATGGATAGGATATCTGCGATCCCTATGACAAGAATGCCTCTCCAAGTTCCCTCAAGTAACCATGGTATGATTTTTCTTCATGTGCGCCATGGTGAAAGGAATCTCTAAAGAAAATTTTCAAGTTTTAGGACAAACCTATTAGTCTGCAACTGGATTGTGGTGATGAACTTTAAAACTCTCCAGCTTTTAATCATTTTCCAGGGATTTAGAGAAACAGTGAGGTAGTAACCTGGTAAGACATTGACATTCATATTTCCACGGACTTCATGGTTAATCTGAAGATGAGGCTTATGTAGTCTTTCAAATGGCAAGGTGGATTGATTTGTCCCCTCGGAGTCTAAACCTCATGTTCCTGAGTTTGCTGTGGCTTCACACAACTACCAGCGCCCCCCCACTTTCAAAAAAAAAAAAAAAAAAGAGAAAGATAAAGAAAAAAAGGCTATGTGAATTACAATTCTAGGCCTACTTGCACCTTACCGACATAATGTTGCTCGAGTACATTTTGGTTAGACCGCCTTCTTGTCTCATTCCCTGGTTAGTTCTTGGAGTTTGACACCCTACATTTGAACCTTCTTAGCAGGTGGAGCTGCGAGACCTGGGAAGGTAGGGTTGGCATTACGGTACGGCAACTGTGGAGCAGCGGCAGCTGCTGGAGAGGCTCTTGAACAGCGCAGGGGGGTTAGAAATCCAGCCGTTCCAACTCAGGCTGCTGTTTCTAGCTCTTCATATCCGAGAAGAAACCCAGGCTGTAAAGATGAGAGGGGAGAAGGAGTTGATGGATCCAACGGGCTGCAGCCAAAGCCTCAGTATATGGCAAGGAAAGTGGCTGCAGCTCAAGGAGGATCTGGAACCCAGTGGTATTGATCCCTTTATCTGTCATGCTTGCAAGTTCTGGAGTATCCGGCTGCCCGAGTTCCTTATTGCCTCTGCTTATTGCTAATGACATCCGAACCTAATTCTGTCTCTTCAAGTGCAAGTGGAGATTCGGCAAAGAGCAATGCGTCGAACTCTTGTTGACAAATGAGATAGGTGCAAGCTGTTTCTGGTTCGAAGGCGAGAAGGGTTTGCATAGATTGCTTCCCATGACTGCTCTTCCAACTCCCAAGAGTTGCGAGGATGTGAAGGTATGAAGTCAGAAGAAAATGAGACTGATATCCTAACTTAAATAGTCCTTTCTGTTGTTTCCTTTACATTCTTTGCAAGCAAATTGTAAGCTATGTTGTGTTCCTTGAAAGTATTTGACTAGAAATTTAAATCAGCCCATCTAATTTATATAGTTGGAAAGGGCCTTTGTTATCACTCTCCATTCCTTGTATCAATTGTAATTTAGTAGTCGCACATGCTGTGCAGCAATCTCACTTAGTTGTCAAAAAATTAGCCAAACTAATACAACTTCTGGCTTGTCTGGGTATTGTTGAAACCTTGTTTGAGCTTGAAGCTCAAATTTGATTTCTGAACTTGGCTTGTTATCGCGATCCATTCTTTGTATTAATTCTATAGGACATGAATGGCTTAAACATGGGATAAGATATGGTAAAAATGATTGCAAATTTATAATTTAACTAATTGCACTTTTTCTAGTAAAACTTGTAATTCACGTTCTCTTCTCTCTCTCTCTCTCTCTCATTAAAATCGTGAATGTATTAAAAACTATAATGCGAAAAGGTCTCAATCATATCATTTTAGATTTGAGTTTATATATAAATTTATACAAATATTAATTTTCTTTACTCTTGCCTTTAGAGCAAAGATTATATACTTGTACATGCCCATAGGAACATTTGTTTTTAAGCTTCTTTACAAATCCTCCCCCCCCCCAAAAAAAAAAAAAAATTCCTGCTCCACATCACACATTTGTCACATATATATTAATTAATGATCATATTTAACATTCTTTGCAAAACAAAAATTAAAACAAAATGATACATATTTATTAATGATTATACATTAAAAAATATCCATTTAAATGATTTATAACATATATATTAATTAATGATCATACATAAAAAAAAAAAAAATAACCATTACACTGAATGGGGTTAGTAAAGAGCCTTTCATTATCATATTGAGATATTGGAGGGAGCCATCAGCTTAGCATCGCATATAAGTTCAATTATGAAATGCATGAAAAACAAAACTAAGATGATTGAGAGTTTCTAAACATAGAAGGCAACAAAAAAGCCTCAAACCAGCAAGACAAAGTAGAGCAGAATCCCGCCCACTGGAAGAACAGAGAATACAGGGGAAGAGGGAGAAGAAAACCAAAGAATAATGAAAAGGCTAATGCATGGAAGATGATGCCCCCCTGAATATGAACACAGATTTGTCCAAATAACCTGTACATTCCTTACAAAGAGTACAACAAATTGACAAACGATTACATGAAGAATTGAACTAATTTAGTGAAGTCTGTACTCATTTCCCAGTGGAAATAACACCCACAATGCCAAAGAAGGCAAGGCCCACTGAAACCAATTTTTCCATCCCCTCTTTCATCACCGTTCCGCGCCAATAAGATCCAAAAGAACCACCACACAAAGATGTACACCATCATAGCAATCTCCTGTTCTATTTTTTTCTTCTTTTCATGTCAACTATTTCGCAATGATATAGTTCCTACTACTTTTTCAATCATAAAATAATATGGCGTTAAAGATTTAAGTTTGGTATGACTCATCGGCTGTTACGGAAGAAGTTGAGATCCAAACGTCGCCTTAAACCTTCTATGATATTGTTAGAAGGGCTCTTTTCAACTGTTACAGTAGCCCTTGTGCCCTTCGTAGAATCAGCCATATCAGAACTAGATGAGCTTCTAACCCCATTTGACGAAGTATCACCACCGGCAGACGCCCCTGTACTTCCTGATTCATCTGAGGATGGAGCAGTAGTTGGTGATGGTCCCTTAGATGATAAACTTGTGTCTGGTGATGGGAGTTCAGATGTCAAATTATGCCCATTGGATACCGATGTAACAGAGGATTTTGTTCTTGACGACACACAATGATCTACTACCAGTTTCTGGGCAGGTTCTTCTTCAGGTGGAGCCTTGTCCGGACTGATGTCGGCATTGGATGGCTGTTCCCCAAGTCCATGCCTTGATATCCAAGTTCTTCAGGGATTCCTTCACTGCTTCCATGAACATCTGGAACATAAGTAACCAAGGTGGAACAAAGCATTAGTTTGAAGATGGCTAAGAGTGTGAGACCATTAAATCTGCATATTTATCCCATCACTAGGGGAAAATAACAAATGGAACTCACCCTTTCTTCTTCTTCTTCATTGGAAGGGAAATCGGCCAAATTATCAAGTGGGTATTCAACATAGTCCTCATCGTCTATTGATGTTGGGATATGAGGGCCATAAGGATGACCATTGGAAAATTCAAAGCTAATCATTTTGGAAGAAGATGATGGAATAGGCTTAGTTCCGGACCCTTCTTCCTGCAAAATAGCATGATGGATGTTAGTTCGTTCTTTAAGACATAGACATGTACATATACAGATATATCTACTTTCAGCAGCAGGAAAATTGTCTGAACTCTATTTCCTGGAGGAATACAAATTAGTCAGTGATGGCAGCTTTGGCTATCCAAAATTCACAGCAGGTTCAATTAAAATACAACCCGTGTACCTCATCATCACAAGCATTAGTCCTACAAGATTGGGTTGGATACATGATTTCTTGCTTCCGAATCATCTCTATCCATTGACAAATCTGTTATAAGATCATTATATCTCATGTCATGGCTAAAGATTTCTTACCAGTTATCTTAGATCTTCCTCCATTTCCTTTGTTGCAAACTTTTTTATTCCATTTATTCGCCTGACAAGTGCTTCTATTTATTCTTTCTCCACTTCTTGATTGTCTTCATGCATTTTATTTTGAATTGTCTTTTCTTTACATGGCCTAACATCCGAAGTAACATCCTCATCTTAGTTAGGCACAAACTTTGCACACCTTGGTATTTAACTACCAACATTCTAAGCTATATAACAAAGATGGGCTTATAGCCATCCAATAAAACTTCATCCTCAAAATTTCATTCTTTAATTATTGTAATCCCATTGCGTCCCACTTCCCAAACAATCATGAGTTCCGCTGTAACTTGTTCCACCACATTTTAGTTTTTTGAATTTGTACTTCTAACCATGACTTTTTCTCAGTTTCCTTGTACCCTGCCATGAAAGTGGGCCAATTAGAAGTATAGCACATTGTACCATGACCATGATCAGCATTCCTTCAGTATGCAATGGATTTGAACTACTGCATAAATATCTAACAGTCATAATATCAGCATGAAGATTCCTTGAATTCTACCTCCATATATGTATATTGTTTAAGATTACACACAATGAAGTTCCTAGCAAAAGAAAATTAAGGGCAAAAAACAAAAAAGAAATACCTCTGCTTCTGCTTCTGCTTCTGGCTTCTTATCTTTAGATGAGATATCTGGAGGGACCTGAACAGTTTTACCAAGAAACTTAAAAAAAAATAAAACGAAATATCAAATAAATTTTGCACTTAGCCTATATGATGACTCAAACAACCAATTTTTTAAGTTTCACTTTTACTTTTTTTTTTTTTTTGGAAAGGGCGGGTGGTTCAAACTAATTTTTAGTCATCCATCTTTAAACATATATCTCCCATATGTATTTCTCACGTCACCCATGACCACCCCTTTATTTTTCCAAGAAACATTCCATTTAACAAAACCTCCCAACTCCAAACACCACATTCAAGGTCTATTCATCTAAACAAAGTTGCACGTCTCTTATCTCCATATCAAAATTTAACATTCTGCAAGAAACACACACACACCAAACTACTGACCTCTGTTCGACTCATGGGTCTCTTGGAGCGAAGTTGGATAATTGCATCTTCTGTGCTGCTTGCTGATGGATCTACAGCCAATATAACCAATCAATGTAAGACCGACCCGGCCATAAGATACCAGGGAAAGAGGCAGAAAAGACTAGTTCATACCTATGGATGCAGTGAGATAATCATCTCCGTATCCTGCTCCATGCAAGGTACTCCAACTAGCCTGCATGAGGAAGAAACAATTATGATTTTTGTGCATCAGAAGTCTTTCAGTTCCAGTGAAATTTAAGCCCATAACAGGATGTGATTTTACTGCAACTTACATTGCCCAGATAATCATGTGTTTTACCAAAAAATGTCTCCCCAACTTCATCCTCTGGAGGTTGCAGTACGTTGTGGAAAAAAATATTTATGGAATCAAAATAGAACTGTGGGCGTGGAGAGTTGTGATCTCCCTCAAATTTGATTATATTCTTGTCCCCCTGCCAAAATCATGTGCTAAAACAGATGATAACAGCATGACAAAAAATCAATTCAATGCCAGGGAAGACATGCAAACCGGATCTTCTTTTCTTTTCTTTTTTATCTTTTCATAGGTAGATAGGCCACAACAACCAGATTTTCTTTGTTGTTGTTGTAAGTAGAAAGGTAAACCAGATAATAAATTGCAAATTCCTTAATTGTATTCAATGCATCGCCATTTTGCCTCAATGATGTTTCAAGATAAATTATGGGTATTAGCATCACTTTTGTAGAGCAATTTTAATAGACAACAGTACAAAAACATAAGACTTAATAACAAAAAACTAAGAGCCAAACTAGATTAAAATATTTTTGCACCAAATCTTAAAGATGAATTTTCTAACTTAAATATCTCATGTAACATGCTAAAAATTTTAAAGATTTTGCAAATTTCCTTCTCCACATCCCCATCCTCCCCCCTCTATCAAAAACTAAGTAACAAAGAAAAACACGTCACACAATAGGGGGGGAGAGAGAGAGAGAGAAACATATTGGAATGAAGATCAGCATTGATATTTCAAATTAACAGTTTAATTTTCAAGATAATTACTTTTGGATAAATTAATAATTCTGCAATCTATACATGATGAACTCAATGGCATCAAAGCTTTAGGAGTGTATTAAATGTTGCTACTAATAAGAAAGCACCAAAAGACAAACTGTCAAATGAATGCCCCAAAAAACACGTGGATGTAACAATTAACAAAATAAAAGTATTGAACTAGTAGGTGAGACCATAAATAAACTCTGACAAGTTGCTCTGATAAGCAGGAAGAGATCATACATTCTTACATGCAAAAAAAACATAAAAAAGTGTAGTGAACACCTGCATGATATAACAAATCCTTGGAACACTAAAAGTAACTTCAGGAGGCAATTACCACATAAACATCAAATATACGATCTGAGTGATGAGGCTGTATGAAATCATCATCAACGGCATGCCCCAATAAAACAGGAACAAAGCAGCACTTTGCCACCTAGAAAGCAAGGAAGCGAGGAAATCGCTAATGAATAAGCAACAAAATAGTAACCATTAGACATGCGAAGAAAAATCACGACTTCAGTGGCACTTGATCATAAATAACCAGTTCTTCCAACTGGTGCATCATAACTGCTACCTTCTATAGACAAGATTCACTGCCTACCACATTTTTATAATCATAACTATACCTGCTTAGAAGATATAATTCACAGAAACAAAACCCTGAGAGACAATAGGATCTCCCTTTCATACTACAGTTACATCCATATTCTCAAATGTTAGTTAGTGACCTCACAGGAGGTTAGCATTCACATCAAAGAATATTGGTAGGGTAATCAGTAGTCAACACTATAAGGACCAAAAAGGCGCTACTGGCTATTTGGCGAAACCTGGCATATAAAAAGAGGGACAGTGATTGGCATCACTCGCCTATGGATGCGCTCTGACCTACTGAAACAAAGAATCAAAAAGCATTCCAGGGAGGGCCCCATCTCATCCAAAGTATTGAGCAGGAGTTGCAATTTAGTTCTTGATTTTAATTCCCAAACAAGGCAATATAAAATTACCACAATATTATAATTGCTCAAACACATCAGGCACCTACAACATGAGAGAGAAAGAAACACATTAAGAAGAGACTGGAATATTCTCATTCACTACTGAACTAAGAAGTTATAAATTCATAGCCTAGAATTATGACATTAGCACCAGATACTATCAATGCCAGTGTACAATTGCTTCCAGTACATATTGCTGGAAATAACACCCCCCCCCCGGGGCACACCCACCACACCCCAATAGCAGCAGCAGCAGAAGAAGAAGAAACAATTTCATTAAACCATGGCAGAAACACTTTTACAGGTTTGGTTGGACATTAAAGTAACAAGTGTGGTTTCATATGCATACATGAATCAATGTTAAGCTGTTTGTAATAAGTGAACATAACTCTGAGAACACTTCAAGAAAAGACTGACACATCCATTTAGCAGGAGTTGTTGGCATTGCAAGTTGATGATTTTGTTTAGTAATAATGTAATGACCAACAAAAGCATAATCCAAATGATCAGGTGATCTGACAAAGCCATATTCAAATACTTCTATAAGTTCTGTACATATTCTACTTAATAAAGAAATAGTGATAAACCTTGATAGTGTTCAGCTCCATAATATCAAATTTGGCCTTCTTGAGAATAGCCCTTCGCATGTACTGGATTGCAAACTTCACCTAAAATTAGAAAAACAAAGTACGTCAAAATTCCATGCTTCAGGCCATGCATCCAATGCATGTGTGTCTTTGCAACTGAAATACAAGTATAAATCATAGAAACCTTGGACAGTAACTGCATTGCAATTTCAACAGTAAGTTGAAAAGAAAGAGTGTTTACACTTTTGAAAAGGCAAGAAAGTCATTGTCTAAACATGAAAATGTTATCTGCAAACTGATCCTACTTACAGTAAACTTAGGAATGCGAACTTTGTAGGTATCCACAAGTTCCATCATCAAGTCAACCAAATCAGAGAAGGGGCTGTCAAGTACCATCCCTGCGATTGAAGGATCTGCAGCTCCATACATTAAGCTGCAAATAACAATTCCTAAATTTAATAGTAAATAAATTGGCTAAAAGATCTTGAAATAATTCAGGACTAGCTGAATGCTTCATTGTTCTACTTATGCTAGAGAAGCAATTTGAGACCTGAAGAACCAAAGTCACAACATTGATTGTTTTACTTATCTTAGAATTTGAAACCTGAAGAACTGAAGTTATAACAGTGTTATTAAGAGAAATTTAGCAGTTATATTCTCAAAGTAATAATTTCTAAGCACCCCAGATGATCAAACAGGCCCAGGAGAAGGGTCAACTGAACCAATTATGTGGAATGGCACAGAAGAAAACGTGCATAGATAAATAATCATCAGAAATACTACTTGTACACTCAACTTTGATACTTGGGTTGACGCATGCATTGATGTATTGTACTGTGGGTCATATTAATGCAAATGTACAATACATTAGGCAGAGTGTCACCCCAAGTGTCAAAGTTGAGTGTCCAAGTAGCATTTTGAATAATCATATATAGTTTCTGCCGAATAATTCCTTTTGAATTTATTAGATTTGCATTTAGGACAAAAAATGCTCTGCTGCCAGGATCAAATTCTCCACACAAGATAGCAGATTCAGAATTGTCCTTGATTGCAAGGCATAACCTATGTCCATACACTTTTTATTCACTTAGAGTTTGCTCCCTTTTTTCTTTTTTTGTTAATGGGAAATACCCACTGCTACCTTTCTAATAATGTAGCTTCACTTATTTAACACACACCAACCCCCCCCCCCCAAAAAAAAAAAAAAATAATAATAATAATAATAATAATAATAAATGAATAAATAAAATGCAAACGCGGTTTCTGTTTTTCTTTTTCTTTTTCTTTTTTTTCATTTATAGGTAATACCTGCTGCTACCTTTCTAATAATACAGCTTCACTTTTGTATTTTTTTTTTTTCTGAACATGCATATACAGTTTTCTATAAACTAATTTAAAGTACATACTCACAATAGCATATTCAGAGAGCTGCCATTCTGGGCTCTCACCAATAGAACCAAAATGATATGTATGAAAATTTAGTGCCAGAAAATTTGTCAAGATATGGTAATCAAAGTAAAATAAAAACACATTAAGAGGCAGTTGCAGCCTCCATTAGCTGAGAAACCTAAAAAAACCTAATTCATTAATTAAGAGGAAACGACCTCTTTCTGCAAGGTAGTTCAAGATAACTAATTGCAAGGGCAAAGCTCATCTATATCTTCACAAGGCAAAAGAATCACTCCATCATCTCATGATTATAAAACCTTCAATCATTGTATCTATAATCATCCAGGCATTTAACAATATTTTGAGGCTATAACCTATCCAGTACCATGTCTGTCTTACTATCAGCCATTTTATCTTATTATTTAAGCATATGATCACTAAATTTGTGCACCATAAATGAAATCCATCATCATGCCATAGTAATCCCATAAATCCCTCTTGATAACCGAGACACACAACCTCAATGGATAGCCATGGAGTTTTGTGTAATATTTGCAAGTTGACAGATGCTATACCCAATGACACTCCAGGAACCCATATAAATTCAGTAATCCAATAAAGAAGTACAACTCCCTCATTCCAAACTAAAATCCCCTGTGACGCAAAATTATTCAGACAAACTAACATGTTACTTTTCCCATGCATATCCTGCATAGAGTTAAAGAGGACAAGAAAATAATTACAAACTTCTACATTAAAATGCATGAATCAAATTGCCATCACAAAATCAAATCTTTTTAGCAATTGGACATATGATAAATTTGACTGAGGAAAATAAATAATGGAGATTTCCTTTCAAGGAAGGTTTGTTAATTTAGCCAAAACAGCAGCCCTCAGCTTGATTGAAAGCCCGTGTGTGTGTGTGTTTTTTTTTTTTTAGGGGGGGGGGGGGGGGGGGGGGGTAGTTCTGTAAATGGAGGATTTGAGCTAACAAATTACTAAATTCAGGAAAATAAATGTCATAATGAATTTCATAAAAGATGCATAATAGAGGAATCAAATGGAAAGAAAAATCATAGACTTTGCAAAGTCAAAAGCTGAGAACTCTGAATCTGCATAAAATGCACCCCAAAGAACTCTGAATCTACATATAGACTTGCTTCTTCTTTGTCTTCATCTCTTTCTCTAGAGTATATTGCAAAGCAAGGCATGTCCAAAACCCTAGTCTTTAGAAACTATCCACAATTTTCAAGATAAGAGGCCAGCTTGGAGCAACAGAAAAGGCTTGGGCAGCCAAGTCTGACAAGCTTATATCCATTTGAGGGCATCTATCCTGTGCAAAGTCGAAGTTAGATCTATTCCCATTTTACTGCTAATACCATTTATTTCTGATTCCCACATTAGAGAAGGCCCCTTCTTGTCACTGATTTAGTAAAGCCTCTAAAACCCAGAGCTAACAACTTAAACAAATTGTTACCTAGGTAACCAAATGCATTAAAAGGGGGATAAAATACATAATATACTGTGCACTCTTGTTACATAGAGCAAAAGTACAGCAAGTGCTTGGAGAGAACCTAGTCACAGCACCCATTGAACGGCCCCACAAACCAATCAAAGAAACATCTCCATCTGCCCGTAGGTATTCCACAACAGCTCTGAGATCATCCTTCTGGAGGAAGAAAAACATAGGAACCAAAATCTGTAAGCTAGCAAGAAAGACTGATTATCTCCACCAAGATTAATAATGAATATTGCATAAAAACCAAACCCCCGCTTAACTATGTCCATGAGCAATTTCAACTTTGTAATTCTGTCAAACACCTATAGCTATATAGCTTACTCGTACTCCCAATAAAGATATTCAATTTCTGGTAGAATTCCACCATAGATGAAATTTCTGGCTTGACATATGAAACCTATCTATTGTTAATCTCTCCATTAGATAGACAAACAGCAAGAGAAACCCAGAATATCAATTAAAGATTTCCTTGTAGTTAACAAGCACCAATTCATCCAAAAGGAACAAGGAAAGGAAACTATGACTGGGGCTCAAGATGCCTGCTTTATAAAACTAAACTATAACTTTTTTTTTTTTTATAAAACTAAATAAATTGTCTTTGTAATCACCATTGTGTAAAATCAAATCAATTGTTTCAAAATCACCAAAATGAACTAAATAGTGAGCAACAGCATAGATCAAATGCTATTAATATAAGTGGAGTATGAATCTTAATGAAACATAAAATGCATCAAATACAGACAACATCTCATATATATCTTAAAAGTATAAATCTTTTTCTATGTACCACAAAAATATTATTTTCATTTTATTTCACGAGTTTTAAAGAATAATAGGTAAAGCATGCAATGCAGTTTTGATATTCAAACAATACATTTGATTAGAGCAACTCATTTGCTCACTGTTTTCAGGTTTTTATTTTTATTTCTATTTAAAAAGTTAACCTAATGAAAATGTGATCACAAATACCATTTTCGCAGAATTCATACTATAGGATAAAAAAATGCAGATTGCCCAGCCACTTACTTCATTCCACCCTAGAGTTACGTGCTCTCCTCCAGAGAGTCCAGACCCTGAGAAATCAAGGGTGAAAACAGTAATGTTTGAAGGCAATAATATTATAGCTGCTTCACTGGCATCCGTCCTGCATCCACTGGTAAAATCAAGACAAAGAACTCATTAGAAAATAAACTGGCGAACTACGTTGCTAAAGCTCATTCAATTATTTATCAGCTTAATAATTATCTATAACAATATTCAGACAAATCTCTGGTGTTTCCATTTACAAACAACCTCTCTATTGTTTAAAGTTTAAACAATAACATACAAAGGATTAAATACTGGCACTAACTGATTTATATCATCCCTCCCCCCTCAAAACTCTTTTGGGAGGTGGCCTAATTGACCCTATGAATGTTTTAGTTTAAGCCAAAAAAGAAGGTATTTTATGCATGTTCCATTCCTAGAAACATAGACATAAACAACTGAATGACATTCAATAATTTTTGAAAAATAAAATAAAATAGAAATGGAAAGGAGTATAACTCCATGGGCCCAAGCTAGCTCACACCAGTTTCAGGGAAAGGTTTATTCACTTTTGCATCACGTGACATATTTGAATTGGAAGGTATTTAGGAGTTTTTGAGAGTGTAGAGAGAATTTTTTTGGCTTCAGGGAATCATTCTCATATTTTTTTTCTTTTTTGGGTAAGAGAAAACTTGTCATTCTCATCTGAGTCTTAGTTGGTTTTTGTAGATGATTGCAAGTAGGTTCCCCTCTTTCAAGCTTCTTAAACATCAAAAAGAAGACATGTCAAAACCACACAATTAATTATGTACTTTATGTTTACAAATGAATGCAATAAATACTCTCCATAGGAAAGAAGTGGGAGTAGAAGTCCTTGACATGCAATTCAGAAAACTCTATCAATAGGAAGCCAAAACTTTTGGAATTCAAGATTCCGAATATTAAACAGTGCAAGGGGAAAAAACTGCTAAGAATAAACCCAAATAATTTTCTTCTATAACTGATTTTCAACTTTCCTATTTCAAATTTATAATAGAGTTCTAATTTCTAATGTGATAGACATTATAAGATCTTAAGATGGAGATGGACATGGGTGTTCCTGAACTTCCAAATAGTGCCTAAATTAAGAAAGTCAAGATGTAAAGAGTGTGGATGTTTGACACAGAACAACACATTCCTAGAAATATTTGTGCTTCTTAGCTTGTTTAATTATTTAATTGTATTCTATTTTTCTTTATTTTTTTCCCCAGCCTTAAATCTTGGTTTTGACTGAACCTCAAGCTATGAGATATTTATTTTGCAACCTTAAGTCTGTATACTTTATTGTCTGCTTGAGTATGTTTATTGTATAATCCCCACTTTTAGTAATAAAATGAATCACTTCCTTCAAATAAAAAGGAAAATTAAATGACTAATTGCTTATTAAATCAGGCTTAGTTACTTTACCCAAACTATAAAAATGCGACAAAAAGGGTAGAAGAAAAACATGAGTATAAAAAAATTTGCCGCTGATAGCCTGGATCAACTAACATACAGTGTCAATACAGTTTTGTAATGATCATATCAATTAACATGGCTGTGAATTTATTTATCACCAATAAACAATCTCATCTCTGTACCTTAAGCCCAGTGAACCAAAATATGCATTTGCATAGATAATAAAAAATCAAAACCATGTCTCCTACAGAAACTAGGTAACTTGTATGGTTGGACAGAGGGAGGCAAGAAAGGAAAGAAAAGAAAATGAAGAGAACAAAAACTGGATGCCATTCTATTCAATGGAGCCACTAATTACCTAATTGGAAAATAATGTCCTTTTTGGTTGGCATC
This sequence comes from Diospyros lotus, assembly GCF_014633365.1. Lineage (NCBI taxonomy): Eukaryota > Viridiplantae > Streptophyta > Magnoliopsida > Ericales > Ebenaceae > Diospyros > Diospyros lotus. Next base: position 4,847,629 of record NC_068341.1, read on the forward strand.
TTTCTTGAAGTTTTCTCTTTTTGTGGTTACAATAACTAGAAACAACGGCATGTGTGTGTCCTATGGATATTTATTTTCTGACTTCTCCCTTTTTCTTCTATGATCGTATCCTTACTTTATCTGTCTGATCTGTATTGATTTTTTGCTTTATTCATCTTTCTTCCTCTTTTCTTCTTCCCCTCTCTACCTTGCTGTAAATTTATGAAAGAACTTAAACAAATAGATTAAGTTCATAACTGGTGGAAGTTACAAGAGATATCAATTTAATTTCCATCTTTGCCCTGCAATCAATTAAACATTACTCAAAGCAAAGATTTTTGAAAGAGTATATACATAGACCATATAAGGGCAATATTGCTACATAAAATTATGACATTGCTTCAAAACTAGGGAGCGCAAAATTGATATGTGTATAAAATAGAGGTGTGGTCTGTGCAATGCATGTGCAGTAAAAAAAAATTAAAAAATTCAAACTAAGGTTCATTGGATGGTGATGGGCAGTGGCACTTTAGATTTTACTTTTTGCAGGCAAAATTTAAATAAAGGTAAACTTTGGTATAGTTGTAAATAAGTATTATAACTTAGAGGTCATGAGTTCAAATCTTGGTCATACATTTCTTGTTTCTCAAAACAAAATATATAGAGGGTATTTTGGAAATTCACTTTATTGACACTTTACCAAGGCTTCATAACACCAAAATGCCCTGCTTGCTTATATAATAGAATAGATTATTTAAGGGCACAATTGTTGCATAAAGCTGTGACACTGCTTCGAAATAGGGAGCGCAAAATTGATGTTCTCACCTTATTAAGAGGATTCATATACTCTATGGAACTTTTCAGCTTTTCATAGTTGGTTTAGTATTTCAACACCTTTGAATCTTCTGATTTGTTACAACCAACCACCTCATTTACACTAATACATATGTATAATTATGCAAACCTACTTTTACAGCTCTCACAACTAACTTATAACTACCACTTAGCAACTAGCATACCAGCAAATGAGCAAAATTTACCGCATGGTAGCACATGAATGTACCACTCTTGGATTCCTTGAACCCTTTCATTTAACATACAGTCTATTATTATATACCTGTAACAGTCCCTAAATAGAGAGGGCCACACTAGTTTGATGAAATTTTATGCCATTTTAAACCTTGGTTCCATAGCAAGTGCGATTAATTTTATTCTTTTCATGAGAATAACTATCTAGCAAGTGCAGACCTCAAATTCTTCTTTCAACTATTAAATTTTGTTCTCACAGGATAACGTTTACAAAATCTGTGAAATTGAGTACCTAAATCAAGCCTCTAAGAAATGAGATCAAAATTTCAATTCAACCATATTTACTTGCTGACCTGTTTCCATGGCAGTAAATTACACAAGGGAGAGCCTTTCCCTCTGGACGAACAATAGGTATATAATGACTACACTGGAGAACATCTCTTCGACTGTTTACAATCTGCATAAATTTAGAAAAAAAATAAAAATAAAAACAAAGCTACTTAGGAAATAACAAATCTGGAAATAAGAAATAATTATAGAAAAGCCAAGGGCGATTAGAAGTCTAGAAATATAATAATCTTCAATAGAGGAATGATATCAATGGTATGATAATTACCTTAAACAAAGTTAAGGGGTATAAAATTATAAGCAACCTCAATCATTGGCTAGAATTCAATTTCTCAGAATGCAGTAGCAAACCAGGAATGTATTATCTTGTATGAACATTAAAAAGAGACATATATAAAAAATACAAAAGCAATATTGTCAGGTACCCAGTCCTAGCTTATGGTTTTCTTCGGAGATAGAATTGAAAAAGAGGGAGAAATAGACAGAATAATAGGGGGAGGCAGAGAAATGAGGGAGAAATAGACAGAAAGTAGGGAGAGAATAGGAGAGAAAGAGAGAAGCTGGAATTATAATAATTCTGATATGATGATCTTGATGCTGCGGGTTCTAGCTTTATATATAAAGCTATCCAGCAGTTTTTACAGAACGGTTACCACTACTCCACTACAAATAACTGCTCCTAGATCACTCCATAACTAAAAATAAAATCAATAACTAACTCCTTCTGCAAAATAAAATAATCTGCTGAAAAAATAAATTAATCTGGATCGTGACATTCCCTCCCCCTTAAAAGATTTCTTGTCGCCAAGAAATCTCAGTAACTAGCCACTCTGTCTTCACTCTTCATCCAATCCCTGCAACGTCTTTCTCTTCTTCTACTATCCTGTCATCCACTTCAATTCCTTCATAAAATTCTTGCATATTAAGAGAAAGGGGCTGACATTCATTAGTATCCATTACTGCCAAGTTAAGCCACTCTAGGCAGAACTTCCGACCATCCTCTAGGGCAACATATCATGTTTCCCTTAGCTCCATTCGCTCACAGCTACAGCAACAAGGAGTCCCCTCATATTCATGAAAAAGATTGTACTTCTGGAACCAAAAAGGATGCAGCCTATATTCAATTAACCCAGCATCATTTGTTGGTAAAAAATGTTTGCAAACGTCACATTTTGGATGATAGAGCTCCTTGTAGCAAGACTTATGAGAAGGATAATTCCCAGACATAGAGAACTCATAATCGCAAATTGGTTGATTGTAGGCATGGCATATTCTGGATGCCAAACTGCACCCATGTGATTCAGGAATCTTCCATAAGTCTTGCTGTTGGATTGGGACTCAGTGTTACAACCAGCACATATCCTAAACCCTGTTGAATTCAAGCATTCTTGTATAGTTTTGGCAGGCTGTTCGTCTTCTTTCAATTGGGACTCATTATCTTCTAGAATGTGTTTAGCCTTCTCCTTCAACAGAAAGTCCTCTGGCAAGTTGAATTGCGGAGTTCTATGAATCACTCCATTTCTTGGCAAGAGTGGAACTGATCTTTCTTTAGAAAGAAAATCAGAAGGAAGGCTTACTTGATACAATTTTGAAAACATCAGCATAAATTTCATCTAACCTGCTATGAGTCCACAGAGGTCTCCAATTTTCTGCCTAACACACTGATCGCCTCCAATTGTGTCATTCGGGTACCATCCGCCATAGTTTCAAAATTTGTAGATGCAGGTTGCAATCCGAGAACTGACTGCTTTGATACCAATTGTCAGGAACCCAATCCTAACTTATGGTTTTCTTCGGAGATAGAATTGAAAGAGAGGGAGAAATAGAGAGAAATGAGGGAGAAACAGATAGAATAATAGGGCGAAGCAGAGAAATGAGGGAGAAACAAACAAAAAGTAGGGAGAGAATTGGAGAGAAATTGGAATTCTAATAATTCTGATCCGATAATCTCCACACTGCGGGTTATAACTTTATATATAAAGCTATCCAGCAGTTTTTACAGAGCGGTTACCACTACTCCACTCAAAAAACTACTCCTACCACTACTCCACTACAAATAACTGCTCCTAAATCACTAAATAACCGGAAATAAAATTAATAACTAACTCCTGCAAAATAAAATAATCAGCTGATCTGGGTCGTGACAAAAATCAACACGAAAATTGCATGGTTTCATAAGCTTGTGAACCTAGCATGTGACTTCACTCCTAGGAATTTGTTAACGCCAAAAACAGAATAAAAATTAAAAATAATATATAATATATCCAGCTTGCCCATCTAATGGAGTTCGAATTTGTTAAATGATGCAATGCAGAGTGGAAGCAGACTGTTGCAAGGGGTTATTCCTTATCATCCATGTCATGAGGACTTGAAGAGAGAAAAAACTCACATGTTTGACTAAAGACAAGGATCATATTGACTTTATATATATTTTTTAATCGCTTTACAATGATACAACCTAAACAATTACTGAAGTTTTTTTTTTTTTTCAACTTTTCCATGATTTTTATAAGAAGAGTCCATAATTTCAATTCAAGAGGATATGATTATTAAAGTTGGTTGGATAACTGTCACAAGAAGTTTTTTTGTTAACAAAATCCTATATTCTTTTAGGTGGTGAATAGTAAAACTAATAGTAATTAGCTCTGAGATTTTATCAATTTCAAGAATCTCACACAAGATATCACAATTGGAGAAACAACAAAAAGAAAAAATGCAGCCTATACAAATCAATATTATTGTGAATTAGAGCAACAAGCTCAAACTTGAAGGTTGCAGTTAGCATCCACACAAAAAACTAATAGCTCAGAAGTGAATCACTAAGTAGGTTCAGAGAGAAAGAAATGTCCTTAATCACAGCACCAACTATTAAGCAACAAAGAAAACAAACAGTTGGAAAGAAAGTGAAATCATCAATTCATCATGCATGTATTGGCTGAAACAAAGAAGATGTTAATACGTTAAAGAAGTTGAGGTACATTAAGAGCTGACACTCCAGCCAAAAGTTGAATCTTACCTCTACATCCTTCCGCTGGTACCATTTTCCTTTCAGTGTGAATTCTTGATCTAATAGGTCATGTTTCGGGTCATACTCAGCTCTGCAGCCCAACACATAGACTATTCAATTTCTAGATTAACTTCTGCAGCAGGTAGAAACACTAGGTGTATATGGGTGAATTATTACTAAGGTCACATGGTTACCTGTAACCTAAAATAAAATTGAAAGCGTTACAAACAATTTATTTAACATGAGAGCCAAGAACTTATATAGGGTAAATCACACCAAAGGACACAAAACTTTGGCGTCTTTTTCAATTTGGTCACTAAACTTCAATTCCTTGCAAAGTGATAACAAAATTTTAAAATGTTTTGCAATGTGGTCACTAAAGTGATTTTTTGATGGTTCCTAGCCAAAATTGTTGATGTGGTGATGATGTGGTGCTGACGTGGCGATGATATGGCCATTGCCACATCAGCAATTTTGGTGAGAAATTGTCGAAAAATCACTTTAGTGACCATATTGCAAAACATTTTAAAGTTTTGTGATCACTTTGCAAAGAATTGAAGTTTAGTGATCAAATTGCAAAAGACACCAAAGTTTTGTGACCTTTGATGTGATGTACCCAACTTATATATATATATAAATGTACACTGAAAAAGGATGTCCTACTCGCTAGTTTAAACTAAAGTTTTTATGTATTTTACCTAAAGAAACAAAGATTTGAAGAACTAAATTTTTGCTTAAGATTGAGAGAATAAATATAAGCGCAACTTAAGATACAGTTTTAACTTTTAAGAAACAACAGAAAATTAAAATTAAGGATGTCTTGACACTTATAGAACTAATTAACAGTATTTTGAGCCAGTAAGTTCTGTGAACTTCAACAGAATTTAATAAAATAGGTTTAAGCAATTCAGGTCTGTACGGTTTAACTGCAATACTAGTGCAAGAATATAAAAATGGTAAATGATGCAGGAAAAGGCCATCAACAAAAAAGAAGATATAGGTCATACAAATGCAACTGCCATCATAGTGTATTTTGTGTGGATTACTTTTAGAAACTTAGCCAGTCAATATTCTATCAAGCACTAAAAGATAAAGCATAGGCCGAAATGATAATTACATATGCCTGCATATATAATTCTACAAACCACCAATTTTCCATGTCAATCCAATCAAAACCAATGGAGCTCAAGTTTCAATTTGTAAATACAAAATATTAAAGGAAAAACAAAAAATATAAAATGAGAAGTTCAAAGAAACAAGATATAAAATGCTACGTTGACAACTAAACAGTAATAAGACCTATATCCTAATCTCCCGTAGATTAGTTTACAAGAGACCGTAAAACAAAAACAACAATCCAAGTGGAACAATTTGACAAGGGAAAGGACTTCATTTCCGGCTAAATCAAATAAGCAGCACTAGTAATTCCAACAGCACATATTCAACAAAAGGAGAAAACTACAGAGATCACTGAATCAGGAATTGAATATAAAACACATTGAACAAATAAGACAAACTAGGTATGCTTCAGTTCCAATAAACCAACAAGAAAACTATATATAACCAGAAAAATTGGAACAAAATGTGAAAACCTACAACAAAATTAATTTAAACAACAGCAACAACGTAACATGCCTTAATCTCACTAGGTAGGGTTGGGCCAATCATCTCAAGTAATTATAAAACAACATATCAAGCTAGAATTTAACTTCATAAGTCAAAAATAGCAGAATTGCTGGCAAAAGATACTTCATTTTCCAACTAACCAGAATGTCAGCGGTTGGTGATTTGAAACCCCCAAATATTCAACCAAGAAGCAGAATTAGCTAGGTTGCTAGAAGGGAATCATACTGAATCTAGAAAACATCGAACAAAAAACATAAACCGTTTACAGCTGACCTTCCGGGAGGGTGGGGGAGGAGAGAGAATGCCACCCAAAAAAATAAACAAACCCCAAAAATCAAAACAAGCAATGAAACCCATAATAGAACTTAACTTCATACGTCAAAAATTTTTGGCAGAATTTGACAGCGAAATAACATCTTTTCCAACTAATGAAACATTCAGAGCCAGTAATTTGAACCCACCCAGGTAAGCAAAATGACAAAACATCTGAGATTCCCAAAAGGGTATTGAATCTAAAACACATCGAACAAATAATATAAACCATGCCTGCTTCTTTCAACCCAACCAAGAAAAAAACAGAAAAGAAAAGAAGCCAAGAAGAACAAATGAGAATGCCCAAGAATCAAACAACCATCAAACGCCACAGAACTGAATTTTAGTGGAAATTTTTCAATAAAAGGTTAAACTTTAGGAATGCCCATTTGCACGTGGACGGAGCATAGGCAACAATTCATGTTTCACACAGAAAGACTAACGGAGAAACTGAGAGAGAGCGTAGAAAGCGGCGATTATTGCAACCTGGGGGGCCGAATGATGAAGTTGATGAGCTGCTCCATAGATCTTCTTCTTCTCTCAATGTTTCTAGGTTGTTCTAGTTGTTGCCAAACTATGCGTGCGCATGTATGAGTGTGATTGAAATCACCGAGGGCCAAAGGCAGGGGAAAGAAGGCAGTGGGTGGATGGATAAAGAAGGAATTTTTGCAAGCAGTGAAGATGAAGAAGAAGGAGAGAAGAGAAGGATCGGACTTTGTTTTTGGTGGTGTTGGCGTTGGCCTTGGAGTTGGTGTTTTTCCCCATTTTTGGTTTCTTTCCTAGTAACCAAACAAATACACATTACAAAATGAGATTTTTTTCCAAACCAATTGCTCCCACCCAATTCATTGCACTCTGTCACACGTGCCGGCTGCCAGGTGGATGTCTCTGCTCACACGTGCCTCTCTTGTTACCCAGAAAGTTAAAACTTTCGATTCAATTACATCTGCCAATCTCTTCTTTTATGAAAATGCTTGCGATCCAAACTTTAGCCCAAAATATTCCTTTGTTTAATAAATATATAAACAAAAATAATGACAGTTTACCTCTTCCCCCCGCCCACCCTCATTTATTAATTTCAAGTTCCCGTCGGCTGTCACTCACCTTTCAATGGAACCACGGAGTGTTGCCAAAACACCACTTTGAGCATGTGATTATCTTTATTTGTTTTGTTTGTCAAGTAGGAAAGGAAAGTTCCCAAATTTGCTTCCACAATGGCAGAGCCACATACAAAGTTGTTTCTATTTTCCCTTATCTTTTCTTTTCTTTTTTCTAAATCAAAAGGCCATTTTGGAACCATAATTTGTAAAGGGCAAAAAACAAGAAAAGATTATTCATCTTTTCAAAAAAATAAAAGAATCATGATAATAATATATTCTCAATTATTCATCTTTCACATCTAGCTTTGAATCTAAATATTTTCATTAGAATCATAATTTTTTATTTTTTATCAATTATTTTACCCCCTTTTTAGTACTTAAGGCTATAAAAAATATTGTATACAAGACTAGTGTATATTTTAAATTCTTATTTGTCAATGATACAAGTAAAGGTAAATTAAAATTTTGTTTCTTTCGCTAGATCCACTCAGCATAAGAGTTATTTTTTTATAATTAATGTAGGGTTGTTAACTATAAGAATGACTAAAACCACAAAATTATATTGTTTTGATTTATTTACTTTGATTGATATTTTAAATTTGTAGCTCAGTTTTTTTATATAAAAACTTGGTTAATTTGATTCAATTAGCAAATTATTCTATAAATGACCAAATTAACTAATTGCTCATCAACATAATTAATTATCCAGAAAATAAACTCAATGCTAACCCAAAAGAATTTCATCCCAATTTGACGTGGGATTAGTTATTAGAGAGAATTAGTCAAACAAAACAAATAGTTGAGAGACAGAGGAACCACAAAATAAGAGAGTACATATTTTTTAAAATGGTTTAGCTGATGTTGGCTTAGATTTCATTTCAACTACCACTGACTTAATCATCAAAGGAAAGCCTTTTCAATATTTAATTAACAATTTGGTGCTTGAAAGAATCCTATGCAAATGATGAATTTGGTGGTTAATTGCCTGCATGATAATGAATACTTTATTATTGCTATTTTTCTAACTATGCAGCAAAGGAAAGAAAAAAGGAAAAAAACTATGAATGAAAAATGGAGTTATTATTTACTTAAATTTAGTATTTCGTCGTGTAATTTTTCAAATTAGGAAATAAACAATTAAGTAACTTTTAAAGGAGTTTTTTTTTTTTTTAAATATTTTGAATGATCAATATGCTAACTCGAATGAAATTAACAGGTAAGGTTTTATTTCTCTAATGACCTGTTAATTAAATTTCTCACTCAACTCTTAAAGCAAAAGAATTCAAGCAACATCAATCAGTGTAATGGCAAGGTAGCATGAAAGCAAAGCATATTTGCATCAATACAGCAGACACCACACAGGCTCTATACCGGGGGCTTTAAGAATAGTTTGATGAGTCTTGTCTACCAATAATTTGTAGGGTTTAAGAAAGTGAATAATCTCAGCCAATGGATCCCAAATCAAAGGCCAGAAGAAAATGTTCTCAACCTGTGCACCTCTTCCCACTGTGCGTTATCCAACCAAATGGACCCACAAAAGAGGAAAGAAGAAGTCACTGTCTCCAACAACAAATTCCCAAATTCCCACTTGACAGAAAAAAAAGAGGGAAAATTCCCAAATTCCCAATGCATTTGAAACATCCTTCACCTTCCCTATACAGCCAGCTCTGTCCGTATTGGTTTGAAATACAAAAATATTCATATAAAATTGTCATATTTGGCTCGTTTTCTGTTTCTGATTTTTTTAAGCAATTGTCAAACTGAAGAATCAAGATCCAATGTTTGTTCATTTTAAAATTTGGTTGCTTGGGTGTCGAGGAGATTGGCAGAAGAGAGAGAGAGAGAGAGCTTTATCTTAATCTGAAAAAAGAGTCATCACTTCTCTTGGTGACCTTGTAGCGGCCAAAAACCATTTTCCTCCACTCATAGCACACCCCTATCTGCTCAGGAAAAGCCAACAAATCTATCCTTTCATACTTAAAAGACTTAAAACCACTATAGCCGCTTGCTCTCTCTCTCTCTCCCCCTAATTTCAGCCTCCCAGGTTCATTTCCCCGCGGCTTTCAGGTAGCCCTTTTTTCTCAATATCCACTCGTAATGTGTTCAAATCCCAAATGGGTAAAGAAACTGTTGCTTGAGTGTTATATCTGACTAGTAGAGAATCTACGCATATCATGTATTATTTCTTACACAGTTTTCTTATTGTTCGTTTGTATATGTGTTAAATTCCTCATCTTCAAACTGTTCTTTCAGATAGGACTCCAAAATGGGTTCAGCGCCTTTTGGTCGATTAGCCACTCCTTTTCCTTTTTCCCGCTTGTTGCATCATGGCATTGTACTTTATTTACATAGTATGAAGTTAAATGCGAGGAGGATAACGTATTTACGAGGCTAATGGCCCAATTAGTTGGAGACTTGCTCTCCTTTTTTCTCCTGTTTAGGATGTGTTTGCCGTTTTTCTTTAATTCCCAAATGTTGTAGATCTTTAAAGCAAATAATTGGGCTAATTAATTAACTGGATGGATAAGGTCCAAGTAGCAAGAAAACTGTTTTGTTCAGTAATTAAAACAGTTTGATCCAAGCTAATGCCCCACAAGAACAAAGGGAGAGTAGACAAATCCTATGGTTTACTATGCTGATAAGCATATAAAACCAGGATATACGGTGAAGATTTCGATGTTCGTTTCTTTCTTCAAGCATATAAATTAATGGAATTCTATGTGTGTCCTTCTCAAGCAACACAATGTTTCCCTGAAGAGTGCAAATACTTGCCTCGGAGTTTTGTGCTTAGCACTGGACCTAACCTAACTAGTGCACCATAAATTGGGTCAAGGAGGCATTCTAAGCTCTCTTTGTTCTTTAAGATTCTGCATTTACTTTACCACAATTTATACTGGGTAGGCCTCAAGATCCAGTGCAGGTATTTGGACTTAAACTCTTTTTCAATTTCAGATACAGTAATGGTGTAATACATACAAATCAAACATCAGACATAGTAGTCATTTGTTCAGTTATTCTGGTATCAGATAGATGATCTTACGTTGTTCTGATCATTCCTGCTACTTCTGTTTTCAGGCAGGGAGAGGTTAAAATGGCACAGATTTTAGCTCCTTCTCCACAATGGCAGATGAGAGCTACAAAGAACTCCACAAATGCAAGTCCCATGACATCAAAGATGTGGGGTTCTCTGCTATTGAAACAGAACAAGAAGGCTTCGGCTAAAACCTCTGTGAAATTCAGGGTGCTTGCTCAACAATCTGAGAACAACGCAATTAACAGAATGGAGTACCTGTTGGATATGGACATTAGACCCTACACTGATAAGATCATTGCTGAGTACATTTGGTATGTTTTCTAGCTTGATAATTCTGAGGCAGGCAGTCAAATCGGCAGAGTGGTTTCTAATGGTTGCATGTTTAACTACACTGCTGCAACAGCTTTTTTTTCTTTTCCGACCTGTTTTTAGCGATCACGCCTTAATGATTTATGCTATTATCTCCTGAAACAGGATTGGAGGTTCTGGCATTGATCTGCGCAGTAAATCAAGGGTATGTGGTTATCAGAGATTCCTAAAACGAATATGTAACTTGATACTAGTAGTGGTAATGCTCGTAATCATATATTTGCAGACAATTTCAAAGCCTGTTAAACACCCATCTGAGCTTCCGAAGTGGAACTACGATGGATCAAGCACTGGACAAGCACCAGGAGATGATAGTGAAGTAATTCTATAGTAAGCACCTACTTGCATGACATTGTTCCCTACCATCTTCCTGTTTACTTATTACTGAGTCACCATAATAATCCCGATTAAATTTGTTTCTTCAGTCCTCAAGCTATATTTAAGGACCCCTTTCGCGGTGGCAATAACATCCTGGTGAGTGTTTAATTTAGCCCAAGTAGTTCATTTACAGAGAAGATATAGTTAAATGGTTTGGATATTAATACTTGTTTGGATATATGCTTCTGTTTGAATCATCATATGAATGTAAAGACTAAATCTTCTCTCAATGGGATTTGACAAGGTAATTTGCGATACTTACACGCCAGCAGGCGAACCAATTCCCACAAACAAGCGCTACAAGGCTGCTGAAATTTTCAGTAACAAGAAGGTTGTAGATGAAGTGCCTTGGTAAGTTCCTTTGAACAGGCAACTACGCCAGAATGTTATGATGTTGGAGAACAAACATGACTTTCCTCTACAAAGCAAAGAGCCTTGTGAACTAGGATTGTTAACCTTCTTCCCCTTTGGATTCACGAAACAAACAACTCAAAGACATGTTTCCACGTTTCTTCGTTATTTTTTTGGGAGCAAGGAAAAGTTCTTAATGTTTTTTTTCCTAATAAATCCAATCTAGGTATGGCATAGAGCAAGAGTACACATTACTCCAACCAAATGTGAATTGGCCCTTGGGGTGGCCTGTTGGAGGTTATCCTGGTCCCCAGGTAGATACACTTGAAAACTACTTGAGTTACCATGTCATGTCATCTTCTCAAATTATATACAATAAGCTGACACCATTTCTTATGAACAAACTACGGCCTGCAAGTACGTAACAAATATAGTCACTCCTTTGGAATTCAGGGCCCTTATTACTGCGGTGCTGGGGCTGATAAGTCATTTGGTCGCGACATATCAGACGCTCATTATAAGGCTTGTTTGTATGCGGGAATTAACATTAGTGGCACCAATGGAGAAGTCATGCCTGGACAGGTTTCGTGCTTAACTTCACCTCAAAGTATCAGCACATAAGTCATGGATACAATGTGTACATATTTCATTACCTATAATAAAGACTTAGTGTTTCCTTTCTTGTTCTGGTAGTGGGAATTTCAAGTAGGCCCTAGTGTGGGAATTGAAGCTGGAGACCATATCTGGTGTGCTCGATACATCCTTGAGGTAAAATATACATTTATCAACTTAATCAGTATACTATCTTGTTAGCTGATCCGATCAGGTACCTCAGTGTACTTGCTTGATCTAGCATTAACAAGATGCTTGCCCCTGAAGCCAGGCGGCAAAGTGTAGCGATGCCACAAGTTTGAAATTTCTGACTCGACTTTTATTGTTTTGGCTGGTGGTTGTTACAGAGAATTACTGAACAAGCTGGCGTTGTACTCTCACTTGATCCAAAACCAATAGAGGTAATTTAAGTGCCGTTTGTTATTTGTAGTTGGAGTTTCCTTTGTCGATATAAGTGCTGAAACTGTCTTGTTCTTTCTTGGGGCAACAGGGAGACTGGAATGGTGCAGGATGCCACACCAATTACAGGTACTTGTATGTTTGTATGATGAGTAATCTATTATCTGTTTGAAAGGCTTGCTATACTGAGATAGCATGCCGAGACTAGAAAAAGCATTGCTTGGATCAACATTCGTTTACTCCTTGACTAATCTGTCGGTCCACAGTACAAAGAGTATGAGGGAGGATGGAGGGTTTGAAGTGATCAAGAAGGCGATTCTGAATCTGTCACTTCGTCACAAAGAACACATCAATGCCTATGGAGAAGGAAATGAGAGAAGATTGACTGGGAAACACGAAACTGCCAGCATCAACACATTCTCATGGGTATGCTCTCAAACCTGCTCTCGCAGTGATCAGGAAAGTGAGTAATGAAATGCTTCGTCTCAACTGGCTGACTCGATCATTTGACCTCGCATTGCAGGGAGTTGCTAATCGCGGCTGCTCAATACGCGTGGGGCGTGAAACTGAGAAGCAAGGCAAAGGTATTACTTTCTAGCAGTACATTAAATCTGTGTTTTACCAACGCTCCACGCTCTGATTTGAGGAAGAGAAATTGCCAAAGATCAGATTTTTGACAATAGATTTCACAGGGGAGGAAATATAGCTTCGAACTTCAATTGCTCATAATATCATACCACAAGTATAAAATACCTCTTTGACAGCACCAATACAGTCCTTGATTTAAGGCTGTACTAGTAGCCCTGCTGATGCCATTCCTCGTATTGTCAGGTTACTTGGAGGACAGGCGCCCGGCTTCAAACATGGATCCTTATGTTGTGACGGGGTTGCTGGCTGAAACCAGCCTACTTTGGGAGCCAACACTTGAGGCTGAAGCTCTTGCTGCTCAGAAACTGGCATTGAATGTCTAGTGTCAGGTGGAATTAACAGAGCCAACTGGGAAGAAAACCAGTTGGAATTATTGTCCCGTTATGCACGGAAGAAGATTATTCTCTAGTTTTTATGTCGTTTAGAGAAGATCCCCTGTAAATAAAGGTCCCAGCGTGAGCTCAAATTCGAAGAAGTGGTTTCTTAGATGCAAGAGGCTTCTGGGACCGGACTGTGTTCACTACTGTTTGTGTCAATTGAAGGATATTGAACTTCCACTTTGGCATTTTCTTAATTGGTATTCGAGATTAAATTGCCAGCCACTGTTCGGTTTTGTTTTGTTTTATATTTTCCACACATCACCACAAAGTTGAGCACGCTTAATTATATATTAACACCATAATTGAATCTGTATTGTCAATGCATGTTGAATGTCCGAGAGATAATGTTCCAGTATGTACAATTGGTAAGATTGAGTATATTTTCTCTCTTTCATCTCTCCAACAGCCATGTCTCTTGGAGAAGTATGCAAAATCCAAAAAATTAACTCCCTAGCAAAATCATACTAATAAAAAAGGGCAGTTTCAATACGTGAGGTTCACCGCTTTTTGTCCACCTCGCATAATCTGGAGGACAAAATAACATTGTCTCATTGCTTTATGAGAGTCTAGGAGAGCTATTTTTTCTATGCATATTTACCCTTGTTTTTGGGAAAAGGGCAGATATGCTATCACAACTTCAACCCATGATGTGATTGGCACGGGCAGGGGCGGATTTAGGGGGGGGCAGGCACGGGCTGCAGCCCCCCCCAAGATTCAGCCCTCCCCCAGATTTGCAAGGGAGGAGGGCTGAAATGGGTTATGGATCTGGGGGCCAGCCCTCCCCCAGATCTACTCCTAAATCCGCCCCTGGGCACGGCCACTACGCTATTAAGTATTGATTTGTCCACAATTTAGAAACAATAGCTTAAAAAGAAACAATTTAGAATTAGTTTTCCAACTTGGAAGGCTGAAAGGGATTCTTGCTCTCCAAAGAGGCAAGCCCAACAACAAGAGCAAGTAATTCTAAACATTTCTTTGAGTATAAAGATACCCCAGTTTTAAACTGAAAAGTAAGAGAACAACCTCAGCAAATCAAGTCTTCTGGGTAAAGGATGGAACTCTTCCCAACGTATTTATATGCTTTGAGATCATTCAAGTGTTGCTGAGAATCAGGCCCTTCTTTCATCCTTAGTCCCCAATCTTCTAAGGCCATGGCTTCTGGAGCAGGAAAATCAACAGCTTTCGTTCTCTTAATGCTCAATCTGATTCTCTACCTCATCGTCATGATAATCTCCGCCTGGGCTATCAACCATGGCACTGAAAAGGCTAGCGAACTAGGTACAAACCTCTGTTTCCTGCAAAACAGTATAATCTAATTTTCTGGACTGAACAATTAAAATCTTACAGTTTTCAGTAGAAGTTCTATCAGAAAGAACAGTAATGAACAAACGTTGTTTGCTGGTGTTCCATTTGCATCTGCAGCATCTGCTTTGCCAATCCCAGCTCGGCTTTTCCCCATTTTCTTCCCAATCGGCAACATGGCCACCGGCTTCTTTGTGATCTTTTCGCTTATCGCGGGGGTTGTGGGCTTTATCACCTCCCTCACCGGCATCAACAATGTTTTTCAGGGGACTGAATCTAACTTGCATGCAGCAGCAGCCTCTTCACTTACAACATGGGCCCTCACACTACTTGCCATGGGGTAAAAATCCTCTTTTCTTGATGGCTTATAGTTGAATTATGAGGCGTCAAACAAGCTGATTTAGCTTTCCCATCATTGCATTTTCCCCGCAGATTAGCCTGCAAAGAAATCAACGTAGGCTGGACAGATTCAAACTTGGTAAGCAACCATTTCATAACAAGTAAAGATCAAACAAAACCACAACAATGAATCTTTTGTTAACTTAATCTTGAAAGAGATGATCGACTGACATATGGCTTTCTTATTTCTTGTGATGATGAATGAACATGCAGAGGACTTTGGAAGTTATTCTGATTCTCCTCAGTGGGACACAATTGTTCTGCACGGGTGCCATCCATGCAGAGGTGGAACATGTTGCTTTCAGAAATATGATTGGCGGAGGAAGACTCTGAGCGTCAAATTCAAAAAAGTCCATTTGTATATCTGTGAATTGTATCATGATCCTGAGAATTGTGTGCTTGTTTTCTTTTTTTCTTGGCTTGTATTTTGGGTTCATTTTCTTGCCTGTGTGAAATGATTTTAACAAAATTGGGAAGGTTTGTTCCGGTACATTTACAATTGAATTTGAAGCAATGATGTCTGAATAATTCGATCAATTTGGATATTTCACATGTTGGGTGCCATTTGATTAACTGACTTCTCTTTTTGAAAATTGTAAGTGTGCATCACTAAAAAAAGGCATGACAGAAAATCACTGTAATGAAAACAAGTTGAACTACTAATCACAAATAATTTGATGACAAATAATATTTTTAGAAAATTTTTAAACAATTTATTGACACAAAAAAAAAAGAGAACTTTTTAAACAAAAAGATATCATTAGAAATTAAAAAATACCAAAGAAAACCTACTGATGACACAAGAAGCTACACGATCAATGTCAGACCAACAGAGGAGCACAACAGCCCTGATGGACCAGTAAAACAGTCAAAGGAACGCTAATGATGATGGCGCGAGGATCTGAACCGTCTAGGTTCAGATCGATTGATTAGCGTAAGTGCTGCTGGTAGACCTGCGAAACAGTCAAAGGACTAGTGAGGAGTTGCCTTCTGATTCTTAAGTTAGAATAGTTGAGGTGGGATAGTATATAAACAGTGTACGAAGATGTATGAAAATAAAAATAGAGAGTAGAGATTGGAGTACATGGGGTATAGGTATATCCTCTTGCGTCTGTTCTTTATGCTTGAATTTACCATCAGTTTCGTAGGGATGGGACTACGGCGCACACGCACACACACACACACACAGAGGGGGGGAGAGAGAGGCGCATAGCTGGGAAGCCTGCTGTAAAAGCCTCTTCTCCCTGCAAGAAAGCAACGCTTGCATCTCTGCTTAAAATTGCAACATTTGGAAATGAAACCCCATTTAAAAGAAGAAAAAGAAAAAACATTCTTCTTACCTGATTTTCTACCTTTTTCTTTTGTTTTTTGGACTAGTGGTAGCTAAGAGTTACAACTATGAAATTACAATCATCAGTAGCAAAACTAACAGCCATAACTACCAAAGTACAACTAGCAAGCAGAGCCATACTTCACCAGCTAATTCACTTGCAATTCTTTGATTCAGTTACACTGAAGCAGAGTAACCAACCTTTCAAACTCTTAGTGCAGAAGTCTTTTCGACAACCCACACTTCCTGAACCTCCTGTTCTCTCCCATAGCCTTTCCTTGAGCAGCATATTTTCACAGAATTAAGCATACACTAATGCAGTTCCCCACTCCCCTGGGGTTTTTGTTTTTTTTTTTTTTTTTTTGGGGGGGGGGGGGGGGGGGGGGGGGGGGTTGGTTTGGAGCACAGTTACAATGAGAGTATGCTCAATGTTCCTTAAGAAGTAACAAAGGGGAATACTGAAAACAACAACAATTCTTAATGCTAGTTCTTGCACAAAAATGTTAAAAATCAGAACACTGCCTATTGTAAATTAATGATAACAAAAAGTAGTGAATAAGAAAGTGTCTATGAAGCTTCTGATGTTGCAATTCTGTCTTGCAGGATAACCTTTAGATGTGTCCCAACATGATAGGAATTCTCTTGACATAATCTATCGACTAGAGAATGGAAAATGTGTTTACTGAGGGTATAACCAAAATTAAACATATAATCTAAAACAAATAAAGCCTCATCCAGCTTATCTCCCTGTGAGAGGCATATGATAAGTATCTCAAAGGTTTGTTTTTCCGGTTTGAGCTTACTTTTCAGCATTGCAGCTAACCATTCCATCCCTTCACCAAGAAACCCTTCCTTGCTCAGTCCAATTACGATGAAGTCATAAGTAGATTTGGCTGGTTCCACACCCCTATTTTTCATATCTTTCCACAACTTTTTTGCTCCATCCACATTTCCAATCTCACAAAACTTTTTTATGAGGGTGTCATAAGTGGCAGTTGAAGGATGCAAACCTTCCTTCAGGAGTTTATCCAAAAGATTTGTACTTTCAACTATTCTCCCCTCCCTGCAGAAGCCTTGAATCAAATAATTGTATGTGATAATATCGGGAACGATACCCTTGTCAGACATTTCTTGAAACAACTGAAAAGCTTCCTCTGTTTTCCCATGCAAACACAGCCCTTTTATCAAAGTGTTACAACTCACTGTTGTCTCTTTATGACCACGAAAACACATTTCCTTGTACAAATTCTTTGCACCTTCAAGATTACCAATCTTGCATAACCCATAAATGAGTGCACAATATGTGTATTCATTTGGAAGTATTCCTCTGTGAACCATCTCAAACCACAATTTTCGAGCCTCTCCAATCCATTTCATCTTACAAAGACCATGTATCATTGTGGTGTACATGACCTTATCAGGAGCATACCCTCTATCCTTCAAATCATTGAAAATTCGAAATGCTTCGAGTTCCATTTTTCTCTTGCATAGACCGTTGATAATTTCCTGATATGTAGAAATATCAGGGCGACAGTTATTCGCAATCATAGTACGAAGAAGAGCAGATACATTAGAATAACACCCATCCTTACAAAATCCAGATATCAATTTACTAAAAGTAGCATTTGTAAGAACAAACCCATTTCTCAAAACTTGTCTGAGAAGCCCATAACCTTTTGAAACATTATTATCAATACAAAAGGCCTGAATTAAACACTCAACTGTGTCCACATCCCCCGCAACACCACAATCCATCATCTCACCGTACAACTTCCAAACAGTATCTGTGCGCTCCGCTCGAACTGATCCGAGCAAAGCCGAATTCCACGTCTCCAGTGACGGGCATATACAACGATCTCGCATTTCATCAAACACATCAAGTGCATCCTCGATTGACCCATTTTCCCATAAACACCTACAATAAGCCTCTAAAGAAGCAGGCGGCGGAGCAAAATCTACAAGACCCATAAACGATTTCGCAGCATTGCCAGCTTTGGCCACCACAATACGATCAAAAATCACATTGCATATCGATTTATCGGGCACAAAGCCAGGACGAGAACTCAGCCAGAGAAAGAAACGGAGAGAGAGAAAGACATTGTTTTGCTGCTTCAGAAGCTCGTGAACAAATTTAGGGTCGAACAAATCGACGGTGGGGAAATCGGAGATGAGAGATTGTTCCCACCTGGGTCTAGTCCTAATGATATTGGAAACCTCTTTCGCGATCCCGGACAGACTCTCCTGCTCCTGCTGAGAACAGGTCCGTGCAGATTCTTCGCCGCCGAGGTTTCTGATTTGCGCCGGGCGGGAGGCTTGCCGGAGCAGGCGGTTGGATAAAGACACCGGTGATCTCGCCATTCACAGCACTACTTGCCTGCTGGATCCAAAATGGATCCTTTTAATTTTATAAAAATATAAAACCTTTTATTATTTTAACTTTTTGTTAATATTGAATTAAAATTAAACCGTTATCATCAAACGAAACAAACCCTGCATTTAGAAAAATTAACTATCTAAAATCATATTATATATCAAATTAAGAGATGAGTAATAATTTTTAATGAAATTTTCTATGAAAAATTATAAAGGTAAGATTGGCAAAGTCTCTACTTTTTTTGAATAATAATTTAAATTCCATTATCTAATTAAGGAGGATGTTTAAGTTGATCTTAATTAGTCATTTTCACAACTTTTTTAATCATCTTTTAATCTTCACTGCCAATTGTTTAAAAGAAAAAAAAACAATATGATTATAGATTATTAACTTTTAAGTTGAATTAAAAATTTGAAGTTAATAATAAAATAAATATAAAAAAAAATACATAACATACTTGAGATTGTATTGTTAGATTATTCACTGAAAATGTGCGGTGAAAAAAAAATAATAGAAGATTGATTATTGGAAAAAAAGAAGCAGATGGAAAGATTAGGCCCTTAGGATATAGTTTTGTTGGCAAAAAATGTATACTGTGGGGTATTATCTTTTAGGGTCTCAGGTTCAGTGTTCGAGACATGGTTAGAAGAGAAGTTCAGCGATCAAAGTGATCCTGAAAGTTAAAAATTACTTATCGCCCTTACGTTTATTACTAGGTTAGGAATCGAATTGGCTGCTGAATCATTTGATTTATATCTCCTGTTGATATTGTGAGCCCGAATAATAAGAGCATTCGTGATAGTGCGTTAACTAAAAAATAAAAAAATTAAAAAGAAAAATATTAAAAAATTAAAAAAAAAAGATCATAGAGAAAGTATATCAGGGGGCAATAATGGACCCCCAAAAAAAATAAAATTGGAGAAGGCTGGATCAGAAAAGAAGCTATTGGCATGTGGTCACTTGAGTTTGTAGAAATTTGTATAGTTTTCATATTTTTTATATTATTTAAAATGACAGCATTTTGAACAACTACGTATCTTATAAATTTAAACTGATCAAACTGAATTAGTTCATACAATTAAAAATTAATTTTTTTTATCTGAATCTAACCAATTTTCCCTCCAACTCACAGTCAAACTGATTAGACTGACAGATTTGATTTGATTTTAATAACGTTAATAATTACTCACAAAATTTACATTTTTACTTTATAAGTATATTTGGTAAAGTGGTCCTAATATATTTGGTTTTTTAAAAATATTACTTTTAACACTTAGACAGACATTCTATATTAATATTTTATATAATATATTAATATAAAATATCAATCAACATATATAATTTGAATTGTTAAATACCACCTTCGTTTGATTTTATTATAGTAATTAAAAATGACTTTACGGCCAGAAAGCTGCCATGCGTATAACGAACCGGCGACTCGGCGATGTATATCTATATATACAGAGAGAGAGAGAGAGAGAGGAGAATTGAGAAGACGAAGAATTTGCAGAGAGAGAATTGGGGGAAGACGAAGAATTTGCAGAGATGTACGGATTCGAGAGCCTGAGAACGAAGGGGGACATAGAGGAGGGGACGCTGTACCCAGGGGTAGGGTACGGCGAGAACCAGCTGCGATGGGGATTCATCCGCAAGGTCTATGGCATCCTCGCCGCCCAGTTCCTCCTCACCACCGCCGTCTCCTTCGTTACCGTCCTCTACGCCCCCGTCAATGAACTTCTCCGCGGAAACTCTACGCTCTTGCTCTTCCTCATGTTCCTTCCTCTCTTCTGTAAGATCTCCTGCCACTTCCTATGTCGCTATTTTTTTCATCGGCACAAGTGCACGCGTCTAGGCGATCTACTGAGGATTGCATTTCTTTGTACTTTTCTTGTGTGAAGGATAGGGGTTTTGGATGTTCTATGATCAGTTGAAAGGGGGATATTGAGTGCTGCATTTGATTAGGGCTTGTTTTTTTTTTTTTTCTAGAGGCTTTAGTTACCAATCGGGGCCTTGTTTTTAGTTTGTGTTGTTCCAGGGTTCAGTTGTGGTTGTCTATGATTTCTGGCAATTGCTATAGGAATTGAAGTATTGGTTTATGCATCCTTTTGGGGTTTTCCCCAGATAATGTCTTGTTGGGAATTTTATTTTGAAGTTAGGTGCTTTAGCTTTTAATACAAGTGGCGGGGTTGGTCTGTTTGATAGTGTGAAGCTGGGACTACAGAATAGAAAATCCATCTACTTCAACTGTTATGTTAATTGGAGATAAATAGGCAAGGAAACTGAGATAATGTTGCGTCTATTCTGTGATTCAATTCTACATTGCAAACAAATTCAGGTTTTGGTTGGCTGCATATTGTTCTCTGGTGAAAACTCACAGGGACAGGGTTTGGCTACAGAAAGAAGTAAGAACCACCAAAAGGGAAATTCTTCTGTCAGTGGCCCATTAATAAACTTGGTCTCCTTGTCCTTTTTCCTTCTAATTTTTCCATCAGTTACCTTATTCACGAAAACCCTCACATGGTTTTGTCATGTACCTAGGGTTTTGATAGGGAATTGGAAGAAATCGAGGAGGAATTAGACTGAAAGGAAGGGAAATACAGCAAGAATCAGGGGAGGATTACAGACAGAGCAAGGAGGGGGAGATTAGAGAGAAATCACAGGGATTGGGAGAGAGAGGGAAATTGAGAGAGAATTGATGAGAGGAAAATGATTGAATTCAATTATCATTCAAACATACATTCTCTAACTACCTTAGTCTATTTATAGGCCGTAAACTGAAGGTACAACACTACAACAGCCTATAGTACAACCAAAAGAGAAATACACTAAATACACTCCAACAACCTATTACTAATATATCCTTGTGGATCCTTGGTGTCATGGCAATTCTTCCCTCCTTGAAAGAGTTCTTGTCTCCAAGAACATATAGTGAGTGATCATTGCTTTTCATCCAATCCCAGCTTTCTTTATCTAGTTTATTCTTCTTTCTTTCTTTCTCCTTCTAGGCCACTTCTTCTTCACTTTTATGTTCCTTCTGTTTTGCTTTTCCTGCGAATGTAAAATGTATTCTTCAAGAGTCTTTATATAGAAATTATGCCAGTGAGTTGTAATAATAAGCAGTCAGGCAGCAACCTTGTGGCAATCCTTTTGTTCAGTCTGCTTAAACTGTTCCTTCTCTGCAAAAACTAGCATTGGGGACTGTTTGATACCCAAGCCAAGGACGAGTCAGCTTGCTCTAGAACCACAGGCAAAGGAACAATATCCTTAAGATGTTCTTCCCCAAAACCATTCCTCCCAATAGAAGTTCCAATGAAAGAATTTATTTTCTCAACCTCCAGCTTCTTCCTTTGGTCCAAGTCCTTGTTGAGTGCCTTGTCCACGTTCATCCAGTGTTATTAAAGGCCCAAGACGCACTAGGATCTTGAAGCCTGAGGCACAAGATGCAAGGCGAGGTGAGCGCCTAGTTGAACTAGGCGCATGCTAACCAAAAAAAAAAAAAAAAAAGAAGGAAAAATGTATGTCATAGTTGAAGAATAAGGTATAAAATAGGTCCTAACTCTTAATAATATATTCACAAGTATGTTATAAAAAAAATTAACAAATTTAACATATACTAACTAAGGAAAATATTAAAACAACTTATATACCTGTAAATTCCAGCAAAGCACATCCAATCGTATTTCAGAAACCGACATATAAGCATCACAGAAGTTAAAAGAATTTGTAAGAAAAGTCTTTAACTAAACTTAGATTAAATCTTAAACAATTTGTAGATCTTAAATCCTAATTAAGATGAACTAATTATGAATCTTTAAATAATCTAAAAATCATTCTCATCATCAAAATCTAATGTTTTCATATTCTCATCATCAGAACCATTATCTCCAATATCCTCTTCTTCCACGTCATGTCCCTCTTCCTCTTCATCTTCATCATATCCCTCTTCCTCTTCATCTTCATCATATCCCTCTTCCTCTTCATCTTCAATTAGTGTTTTGTTATAATTAGAATTGGAATTTGAGAAGTTTCCTTTTCCTTTTAGGATTAGATTCTATTAAAAAACACAACAATAAATAAAATACCAATTCCAATTAGTATTTACTTGGAATTTTAAAAGTTTCCTTTTCTTATTAGGATTCCATTAAAAATTACAATAATAAACATTTGAAAGATAAAACAATCAAAATTCTATTAAAAAAAGCTACGCGCGCCTTGCTAGCATTCGCCCGCCTGGGACCCTTCTAGGCGCCAAAGCTGCGCCTTTAATAATATTGCGTTCATCAGCCTTAGGATCAGTTTTTGTAGAGCGAATATGAGATTGTTCAAGTCCTAATTGTTAAATTAGACCTTCTTTAACTGCATGTGGACTATCACAATCTTGACCCAGTAGCTTTGACCTATTTCATAACCGACTTATTCGATGAATCAATGTTTCGTTCCAAATCCAATTGTTCCTTAGTTTTCAGTAAGTCCAAAATTTGAGGAAGAACTCTAGCACCAATATTTGCACGGATGGATGGTCCTTCAGTTAGATTTGCCTGATCCAATGTTATTCCATTAGCATCTTTTTCTTTTTGTTTGTCGAAATATTCCTGATTCTCTGTTATGGTTGTAGTTATCTGAAACATCTCCTCTAGACTCATAGAAAAATTCAATTAGAATACTGACCTGATACATCTAAGACAACATCACCACAAAATCTTGCATTTCCTCGCATATCACATTGCCTATTTCCTTGTGCATTCGGCTGATTGCATCATCAAACTCCTTTTCCATCACCTTTCAACAGTCGAACTTGAATTAGGCGAAGTCGATGGTCATGGAACAAGCAAAATTTGCTTCAAAACTTGCTTCTATGAGTCATCCGAATTATGCCAGAAGCCGTGGGTCTAGATCGTAGTCTGAATTTGCCTAGCTCTGCTTGCTTCCAAGATTGTTGGATTAGAATCACCTCTGATCTGTTTGATGTAGGATGAGAATTGTCCCACATCGCCTGTTCAACTTGCATCATTTGGTATCAGAGCGAGGTTTGCCTCATGGCACTCCACCCAAATGGTTTGGTGTGAGGATTCCGTTGGCCAGTCGAGGAGTTTGTCGGTCAATTTGTGTGAGGATTCTGTTGTCTAGTCGATAGCTTTCTGGGTAGGAGTGTCTGATCTAGGATGAGAATTGTCCCACATCGGCTGTTCAACATGCATCATTTGGTATGAGAGCGAGGTTTGTCTTGTGGCACTCCACCCAAATGGTTTGGCATGAGGATTCCGTTGGTCGGGAAAGTTTGTCGGTCGATTGGCGTGAGGATTCCGCTGTCGAGTCGACAACTTTTTGGGTAGGAGTGTCTGATGTAGGACGAGAATCGTCCCACATCAACTGTTCAACCTGCAAACAGGCGCCTTATATGTGGGTGTGCTCCCCCCCTGGTAACTGCAATTTTCAGGGGTGCATGCCCTTGCATTACCGTCACAGTATTAGAATTTGCCGAGAGCCAACATAAATTAGCAACCTAGACACCGGAAATCAATGAGCAGGAGAAGTCGGAGGAATCTGCCTCTTAAAACAGAATCCGCCTATGTCACAGTCGGAATTGAGAAATCGGTCGCTGCAGTCATTTATGAAACCGCTTCCAACTTTGCGATCGAATGCCTGAATCCACTTTCTATGTTGATCGACTTTGATGCAACCAATGGAATTCGTTAGATCTGTCTTTGGATTCTGCCACTAGGTTAGTTGGAATTTGCACATGCAGAAGAAATTGAAAGCTAAGGAATTGCTTTGATTGTGATCGCAACAGAATCGATGGTCGAAAATCTCTTGGTCTGCTTTGCCTTCACATTTCGGATAGAATTGCCAAAAGTTCACAGCCTAAAATCGATCAGAATCACAGTCGATGATTGACCTCTCTGATACCAACTTGTCATGTAAATAGGGTTTTGATAGGAAATTGGAAGAAATCGAGGGGGAATTAGACTGAAAGGAAGGGAAATATAACAAGAATTGGGGGAGGATTACGGATAGAACAACAAGGAGGGGGAGATTAGAGAGAATTCAGAGGGATTGAGAGAGAGATCAGAGGGAAATTGAGAGAGAATTGATGAGAGGGAAATGACTGAATTCAATTATCATTCAAACATACATTCTCTAACTACCTTAGCCTATTTATAGGCTGTAAACTGAAGGTACAAAGGTACAACACTACAACAGCCTACAGTACAACCAAAAGAGGAATACACTAAATACACTGCAGCAGCCTATTACTAATCTATCCTTGGAGATCCTTGGGGTTGTGACATATTTTCAGACTTGCTTGTCATTTGTGCCTTTCCCTGTTCTCGGAGACCAATGGTTTCATAATGCTATTTTCTTCCAAGTACGTTGCATGTAAGATTCTGCTGTTCCTGACCTATAGGGGCTTCCTTGCTCTTTGAGTTGTTACTAACACGCACACAATTTTGAAATTGGGGAACTTTTTAAAGGATCGTGTGTGGTTTTGAACTTGGTTCTTCTTATTTATTAGTTTTTCTCCTGTTCAATTTGATTTTCAATTATTTGTTCATGGGACAAACTCTGCCTGTCCTGTTCTGCAGAATTTGTTGTTTATTGCTAGTAATCTCTGTATCCATTTAGGTGATTTTCCCTCAGGCCCCAAGGTGTTGGGGAATTTATTCAATAAAACTGGGAATTGGTTTTGTACAACCCAGATTTTTAGACTCATACAAATCTCAATTTTTTACCTTAATTACTTACCATGCCAGCATAACCTAGAAGTCAAGTTCCTTTAATAATACTTGATCTAGGATTTACTTTGTGCAACTTTTTATAAGTGGCTTATGTGAAAAATTACTGGATCTGGTCTTGGATCAAGACTCTCCATCTCCCACCACCTTCCAAGAAGCAGTTTGCACCATTCTTGTGTTTATTTGTCTGGTTCCAGATATTAACATACAATGAATACCAATTATTTATGCAGTGCTTTGGCCCCTGTATGTGTATCAGCAAAAGCATCCACTGAACTTGATTGTCCTTGGCCTTTTCACTGTGAGTCTGAGCCTCACTGTTGGTGTGAGCTGTGCCGTTACAGCTGGTAAGTAGTTTATTCTAAACTATGTAAAAGTTTACTGGGTGAAATACAGTTGTTTGAATTCTCCACTACTTGTATGATTTGATTACATAGACTACTAGCACTACCTGATATCTTTTATGCATTGGACCTCACAGGAAGAATTGTTCTTGAAGCCTTAATTTTAACATCAGCTGTGGTTGCCTCCTTAACGGGGTACACATTCTGGGCTGCTAAGAAGGGCAAGGATTTCAGTTATCTTGGACCAATCTTGTTCACCAGCCTCGTTATCCTCCTCTTTACTGGTTTAGTCCAGGTTAAATTGCTATTTGCCGTTGCTTCTTTTTAGTTCTGTTACATGCTGACCATTAATATTGTACAGTCGTTGCACACACTCATGCATGCCTACACTAACGAGTCATGTACTTAGCCTCGTTGGTCTGATGCTGCTGTGCAGATGTTTTTCCCACTCGGATCCACCTCGGAAGCAATTTACGGCGGACTCAGTGCTATAGTTTTCTCTGGCTACCTAGTTTATGACACAGATCATCTGATTAAGCGGTTCACATATGATGAGTACATCTGGGCATCTGTCACTCTCTATCTGGACATCCTCAACCTGTTCCTTGCCATTCTAAGGGTTCTGAGGCAGGCTGATAATTAGTTGCATAGTGCATCTCCAAGAATTGCCCCAAGCAAGTTCTCCAATGGCTGTTTACCCTGTAGTAACTGAATGACAATTGTGGATGTATATACGCTTGGTTAAAAAGATGCTTCTGCAGGATTGTCTATGATCTGAGTACCACCATGGGTGTTAAATAAACTTCAATCAAGCGTGTTAAGTAGTTTTCTTCAGAATGATTCATTGTTGCTAAATTTTACAGCTGTTTTCCTCTGTATTGGATTCGTTTCACCTCACTATTTATGTTCTGTTCAAGGCCACAACAGGTGCGATGCTATTATTTATAACAATCGTGGCATAATCATTGACCTTAGCAACCATCGAACGCAAAACATGGTAAGCAAGCATGAAAATTCATCTCCTAATTAAAAGGCATGTTCCAAAACTGAGGTGGTACTGGTGGAACCGTGGATGTGGATTTTACCCATTGTTGGAGATGAACAAAGTTTCCATGAAAACATATCTTCCTGAGATCGAAGCTAACTGTCCTGCATCCGGTTCCCGTCCAGTGTCTTATTCCACCTAACAACTGGAAGAAGTAACCAACAAGATAAACGAGAATGACAATGTGTGGACTTTTAATCCTGCTAGGAGGGTGGGTTGGTTTCGTGACAAAGGTTAATTGATTGAAAACATGTCAAGCTTTTATACTGATTGGTTGGTGAAAATATGGAACGAGAATTATATACGATTGATGAGGGTAATATTTGTACTTTGAAATGTTAGGTTAAGAATGATGTTGGCTAAATGTATTCTTATTTTCCGTTCTTTTGCTTTATAACAAAGGATCCAAAATTTTGCATCAACTTCACCGCAGAAAAATAACCTTTGCCATCATACAAAAGTGCTATTACAAAAGCACATTTCTTCTTCTTAAAAAAAACAAACATCCCTTCTTTGAATGCCCGGGCAAACGGAAGAAGCTAAAATTGAAACAAGGCACTAAGGGGTCACTGCCCATGATGTTAACGGCATGAACGTAATTAGATTGACTACGGTGAATTAATACATGTACAAATCAAAAAACAAAAAGGCTTTGATTTATAATAATAGGTTACAGAAATTTAAGAGACTTCTAAAAGGGAATATATTGCTGAACTCACTCTCTTTCATTATATGGCATGATTAGGATCTTAACAATACATCGTAGCCAAAAATACCACTAATGAGGTTGCTGAGGACTGGGAATTGCAAGATATATATATATATATATATATATACATATACAAAAAAACATACATGATAAGAAGAAACTATCAATTTACAGAATCATTAGTGTCTTGCTGGATAAAACAACGAAGATGCCACCAGACCATAAGAATTCATCAACAGAAACTAACACAATTAGATGGGCAAGTTAATCTGGACACCATTGAATGAAAAGCGGAACGTACACATGGAATTTGAGTCCAAGGTAATAAATAGAGCTTTTCTATAAGTGCAACAGAAACAATTGACTGTTTTCTGGAGATACAGATACAGTTTGCCAGTAAGGAGAACGAGGAAAACATTAACATATTTACACTTCAAACTTGCACCCAAAAAAAAAAAAAATGAAAGAAAGATAGACAGAAAAATGAATATGATGCCACGAATTGAAACTTTGCAAGACATCCAATTTATTATCTTGAGATGTCATCATCTTCATGACTTAACAGGCTTTTCATCATCCTCACTACCCCAACCAAGATCTTCCTCTTCCTCCATAGCACTCAGCCTCTTGCGCAAATCAGCTCTGTTTGGGCTCCCACTTGCGACCAAATTAATGCCATTGGAGTTCTCAATGTCTTCAATTTCATCCCACCCCAGTTCTTCTTCCTCTTGTCTAGATGGTTGGCTTGCCACAACTGAAAGGTTACCATCTTTACACAACCCGGCGTTTTCTATCTTCCCTTTTGAACCCAATTTCTCATTGGATTTCACCTCCAACTTGCTGCTGCTTGATTCAGATCCATCCAAATGCACTCTTTCATCAACCCCATTTTCACTTTTGGATACAGAGGCAACCCCCTTCTGGTTTTCTTGTTCCAAACTCTTTTCACTTTCAACCATAGGACTTTCAACAATCTTTTGGTCTTCCTCCTCTCCTTTCGAATCACCCATCAACTTAGACACGTCATTCTCCTCATAATCATCATCATCAACATCCCAACTCAATTCTTCCTCCTCTTCTCCAGAAATTGCCCTCTTAACAAGCTTAGCTCTAGCTTCCTCAGCTTTTCTAACCTTATAAACCTTATAAAAATAACGACTCCAAAAGGTCTCCCGATCAAACATACTAGGCACAACCTGATCATAAAGCTCTTGAATCAACCAATTCTGTTCAATCAAAATTTCAATTTCCTCACCCTTCTCATCCAAATTAAACCCCAGTTTCCACTCATTGTACTCCTCTAAACTCTCCGGTTCCTTGCAATACGTATTCAAATCGCGCTGAATAGCGCGAATTTGTGCATCAATCCTACTATACGGTCTTAAATTGAACTTCAAATCCCTCTGGCTATTATCATTCATGTGACGATCATTATTACTTTCACCATCGAAACCACCAGCAAGGATAGAGTCTTTACCTTGATATATGATCTCAGAGACACTGCTCCCAATATTATCGATGGCCTCCCCGACCGACTCCAGAGACTCCTGGGCCGCCGCAGCGCCAGCCTCGAACGACGCCGGCAGGTCCCTTACCGCGCGGCCAGCTACTTCCCGGATAACCGCAGTCTCCTTCCGCAGTCCGGAGCCGAACTCCTCGAGATCTCGCCGGTAGTTCTCGATCACCGACTCGGATTTGGAAGCTAGAGTCTTGATCAGGCCGCCGAAAGACCACGCGTTAGTGATTGTTCGCATTGAATGTCTGGCATGTTCTTCCTGATGGTCCGGCGGTGAACCGGGTGGGGAGCCGGCGGTATTTTGGGGATTTGAGAGGTCTGACTCGTCGGAGAAGACGGATTTGAAGAGATCCATGAAGAGCTCGTAAGAAGTGGAAGAGGAACTAGGGTTTGGGTTGGAATGAAGAATGCGAATTTGAGTTGCTACAGCTTACAAGAAGATATCGGCTGATATACTACCACCTATCTATTTGCTTTGTATCCGCCTACAACGCCGCTTTGCAAAGTCACTACATTCCGGGTGAAATCAGCAGTGTTTGGTTGCTCGGAAAGTCTGGGAAAATAATGGAAACTTTCTGGAACACGGTGCTGCTTCTTTTAATCTAGAACAAAATTTTAGTTGAATTTTTTGATTTTACTCTTATTATTATTATTATTATACTAGAACTAACTAGCAACTGCCACATCATATACGGAATTGTAAAAGGTTAAACCTAATTAATGAATAAATATAAAGTATTATCATATAAGCTATCACATACAGCGAAGTTAAAGCCGTAATTGTAATTGCATACAAACCCGAGGGCAAGAAAGAAAGAAAAAGCGGGCCCCAACCGCGAAACCGCTCCGCCGAGTACAGAGCGATGGCCTGAAATTACAGAAACGTCCTCCTCCTCCTCCTCCTCATCATCATCCCACCAATTCGGCCAGCCATTAATAATTATTCTCACAAGCTTCTCCAATTTCTCCCCCATACGTGTATGAATTTGCATGCGCATATACATACGGATATCATACAGACATACACACTCTTCGTTGCGAAGATGAGAGGCCGCGATTACATCAACCCCGCCCTGCCGGACGAGTTGATCCTCGAGATCTTCCGGCTGCTCGACTCCAAGACGAGGCGCGATGCATGCTCGCTCGTCTGCAAGCGCTGGCTTAACCTCGAGCGCCTCAGCCGTGACACCATCCGAGTCGGCGCCTCCAGCCACCCCGACTTGCAGATCAAGCTGCTTGCCCGCCGCTTCGTTAATATCCGGAACGTCTACGTCGACGAGCGGCTCTCTATTTCCCTTCCCGTTCAATTCGTAAGTTTCTCTGGTTTGGTTGATTCTTAATGCGATTTCGGATGGTGATAGGGTGCCAATTCGAACCGGAGAGTTTTAGAAATATTGGTAGTGATTCTGTTTTGCAATTTCTGTCAAATTAGGGATATGCGGTTGAGATAATTGTTTTTTGGTGTTGCGTGATTTGAGAAAGAGGCGAATAATACAGAGTTTGGATTGATTTCACTGGTCAATTAAGCTGATTAATTAAACAGACTAGAACTTTGGATATCCAAGTCATATTTGATGAACTGGGACATGAAGTCTGCAGAGGGGAAAAAAGAGTTGGAGTTTGTTCCTTCTGAGGATCTTTTGGTGTCCTGGGATGTACACTGTAAAATTTAGGCGAGAAATAGTCAGTTACGGCTGAAACTGTTACAGAAGACAGACTTCGGCACCATCCAATTTAACAAAAAAGTTCAGATTTGGAGGAATTTTGTTATTGAACTGGAGTTTAAAGCGGCTTGAGGAATTTTGGTTGTGTCTACTGTTGGGTTGTCAATTAATAGAACGATAATGGCCCTGGTGGAACTGGAGATTCATCTTGTTTTAATGTGAGATTAAGTGGAACTGGAGATTCATCTCGTGGTCTGATTGATGGTGTTCCAATCTCTGGTCTTAGCCTTTGTAGCATACCATAGACTTAACTCTGCCATCTCATTATACAAATATATTATTTCTTTTTTTGTTCCCCCTAGAAAGCATTTTTTGCAAATTTCATTCACTAAGTTGTACTGTAATTCTGCTGTGCCGAAAGCCAAAAGCAATCCCTTTGGCCTTGCTTATTTACCTGGGTGGCAACTTCTCCAGTCTACCTTTCTCTTTGATAAGTAAGCCTGGTTGGTCTAAATTCTCATTTTTAATAACCAATATGTATTGTATTATTGTTGGGTGTCCTTTCAGGAGTTGTCTTGCCATAAGGAGATCAAAGAAAACACAAACGTTCTGGTGGTAGTGCACTGTTTTACGTGGGAGAATGATCTTATGCATTTAATTGTCTGCTTTGTTAACTTTCTATGTTGCAATGCTTCTCATGGGAAGATGTAAAGCTTGTTATGAGTCTGTTTGATAATTATTTCCTTGGTCTCGTACAATGTTTCTCCTTTTACAGGGAAGAAGAAGACGTGGTGGTGATCCTTTTGTACCAACATCTCTCAACCTTCCATATGCGATGGAGAAGAGTGAGTCTGAAGGTGGTGAAACAGGATCATACTGTTTATCTGATGCTGGTCTGGCTGCTATAGGAGACTGCTTTACAAGTCTGGAGAAATTGAGCCTTATCTGGTGCTCAAATGTGACTAGTGCAGGGTTACAATCTATAGCCAAGAAGTGTAGTTCCTTGAGATCTTTGGATTTGCAGGTGAGCATCTAGCTACCAAACATATTCTTCTTCTTCTTCTTCTTCTTCTTTTTGTTATTTGGACCCAGGGGGCTTATCACAGAAATAACTGAGCTTTGGTCCGGTTTTATGTTGTATGAAACATGCACTAGTCCTTTGACTTATTTACAGCTTTTCAATCCCATTTGATCCTCAACTGTCTATAAGTTGTTCTTCCTTTGGAGGCTCTACAGCAATTATGTGCAGGGTGAATATAGAAATGGTGTCATGCTGCCACACATAGAAATAGGCTTGGGTTTTCCTTCTTATATGCAGTGACTATTTATTAGTTGCATTGATTGTAAGAAACTGAATGTAATCAACTGATTCAGGGTCACATAGCGGGTGAATAAGAACTGCGTTTTCAGGTGATGTAGAGTGCCTAACTGCCCCCCTACTGGTAACTAACTCCAGGCTGGCTAAAATTGAATCACATAAAACAACAAATTTTAAGCCATTTTCACAAAAATAGTAAACTTGCCTATATAACCTAGTATAATCAAGCCTGGCAGGCTGGCACCTGGGAAGTGAGGTGTTTCATAGTCTTTGTGCCATGCTTTAATGGAAGAAAGAAGAACTTTAATAGTTTCACTCTAGTTTTCCTTGATGCCTTGGACCGCCACAAACCTATTCTGCTTTGATGGTAAGAACTAGGATCATATGGGTCTCTTGAGGGAAAAATTTCAAATTGATATTGTGGTTTTTTAAGATGTACCAGAGTCAATGATTTATGGGTTTCTTTCAGAATCATGCGGCATGATTGATTATATTTTTCTTTGTAATCTGTTTTATTGATTATATTTTTCTTTGTAATCTGTTTTTCTTATTTCTCCTTAGTTTTGTTGGTTGTACATGCACATAAGTTGTTCAATAGCTATATTATGTGTGATTTCTGTGCTAAGCGCAAAATGTAATGCACTAACTAAAATCTAGATGTTCATACTTTTGTTTCTAAGGGTTGCTATATTGGAGACCAAGGTATAGGTGCTCTGGGGAAGTGCTGTACGCAACTTCAAGATCTTAACTTGCGTTTTTGTGAAGGCCTGACAGATGCAGGGTTGATTGAGTTAGCAGTTGGTTGTGGGAAAACCCTAAAATCTCTTGGACTTGCAGCTTGTGCAAAAATAAGTGATATATCTTTGGATGCTGTAGGATCTCATTGCAAATCTCTTGAGACATTGTCATTGGATTCAGAGTTCATACATAACACAGGGGTCCTTGCAGTGGCAAAAGGATGCCGTCTTCTGAAAGTTCTGAAGTTACAATGCATCAATGTTACAGATGAAGCACTGCAAGCTGTTGGCATATTCTGTTCATCATTGGAGTTGTTGGCTCTTTTCAATTTCCGAAGGTTTACTGACGAGTCAGTCAATCTTCCTTTTTTTTTTTTTTTCACTTATCCCCCAAAGTTATAATGTATTCACATTATTCATGATGAATAAGTCTCTATCTCTATCTGGTTGTCTCTTCAGTTTTTCTTTATTAGACTTCTGGAGCCTTCTAAAAAGCTATACTTGTATTTCTTCATTTCTTTGCTCTATGAAGATAATATTAGAGCATTTGACATCTTAGGCATTAATCTTGGTTGCATAACTTGTTTTAAGCTTGTGCGTGATCAAAACCACATTTTTTTCCCCACATGTTATGCCAAGGTCACTTGCTGTAAGCATTTAATTTTCCTAAAAAAGAAAAGACCGATATAAACATGCTTGCTGTAAGCATTTAATTTTCCTAAAAAAGAAAAGACCGATATAAACATGCTTCTTGCCCCCCCCCCCCTTCAATTTTTAATTCTAGATGTGTATATTTGAGAAGTTGACATTATCAACAATTTTCTGGTTGTATTTCAATATATGTTTGCATAGACATGCAATGTATAACCTAGGATTGTTGAAATTAATCTTTTTTTTTCTGGTATGTTGGAGAAAATAAAATTTGGCTTTCATATGATCACTGGCTATTGATAGCATTTCTGAATATCTAAATAAAAATTAAAAATAAGAAAGATTTTTTTCAGCGGGTTTATTAATATATTTTTCTCATTGCATTATCCAGGAGTCTGTGTGCTATTGGAAAAGGGTGTAAGAAGCTAAAGAGTCTCACTTTGAGTGATTGCTATTTCTTAAGTGACACGGGTTTGGAAGCAGTTGCAACTGGTTGCTCTGAACTTGTGCATCTTGAAGTCAATGGATGCCACAATATTGGTACAAGTGGATTGGAGTTCGTCGGAAGATCTTGCAAGTATAGATAGTCATTAGTTTATTCCTAAGCAGTTGATTTATTTTGCCGTTACTGTGAATTTGTGTTTTTTCTTTTCTTATTGTTACTAGCTTTCATCTTCCTCTGATTTTTATACCCCCTTTTTTTTTTTTTCAAAATCATTTTTGTAGAAAATATTTGGAAGAAAAGAAAAACTTAACTTTATTCACTCGGCAAATGTGTATAAATACATGAATGCAAGATACCTACTCTCTATAGAAGTCTACTCTATTTACAAGATACTTAAACTATTTAAAATACAAATTATCTCTTATTTTAATTTAAACTTAATCATATTCAAATTGCCTTATCTTCTTCTTCTTTTTATCTCTTTATCCTTCCTATAATTTCTCCTTCCTTATCTTTAACAAACCGACAGCTCCTATATTTCTACACTCCCCCTCAAGCTGGGCTGAATATGTTATTCAGGCCAACCTTGCAGCTTAATTCATCAAATAATCTTCTTGGTAGGGCCTTAGTGAGAATGTCGACTACTTGATTTTTTGTAGGAGTGTAGAATAGCTTGAATACTCCTTCTTCTATCTTCTCTTTGATAAAGTGCCTATCGATCTCCACATGTTTTGTCCAATCATGATGGACCGGGTTTTTTGCAATATTGATAGTTGATTGGTTATCACATAATACTTGAATTGGCTCTGTCACATTTATTTGTAATTCATGGAGTAGTCTTCTTAGCCATATTTCTTCACAAAATCCTTGAGTCATGGCTTTGAACTTAGCCTTTGCACTGCTTATAGAGACAACTGATTGTTTCTTGCTGCGCCAAGTGACTAGATTTCCCCACACAAACGAGCAAGATCTAGAGGTTGATCTTTTATCTAGGATTGATCCAGCCCAATCAGCATCACTATAGACTTTGATCCCTCAGTTTGTTGTTTTCTTGAACATTAATCCCTTGCCTGGAGTTAATTTTAAGTACCTGAGGATGCGATAAACTGCTTCTAGGTGCTCTTTTTTGGGATCATTCATGAATTAACTTACAATACTCATAGAAAAGCCTATATCTGGCCTAGTATGTGATAGGTATATAAGTTTTCCCACCAACCTTTGATATCTCCCTTTGTCAACTGGTGTGTTTTCCTTGCCAATATCTAATTTTGCTGTAGATTCCATAGGAGTATTTGTTGGTTTGCAACCAAGCATCCCTATTTCATCTAGGAGATCAATAACATATTTTCTTTGGGAGACTGAAGCCCCTTCTTTCAACCTTGCAACTTCCATACCTAAGAAGTATCGCAGACTTCCTAGATCCTTAATTTCAAATTCCCTTGCGAGGACTTCCTTGAGGCTTTTGATTTCAATAATGTCATTTCCGGTAACAATGATATCATCCACATAGACAATAAGAATGGAAATTTTACCTTTCTTGGAGTGCTTGATAAATAAGTTGTGGTCTGCTTGGCATTGATTATATCCATATTTCTTGACTGCCCTTGTAAATCTCTCAAACTAGGCTCTCGAGGACTGTTTAAGTCCATAAAGTGATCTTCTTAGCTTGCATACTTTGTTTCTTGTAAGCTTCGTTTCAAATCCATGTGGAATTTTCATGTAGACTTCATCTTCTAGATCACCATTTAGAAACACGTTTTTTACATCGAACTGATGTAAGGGCCAATCCAAGTTTGCTGCTAGGGACAATAAAACCCTAACGGTTTTTAGTTTTGCTACATGGGAAAATGTTTCTTGATAGTTAATACCATAGAATTGGGTGAATCCCTTTGCTACTAGTCGGGCCTTGTACCTGTCAATCCTTCAATCCTCCTTGTATTTTACTGTAAAAACCCATTTGCAGCCCACAAGGTTTTTTCCGGGAGGTAAATCAGTGATATCCCATGTCTTATTCTTCTCCAATGCCTTGATTTCCTCAAGAACATTCCTCCACTTAGGGTGTTGAAAAGCCTCTTGAACAGTGTGTGGAACCTGCACTTTATCCATATTTGAAACAAATGCACTGAATTTGGGTGAGAGACACTTGTATGAAATATAATTTTGTATAGGATGTTGTGTGTATGATCTTACTCATTTTCTCAAAGCAATATGCCAATGTAAATCCTCATAATCAAGAGAAGTAGTGTCCGGATTCTCACCAGTTGCAGGATTTGAATTTAGGTTAGCCTTTTGATCAAGTCTAGGGCATGTTTGGTCCTTACTCTCCTTTCGGTTAGACTGTCTCCAAGAATAAACTTGAAATTCCTTGGTGGGAGAGGAATTAGGGGCTACTGGTTACTGGTAGTGTTGATATTTAGGACTGTTTAACCGAAGCCAACCAAAGAGAATTCCCTTGCGAATTCTTAGAAACTCGCAAAAACAAAAACCAAATTAAAGAATCAAAGCAAAACAGATATGAAACAGAAATAATGAAAGATAAAACAAACCAAAGAGCCAAGATTTATCCTGGTTCGGAATGCCTTATGGCAAACCTACATCCAGCAATCAGCACCCACTCCAAACAGCCTTTATTAGGATGATAATGACCAGTACACGAAGCTTCTAAACACTCATCTATCTCCCCGAGTACAAGCACACATTCTCCCAAGAAATACACAAGACTCAAACCGCCATTCTCTTCCTCAAGAACAGAAACTCCTTACTCGAACATAGACAAAATCAGAAGCTCTCTCCTATGTGACAATCGACTACCTACCTTGCCCTCCTATAAATAGAAAAGGCGAGATTCCCAAGGTAACTAACTACTATGGGAAAATTACAATTAGGCCCCCAAAATTACAAAGTAATTACACTTATATTTAAAAGCCTTAATTGATCTAAAACTTCCAGCCGATAGACTTCAACATTTACTGATCTTCTACCGCATCAAAAACTCTAGGCAAACTACAATTCTCCACCATTTGCCTTGAGTTCTTCACTTGATAGCCTGGAAGCTGCTCTTATCTAGACGAAGACAAATACTGATCATATTAAACACAAACAACATTAAGAATGGATAAACAATGCTGTAATTTAGACTTAGGGACAGCTTTGGTAAACATGTCAGCTGCATTTTCTTCTCCTGCAACTTTTATTAGGGCTCTCTCTTATTTTTCAAGAATTTCCCTAATGAAATGATACCTAACATCTATGTGTTTGGTTCTTTCATGGTGTGAGGGATTTTTAGCCAAATGAATAGCACTTTGGCTATCACACATTAGCCTAACCTTAACATCTATTCCTAGTAGTTCACTAATGATTCCTTTAAGCCAAAGACCTTCTTTTATTGCTTCTGTTACAGCAATATACTCTGCCTCGGTTGTGGATAAAGCCACTACCAATTGCAGGTTTGTTTTCCAACTTATGGTAGATCCCCATAGCTGAAATACATAACCTGTAGAAGACCTTCTCTTATCGATATTTGCAGCAAAATCTGCATCTGTAAACCCTAAGATGTAAGGTTTTGATTCTAATTTTCCTCCACCATAAACCAAAGACATACCTAAAGTCCCTTTAACATACTTACAAGTCCATTTTACAGCATCCCAGTGAGCTTTACCCGGATTGGCTATAAACCTACTAGATACACTCATAGAATGGGCCAAATCTGGTCTTGTACAGACCATGCTGTACATTAAGCTCCCAACTGCATTAGAGTAAGGGATCTTACTCATTTCCTTAATGTCTTTTCCATCCTTTGGAGACTGCTCATGAGACAATTTAAAGTGTTGGGCAAAAGGTACTGATACACCCTTTGCATCACTCATGTTGTATTTCTTAACCAACTTGCTAAGATAGGATTGTTGAGACAAGATTAGCTGCCTATGCTGTTTGTTCCTTTTAATTTCTATGCCTAATATTTTTCTAGCTTCTCCTAATTCTTTCATTTCAAAGATTGATTTTAAACTTAGTTTTAAATTCATGATTTCTTTAGTTGATTGACTTGCAATCAACATATAGGAGAAGATATATGGATACATTATTGGGCATATGTTTAAAATAAACACAACTATCATATGAGCTCCTCTTAAACCCTTGGGACAACATAAATGAGTCAAACTTCTTATACCATTGCCTAGGGGATTGTTTTAAACCGTAAAGAGATTTCTTAAGAAGACATACTAGTTCTTTCTTACCTCTTACTTCAAATCCCTTAGCTGCTCCATAAGAATATTTTCTCTAAATCTCCATGTAGAAAAGCTGTAGTAACATCCATTTGTTCTAAAATTAAGTCTTGATGAGCTGAAATTGCAAGCAAGATTCTTATTGAGGTGTGTCTCACAATAGGTGAAAATACCTCATTGAAATCTATACCAGCTACTTGAGTAAAACCTCTAGCCACTAACCTAGCTTTATACCTAGGTTTATCTTCCTTTCCAGCTCCTTCCTTAATTTTATATATCCATTTACAGCTAACAACCCGCTTTCCTAAGGGTTTTTCTACAAGGACCCAAGTTTTATTCCGTTTAAGAGAGTCCATCTCAAATTTCATGGCTTCCTGCCACTTCTGAGAATCTCTGGACTTTATTGCTGCTTCATATGAAAGGGGTTCTTCCCCTACTTCTGTAGCTGCACTTAACAAGGCATAGGAAACTAAATCAGAATAGCCATACCTTACTGGAGGTCTGGAAACCCTCCTCTGCCTATCTCTAGCCACATTATATCTCTCTGGATCAAGGGAATTTTCTGAGCAGGAGGATTCTTCATAATCCTCTTGTTGACCAACAGAGGATTCCTCATAATCATCCTGCTGACTTGGAGAAAATTCTCCATACCCTTCATTTTCTTCTTGAAGACTTAACTCCTGATCTTGAGAGTTATTTTGGCCTCTACCCATTGGTTCTTTAGATAGATCTATATCTACTAATTTTTCTTTCTCAGCATCCTTTAATTCTTCCTTTCCCTCAAAGTCTTTTATGTTAGATTCTTCATTGAAAGTAACATCTCTGCTTACAAAGGTCCTAGGCATATCTGGATCTAAACTCCACAGTTTGTAGCCCTTAGCTCCTTCAGGGTATCCTATAAACAAACACCTAATAGCTCTAGGGTCCAGCTTACCTTGTTTGGAATGAGCATAAGCTATACACCCAAATATCCTAATATGATCTATATTAGGCTTGTGACCAGTCCACATTTCATAGGGAGTTTTAAACCCTATGGCTGTGAATGGTGACCTATTAATAACATAGGCTGCCGAGACTAAGGCTTCTCCCTAAAACGATTTGGACAGTCTAGCATGAATAATCATGCACCTAACTCTCTCTAAGAGAGTTCTATTCATTCTCTCGGCCAAACCATTTTGTTTGGGATTCCCTGGAACTGATAGATGCCTTTGGATACCTTCTTGTTTACATAGGTGGTCAAATTCCTTGTTGCAAAATTCCAAACCATTGTCAGTCCTAATGATTTTAATTTTGCTTCCTTTCTGATTTTCTATCGTGGTTTCCCAAGTTTTAAAGGTTTCAAAAGTTTTATCGTTTGATTTTAAAACATAAACCCAAACCATTATAGAATAATCATCAATTATGGATAGGAAATACTTAGCTCCACCATGAGATAAGGTTTGGGAAGGACCCCACAGATCAGAATGGATATATTCTAAAGGGGCTTTAGTGGAGTGAATAGCCTTTTTAGGAAATTTTGCTTTTACAGATTTTCCAAATATGCATGTTTCACATTTGTCTATAACTGTAACTTTCTCAATACTTAAAATCCCTTGCTTAGCCAATTCTTTAAGTCCTTGCTCACTGATGTGAGCCATCCTATAATGCCATAGTCTAGACTGCCCGTAGGATTTTCCCTCTCCTAATGCTGCCTCTCTTCCTATAGTGGATGCCTGCAGCATATATATGCCATTTTGAAGGATAGCCTTCATGCATATGAGAGATCCTTTTACTATCTTAAGGACTCCACCAACTCCTCTATAGGAGTATCCGTTTTTGTCTAATTCTCCGAGGGATATCAGATTTCTTTTCAAATCTAGTACATATCTTACAACAGCCAATGTCCTAATTATTCCATCATGCATTTTGATTTTAACATCCCCAATCCCTTTGATTTTACATTCCTGATTATTTCCTAGGACTTTACCCCCATCTATGTCCCTAAAGCTTAGGAACCAATCCCTATGAGGAGTCATGTGGAAGGAACAACCAGAGTCTAATACCCAAGCCTGTTTGTCCTCGGTTTTTGACACAACTAGAGCATCAGCACTATCATAATCAAATTCACAGATTGAGGATGATATTTGAGTATTCCCTTTATTCTGAAATTCCCTCTTTTTCTTGGGGCAATTTCTCTTAATATGACCTTCTTCATGACATAAGAAACACCTTATTGTTTTCTTACCATTTTTAGACTTTGATCTAGACCTTCCCTTGGTCTTTTGATCCTTCTTTTCTGTCCTTGACCTAGTTGTAAGGGCATCTC
Organism: Diospyros lotus; assembly: GCF_014633365.1. Taxonomy (NCBI): domain Eukaryota; kingdom Viridiplantae; phylum Streptophyta; class Magnoliopsida; order Ericales; family Ebenaceae; genus Diospyros; species Diospyros lotus. The sequence continues at coordinate 4,888,297 of NC_068341.1, forward strand.
TTATAGAATTCTTGACTTCTAACTTTTGTTGAAGTTCCTTGGAGTTTAAAGCTCCAATAACATCATCTGGAGACATGTTTTCTCTACCATGTTTTAATATATCAACAAAAATCTCATAAGATCTTGGTAAAGAGTGCAATAAGACAAGAGCCTTATCCTCATCATCATATTTTATATCTATATTTTCAAGATATAAACATAACTTTGTGAAGTCATCTATATGTTCTTGCAGTTTCTACCCCTCTCCCATCTTAAATGAGAAAAACCTAGTTTTTAAGAACAACCGGGTGGAAAGATTTTTGGTCAAATATAAGGTTTCTAACCTATTCCATAAGGATAGAGCAGTGGTCATTTTTGAGACCTCTTGAAGAACCTTATCACCAAGACTAAGAATTAAAGTATTATATGCCTTTTCATCTATTTCTTCCCTCTGTTTACTATATTCTTGTTTCTGTTCAGGGGTACTAGATTCAGGTAACTTTTTCTCTTCTTCTAATGCTTCTTTCAGTCTTAGGTTTCCTAGAAGCGCCTTCATTTTAATTCTCCAAAGGCCGAAATCATTTTGGCTAGTGAATTTTTCTATATCATATCTTGTTGCAACCATAATTAGAACTAGAGTCTAATAAAAACAAGAAGAAAGATATCAAGAAAAGTATCAAGAAGACTTATCTTGGATGAAGGATGGCTCTGATACCAGATTGTTGATATTTAGGATTGTTTAACTGAAGCCAACCAAAGAGAATTCCCTTGCGAATTCTTAGAAACTCGCAGAAACAAAAACCGAATTAAAGAATCAAAGCAAAACAAATATGAAACAGAAATAATGAAAGATAAAACAAACCAAAGAGCCAAGATTTATCCTGGTTCAGATTGCCTTATGGCAAACCTACATCCAACAGTCAACACCCACTCCAAACAGCCTTTATTAGGATGATAATGACCAGTACACGAAGCTTCTAAATACTCATCTATCTCCTCGAGTACAAGCACACATTCTCCCAAGAAATACACAAGACTCAAACCGCCTTTCTCTTCCTCAAGAACGAAAACTCCTTACTCGAACATAGACAAAATCAGAAGCTCTCTCCTATGTGACAATCGACTGCCTACCTCGCCCTTCTATAAATAGAAAATGCGAGATTCCCAAGGTAACTAACTACTATGGGAAAATTACAATTAGGCCCCAAAAATTACAAAGTAATTACGCTTATATTTAAAAGTCCTAATTGATCTAAAACTTCTAGCCGATAGACTTCAACATTTACTGATCTTCTACCGCATAAAAAACTCTAGGCAAACTCAACAGGTAGGTTGCTGATTTTCAGTAGGTGAGGATGGGATATCCCAAAACTGATATTCCAAGGGGTTATTTTGAGTATTCTCCCCCTGAATATCAAGTTTGGGATAATAAGACTGATTTTCAACAAATGTTACATCCATAGAAGTGAAGAATTTCTGAAGTTCGGGAGAGTAGCATTTGTAACCTTTTTGATGAGGAGAGTAGCCTAGGAAGATGCATTTGATAGACCTAGGATCAAGCTTGCTCTGAAGGTGGTTGTGGACATGGACAAATGCACATCAACCAAAGATTTTTAATGGGAGTTGGGAAAGAACACGAGTGTGAGGAAAGGCAAATAGGAGAAGTTGGCTAGGAGTTTGATGCTTGAGGATGCGTGAGGGCATTCTATTAATAAGGTAGGTGGCTATAAGAATGGCTTCACCCCAAAATTGTTTAGGAACATTGGTAGAGAATGAACAGATTCGGTCCCTAGAGTAGGGAACTCGAATTCAAGTCGAGTTTAGATCAAAGAACTCGCTTATTTTCATTCAATAGATAGGAAACCTACTTATACAAGATTCTATGCTATCTAATCCTAGAATTTAGGAGCTAATATACAACAGAAAATAAGATAATAATACTTCTATCTTCTCCTATTATTTTTCCTAGATTTTAGGAACTTATCTAGCTGCTTCTTTATCTTCTTTCTTTTGAACTGCTGGTGGCTTATTTGCTGTATCAACCTCTTTATCTTGCTTCCCGTGACTTCTTCATGGGCTATGACTCTCTCCAACACCCCCTCTCAAGCTAAGGAATAGATATTTCTCATTCCTAGCTTGTCAATGAGAGTTTCAAACCTTGGTTTAGCCATTGATTTAGTGAATATATCTGCCTCTTGGTCTGCCGTGGGAACATAGGTGAGTTTTATACCTCCATCTTCTATTTCTCTTTGGATGAAGTGTCGATCAATCCTGACATGTTTCATTCTATCGTGCTGTATGGGGTTGTTAACAATGCTTATAGTTGACTTGCTATCACTGTAGAGCCGTGTTGGTTTAGTTAGTGGCATTTGTAAATCTTCCATCAATCTTGCTACCCAAATTAATTCACAAACTCCTTGGGTAATCGCCCTAAATTGTGCTTCAGCATTGCTTCTTGCTACAACGGACTGTTTTTTACTTCTCCATGTGACTAAGTTACCCCATAGCTTTGTGCAAAAGCCTGATGTAGACCTACTATCAACCACCGACCCTGCCCAATCTGCATCAGAAAATCCTTTTGCCCCTCTTTCATCAGTCTTTCTAAATAACAGTCCCTTAGCTGGTGTGCCTTTTAGGTATCCCAGAATGTGATATACGGCTTTCAAATGTTGTTGAGTTGGGGCATGCATAAATTGACTTATGATGCTCACCAAATAGGCTATGTTTGGGCGTGTTAAAGACAAATAAATCAATCTCCCAACTAATCTTTGATACCTCTCTTTGCCTATTGGTGGATCATCATCCTTCTTCATATACTTCCAATTCCTCTCAAATGGAGTTTGTCTTGGTTTGCATGCAAGCATTCATGTTTCTTTTAGAAGATCAAGAGTATATTTTCGTTGAGATATTAGAATACCTTCTTTACTTCTTGCTACTTCCATTCCCAAAAAATACTTAATATTTCCCAAGTCTTTTACCACAAACTCTTCTTTCAATCTTTGTTTTAGAGCTACAATTTCATTGGCATCATCCCCTGTAACAATTATATTATCCACGTACACGATCAATATGCACCTTTTTCCATTTGAGTGTTTAATAAATAGAGTATGATCAGCCTCACCTTGCTTGGAACCAAATTTTGTTAAGGTTGAGCTAAACCTTTTAAACTATGCTCTAAAGGATTGTTTCAAACCATAAAGAGATTTGTGTAGTTTGCATACCTTCCCAATTTTTTCTTCATTTTCAAATCCGGGTGGAATCTTCATATATACCTCTTCTTCCAGCTCTCCATTTAGAAAAGCATTCTTGATGTCAAACTGAAATAGCTCCCAATCTAAATTAACAGCAATGGATAGAAGTACTCTAATGGAATTTAACTTTGCAACCGGAGCAAATGTCTCTTCATAATCTATTCCATAGGTTTGAGAGTACCCTTGGGCTACCAACTTGGCTTTATACCGATCTGTACTCCCATCTGATTTATATTTAACAGTAAATACCCATTTGCAGCCTACTACCTTTTTATTCTTCAGTCTGTCCACCAGTTCCCGTGTATTGTTGCTGTCCAAAGCCTTCATTTCTTCCATCACAGCATTCTTCCAGTTTGTATCACCCAAAGCTTCATGTATATTGCTGGGAATGGAAGCTTCATCCATAGTTACAGTGAACGCCCTAAATTGTGGGGATAATTTAGAGTAATTTAGATAATTTGATATGGGATATTTCACACAAGATCTTACTCATTTTCTGACTGCAATAGGTAGATCCAAATCATCTTTAGCTGCTGCACTGTTTTCTTCATTTTTTGGATCGATCTCAGGTTCCAACAACTGGCTGATTTGAGGAGCAGTTTTTTTTTGCTTTCTTGAGTACACTTTTAAGTTGTTTTGCTAGACTCAATTCTTCCCTTAGGTCAGTCTCCCTAGTTCATTTGGACTATGATCAAATTTTGGGCTTGTAGCAGCTGATGGTTGGATATTGCTAGGTTCAATCATTGCAGGCTGTGAACAAACAGCTGCAGGATCATTGCAAGTAGTAGTGGGAGACATAGGCAGTGTAATAGGCATTGAAATTGTGGGATCCCAATGACTTTCTTCCACTTGAGATACAGTACCGGTGTGATAAAAGACTGTTTCATTAAATATTACATCACAAGAAACAAAGAATTTTTGTGATGTGGGACAATAACATTTATATCCTTTTTGGGTAGGAGAGTAACCAATGAAAATACACTTGAATGACTTTGGTTCTAGTTTGTGACGGTTTGGGCTGGTTTGATAGACATAGACCACACATCCAAACACCTTTGGAGTAAGAGTATTGAGAATTCGAACATAAGGAAAGGTAGTTATTAGGTTGTTCAAGGGTGTTTGGTATTTCAGAACTTTGGTTGGGAGCCTATTAATCAAGTAAACGGCCGTTAGAATTGCCTCCCCCCAATACCTATTAGGAGTAGAACTTGTGAACATCAAGGATCTAGCCACTTCAAGTAAATGACGGTTTTTTCTTTCAGCTACCCCATTTTGTTGGGGAGTGTAGGGGCATGTGCTTTGATGAAATATTCCATTTGTAGTGAGATATTGGGTAAATGGGTAAGAGAAATATTCTCGGCCATTATCAGTCCTAAGGATGTAAATAGAGGACTGAAAAACGTTTAGAACAAGCTTATGGAAATTCTGAAAGATTGCACATACCTCGGATTTTTCTTTCATTAGATATACCCAACATACCCTTGTGTGATCATCAATGAACGTCACAAACCATTTGGTACCATTCAAGTTTGAAACCCTAGCTGGACCCCATATATCACTATGGATCAAATGAAATGGTTTGGAAGGATTATATGCTTTTTGAGAATAGGATCTGTGAGTTTGTTTGGCAAGAATGCAATGGTCACATTTGAGCTCCAAATTAGCTTTATTGATGAATAAATCGGGAAACAAATGTTTCAAATACTGAAAACTAGGATAACCAAGACGTTTATGCCATAACAAAATTTCTGAATTCACACTAACCAAAAAGAAAAACTACGAGTCAACTGACTAAGAAAAGCCTTGTTGTCCAATACCCAATAGAGCCCATCCTTTTCCTCAGCACTGCCAATCATCTTCCCCGTGGACCAATCCTGAAAAACACAATGTGAGGAAGAGAATGTCATGGTGCAATTCAGGTCATTAGTGAGTTTACTCACAGATAACAAGCTACACTTCAAATTTGGCACATATAAGACAGATTCAAGTACTAAACCAGCCACACATACTTTCCCTTTTCATTTAACTGAAGATATTGTTCCATCTGCCATTAACACAGTTAGATCCCTATTTTCCAACTGAAAATTTTCAAACATAGCCATGGATCCGGTCATATGATCGGATGTTCCTGTATCCACAACCCAACTGTTGTTGTTTATCCTCCTAGTAGTTAAGGAAAAAACTGTGTTACCTTTTTGGGTGAAGGATGGTGCTGGAGTCGTTGCTGCTGGTTCATCTAATTCCTTTTGAATATGTGCACCATTCAGTAATTTCTACAAGAAATCTACTTGATCTGCTGTTAGATTCAATCCCATGCCTCTTTCGTTGTTAGGAGCACTTGCAGTTGCAGGCATACTTGTAGCTATATAGGCTGGTCTTTCCCTCTCCTTCTCTTCTTGTTTCTTGGTTGTCAATTTGGTGGCTTTCCATGAAGTTTCCAACAGTTGTTTTTTGTGTGGTAGGGCTTATTACAGTGTTCACACCACTGTTTAGCCTTCAGATTTTCTTCTTTTCTTGTTGCAGTAAGGGCAGATCCAGTGTTGGGTTCTGCTGAAACAAGCATGACTCTCCTTCTGCTCTCCTCACGTCTAACTTCCGCGAATGCTTCTCTAAGTGTTGGTAGAGGTTTGATGCCTAAGAAGCGTCCTCGAACCTCATCCAAGTCTGAATTGAGGCCTTGAAGAAAGTCGAAAACTCGCTCCTTCTCCAGCATCTTGTTATATTTCTGGCTGTCACTTGAGCATTCCCACTTCGGGTCATAGTACAAATCCATCTCTTGCCACAGCTCTACTAGATTGTTGTAGTATTCAGTAACAAAGAGTCCACTTTGTTTTGTAGTCCGAATGGCTGCTCTAATCTCGAAACATTGAGTAGTATTCTCAAGGTTGGAATATAGCTCATGGACTGCACTCCACACTTCTCTTGCAGTCTTATAAAACAGATAGGTTCGGCCTATCTTTGCTTCCATCGAGTTGATTAGCCATGCCATGAGAATAGAGTTTTCTACTTCCCATCGTTGGTAATCCTCGGACTCTTCTTGAGGTGTTGGGACTGTCTCAGAGAGGTAGCCGAATTTTCCTTTACCCTTAATCACCAAAGCCACAGACTGAGACCATTCCCAGAAGTTTCTACCGTTTAACTTGTGCTGTGTGATTTGTAGAGTTTGGCTATCCATGGAGAAGGTGCTGGTTGGAATAACGGTAGGCTGCATGCTAGACTGCCGAGACGCTGATCCGAGGGAAGATTCCTCAGTCGCTGGAATGGCTATTGGATTAGGGTTAGCCATCTTGATCGAGATACTCAGCTATGAAAACCGAGCTCTGATACCATGAACAAATTCGGTCCCTAGAGTAGGGAACTCGAATTCAAGTCGAGTTTAGATCAAAGAACTCGCTTACCTTCATTCAATAGATAGGAAACCTACTTATACAAGATTCTATGCTATCTAATCCTAGAATTTATGAGCTAATATACAACAGAAAATAAGATAATAATACTTCTATCTTCTCCTATTATTTTTCCTAGATTTTAGGAACTTATCTAGCTATTTCTTTATCTTCTTTCTTTTGAACTGCTGGTGGCTTATCTGCTGTATCAGCCTCTTTATCTTGCTTCCCGTGACTTCTTCATGGGCTATGACTCTCTCCAACAGAGAACAATAGGGATCTTGCCACTTCTAAAAGGTGCCGGTTCTTCCGTTCAGCGACCCCATTTTGTTGTGGGGTATCAACACATGAGCTTTGATGTATAATGCCTTGTTGGGAGAGATAATGACCAAGAATAGAGTTAAAATATTCTTTGCTATTATCAGTCCTTAGAATATGAATTTTGGCACTAAATTGTCTTTGCACTATTGAATGAAATATTTGAAAGATAGTACTAGTTTCAGATTTATCTTTCATGAGAAATACCCAAGTAAGACGGGTATGATCGTCAACAAAGGAGATGAACCATCGAGCCCCAGTAATGTTTTTAACCCTAGAAGGCCCCCCACACATCACCATGAATCAAGGAAAAAGGGTAAGATGGAGTATAGGATTGTTTAGGATAAGTATTTCGTATATGTTTAGAGAATTGACAAACTTTACATTGCAACATATGTGGATCTTGATTCTCAAATAATGAGGGAAATAACTTTCGAAGATAAGATAAACAAAATTTGGATGTCCAAGTCTATAGTGCCATAACATAATTGCATTATTATTGCTAGAATGAAAATTAGAGAGATAACTAGAGGGTCTAGAAGAGGAACACTTGCTAATCGGAGCAAGTTTATTGCTAGAAGTAGTCTCTTAAAGGATGTATAGTCCTGAACATGTCTTAGCACTACCTATCATCCTTCCCGAAATTCGATCCTGAAATACACACTGATTTTGTGAGAATTTAACCACACAATTATGATCAGTTGACAGTTTACTATCTGATAATAGGTTGCAATCTAAATTTGGCATCAAAAGTACTGAATGTAAGGTTAAATTCGTAGAAACAGCCACTGAACCTACTCTAGCAACCTGTGATAGTGATCCATCAGCAATTTTCACCACCCGATCTTGTTGGCATGGTTCAAATCCAGTTAGGAGATTGTTATTTCCAGTCATATGATCCGAAACTCCTGAATCAACAACCCAAACAATAGAAAAAAGTACCCTTAGCAGTCAAGGCATGGAGGGAGTTACCTTTATGAGTTATAGAACCGGATGCCAAAGTAGGAGACTTAGTAATCTGAGAATTGCCAAACATATTTTGAAGCCACTCCATTTGTTCTTTGTTGAAAACACTGGTTGATGAAGCTACTGCGGTTTCTTCGGTGGAAGCTAAGGATCCGTTACTCCTTTCATGTGCTGGCTTCCAATTAGGTGGCTTCCCATGAATTTCTTAGCACGTTTCTTTGGTGTGTCCTGTCTTGTGACAATGATCACACCAAGGACGCCTCATTTTTTGTTTAGATGAAGTTTGATGGCTCCCCCCGATGATTAAGGCTAAGTGCTCCAAGGCTGGGTTGGTTTCCTCCCTCATATTTCTACAAACGCCTCTCTAAGACTAGGCAAGCGCTTTGTACCAAGAATTCTTCCTCTCACTCCATCTAGGTTTTTATTCAAACCTATAAGAAACTTGTATAGTCTCTTCTCTTCCACAATCTACTTGTATCTTGTTGAATCATCTGTACACTTCCATTGGATAGTATCACACTTATCCAATTGAAGCCAAAACTTGTTTAAGGAGTTAAAGTGTTGTGTAACATGAGAATCTCCTTGTTTTAGATCATCAAACATGCTCTCTATCTCAAATAATTCAGAAGTATTCTCAATATGAGCATATACTTCCTCAACAGCCTCCCAAACTTCTTGTGCAGAATTATAAAGGAGGAAATTCTCACCTATTTCGGTTGTCATAGAGTTGATGAGCCAAAACATCACCATGTTATTTTCGGACTTCCAAGCCTTAAACCCTGGTTCTGTTTCTCCTAGTTTTGTTGTGCTTCTAGTCAAGTAGTCATCCTTACCCTTGTTGCATATGAACATCAACACTGATTGTAATCATTTGAGATAGTTATGACCATTAAGTTTGTGTCCTGTAATGGCGAACATGTTGTTGTGGTCCATGGTTACAGAATTGTTGTTCGGTAGGGGTATAATCTCGGAGGATTGGCTGGAGGTTTGGCTGTTGTTTCTGCTGGCCATTGTGAGTACTAGCGAGTTTGCAGTTCTGGGTAGAGGGTGGTTGGGTCATGGCTGATGGGCTATTACTTCTTTAGGGTTTGGTAATTAGAAGGAAAATAATCCTGCTCTGATACCATGTAGAAAATATTTGGAAGAAAAAAAGAACTTAACTTTATTCACTCAGCAAAGGTGTATAAATACATGAATGCAAGATACCTACTCTCTATAGAAGTTTACTCTATTTACAAGATACTTAAACTATTTAAAATACAAACTATCTCTTATTTTAATTTAAACTTAATCATATTCAAATTGCCTTATCTTCTTCTTCTTTTTATCTCTTTATCCTTCCTATAATTTTTCCTTCCTTATTTTCAGCAAACCGACAGCTCCTATATTTCCACAATTTCCAAATAAACCCATCACCAATAGGAAAAGTTAGTTTTTATCACTTAATTTTTAATATACTTCTTGGTATATCTAATTCGGCAGTATCATATTGGATTCCTGTTCATTTGTTCTTGGGTTTCTTTTGTTCAATGTATAAAAAAAAGTTATTTGAGAAAAAGGAATATGTAACAATAGTCATAATAAAGCCCTTGCAACAGATATAAGTGAATAAATAATGAAATCAAAATAAGTCGGACTGAATTAGAGAGTTTCATCTGTCTGCACCTGAGTAGAACCAGGAGGGTATTTATAAAATTCTCCCCTGGTAGAAGCGCTAAGGATTACCTTTACTCACATCAGTTCCTTTTGTATCTCATAAGCATTATTGAGAGCCTGCTAAGTTTTGATCCTGTTCTCCACTTGTCTCCTGTTTGTGTATGTTGTTGGGATGTTAAATACTTTCGAGTTTGGGAAATCTATTGGGTAGTAGCATGGCACTTCATTGCTGGATGGATAGCTTATTTGTATCTCATAAGCATTATTTTTTCCCCCTTTGTGCCCCCCCCCCCCCCCCCCCCGGCATTGGGAAAAGGGGGTGGGATTGGGTTAGATGCCATTCCCAGTGCTAGTCACTAGAGATTGGGGGATGGGGATGCCAGAATGATAGACAGAATACAGACCCAATTTTCATCGTGTGCACAGAGTGGCTGCTTCCATGCTTGAACCTGCTTTCTTACACCTGATAGGCCAGGCTTATACTGTCAAGAAGAAGGAAAAATCCAATCCATTCATTCCAATGATTATCAGAAACATATATACACGCTTACAGAGTGGCTGCTTCCATGCTTGAACCTGCTTTCTTACACCTGATAGGCCAGGCTTATACTGTCAAGGAGGAGGAAAAATCCAATCCATTCATTCCAATGATTATCAGAAACATATATACACGCCTATCACTCGTATAGGCAGTTTTCTAAGTCTAATTAGGAAGTTTTCTAATTAGATAGTTTCCTAAACTAGCTTAGGAAATATGTACAGAAAAGGAAATAAACTACAATTGCTAAGAGCATCTCCAATGGGGAGTGGCATCTAGGGTGCCATTTCCATAACCGCCAAAATGGCACCCCGGATTAAAAATCAACCACTCCAATGGGGGTGGCATATGGGGTTGCAAAATGGCAACAACCCTCTTGGGGTGCCATTTTTGCAACCACTGGAGAGAGAAAAAGGAAGAGATGCAAACTCTAACTGCTATTTCCAACTGCTCTATTTCAACTTTTATTATAAAATATTGATTATTTGAATTTAAAATTTGATAAAAAATATTAAAATATTAAATGATACCCCTATTTTGACACCTGCCATTAGAGCAGATTTATTTTTTAGAAGTGCTATAACACTATTCAAAGTTGTAAATAAGTAATTTAGCACTCCAAAATGGCACTCCCCTTTGGAGATGCTCTAATACAATCAAATAAGAGACAATACAAACACTATACGATACAAACAATATTAGGAAATCTGCTCGTCTTCTAACACTTTCCCTCAAGATGGTGAGTGTATATCATGTATTCCCATCTTTCTCAATATCTTGTGACACACATGACTCGGTAAACCTTTAGTCAAGACATCTGCCAGCTGTTCTCCTGTAGGAACAAAGGGTGTGCAGATCAAACCACTCTCTAGTTTTTCTTTGATGAAGTGCCTATCTACCTCAACATATTTGATCCTATCATGTTAAACTGGGTTATGGAGAATGCTGATGGCTGACTTGTTATCACAATAGAGCTTTATAGGAGCTGACAGCTGATTTTTAAATCTTCCAAAATAATTTTCAGCCATAGTAATTCACATATACCTAGGGCCATGGATCTGAATTCGGCTTCAGTACTAGATCTAGCCACCACATTTTATTTTTTACTTCTCCAAGTGACAAGATTTCCACCTAGGAATGTGCAATAACCTAAAGTAGACCTCCTATCAACAAGAGACCTTGCATAATTAGCATCAATGCATGCTTCCAAAGATAATTCTCCTCATTTTTTAAACAAAATACCCATACCAGGAGTCCCCTTAAGGTAATGAAGAATTTTGTGCATAGCCTTTAGATGACTTTCCTTAGGATTATGCATAAATTGGTTGGCCACACTCACTGCATAAGTAATGTTTGGCCATGTATGGGATAAATAAATAAATCTTCCTTAGTGCCTTTGATAGGATTCCTTATCAACTGCACCTTCTTTAGAATCAATATCAATTATGTGATTTTGTTCAATGGGTGTATCAAGAGCCTTGCTACCAAGCATACCAATTTCAGTCAAAAAATCCAGCACATATTTGTGTTGAGAAATGAATATTCCTTCCTTAGACCGAACTACTTCTATGCCTAGAAAATATTTTGATTTTCCCAACTCCTTTATCTCAAATTCTTTAATCAAACACCCCTTTAAGAGCTCCATTCCTTCTTTATCATCACCAGTGACAATAATATCATCAACATAGACTAACAATGTAGTAATTCTCTATGTGACTGAATGATGTACAAATAGAGTGTGGTCACCTTGACTTTCTTTGTATCCCAAACTGAGTATAACCCTTGTAAACCTCCCAAACTAGGCTCTTGGTGACTGTTTCAGTCCATAGAGAGCATTTTTTAATCGGCATACTACAATCTCCTCTTTAATTTGAAACCCAAATCCAGGAGGAACTTCTATATAATTCTCTTCTTCTAAGTACCCATGTAGAAATGTATTTTTTACATCAAATTAGTTTAGTGGCTAATCAAAATTAGCTGCTGAGGACAATAATACCTTGACAATGTTCATCTTTGCTATGGGAGCAAAAGTTTCAAGGTAATCAACTCCATATATTTGGGTATACCCCTTAGCAACCAACCTAGTTTTATATCTTTCTAGGGACCCATCAGACTTATATTTTACTGTGAACACCCATTTATACCCTACAAGATGCTTCCTCTCTGGCAACTTTACCAATTCCCAGGTTTGATTCTTCTCAAGGGCTACCATCTCAACCCTCATGGCATCCTTCCAATTTTCATTACTTAATGCTTCGGACAAGGTCTTTGGCTAGGAATAGAATTTAGGTTGGTTAGAAAGGCTTTATGTGCAGAAGACAAGTGGGAGTAAGTCAGGAATAGATGCAAAGGATGTTTAGTATAGGTCTGGGTTTCCTTTTTGAGGGCAATGGAAATGTCAAGGTCATTAAGATCAGGTTCAGGTTGTTGATGGGCTAGGTTGCATGCCGTTTCCGATATAAAACAAAAACGGGGTAATGTCATTTTTCCAAAAAAGTAGGAAACAGAAACATGGGGTAAAGTGTAAATTTAAAAAATATAGGGGTTTTTTTTTGTAAATATAATTTTTAATATAGAAAATTATAAAAAAAAGGTTCAAACATAATACAAACAAACATAAGTTCAATAATGCATTCAAACAAACATAAACTTAAAGTCCACAAACATGAAAATTGTGACACCTACACCTTGTATGTAAGTTAATGCCATTTGATCTTATATGATGTATAGAGATCTGAATACTATAGTAATAAAATTACATTTAAATTTACACTAGACATACATGGGTATGAAATTATTGGCATTAAAATGATTTGAATTTAAAATTGAAAAATCAGTTCTATAAATATTAAGAAGCATTAAAATGTCATTTACACTTGAGTGATTGAGATGGCTGTGAACATCGAAATTGTTGAGATGGTTGTGAACATCTCCAATCCATTCATTCCAATGGTTATCGGAAACATATACCACTGTACTAAGCAATGGAACTTCTTTTTGTTGTTGGGAGAATGGGTAGATATGAACCTTGATTGAACTTGTCAAAGGGAAAAAAAAACAGGAAACTTTATTGGAAAAGCATTGGAAAATATATTTTTGTATATTTTTACTAGCTGTATTGAAAGTATTACCTCTTGCTATTTTAGGCTTTCTCTATCGATAGAAACTATTCTATTGTGCAATTTTCTTGACAGCTTACTTCTATTAAATCTTTCCACATTGAATTAATTTTGGCTATTGACTATATAACGCAGATGCCTTTCAGAGTTAGCTTTGCTATACTGCCAGAAGATAGGTAACCATGCTCTTTCTGAGATAGGAAAAGGCTGCAAACACTTGCAAGCTCTTCACTTAGTAGATTGCTCAAGCATTGGGGATGATGCCATCTGCAGCATAGCTGCAGGATGCAAGAACTTGAAGAAACTTCACATTCGACGATGTTATGAGGTATTAGATTTGCCTAATCTTTCCCTGCTTGCATCACGTGCTTTAAGATAGAATGTTTTGTGACACACACAATCTCATCATATGTGCATGCATTTATATCTTTCTTCTTTGAGTACCTTATTTATCTAATAGTTCTATGGAGAGTAAGTATGGTTCCTTGGGAGAGTGCAGAGGTTTGGCATATGACACTTCGATGTATGGGGTTGGGCTTTGGAAAGCTATCATGAATATTTGTGGAGATTTTGCTCGTCTTGTCAGATTCCTAGTGGGTGATGAAATGAGGGTTGCTTTTGGGAGGAGAAGTGGTGTGAAGAGAGGTCGTGTAGGGATTTATTCCTTGACTCATATGCCCTTGATTCAGTTAAGGAAGTGGCGCATGAGGATTCTCTCTGTCTTGACTTCAGGACTGCAATATTTGACTCTATGACTACTTTTTATGGCTTGGTTAGTGACTATTTATTAACATGTAATGGGGAGAACAAATAGGTTTGAAGCCCATTACAGGGGAGAACTTAACCACTCATTCCTTTTGTGTTGCTTTTTATGACAAATGAAGTCTTGTTCCTTTGAACTTCATCTAGAGCACTTTCATTCCTTCCAGAGTTTTCTTTTTTGTTTTGAGAGCCGCCCTAGATGCTATTCTTACTTCTGACAATTAGAAGAAGCATAAAAAAGTTGTGATAATTTGGTCTTTAATGTGCAAGAGTGGTGAGTTTATAGATCAATTCCTCCCTCACTTCAATGTTCTGTCACCAGAGAGGTGTAGAGCTTTTTATTTGATTTTGGATGTACATTGCATTATCTTTATCCTTGGGTCTATTTTTGATTTTCTGCATGCTTTGAGGTAGGGGTGCCCCTCAGATACCCCGCATTTAGCTTGGGTTTCACTTTCATTTTGCTAGTTTTTGGTGTATTTGGTGAGATAAAAAAGGAGAGCTTTTGAGGGCTTAGGAGTCCTATTTTCATCTATTTTCCCTTTGTTTAAAGAGTTACTACTCCATTTGCGTGATGCAGTTTCGAGACGAGCTTTTAGCTCTTGATGGTGGATATGAAGCTCGGGTTCCCTATCTTCTTTTGTTCTGGGTTTGCTCTCTTAAGGCCTTTTTTGTGTTACATATATCATTATTTCCTCCTAGCGGGAATGTGGTATTAGGGCTTGATATGTTGTTTTATACACATCTATTTATTTAAATAAAAAAAAATATGGTTGTGCTCAATAATGATAGTGGAAGTGACATGGTATGTTTTATATTCATATCCAGGATATTGCTTGTGGTTTAACTGCTGTACATTATGTTCTTTGTAGACATTCCGACTTACACCTTGCAGACCTTTTATTTTCTTTTGTAATGGTGTATTTATCATGTTTTATCTTTGACATATGGCATTATTGAACTCAAAATATTTAATAAGTCTTTGCTCCCTATATATTTGGTACTTTTATTTTTCCATATTTTTAGGGGGGGGTATATCTTCCAAGACTGCTGTTATTCCTACTGCATACTTCAGATGACCTAAAAGATATTTTTATTTTAATAAAATCTCTAATTTTCAAACACTAGTGTTCATTTTTTTTTTTGTGTGTGTGAAGACTTCATGCTTCAGTTATTAATTTTCTTTATCTTATTTGTTGTGTCATTAATAGGTTGGGAACAAGGGAATCATAGCCGTTGGTGAGAATTGTCAATTCCTTACGGAGCTTAGCCTTCGGTTTTGTGATCGGTAAGGACTTCTCTTCCGTGTGTTTTTTCTAAAAAGGGGCATCCCTAGTACACAGGGCTCCCCACTTTGCCCTTGTTTTTTTGTGAAAAATTCAGTAAAATTCCCTTCCATAGTTCCTCTCTCAGTTGATTAAAACTTCAGTCTGAAAATTAAACTCTTTACAAGGAGGTTGGTGAGCTTGATGGTTGGCTAATTCTGACTCATTTATATAAAAATGAGCTTAACTGAAGCCACATCATCATGCTTGTTTGATATTTGATAAATTAGCCAAATCTGGTTGTTAGGAACCTAGGCTTGACTGTAAGTTCTTCGATGATAGAATTGAAAGACTGGGAGAAATAGAGAGAAATGGGGGGAGATACAGGGAGAAAATATGGAGAGAATTGAAAGAGGAGAGAGAAACTAAAACTTCAATATTCCAAAATAATAGCCACAAACCAGTTCTCGGGAGGCTTGCATAGCCCTTAGAGAAAGTGATGTAGTGGAGAAAGATATTGGGATGTAACTGCTGTAAATTCTGAGGATCTGACAGTGAATTCTCACCAATTTAGAGAGAGTTAGAGAAGGGTTTAAAGGGAATTGGAAGAACAGATAGTGAGGGAGAGAATGAGAGAGAGAGAGAGAGAGAGAGAGAATTTGGAGGGAGAAATCAGAATTATCTCAATTGTAATTTCTGGATATCTCAATTGGGCTAGATCAGTCTGTATATATATTGATCCTAGCAGTCATGGCAAAGGCACCAAGCCCACCCAAAATAGAGTACAACTGATTATAGCTCCTATCTAAGTACAATCCATAACAGCTATAACTACCCAATCGTGTACAACTTCTATAAGCAGTAGGTACATGACAAATACCCCCTCCTTGAAAATTTTCTTGTCCTCAAGAAATACTAAGAAGGCTGGCTACTTGGGGAAATTGTTTGAGCAGGTCAAGCAAGTACTCCCATGTGTTATTGTTCGGGTGGAGGTTGGACCACTTCACTAGCACTTGAGTTATAGGCACCCCTTGCTTGCAGATGACCCTCGTGTCTACTATAGCAGCCGGCTCCATAGTAGGGGTAGCTTCCCTAGCAATTTGGGGTAAAGGACTCACTTCATGTGTTCCTGCTGATTTATTGAGTAAGGATACATGGAATACTGGATGGATTTGGGAATCAGATGGTAGTTGGAGCTTGTGAGCAACACTTCCAAACCTGGCAATGATAGGAAAGGGACCATAGTATCACGAGCTCAACTTAGATACCTGCGCTTGTGTTAGTATCTTGAGATGGGAGTGGCTTAGCTTTAGGTAGACTTCCTCATCCATTGTAAACTCTTTTTCACCCCTCCTTTTGTTTGCAAACTACTTCATTCGATTTTGAGCAGTTGTTAATTCCTTCCTTAACTGTTGTATAACTTGTTGCATTTGCTGAAGGTATGAATCCATTACAGCCACTGTGGACCCCCAATGGCTAGCAAGATGGGTGATTTCTAGCCAAACAGTGCTTCAAATGGTGACATTCTAATGGAGCTATGGTGGCTAGAGTTGTACCACCACTAAGCTAGGGATAGCCACTTGTGCCAGCCCTTAGGATGCAGGAAGCAAAGGCAGCGTAGATAAGTTTCCAAGCACTAATTTACTCTCTTCGTTTGTCCATCGGTCTGTGGGCGATAGGCTCTGGACATGTTTAGCTTAGTTCCCAAGGACCTCAACAATTCTTGCCATAGCAGGCTAGTGAGTACCTTGTCCCGATCTGATACTATAGAGTGAGGGGTTCCATGTAGCTTCACCACTTGGTCCAGAAAGGTCCGAGCCACTTCTTGAGTAGTGTATGGGTGGGCAAGGCTTAAGAAGTGTGCAAACTTTGTGAATCGGTCCATCACTACCATTATGTAGTCCCTACCCCTTGACTTTGGTAATCCATCTATAAAATCCATTGATACACTGACCTAAGCTTGTTTAGGTGTAGCGGGTTGCAGTAAACTTGGGGTGGCAATTGTCTCATGTTTGCATCTCTTGCAAATGTCATAGGCCATCACAAATTTCTTTAATTTAGGCCAATAAAAGAGATGTTTGACCTTATGGTAGGTGTTTTATATCCCCGAGTGCCCTCCCAATGGAGACTTGTGTAGGGACTATAATATCTTTCTCTTAAGTGGGTCGCAATCTCCAATTACCAATTTCCCTTGATATCTTATCAATCCATTAGTTAGTGTATTTCCTTGCCTACTCAAAAGGATCCAATACTAGTTGTTCTAGAAGTTCTTTAGTCTTTTCATCCTTCCCATAACTTATTGTAACTTCCTAATACTAGTTAGGGATAATGGTTGTAATAGCTGCAGATGTTCCTTCTTCGTGACATTGGGAAAGGGCATTTGCAGCTACATTTTCCTTTCCCTTCTTGTATTGTATAACATAGTCCATGTAAAGATGAATAGGTTTAGAGAAATATAGGGCACAAGAGAAAATAGAAGAACAATCTCAAAGAAGAATAATATTTCCAGCAGCTTACAACGAGGCTCACTGAGCTTATATACAAAAGCGCTTAACTATTATAACAGAACAATTAATACAACAAACTAACCGCCTATGCTAGATAACACATAACAGAATAACAACTAATTATTCTAACAGAAATAGGCGCTCAAGCTCAAGTAATCTCTTCAACATTCCCCCTAAGTAGACTTCCCTTTGAGACTTCGTCTAGCAGTTAATTCTCTAGCGTCAGCTCTAGTATCAACAACCACAGTAACTATGGGAGACTACTGTAAACGTAGATTGTTCACCAATTCTTTAAATCTGCTCTACGATAATCCTTTAGTGAATACATCTGGAATTTGATGAGTAGTAGGCACATATCTAATCTCAACTTGATTCTTCTCAACCTTTTCACGAACAAAATGAATATCAACCTCAATATGTTTTGTACGAGCATGAAAAACTAGATTCTCAGCCATGCTTTTGGCTGCTTGATTGTCACTCCAAACAATTGGAGTATGCACACATGAATAGCCCAGCTCACCAAACAAAGATATCAGTCACATAACTTCTGTCACCCCTTGAGCAATGGCTCTATACTCAGCCTCCCCAACAGATCTAGCAACCACTGATTGTTTCTTTGAACTCCAAATGATTAGATTATTACCAAGAAAGATACATAGCCCACTAGTTGACCGTTTAGAGACTCTACAACCAGCAAAGTCTGCATCCGTATAAACATTAAGAGATAAATCTGCTGAAGAAGGTGAAAAGAAAAGGCCAAGACTAATTGTACCCTTAAGATATCTCAATAGCCTTTTACAAGCCAACCAGTGCTGTTGCTTAGGATTAGCCAAAAATTGACTAAGTTTATTCACTCCAAAAGCTATATCAAGCCTTGTATAAGTAAGATATTGTAATGACCCTATAAGTGTTCGATATAAGGCTGGATTAGCAAACACGTCACCTTCATCAGTTAGAGAAATAGCTGAATCAACTAGAGTGTCACATGGATTACAATCTGCCATAGCAGCCGCCTTTAACAAATCTAGCACATATTTGGACTAAGTAAGGTAGAGACCATTGCTATCTCTATATGCTTCAAACCCTAGAAAATAATTAACAGATCTTAGGGTTTTTAGAGCAAATTGAGTGTCAAGATCATGAATACAAGCTTGGACAGCAGCTGAATTTGAACCAGTAATCAATATATCATCAACATACACCAAGATAAAAATGACAAAGGCTGAAGTTCTTTTAATAAATAGTGAAGCATCCGAAACAGCCCTTATGAAACCCCAAGACTGAAGAGCATTTCTTAACTTGGTGTACCAAGCTCTAGGTGCTTGTTTAAGTCCATAAAGAGACTTTTTCAATCTGCACACATGAGAAGGACACTTAGGACTGACAAAACCTTCCGGCTGCGACATGAATACTTCTTCTTCAAGATCACCATTTAAAAATGCATTATTTACATCAACTTGTTGTATATCCCATCCAAAAGTCACTGCTAAAGAGAATAACACCCTAATAGTAGATGCTTTAACAACATGACTAAATGTTTCAGCATAATCAACACTCGGATTTTGAAGAAAACCTTTTGCAACCAGCCTAACTTTAAACTTTAGAACAGTCCCATCAGAATTATATTTAATTCTGAACACCCACTTACATCTAATTAGATTCATATCATTAGAAAATGAAACAAGTTCCCATGTATCATTTTTCTGCAAAGCTACAAACTCCTCCTCCATAGCTTTAACCCATCTTGAGTCTAATAAGGCCTCATGGACTGTATTAGGTTCTAAGGAACTCACCAAGGCTTGAGGAGAAGTGGTTAGAAGTTGTTTAGTCTTGGACCTTGTGATCATAGGATGAATGGAGGGAGCTAGAACAGTTGTAAACTTAGAAATCGGAATTAATGTGCTGGGAGAAGAGTGAACAGGTTGAGATGAGGTCACTGGTTGGCTTGAAGAATTATCAGAACTTACAGAATTGTGGACTGATTCTAGCGAATTAGAGGACTGTGCTACCCGAGGACAAGAAATAGAAGAAGGAGAAGAATTAGGAAGCGATTGAAAAATCAAAGTAGAAGAATTATTTGAATTTGATATAGATGATAGAGTAGACGAAGAAGAGAAAAGACCTTGAAAAGGAAATTCATTAGGATTGAAACTGACATGCCTAGAAACATAGATTTTTCCAGAAGGATGCAAACAAATGTATCCTCCTTGAGTATGGTTATATCCAAGAAATATACACTTGATTGTGTGAAAATCAAATTTGTGCTTGTTATAAGGTCTCAAATAAGGAAAGCAAGCACATCCAAAGGGTTGAAGTAACAGATAATTTGGTGTTTTCTTATAGAGAAGCTCAAATGGGGTACGAAATTGTAATGAAGAGGAAGGCAACAAGTTAATAATAAAGGCTACAGTTTGAAAGGCCTCTTCCCAGAATTTTAATGGCATATGAGCATTAGCAAGTAGTGTAAGACCCATTTCAGAGACATGCCTATGTTTTCTTTCAGCTACACCATTTTGTTGGTGAGCATAAGGGCATGAAAACCTAGGTTGTATTCCATGACTTTGTAGGTAAGGTAAAAGGCTCGAAATCCCCCCCCCCCCCATTATTAGTTTGGATAGCTTTAAGCTTGGTTTGGTGTTGATTTTCAACATGTTTATGAAAACTAATAAAGGTAGGTCAAGCATCTGATTTTAATTTCAATGGATATAGCCATGTGAATCTTGAGTAAGCATCAACAAAGATAATGTAATATTTGAATCCTTTAACAGAAACAGTAGGAGGACCCCAAACATCTGAATATATCAACTCCAATGGCCTTTTGGCAGTAATATTATGAGAAACAAATGGGAGTTGATGATGTTTGCCAAGTTTACAGGAATCACAGAATGAAAGAGCTGAAGAAGAACATGAAATTTGAATTTTATTAAGAACCAATTTCAATACATTGTAAGTAGGATGACCCAATTGAGCATGCCATTGCTGGCATGTCTTATTGTACTGAACTAAACAAACATTAGGAGACAGTCCATGACTAAATGGAAGTTGTGGTTTATAACAATTGGAATAAAATTCAGTACATTTATTCATAGATGACTAAGTAGCAGTAGTTGTAAAGACACTGGATGAGAAGATTTGATAGATTTATCAGGGATGCTGGCAGCTTGACCAAGAGCAGGAACCAGCTGATAAAGACCATCCCTAAGTTGTCCTTGAAGTAGCACACGACCTGTATTCTTGTCCTTAATCAAACACACATTGGAATGAAATTCAACAATCACATTATGATCATTAGTAAGTTGTGATACATTGATTAAACTTTTCTTTATATAAGGAACATGAAGAACTCTAGGTAATCAAGCTTACAACTGTCTCATACTCATGATCTAATCCATTTAGGATTGCAAGTAATAGATCTTTATCACTCAATGATTCACCAATAGTAGCCAATGAATGACCAATTGTCTTAATTTCAGTATGTAATCATTAATAGACATAGAATCCTTCTTAACAGACCTTAGTTGCTGCTTTAATTGAAAAGATTTTGCTATAGTTTGGCGAGAATATAAACTCTCAAGAGCTGACCATACCTCGGCAGATGATTACATTGAATCACTTGGGCAAGTACCTCATTGTCAATTGTGGAGAACAATCAGCCAAGTAACAATTGGTCTGACTGCATCCAATTCATATAATCCACGTTAACCACTGGAGCATCACTATCACCAGCCAGATCTGACACATATTTAGGAGGAGGAGGCGACTTGATAAAAAATGGCAACAAGTCAAAGGCACGAATCGTTGGAAGAATCTATGCTTTCCAAAAGATATAGTTACTCGAGTCTAGCTTGATAGGTATGAAGCTAAATGCCTTTACTACAGACAAGAAATCCGACTGCAAAGATGAGGACAACGAAGTGGAAGAAGGTATCGAAAGTGAGGAAGAAGAATTCCGATCCAGATTCGAAGCCATTGACGCAAGTCGCAGGCTCTGATACCATGTAAAGATGAATAGGTTTAGAGAAATCTAGGGCACAAGAGAAAATAGAAGAATGATCTCAAAGAAGAAGAATATTTCTAGCAGCTTACAACGAAACTCACTGAGCTTATATACAAAAGCGCTTAACTACTATAACAGAACAATTAATACAACAAACTAACCGCCTATGCTAGATAACACATAACAGAATAACAACTAATTATTCTAACAGAAATAGGCGCTCAAGCTCAAGTAATCTCTTCAACAGTCCAACCCCATGAGCTTGGCCATCCCTTTCTTCTCCAAATGCGTGTGTAGTTTCTGTTGTAGTAGGAACTTCAAACTTTCATGGTCCATTTTGATTATAAATTGGCCCCCCTCTAGGTAGTGCCTTCAATTCTCTACAGCCTTTAAAATTGCCAATAACTCCTCATAAATGGTCAAACCTAAGTGCCTGGGGGTTAATGCTTGGTTGATGAATGCCAAGGGCCTCTTCTCTTGCATTAGGACTGCCCCGGTACCTATGCTACAAGTGATGGTTTCTAGGGTAGAGGGTTTGTTGAAATCTAGTAACCTAAGAACTAGAGCCTCACTCATTGCTCTTTTTAACTGTACAAAGGTTGCCTCAGCCCTAGAACCCCAACTAAACCCATCATTCTTCAATAACTCAGTAAGAGGCTTGCTAATTACCCCATAGTTCTTCACAAACCTCCTATAATAACCGGTTAATCCTAGGAAGCCTCTCAAGGCCTTAACAATGGTGGGTCTCGGCCATGTAGTCATTGCAGCCACCTTTCTTGGGTCAGTGCTCACTCTAGCACTTGAGATGATGTGTCCCAAGTATTCCACCTGCCCCTGTGTGAAGGCACATTTTGACCTCTTGATATACATCTGGTTGAGTATGAGGATCTCAAATGTAGTCCTTAAATGGTCAAGGTGTTGATCAAAGGTTTGACTATACACAAGCATATCGTCAAAGAAAACAAGTATAAAGT
This sequence comes from Diospyros lotus, assembly GCF_014633365.1. Classification (NCBI taxonomy): domain Eukaryota; kingdom Viridiplantae; phylum Streptophyta; class Magnoliopsida; order Ericales; family Ebenaceae; genus Diospyros; species Diospyros lotus. The sequence goes on from NC_068341.1 coordinate 4,911,015, forward strand.
TTTGCAGGAAGGGTTCAAAGATTTGATTCATTAAAGATTGGAATGTAACTAGGGCATTGGTGAGTCCAAATGGCGTCACTATAAACTCGTAGTGGCCATGATGTGTTTTGAATGCAGTTTTGGGTATGTCTTCAGGTCTCATTCGAATTTGGTGATAACTCGATCGAAGGTCTAATTTAGGAAACTGTGGCATTTTTTAACTCATCCAATAGGTCTTCAACGATGGGTATTGGAAACTTGTCCTTGACAATTATGGTTTTTAGTTGAGGTAGTTAACACAAAAGCGCCATGATTTGTCTTTCTTTTTGACAAGCAAAATAGGTGATTCGAAAGGGCTATGGTTTGGTCTGATTATGGATTTTTAAAGCATTTCCTTGACCATTTTTTCAATCTTGGTCTTTTGGATGGGAGGGTAGTGATAGGACCTGATGTTGATCAGTTCAGTGTTTGGCTTGAGGTTAATGGAGTGGTCAAGGAGTCTGTTAGGGGGTAGGGAATCAGGTTTTACAAGTAGATCCTCAAATTCAACTAACGACATATTAAGAAGGCTAAGTTTATGTACCTCCCAGTTGGTTAGAGGCTGATTGCTGCCTTCTTGTTCCTAGTTTTCTCCCAAACAGTCTGTGGCTTGAATCAAGAATAACTGTGCTATTTGGGACAATTTACTTCTGAATATTTTCTGAAACCTCTTCCCCATAATTGTCTTACATGCCCCTATTTCCTTAGTGCCAGTGAGGGTCTTTTTTGCCTTTTTTTTTTAATGTCACCTCCATCTATTTGAAATTGAAGCTTATAGGGCTTACATTCTTCCTCCAATCCACCCCCAGCACTATGTCACAACCTCCCAATCTTAGCAACCTTAGATCAACTTCAAATTGCTCCCCATACATGTCCCAAGAAAAACTAGCACAAGCCGAGTTACTCATGACTTTGTTGCCATTAGTTACAGTCATAGTTAGGGGCTGAGTGCCAATAAGTTTGCAATTCAGCTTCCTAGCCATCCCTTTATCTAGAAAGCTGTGGGTACTCCCACTGTCAATCAAGATCATTAGCCTGTAATCCTGCACTTTCCCTTCCACCTTGATTATCTTGCTATTGGCTAATCCCTATAAGGCATGTAGGGATATTTCCCCATTATCCTCCCCTTCAATTTCACTTGGTTCAGCTATTTCCCCCTCTCCTGCTACCACTCCTTCTTCCCCTTCTAGTAAGAGTGGCTACCTCTTGCATTGGTGCCTGGGAAAAACTTTATCCCTACACCAGAAACATAGTTTGACCTATCTCCTCTCCTTTATAACCCTTCCTCCTTGTGACTGCATAGGGGTGGCAGAGGTTGGAACCTCCCTTAGCTGCTTAATTCACCTTGATTGTCTCTTTGATGTACCCCTTACTTTGCTAATGTATTGATCTAGAGGTCACCCCTCTAGTTTACGACCTCTATTTTCTCATTAGGGGCCTCCACGTATAGCTCCTGCAGCTTGGCACTCTTAGCTACTTGTTTATGCAACATTTTCACCATAGGCCTTAGCTCTTTGCTCAAGCCGCTAATGAAACTTGAGGTGAAGTACGCGCCTCAAATAGGTGAGGGTTGAGGTTTAGCATAAGCGATTTCAACTCTTCAAATTAGAGTTGATAGGCTTTCACCATACCATCCTACCTGAGTTTGTTGAATTCTTCTACTGCATCCATCATGTTTTGATCGCCAAATCTCTCACACAAATCCTCTACGAATTCGGCCCATTGGTAGTCACCTTTTACCCTCGACCAACCCTGGTACCATGCATTCCCTGCATCATTTAGGTAGATAAAAAGCCAATGCTATCCTCTGTTGCTCCGACACATTATACAAATTAAACATTCTTTCATATCTTCTCACCCACCACCTCGGATTGATCCCATCAAACATGGGAATCTCCAATTTAGGCATAGGAAAGCCAGACTGTTAGGGGCAGCATGTACTTTCTACCTTCGCTCTAATATGTTCTCCCCCAACTCTACCGGATCTACCTCGAATTTAGAGATTCCAACAGTCTGATGGTTCATCCCATGATTGGGTAGGATCAGCTCCGATCTCTCCCTAGGAGGAAAATCAAGAGAGATTCTTATTGAATTCTACCTAGCAAACATCACCATGAAGCCTTGAAGCTACTTCCGAATCTGGCCTCCTACTTCCTCCTGAATCTGAGTGATAGCCCTGTCCAACTTCCTCTCCATTCCATCCATTGAGCAATCCAACTTTCGATTAATCGCAATAATCGCCTCGTGATTCTTAGTAGATCCGATCTCTAATAGATCCACTCGAGCTTGCAAATTGGAAATAGTTGAATTGAACTGCTGCAGTTGGGATTCAAAATTCTTCATCCAGGCGTCGTCTGCCATTGGTTAGAAATTGTAGGAAAATTTGTCGGCCGAGGATGGGCTTTGCTACCAAAATTGTCAAATCTAAGGATCTTACAGTCAATTCTTGCCAATTTAGTGAGGGGGTCAGAGAAGGGTTTAGGGGGAATTAGAAGAATAGAGAGTGGGGGAGAGAAGGATTGAGAGAGGGAGAGAATTTGGAGGGAGAAATCAAAATTATCTCAATTGTAATTGCTAGATATCTCAATTGGGCTGGATTAGTCTGTATATATACTAATCCTAGCAGTCACGACAAAGGCACCAAGCCCGCCAAAAAAAGAGAGTACACTTGATTATAGCTCTGATCTAAGTACAATCCATAATAGCTATAACTACCCAGTTGTGTATTACTTTTGTAAGTAGTAGGTACATGACACAAGGGCCTGGATGTCTAGTTGCATCTAGGTCGTGACATTTCCTCCCCCTTAATACCTTTCTTGTCCTCAAGAATCAAAGCAAGTGAGTAACCCGAGGAAATTGAGTAAGCAAGTCTGGTAAGTACTCCCAAGTATTATGATCCAAATGCAAATGAGCCCATTGAACTAGCCTTGAGTAAGGGATAGAGCATCCTTATAAATCACCCATTTGTCTAAGATAGCCAAAGGCTCAATCTTAGCCTGGTGGTCATCAAGTAGAGGGGGTAGACCAGGGGTAGGAACATTCCGGGGTCCAATTGTTTTCTTGAGTAGGGAAACATGGAGAACTAGATGTACAATAGTGTTGTTTGGCAGTTGTAATTTGTAAGCAACAGGACCCACTTTCGCTATTATCAAGAAAGGACCATAATATTTGGGATTGAGTTTAGAGATGGGAGGAGAAGAAGAAGAAGACTTATGTTGGGCACTATTGACCTTAAGGTAGACCAAATCTCCCATCACGAATTCCTGTCACTTCTTCTCCAATCTGCATACTGTTTCATTCTATTTTGGGCCTTAGCCAATTCCTATTTCAGCACCCCCAGCATTTCTTTCCTTTGTTGCAAGTATTGGTTCACCCTTGCAATTGTTGGAGTAAAATCCACAATGACAGGTAAAAGTGGGGGTTTAAAACCAAAAAGAGCCTTAAAGGGGGACATTCTTGTTGAGCTGTGGTAACTGAAATTGTACCACCATTAGGCAAGGGTTAACCATTTATACCAGTTCCTTGGTTTTATGAAACAAATACATCTCAAATAGACTTCCATACATTGGTTGACTCTCTCACTTTGTCCATCAATTTCAGGATGATAGGCCTAAACTTTCAAAGAGTTCCTACTAAAAATCATTTGTGAAAACTTTCTCTATCAGAAACTATAGATTGTGGCAAGCTATGCAGCTTGACCACTGAATCTAAACATATTCTTGCCACTTCTTGTGCAGTAAATAGGTGGGAAAGACTCAAAAATGAGCAAACTTGGATAGTTTGTCCACTATCACTAAAATCACATATTTTCCTTCTGATTTAGGCAGCCTCTTAATGAAATCCATGGAAATTTCAGTCCAAGTCTGACTTGGAATGTCTAATGGCTGCAGCAGTCCAGGGTAAGCCACCTATTCATGCTTGCAACATCGACACATTTCACAGGCAATCACATAATCTGTAATAGTTTTCTTGAGGTTAAGCCAATAAAATAGTTGCCTAACCTTATGATAGGTGTCCTTTATACCTGAATGTCCTCCAAGCGGTAAACTATGTAAAGACTGCAGTATCTGCCTTTTACGTTGCTCATTGTCACCAATGACTATTCTTCCCTTAAACCTGATTATTCCATTAGATAAAGTATACCCAGGTTTACTATTAGGGCTGACTGATAGTTGCACCAAAATGTCTTGAGTCCACCTTGCACCCTCATAATTATTAGTAATTTATCTCACTCAATTGGGTACCACTGAAATAATAGCATTATAGACCCCATTTTCCACTTGCCTGGACCAGGCATTTGCTACGACATTCTCCTTACCTTGGCAATATTGAATAACATAGTCAAGGCCTAAGAGTTTTGACATACCTTTTCTTTGTAGCTGTGTATGAAGTTTTTGTTGCATGAGAAACTTCAAGCTCTTATGGTCAGTTTTGATGATGATAAATTGACTGCCCTCTAGATAGTGCCATCATTTTTCCACAGCCATTGGGACCGCAATCAGTTCCTTATCATACACACTTAGGCCTAAATGTTTAGGTGCAAGAGTTTGGCTAATGAAAGCTAGTGGCGTACCTTCTTGCATTAGGACTGCACCTACTCCTTAGTCACTAGCATCTGTCTCCAACATAAAAGGTTTGGTAAAATCAAGTAAAGCCAACACCAGAGCCTATCATAACCTGTTTCAATTGAATAAAAGTTGCCTCTACTTGAGGATTCCATTGAAACCCATATTTCTTAAGCAATTCAGTTAAAGGTTTGCTAATAACCCCATAATTCTTAATGAACCTTCTATGGTATCCCATCAATCCCAAAAATTCCCTCAAAGCCTTAACTGTAGTTGGTCTCGGCCAGCCAACCATTGCAGCAATTTTCTTGGGGTCTATACTTACTCTAGCATCGGAAATAACATGCCCTAAATACTCCACTTGTCTTGTGGCAAAAGTACATTTGAATTGCTTTATATACAATTGGTTGGATCCAAGGACTTCAAATGTTGTCCTAAGATGAGCAAGGTGTTGGTCAAAGGTTTGGCTATAAATGAGGATATCATCGAAAAATACAAGGACGAAATCCCATAGGTAAGGACTGAAGATATGATTCATAAGAGACTAGAAGGTGTTAGGGGCATTGGTCAAACCAAAAGGCATGACTCGGAATTCATGTAGGCCTTGATGGGTTCTAAAAGTTGTTTTTGGGATGTCCACAAGTTTCATTCTTATTTGGTGGTAACTTGCCCTTAGGTTTAATTTAGAAAAAATGGTAGCTCCTTTTAGTTCATCAAGGAGATCTTCAATAATTGGTATAGGAAATTTATCCTTGATGGTAATGGCACTAAGTTGGCGGTAGTCAACACAAAATCTCCAAGTTCCACACTTCTTTTTAACAAAGAGAACAGGGGATGCAAAAGGGGTATGACTAGGTTGTATAATGGAACTAGCCAACATTTCCTTAACTAATTTCTCAATTTCAGCTTTTTGAATAGAAGGATATCGATAGCAACGAACATTGGCTGGTTCAGTGTTGGTTTTCAAATTAATAGCATGATCAAAGGGTCTTTGTGGGGGTAGGGTTGTAGGCTCAATAAACAAGTCCTTAAATTCAACTAATAAAAATTGTAAAGGGTCCAATGGTTTTACCTCAGAAATGGACTGGAGTGCAGCATTGCAGGTTGTATGGGATAACCTCCTTCTGTAGTTGACTGCTCCCAATTTTCTACCTCCGTAAAGCTTTCCACTTCATTAGCTTGCACAGAAAATAGCTGGGCCACTTGTCCGACTTTAGTCTTGAAAAATTTCTGCAGCTTCTTCCTCAAAATCAGCTTACGAATCCCCTTTTCCATGCTTCCCACAAGAGTCAATTCCTCCCTTCTATTTCGAAGGTTACCTCCAACCTATTGAAATCAAAGATGATGGGACTGACGATCCTCATCCAATCCACTCCCAATACAATGTCAGATCCCCTTAACTTGAGAATCCACAAATCAGCCATGAATTTGTGTCCTTGCATCTTCCAACAAAATTCCACACACCTTGAGTTGTTGTACATCTTATTTCCATTGGCAACTGTCACTAACAAGGGGAAAGTAGTTTTCACCTTGCAATTCAGTTCCTTGGCAGTTTTTTCATCCAAAAAACTGTGAGTACTGCTGCTATGTACTAAAACCATTAGTTTCCTTTTTCCCACCAGTCCTTCCACCTTAATGACTTTGTTAGTTAGACCACCTTTAAGTGCATTCAAGGATAACTCTCCACCCTCAGCTTCCTGAACATTCTCAACCATAATTTTTGTTTCTTCTAGAATCTCTTCTTCATCATCCTTTCCCTCATTCAACCCTCCATTTGCAGAAATTGACGATTGCACTGGTGCCCAGGCTCATACTTCTTTCCGCACTTGAAACATAATCCAAAGCTCCAAGCTACCCCTTTTTGTTCCATAGGGAATGGCTTAACTGAGTTGGGGTTATGTAGAGCCTTAAGATTCACATTTTCTCTAGATACTCCTGAGTTTGTAGCTCTAGGGTTTCCTCCTGTGGGTTGACCTATTACCGAATAGCCCTTGGACTGAATTTTGTGCTTTCTGAAAATAGCTTCCAAAACCAATTCTTGCAATCTTGCCTTCTCAGCAGCCTACTTGACAGTTGCAGGCTTCATCATCTTTATCGTTGGCCAGTTCATCTTTTAAATCGATGATAAAGCTGGAGACAAAATACTGTTCAGTCAAGGCAGGTTGTGCATTTAACATTAGGGTCCTCAATTCCTTAAAACGGACCTAGTATTCTATCACTGGTCCTTCTTGTTTCAACTTGTTAAACTCCTCAATTGTATCCTCCATAGACTGCCCACCAAACCTGTCACATAGTTCTTCCACAAACTCTGCCCAAGTTGCCTCATCCCTCATCTTGTTCCACCCTCGAAACCATGCATTGGCCTTGTCATTGAAATAGGCTGCTACAAGGTTTATTTTCTGACCCCCAGCCACATTATGGTGTTGGAAAAACCTTTCACACCTCCGAACCCACCGCCTTGATTAACTCCTTCAAACATGGGAATTTCAAGCTTAGGTAGAGGTGTGTGTGGGTGATTTTGGTAGGATCCCCTTACCTGTACTATCTGATCTATTTCTGGTTGTTCCTCATCTTGTTGTGGTGTAGAAGCATGAGGAGGAATGCCTGCACTTGTCAAGGTTGGCTTTGAAGTGCCCTACTCTTGTCAAGATTGGCTCTAAAATGGTTCTGGGAGGGAAATCCTCTAGCAGGCTGATCTGGGGCATCTTGGAAAACATCTTTAGAAGCCCATCATCCAACCTTTAGCCGAGGCTAGCAACTTCCTTCTCCAGTGATTGCACCGCTTCTTTGGTGGCAGTGTTGGTGGCTGACGCAGCGTGTAGCGCGTGTGTGAAAAAACACACAAAAATAAACCCTTGAAAGAGAAAACTTCAATGGACGAAGCTTGGCTTTCAAGAAGACGCAAAAACAAGACTGTTTTGCTAAGAAAACCCAAATAGGTTGCTGAAATTTGATTGATTAAAACTTTATTACAAACTCTAGATCCTAGGCATATTTATAGTATTTAGCTAATCCAAATCCATCTAATATTTGTAAACAAAATCTAACTAGAATTCTAATAGAAATAAATCCTAAATAAAAGTCAACTAAAATCCTAATAAAAATAAAAGCCTAATCAAACATGAAGTAGAATCCTAAATTAAGTAGAAACATGAAATAGAATCCTAAATCAAGTAGAAATATAAAATAAAATCCTAAATCAAGTAGAATTCTAAAACTTAAGAAGTATTAAAATAACATTATGACACTGCTATTTTGGTAATACTGTTCCGGTTTGGTTGGGTCGGCCTTGGGCCGAGTCTTGATTGGTGACCGCATCATTCACCTTCACTTAAGAAAAAATTCGACCTCGAATTTTAATTCTGTTTGGACAAATCCACATTCGATAAGTACGAAGAGAGATTAGCCACTTTGAATGTTTAGAAATACCCATATGATTAGGCAAATCTACAACATAAGCATTGTCATTGGTCTTCTTTGGAATCTTGTAAGGACCATACTTCTTTGGCCTGAACTTGTTCTGCTTTCTTGCTGGAATCCGTTCCTTCTTCAAGAATATCATGACTTCATCTCCAATCTCAAATACCTTGTGCTTCCCATGCTTGTCAGCTGTCGCCTTGTACTTTTTATTTGTGCAACTTTTGTTTGACATCTTCTTGAACTGCTTGAACTTTTCTGCTAAGGGAACATAAGCAAAGACATTCCTTCCCCTCTTAGCCCTATCTTCGTTGGCATGGGTCCAACCATCACCATGTTTGTTGCCCTCCGCCTCCATTGTATTATTACTGTTAGATTGAGGACGTTGAACCTTCCATCTTGAGCGTTTCTCTAATCTGGTAGATCTTATTGCCTTCGATTCAACCATGCTAGAGCTTGAATAAACTGTAGAAGGATTTGCTACCATGACCTCCATCTCCTTTACAGTCGCAAGTCGATCAAAAGAAACACCACCATCCTTGGGTTGCGAAGCAATGCTTGAGCCATCGGGACTGGAAAATACCCCAGTATGAGTCAATAACCTTGGAGTTTCTGCCATATTAGTAGTATAAATCAGACTTGAGTTTGCAAACGTTGAAATTGCTGGGATAACATAATCTTCAAAATCAAGCTCCACTTTAGAAGCTTTGGTTTGATTCTTTTCCACTATGGGTAACAAAGTATAACGCACACCTTCTTTCTCAAGCTGATATGTGTTCTTCCTACCCGAGTGCTTAGCATCCACATCAAATTGCCAAGGCCTCCCAAATAAAATATGGCAAGCATCCATATCAACAATATCACAATAGACTTCGTCAAAGTACTTACCAATAGAAAAAGGCACCCTGCAACGTTCATCCACATATATGCCACCAACTTCTTTGATCCATCCAATCATGTAAGGGCTTGGATGTTTTTCAGAAGTTAACTGCATCTTTGCCACCACGTCTCTTCCTATGATGTTCTCCTGACTTCCACTATTAATAATCAACTCAAAGATTTTTCCTTTCATTGTACACCTCGTGCGAAAAAGCTTATGCCGTTGAGTAGTATCTTCATTCTTTTGAGATAGCATTAACTTCCTCACTACACAGGTATATTTCCCATGTCCATAATCTTCTTGGTCATCCCCCCCATCAGGCCCGCAATATACTTCTTCTTCAGCAACATCTTCCTCTTCCTTTTCTACAATGTTAACTGTTTTCCTCCTTGGACAATCACTAGATCGATGCCCAACCTCATTGCACTTGAAACATTTTAAAAGAATAGGCTTTGCATAAGGATTAGGGGATTTTGGAAGATTAGAAGTAGTACCTCGAATGTTTCCCCCCGTTGTAGCCTTATTAGGGTTGACTGTATGGGGTGGATTAGAGGGTTGCGCTCCTTGAACTGATTTGCCTTTATCAAAAGCTGGTTGTTTATTTTCATTCCCACTATACCAACGATAGTTGTCATTACGAGATCTCTCACTCAACATTAACTCAGCCTTTAAAGCTAAGTTCCTTACTTCTTGCACACTTAAAACCATCTGAACTCCAATTTTATCACGAATAGCAGGGTTCAATCCATTCAAGTAACGAGTTGCTTGTTGATTGTCACTTTCTAAAAATTGGTTTCTCTCCGCCAATCGCAGAAACTCAGAGGTATATTTATTCACACTCTTCCTTCCCTGTGCACATCTTTGATAAGCTTCAAACATATATTGTTCATAGTCAGGGGGCAAAAACCTACCTCTTAACAGGTGCTTCATTTATCTCCATGTCTGAACTGGCTGTCGGCCTTCCCTCAATCTCGTTTCTCTTAATCGCTCCCACCAAACAGATGCACCGCCCTTCAACCTGTAAGCCACTAACTTTACTTGTCGTTCATTTGGGATCTCCATGTATTCGAAAAAATGGTCAACCTCAGTGATCCAATCCAGGAACCCCTCAATATCAAGATCTCCACTAAAGGTAGGAATATCAACTTTTAGTTTATACTCATCGTTGCCCCAGTGGTTGTGCTTATGCGCATTCCTCCTAACCCCTCTACCACCAGGGTTAGCTATTGCTCGACCAAAATCATCCTCTTCATTGCTATCTTCAATCACTGGTCTTCTAGGATTAACAAGGACATGATTAATGGGTGGTCTTCCTGCTTCGGCTTGATTCACCCCATTATCCAAGTTCCTGTCATCATCAACTCGTAGTAAGGTGCCCAATTGGTTGCTATGTTGCTCCAATCGCTGCTGGATAGTACAAGTTACTTCCCGCTGTTCTTCGATTGCTCTCCAAACTGCGAACAACCCTTGATCACCGTCACGAGGCTGGTTGCTACCGTTACCTTCAAGATTGGCCATCTGATTGGTTGATTAACCACTCTGATACCACCTGATGCAGCGTGTAGCACGTGTGTGAAAAAACACACAAAAATAAACCCTTGAAAGAGAAAACTTCAATGGACGAAGCTTAGCTTTTAAGAAGACGCAAAAATAAGACTGTTTTGCTAAGAAAACTCAAATAGATTGCTGAAATTTGATTGATTAAAACTTGATTACAAACTCTAGATCCTAGGCATATTTATAATATTTGGCTAATCCAAATCCATCTAATATTTGTAAACAAAATCCAACTAGAATTCTAATAGAAATAAATCCTAAATAAAAGTCAACTAAAATCCTAATAAAAATAAAACCCTAATCAAATATGAAGTATAATCCTAAATCAAGTAGAAACATGAAATAGAATCCTAAATCAAGTAGAAATATAAAATAGAATCCTAAATCAAGTAGAATTCTAAAACTTAAGAAGTATTAAAATAACATTATGGCACTACTATTTTGGTGGTACTGTTCCGGTTTGGTTGGGTCGGCCTTGGGCCGAGTCTTGATTGGTGACCGCATCAGTGGCCATGTTGTCCTCCTCGCAACGACTCAAATTTTCATGGGTCTACCGCAAACCCAACTCCATGGTCTCCAACTTTGCTTCCACCTACTTCATGCGAATTCCCTCTACCATTTCCTCAGCCAAATTCTTCTAATTTTACTCTGTTAGCCGATGTAACTGCTTCTTGGAATCAGTAACCGCCTCTGATTGGAGTTAATTGCTAGGGATCGTGGGAATCACAGCCAAGAACCGGGTGGCTCTGATACCAAATTGTCAGGAACTTGAGCCTAAATATAAGTTCTTCAATGATAGAATTGAAAGAGAGGGAGAAATAGAGAGAAATGGGGGGAGATACAGGGAGAAGATAGGGAGAGAATTGAGAAATAAAAGAGAAACTAAAACTTTAATATTCCAAAATAATAGCCACAAACCAGTTCTCAGGAGGCTTGTATAGCCCTTACAGAAAGTGATGTAGTGGAGAAAGGTAGTCGGATGTAACTGCTGTTGGTACATAATTGCCTATCTCTACTGCTGAAATGGCAATCTAGAAAATAAAATAAAACAAATAAAAATAGCAATAATAACTGTAAGTGGTAGTAATTTGCTGCATCAAGGGCCTGGATGTCTACGTGCCTGCATCTAGGTCGTGACATTGGTTTACTTGTGTATGGCTTTGTTATGCCCCCACACTATTTCCTTAAACAATGTTTTAAAATCTTATAACCTTTTTGCATTATCATTATAGTGAATTTACTAGTCCTGCATCTTATTTAATTCTTGACTAAATTATAATGACTTGTAGAGGAAGATGTGGCTTTGCATATAACCACCTTTATCGTAGTCAAAAACAAATATATATTGAGTGGAAGGAGAAACTTCACTGTAGTTACAAAGGCTTGCTCTCAAGAGTATCTTCCATGCAACATATGTATTATGACACTGATCACCAAGAATGTTGTTGAGATACCATTAGTCCCAGAAGTTGCCACTAAAAAGGAGGCCCACCAATACATAATCAAGTTATCAAACATTCTCTCTCACGTTTAACTGTTTTGCACATGGACTGGGAGATAAATAGACTAAACTAAGGCTTGCCGATATAAGCAACAAAAGTGTAGAAAAAGTATGAATAATAGTAACAAACACATATAACAATACCTGAAACCAAGATCTCTAGAAGCAGAGCTTTGGTACAATGTTAAATTGCTTCTAACCCCCAGAATTTAAATTTTCGGAAAGAGGTCTAGAAATGTACATCAAGTTCTCCAACAAATATATTACATGCTTTGTAAATGGGGGATGAGGCTAGGATCATGAACTACATATCATTAGTATGTGCTTACCAGAGCCCTTACCAGCTAAAGTCTTTTTTAGGCTTGTGGGGACCTAGCTGAGGATGAATTACTTAAGAAAGGTTTTATTCAACTTGTTTGAAGGCCTAATTTAAATGTTGTATTTCCCCGCCTTTTTGTCTTGCAAAACCATTTTAGATTTCTATTGATGACAGAAAAAAACAAAAAAAAAAACTATATTCTGCATGCACCTCTAGTTGGGTGAGTTTAAAAACTGAATTAAATATGATGCTATCCTTGATTCTCCCGTTACTCATTTTCATACTTTGAATGTGTTTAGTTTGGATTGGTAGAATCTGTATTTCTTGGAGTTGTGAGATGCTGTTTCTATTCTGACCAAGTTATTTTTGTTTCCTCTTTTTTTGGTGGTGGGGTGTGTGTGGAGGGGGGAGTAGGGCTTTCAAGAACCAAATTGCTTGGTGGGCTTTAAATCTATTCATACAAAGAAGAGAGAATAAAATTATAAAGGGTGTAAGTTGTCAGGGGTTACAACACAAAAGTTTTCTAGTAAATTTGGATAGAGATTTTGTGTTTTGTTTGTGTTGTCTGTGGGTGGAAATGCAGTTTTCATAGCAATACGTGTATCCAGTGTAATATGCTTTGGAACTTAATGTTTATGGTTGAGAATATGTAATTATCTTGTAAGCTTGCATCTTTCATGCTGTCACTTAAGCCCATTTTGGTTGTTGAAATACTGCATCCCTGGGAGACCTTTTGTGCTGTTTGGTTACAGTCTAGGGGAGGAGGCACTGCAGCTTCTTCGGCTTTAGCTACTCAAATTTTTTATGCCCCCCTCTTGGTTGTTGAATTAATGGATCCCAATGTGACTGTTTGATCCCCCCCTCGGTTATCCCAATTGTGCTGTTTGGTTATATGCTATTTGGTTGCAGGGTAGGGGATGAGGCACTAATAGCTGTTGCTCAAGGTTGCCCCTTGCAACATTTAAATGTTAGTGGCTGCCACCAAATAGGGGATGCGGGGATAATAGCAATTGCAAGAGGCTGTCCTCAACTTACTTACCTAGATGTAAGCGTGCTTCAGGTGTGGGATCTCTCTCTCTCTCTCTCTCTCTCTCTCGTTTATGTGAGTACACATCTTCCATTTTGCTATAGTCCTTAATGCTTAACTATTTTTAAATTTAAAATTTGGGGAAGGAATTCTTGTATTGGAACTTAATATGATTAAGTTAATTTTTTATTTGGCAATATGCTCCTTTTTGAGTGAAATAAATTTTGGTAGGTAATTAAAGGGTTTCCCAATTGAACTTTAAACTGACTGAATTTATAAGACTGACCTACAGATGGTAACTTTTGTAGTTAGGGATGTAAATGGGGCCAGTCCCATTTACATGTCTGTTTTAATAAATTTTCAAATGAGCCTTGTACCTTTACCTCATTTTTATACTTGTTTTCACTTTAAATGTGGTTAATTGGGACTCATTTACATCCCTATCTGTAGTCATAACACTCACCCAGAGAAGGCTGTAATTAGGGTTCGGTCAGTGAACCCACATTGATGGCACTTGTGGCATGGTTTGGTTGATGTAGTCAGTGTATAGTTTGCATGCTTGTGAAAGGTCTGAAGAGAGATTGAGTGGTTCGGTTGTATTGTAGCGAGGCTAGGAGGAGGAGGTGGTTTAAGGTGCTCGGTTTATCTAGTTTGAGGGGGGGTGGGTTTGAGGAGGAAGGAGAGTATTGATAGTTGCCAAAGGAGCCGCTTGGTTTTGGTGGTGGTTATATTGTCGTGTTGTTACTTTTACCTTTATTCCTCGCGTGCACGTTTTATTTTATATATATGTATACTATTTTGTGGTTGTGGTGGTGGTTGGGGTTGTGGAGGGGTTTTTTTTATTAAAATAACCTAATTTACATTTATTTTACCTATACTTTTGTGTAGCATTTAAGGGATACGGCTATGGCAGAGTTAGGGGATGGCTGTCCTTTACTCAAGGATGTGGTGATATCTCACTGCCGCCAGATAACAGATGTCGGACTAGGCCATCTTGTGAAGAAGTGCACCTTGCTTGAATCCTGCCAAATGGTCTACTGTCCTGGTATCACTGCTGCCGGGGTAGCCACTGTGATATCTTGCTGCACCAAGATAAAGAAGGTCATGGTTGAGAAGTGGAAGGTTAGCCAGAGGACCAAGAGGAGGGCTGGCTCCGTCATCTCCTACCTCTGTGTTGACCTATAGACACCAGATTCCCTGGTAACAAAGACGAGGAAAGAAGAAAAAAGAAAAGAAGTAATTTCTGATCCGTGCACTGCTCATCCCCCCTCATTCATCAAGCTCTATCAAGTGCGACAACTGAGGCTTGATCTTGCGCTTGCATGCATGGGGATAAGCAAGCCTGTTACCTCTGCTGAATCTCAATACTTTCTGTCTATAAGTGCTCTTTTTAAGTTCAATTTTGTAATAAAGGTTTCAATATACAGGATGAGGATGTAGATGCAACTTGCTTAGATAAACCCAAGGGATTTGTTGGTCTGCTTTTACAACGGTCTTGTAACTTCTCATTCCCTATGTTTTTTTATTCTGCCTGGGGAGTCTGGGTTTTCAGTTGTTGCAAGCAACAAGTTAAAAGTTAATTTAGTTTACAAATGTTTCTTTTTATGTATATATATATTGTCTTCCAATTGCTTTTGGTTTGTGCCGCTTCTACACTATCAGGGGCGGACGCAGGGTGGGCGTGGGCTTCAGCCCCTCCAATTTTTTTTAAAAATGGATTTGTACATTAGAAAAAAAATATTTTTTTATTCTAAACCTCCCAAATCCAGCCTAATCCCAAGCAACAACCCCCCACCCCCCACCTTCTTTTCTTTTTCAGATTCTGTTAAAATCATAATTTTGTCCCTGATTTTTGTGATAGAAAAAAAAAAAATTATTGGTGAAGTTCAGGATTGAAAAAATATTTTGAAGCCCCGGGTAAAAATTCTTAAGTAGCCCCCTGCTTCTAGTAGTAGTCCTATTCCTCTGCATCTTTCTTCTCATGCAAGTGGCCACTTGATTGGCTATAAATAAGCCTCTTTAGCATTTGAGCGAAGCCTCTTTTCCATGCAACCTAACATAGGATTGTTTTTAGTTGTGTTTTAAATAAATTCATTCGTATTGTACATGATGTGTGATGGTACATAAAATCATGTATTTAATGTAAAATATATATATATATATATATATATTAGGTGCATAACACACAAATGGAAATGGTGCAAAATTTCAAACCCTCTTATGATAAAAAAAATATTTTTAATATAAAGTTCTCATATGAAAATAGAATTATAAGACATTTTAATATTTATTTTATCGAAGATAAATTAAAAGAGAAAATAATTATTTATCTAGAACCCTCTTCGATCAAAACATGAAGGACAAAAGCCACTTTTACTGTGAAAAGTTTCGTTGTTTTTTGTCGAGTGTATTGTCTTTTTGCCATTTCTACTAAATTGTAATCCACAACTAAAAGTTCAAGCGGCGTCGTTTCAATCGCCGACTATCTATGTCTCTCCCCGTCACGACTCTCGACCCCCATCTTTACTCAGAAACGAACTCGGAAACAATGAAAAGTGGCAGAGAAGGTATGGCGGGTGGTTGCAGCATCAGGGCTATGTGGATTCTCAACAATCAGGACATCGTCGTCTTTTCCAGGTTCCACTTCTACGCTTACTTTCAAAATGCGTGCGCGCGCGCACACACACACACATGCATGTGCGCACATCCAAATGACATCCTAGGGTTTCTATTCATACTCTCCCCTTCGCGTGCAATCTGTACAAATATGTTGAATTTGGTAAATGTAGGAGGTTTTCTGTGGTGGAGCGGCGTTGGCGGGCCGCCTGCACGTCCGAGAACGTCAGTGCGGCCGGTGATGCTGATGATGTTAAACACGATGTACTGCCGTTGCTTCCTACTGATTCGGAGTTGGCTGCTGCCTTTTCCGATCGCAAAAAGAGGTATATTGTGCTGCGCTTTTTCTCTATGGCCTTAATTTGTACGGGAACAGTACGATTTAAGTGCATTGTTATTTTTCTACTGCAATCGGTCCGTGATGCCAATTGGAGGGGGATGATTGGCTTATGATCTGTGGATGTGTGTGGCTGGCGCTTGAATTGTTAAATTGTGAGCGTTATGAGTTTATGATGGTGAAGTATTTTTAGCAAGGAGTGGTTCTAGTTCAGGTGGTAAATTGTGTATTGTTTACTCAAAGGAATTTTAGTTTATATATTTATTTATTTCCGCTGGGATGAATTCTGGAGCAAGTTGTTCTGATATCTTCGAGCTTCCATCCTGTGGCCTCTATTTTCCTACATTATTGTTCATCTTGATACGGTTCGTCCCGTTATTATAATTATTAATTTTACTTTGTTTGTAGAGAGGGGTCTGCTCGGGGATTTGGCATACGTATACATCAGTCAGCTGAAGGATCCGATTCATGGGTTGATGATCCAATTACGCGCCATATTTTAGGCCTGTATATCAACAAAGAAGAGGAAGGAGGGAAATATCTGTTGTGGCCATTGATTTTGCACATAAAAAGTCATTTTTGCATCGTTGTATTGCCTCTAGTTGAACCTTTTCATCTAAGAGAATATGCAAGATTAGGTAAACGATCTGATTGTGGAAATGCTGTTGGAACGGATGGCAGTGTATCTTCCTTCCTCCTTGATCTACCATCCATCACAGGGTATGGTAAGTTATACTAAATTACATTTACTAAGCAGAAATTATAGCACAATTTCTTGCAATATGGCCTATTCAACCTTTTTCCAATGCTTCTTAACTTTATATTACATGAATGCTGATTATTTATTTATAATCAACATTCACATATTTTACTTCTTTTGCTCATTTTCTCTGAGTTTTTAAATCTGCAAGGTGGCCTAAGGGATTCCTGTCACTTATACGAGTATTCTACCATATGAATATATTAAAGTTTCTTCCCCCCATTTTCTTTTCTTGTGCCCCTATTTGAAATGTTGTTCTTGTAATTGTTTGATTTGAAATGTTTCCAAAGTCTGAAGCCTTTATCTGATTTTATAGCACTCAAGTTTTTCACACTGCAGATGTCTTACCTCTGTTCTTGATGCAAAATTATTTGGTGTATTGATGTCAATGGAGATTTGGTCAGATTGCACTTTTTTCTCAATATTATATGCATGTTTACAGAATGGGACAAGATGGGATACAACCTTGTAGGTAATGTCCCTGAGAGATGGTATGCTGGGAGATCTACACTATAATTGATTTTTCTCCTACTCTCAGTGAGCATGGTATAAGACTTCTAGCTTTCAGTTGTAACTGTTAACTGAAAGATGCAAGTTTCTTTCAGGAAGTTACAACTGTTCAAAGAGAAGTAAAATGTTTTCCAAAGACATTATTTTTATGCTTTATATATATATATATATATATATATATGTTAATGAGAGAGAGCCTTGGTAGCAATGATAAGGTTACTCTTTTTGTGACTGGAAGGTCACAGGTTTGAATTGTGGGAATAACATGTTTGCAAATGAGCAAGGAGAAGGTTGCATGCCCCCAACCAACAAAGCGGGTGCTTTTGCACTAAGGAAAGCCCTTTTAGTTATATGTATCTTAATATAATTGTGCAAAATTACTTTAAATATAATTGTCATTATTGGAAAATAATCTTGTTATTACATGATATATAACTGTATTTTTATTTTATATAATTTGTTATCAAAATATAATTATACTAAGTGTGTTTTATAATATTTTACTCACGTTACATTGTATACATGTTAATAACATTGGATATAAGTACTTGTAATTATATAATAACAGTTATATTATTCTGTATTGTGCTATAAAGTATGAAACGTAATTGTCATGTTCTTATATTTGTGCTTATAATAAACTATAAAGTACATTTAGTATATTAATATATTTTTTACATATCAAGTGCTGGAAAGCAGTATCTATAAAAGAACAACACATCAAGCTTTAATCCAATGTCAGGAACCTGGACCTGACCCAGGGTTCTTAGGTTTTTTCAGGAAGAAATCGAGAGAGAGAGATCAGAAAGAACAGAAAGAGAGAGAGAGAACAGAATTCTGTTATTTCACAACATAATCTCCCATTCTCCAAGTAGTACCCTATTTATAGGCCTTCTAGCTTTCAGTTGTAACTGTTAACTGAAAGATGCAAGTTTCTTTCAGGCAGTTACAACTGTTCAACTTGTACAGCAGAAAACAACGTACAATACAGTAATTGCAACAAACTGTAATTACTGTTATAACCCTAGGACCTTGACAATCCCCCTCTAAAAGATTTCCTGTCCCCAAGAAATGCCACTATTTCTGCGAGAACCATCCTAATGATCTTTTTTGTGTCTTTTATTCCTGCTTTCGCTATTTGATTCATCCTTCTTAAACCGTTTCTTCGCCTTCTCTTTTTCCTTCCTCTTTTCTTTTTCCTCTCTTTCTTTCTCCTTCTTGACCTTTACCTTTTCTCTCTTACATTCCTTTTCTTTTGCCTTTTCCTGCAAATGTAAGATGTGGTCCTCAAAGATCTCCTTGGAAAAGCTCTCTTCTCCAATTGATCTGTGTTCTGAACTCTCCTCAAAAAGCTGTTTGCTTTCCTCCCAACAGAAGTTCTAGTGATTTCCTTGATGGTTCCTAAAAAATCAGTAAAGTCTTTTGCCAGACGTTGACGCTTTTTAGCTTCTTTTATTCGAGTTTTGTCATCATGATACTGTTTTAACTCTTCAGCAACATCCTCGAATAAATCTTTTGGTGTATAACCAAATGTATTCAGTGCAACAGCCTGATAGGGTGTAGAATCCCTGACCTTCTGTTAGAGTATCTCACAGCTTCTCCACTTAATTTTCTCAACTCAACCAGCTCACTATCTAACCCAAGAACACATTGATAACAGAAAACATAAAGGAATCAACACATTCACACGAAAACAGCAAGATTTATCCTAGTTCGGTCTTGAAATCCAAGACCTACGTCCAGACTGCTAGGCACCACTGAAAATCCACTATCTTGAAACACCCAAGGGATGATTACAACGAGAACTTAATCCCTCCCGCCCATATACACTGAAAGCTATAGGGAAAATAGGGAATACAAGCTAAGAACCAGCCACTCCCAACCTCTCACACTCAAACCCCAAACCAAGACAGTAAACCTGAAGTAATACTTCACGAATTCTGGCGCACTAAGACTCCTCCTACATACCTATCCACGACCCCTATTTATAGGATATAGGGGAGCGGATCACAAGAATTTAAAGATAAAACAACTAACTAACAACCGCCTAACAGAATAACTAATTCAAAAAACGGCTGCCACCTTCTAGAAACAAACCTTCTAGAAGAGCAATTAAATCTAACGCTAAATCAGCAATAAAATATGCAGCAATACAAAGTACATGATTACATTTAATCTAATCTAATACAAATGTTACAACACCTTCATGCAGTAATCACGCCAATGAGTTTTAGCAGTAAGTATTCCGGCAGCAACCTGCTCATCATCTTTCGAAACGCATCTCAATTCTTCCGTTCAGCCCGTTTCAAATGTTCCTTCTGCATCCTCCTCTGCTTCAAGGTCCAGTTGGATTCAACATTTACAGACTCTAACAGTGCTTTAAAAGCATCTTTTGCTTCCTACTTGCTAGCGTACACCAGAGGCTCATCTTCAACAGATTTCTCCTCCAATGGTGTCACATTGACTTTTCCGGAAACTGCCATTCCTTTCTTGGCATCCTGAATTCCCTGATCCAATACAAGTAATTCATCAGCTCCTTGCAAACCAGAGGTATTAGTTAGGATTCCAGCTCCTGCTAGAATCGGTTCTGCAGTGGATCTTGGAGGAAAATCCACTGGTAGGTTGGCCTGAAGCTTCATTGAAAACATATTAAAAAATCCGTCCAGCCTTTGGCCAAAATCTTCCTTGACTCCTTTCTCCAATGTCTGTACAATTTTTCTTGTTACAGCATTTTCTTCTTGGCAGCGACTCACCTCCTCCTGAGTCTTCCGTAAGCCTAGTTCCATTGTATCTAATCTCGCTTCTAATTGCTTCGTGAATGTCTTCTGCCATCTCCATAGTTCAATTCTTCAAAATTTCACTTCTGAAACAGCCTCTAAGAATCACCTGGATCTGAATTTCAGCAACTGAGGATCGGCTGGTAGAAATTTTGCCTCTGAAACAGCCTCCAAGAATTGCCTGGATTTGAATTTCAGCAACCGAGGATCAGCTGCTCTGATACCAAATGTCAGGAACCTGGACCTGACCCAGGGTTTCTTAGGTTTTTTAAGGAAGGAATGGGGGGGGGGGGGGGGGGAGAGAGAGAGAGAGAGAATTGAGAAAGAGAGTGATCAGAAAGAACAGAGAGAGAGAGAGAGAGAGAGAGAGAACAGAATTCTGTTATTTCACAACATAATTGCCCATTCTCCAAGTAGTAGCCTATTTATAGGCCTTCTAGCTTTCAGTTGTAACTGTTAACTGAAAGATGCTAGTTGCTTTCAGGCAGTTACAACTGTTAACTGAAAGTTACAACTTGTACAGCAGAAAACAAAGTACAATACAGTAAGTGAAACAAACTGTAATTACTGTTATAACCCTAGGACCTTGACATCCAACTGTGGGGTCAGTTACATGAATTCTAGCTCACGGGTCATTTCTATCTATGGCCGTATCTTCTATAAAGCCCTTATAACTCATATCAAGCTCTATCTATAAACTAGTCAATAAATTAGTACAATTCTAATTTTCACAACTTATGGACATGCATGCTCCATCAGTGCCTCCCGAGTGGCGATTGTTCGATTCTAGAACAATTGAGAAAACATAAATGGTTGCACAGGCATCTGACATGTACTCTGGAAGCGTCTGATGAAATTGTGACACAATGCTGTCCAATACAATATTCCACCTCTTTTGAAGTGTCTTCTTAGGTTTGTCCTATCTTCCTCTCTATCTGGCAGGGTAGGCTACTGTTCTGAGTTCCACCAGCTTAGTGTCATGACCCAAGGACATAGTTGTAATTAGATAATAGATGAATTTCCTTTAAGTTGTATTGAGAAATTTCCTTTTAGTTGTATGGTAGTTGTAGTGGTTTGTACCTAAAGGACAAATTCCTCCAACTATACTGATTTGAATATTTGGCAGCCCTATTGGGGCTAAACCTAAGCTACCAGATCAGTATACAAGGCTGATCCAATCTCATTCAAGGCATAGAATTTTGAATGAAATCTGATTTCTATCTCTCTCAATTTCCCTCTCTTTCTCTCAGTTCTCCCTAATCTCCCTCTTTGTTTCTGTTCTTCCCTAATTCCCTCCCATTTCTTCTGATCTAACTCCCCCAATTCCTTCCAATTACCTTTTAAAACCTGTCATGAACCCTAGGTCCATGACACTTAGGCATCCAAATCTTTGTTTTTCCTGCAAATAGCTTGGATCTAAATTGGTAGAATGTTCTGTCTATCTTGCTATGTCAAATAAGATTGCAGTTCGTTCAAGTCCTGCATTGTAATTTTCTCTTGGTCCAAACTCAAAGTTGCAAATGAAATAATGAAGAGTATAATATTAATCCTGGGCTCTTATTTTTTGTGTGCGTTGGTTGTCAAAGTTTGACATTATATTTAGTAGTGTGCACCTGGCAAAATGGTTCTGGACTTGTGTGTGTCAACTCATTTTTGAATTCTGAAAGCCCTTATTTATCAGTGTCTGGAAACTCTGGTAAAAACCATATCATTTAATTATTCATGGGTGCTTCAATCTTTTCTATCCACAATTACATGTCTGTGTTTTATATCATTACTCTTCTTAGATTCCAATACACATTGCAATAAATTTAAAAGCAGTCTGTTTGCACAATCACAATGTCTCTTTTTATCTCTCCGAGATTTTTATATTTTCACCTTACTTGAGGACCTCCTCAGATTCTTGCAATCTTTATTCTCTTAGAACTTGATACCGTGCATTGTCTCTCATTGACCTGCATGGTGTATGGTTTACTTTGATCTAGGTTCAGTTAAGTATAACTCACTAGTTTGGTGAATCTTAATGGTGAATGATAGATGCTGACTTATATCTTTTACCATGTATAGGGCCTTCATGGTGTCACGTGCTATAGGGGACATAGTTATGGGGGATGTTTCAGAACCTGAGGTGGTTGTTAGTGCTTCTCCAGTAGGGGGCTTGTTGGATTCTCTGACTGGCAGTATTGGGATATCAGGTATTTCTGCAAGGCCAAAACCTGTAGCAGCACCAGTTGCAGCTTCTGCCACTTTGGGTGCTGCTATAGGTGGGGCCGTTGCATCAGATTCTCCAAAGATTGGTTCAAGGTCACTGGACAAAGATGCACTTCGAACTTTTATTAGTAGCTCAATGCCTTTTGGTTGGTACTCTTTATTATGGTATTTCCCATCTTGGATTTCTTATAGATTTGCTTATTAATCAACTCATGTTCATCTAATTGTTATCTCATACATTCTTGTCCACCGTATACAGGTACACCCTTGGATCTCAGCTATTCCAATATTTCTGCTATCAAGCTTTATGGCTTTGCTTCCTCGGATTTGCCCCCAGCAGACAGAAAGCAGCCTGCATGGAAACCATATCTCTATAAAGGGAAGCAGAGAATTATTTTCACCATTCACGAGGCAGTTCATGCTGCAATGTATGACCGGGATGATCTCCCTGATACTCTATCGATTTTTGGTCAAGTGAATTGTCGGGCAGAATTAGAAGGATTGCCTGATGTTTCTTTCCCCATGACTGGGTTGGACATGGCTCGCATTGAGGTTTTATCATTTCATCCTTGTGCCCAAGTTCCTGAACCAAGATTAGATAAGCAGGTTGTGGTGTTTTCACCACCTCTAGGTAATTTTGTTTTGATGCGTTACCTCTCATCTCGTGGCATTGGGCCTCCAGTGAAAGGATTTTATCAGTTGTCAATGGTCTCAGAAAATGAAGGGGCCTTTTTATTTAAGTTACGCTTGATGGATGGTTATAAATCTCCTCTAACAATGGAGTTCTGCACCGTGACCATGCCTTTTCCTAGGAGAAGGGTGATTTCATTTGATGGAACACCTTCTATTGGAACAATTTCAATGTCTGATTACTTGGTCGAGTGGAAAATTATAGCAAGTGGAAGGGGAATTGTGGGGAAAAGCATTGAGGCAACTTTCTCGGGAACAGTTAAATTTGCGGCATGGCAAACACAGAAGTTGCTTTCCTCTGGTTCTGTCTTGGGTAGTGTAGCTGATGAAGATAGTGATACAGAAACAGAGACCACTAATAATGTGGTAAATGTGGAGGATTTTTTAATGGAAAAAATGAACAAAGACCTCCCACCAGTTGACCTTGAGGAGCCATTTTGCTGGCAGGCATACGATTATGCTAAGGTATTTTTGCTCTATTTTCCAGCTTTTAGCTGGATTTATCTCAAAGTTTTTGGAAGCTTCTAGACTTATTCTGTTTGTTTGGTGTCCTGGTGTTATTAGTTGACTCTTTTATGCTTTATCATTGTCTTTTTACCATTAATAGGGAAATTTTCTCACAATTATCCCTTTCCTTCACATATGTTCAAAAAAGAGATCTAGTTATGCCTTGTCAATGGCTCTTACTATTTTGGTTTTTAGAAGAGTTTTCTTCTTGATGACCAGAAATCTGACATACACTTCAGGATGCGTTGATGCAACAAGCCTTCTCTAACAGCCTTGTATATTTTGCTTAAAATGGAAAAACAAATGAAAATTAGGAAACAGATAATGTTATTAACAGCTGAAAAATGTTGAAGGAGAATGTTTTTTTGGAAAATAAATCTGAAAGGAGAAAACTAATGATAGCAGGTTGAAATTATGGTGTTACAAACTATGAATGCTTGAAGTTTAAATACTCTTTAGGTTCCACATGGTCATTCTTGCAACTGAAAGAAAGGGGTTAAAATATGGTTATCCTTGATATTTTTTGTTAAGGTTGCTCTTATTTATTTATTTTTTGCAGTAGGTGATCAGCTTGCTCTTTTTAAAGATTTGATAATGATTTCATCAATACAATAAACTTGTCTCTTAATAGTCATGAAATCTCTACAATTCCGCTCCTTCCAGATGAACTGCATAATACAAAAAAGGAAGGGTAAATTCCACCCAGACTCCCTTTGGTTTGGGCTACTTTCATGCAGACTCCCTATGGTCTACTTTTAGTATTTAAGGCCTCTCTCTCTCTCTCTCTCTCTCTCTCTCCCCAAAGATCTTTGCTTCATTAAGTTAAAAGCCCCCATCGGGTTCCTATGGTTCTACTTTTGGTATTTCGGGCCCCTATGAGTTACTTTAGTTCTTCATAAGTCAAATCCAAACATCAAAGACTTATGGCTATTGACTTAATGGGTCTTTGAAAAGCAAAAAAGTAAACCATGGGTGCGTGTGTCAAAATGCCATCTAGGTGCATTTAAGCCTCCTATTAGGGTAGCTTGGGCACAATGCACAAAACCACCAATCTGAACACCAAAAGAATATAACAAAAGGCACTGCGTATGAAAGACTTATGTTCAATTACCCTAATAGGAGGCTTAAATGCACCTATTAGGCTTAAAAGACGAAATATCACAGGTCCTGTGAGGAAAGAACTTTTTTTGTGCTAAGTGTTTTTTTTTTTTTTTTTTGGTTTAATACTGAACAAGTTTAATACTGAACAAATTATAGTATGACAGCTTTAGAGCCCCACCCCCAGGGGGAGAGCGGCGGCTGCAACCCCCACGGCAAGAGAGAAAAGAAAAGAAAGAAAGAGACCAAAAGAGAGGAGAAAAAAAAAAAAAAGAACAATAATGGTCATTAATCCCATCTCTATAAGATATTGTCACAACCCAAGAGCATAGTAGTAATTAGATAATTGATGAATTTCTTTTTAGTTGTATTGTAGTTGTAGTGGTTTGTACCTAAAAGGCAACTGTCTTTAGCTGTACTTGATTTGAATATTTGGCAGCCCCATTGGCACTAAACCTTAGCTACCCGGATCAGTATATAAGGTTGATCCAATCTAATTCAAGACACACAAGAATATTATCGAATGAAATCTGATTTCAATTTCTCTCAATTTCCCTCTCTTTCTCTCAATTTCCCTCTCTTTCTCTCAGTTCTCCCTAATCTCTCTCATTATTTCTGTTCTTCCCAAATTCCCTCCCATTCCTTCTGATCTATCTCCCCCAATTCCTTCCAATTATCTCTTAAAGCCTAGGTTGAACCCTAGAAACATGACAGATGTGTAGAAAGAACTGAAAAGAAAATGAGTTTGTATGCAATTTACTCTGCAAAATGAGAGTAATGATATTGAACAAGTTGATCATACCACATTTTAGCATTTGTTATGTTGAAGAATTATTTATGGGAATTGGTTAGAACTTTTCATTGGATCTTTTCAATAATTTCTTTACTTATAAACAAAATTGAAAAAAAAGAAAAGAAAAGATAAAGATAAGTTGCACTGCAGTTTAGCCTGTGGTATTGAAGAATCAACTTTTCCTGAAACTGTTTTATACACGAATGCAGGTATCTTTCAAGATTGTAGGGGCATCATTATCTGGAATGTCGATTGATCCTAAATCTGTAAGTACTTGAGGACCACATGTATTTTTCTATTTTAGGGCTTTTGCATGCTGTTAAATCCCATCTGAGGCTCCTTTCTTTAATATGGCAGTCATTTATTCATATTCTAGATACTGTGAAAAATGTTCTCTAATGCAGTTCTTTTTTTTTTTTTTTGGGGGGGGGGGGGGGGGTCTCTGTTACAAAGCTCTTTAGCAACTATTCTGTGATTGTTTTTTATGATACATGCCTTAGGTTTTAGGAATAGGCATCTTTCAGTAGCAGAATTTGGGTGAGCAGTACAGAGATGCTTAAATAAGAGGAGTTGAGCTAAGCCATCTGGGAAGTTATGAAAGCCACTAGGGTGTTCAGAATACTTAGAGAGAGGAGGAAACCAAATCTCTAGTCTTTCGATGGACTTTTGTATTTTATGGTCTGAAATGACAATAGTAAAAGCATGACAGATAGTAAGGTTATGGATAAGGATATATGGTGTTAGTCTTAGAGACGGGGGTTAAGATGAGATCTGGATCCTTTTCCCACAGACACTTCGTATGGGCTCAAGGAAATTTGTTCTGCCTGCTTCCTTGAGCGCTGGTGGTAGGGACAGGTAGCGTCATATCTTAGGGATCAGATGAAACAAATAGCAATGAGGTCTCCTATCTACTCACGCTGGTCCAGCCTTTTGACAGTCTTCCAATGTTTAGACCCACATATGCCATTGAGTGGTCCAAGTATCATCTCTGCAGGTTGCTAAGAAGCTTTATAGGGAGAACATATTTTGTCTTTGTAGTACTTTCTCGCTCCATGATTGGTGAAAGTAGAAGAGAATTGATGATTTGACAAGATCTTATAAGGCTTTAATCCAGAAATCCTAGGTATCCTGGGTTGAGGCAAGATGTCCTTTGGGCTCTACCTAAGACCCGGGTATTCCAGGTACGATGCTCTAGGTGACTCGTCAAAGAGGTACATTTGTGAAGATGCTGTTTGGGGAGAATTGACGAGGGAGTCTGCCAAGGACACTGATTCTGAAGTGCTAGCAAGGATCTAGCTCGGTTCAAGCTAACGGTTGCCATTCTTCCTGACTAAGGTGGGCCCTCTCAAGAACAGACTTGAAAGTGAGTGACTTATGAATCACCTCACTAGAATAACCCATCGCATGACATGTAGGTTGTAGGTAAAATAATAGGAGATTGGCACTACACCTGGAGGATTTGTGCCATATCTGGAGAGAACTATCATTCCACTTGGAGTTTCCCTGTTTCTCCCTTTGGCACTCTATTACATTTTCTAGCAGCCCCTTTTGAGCTGAAGAGCTTCTAATCTAACTTGGTCATGTAAGTTAGCAGTCTGTCAACCAAGAAAGTGATAGCTGGGAAGAATCATCAATACAAGATGGTGGTTCATTCTTGCATGTGTGTGTGTGTGTGTGTGTGTGTGTGTGTGAAAGAGAGAGAGAGAAAGGGGGGGTGGGGGAGTTCTTTCCCTGGTGTGATTCTTTTTTTTTTCTTTCCCTAGTGTGATTCTTTCTTGTACTTTTGTTAGTGAGCTCTTAGCATCTGCTCAAGATCTTGGGTTGATACCACTCCATATGAAAGCTTCCATTACTAGCTTTGTGATGTCATTTCATATTAGAACTGTTTAATTTATGTCAGCTTGCATGCTTTGCTGAAGTCTGTGCTCTGTGCAGGTGACCATCTTTCCATCTGTTAAAGCACCTGTGGAGTTTTCAACTCAGGTAATATTTATCTTCAGTTATTCTTCCAAAAGGAGCCTGTCAATGAGTTGTTGCACCTGGGTTTTGTTATAGACAGTAAACCCCCTATATAATTAATATCTAGAGATGAATAAGCTAGCTCTAATTTCCACATTCTTAAAAATTTGATAATTCTGAACACTTTGCTTACAGCTTTTCTGGGATATTACATATTTTTTGCTTGATGGGATATTGCATATTTGATTAAATAAAATTTTACCTTGTAAATACATGCATGTAATGTAAAAATATAAACATCTTGATAGGAAATTCTAATTTTGATTTATTTTAATTTTGATTTGAGTTATGTTTTAAATCTTTAACTTTTATATTAGAAAATTTGTTTGGATAACTGTTTCCAAAATATAACAATTAAAATTTATAGTACTGGGAAGCTGGATGTTGTGGAGGTAGAGCATGGCTGAAGTACAAGAAGATCAACACTGTGGAAGAGGTTGCCGAGGAGTTGTGAGGGTTGTCCTCAAGGAGTTGTAAGGAGTCATCCCGGGGAAGTTTCCCGTCTGGGAGAAAAGGGGCTTTTGTCTAGGAGAAGATCTTGTGAAGGGAAGAGGTGCTTTTGCAAGACTAAAACACTGTTAGAAGGCATGAGGGGCAGTGTCCCACGCAAGCTCTCCAATACTTAAGTCTCTCCTCATTTATAAGAAACAGGTTAATGACAAGCAGATTAGGAGAAGAATATATTTATGGTGAGGATTTAATTTAGGATCTCAGGTTTAGGATTAGAATCAGCATCCTCTAAATGAAGGACATAAACCCCTATTTATACCCCAGAGTGAGGGGACAAGGACAGGTGGCTGGACACATGTCACAATCTCCTTGACCATGCATGGGAGTGAATTAGTCCTGTTGGTTAAGCATGGATTAGGCATAATTGCTTGTCAAGGCATATGTAATGTCATACCGGAGAAAACTGCAGGAGGTGGACTTGGCATGGGTTGTGCAGGGCAAGTCTCGCATGTGGAGTTGTGCAGGACAGTGACCTGCATCCGGAGCAATGTCCCGCACATGCTATTGGGCAGGATAAAGCCATGCTGTTGTCCAGGGCAGTGTCCCACACTCATCATTGTGCGGCACAGTGCCCTGTGTATGCACTGTCCAGGACAGTGTCCCTCACATGAGGTTGTGTGGGACAGGGTCCTGCACGCGAGATTGTGCGGGACAGTGTCCCGTGTTTGCACTGTCTGGGACAGTGTCCTGTACGCGTTCATGTCTTAAATATGTATACCCAGGTGGTGATTAACCGAAGGCACAACAATAACTCTAACTTGAAATTTTATCTTTTTTTAGTTAAAACATCAACCTATAAATAGGCATTAGTGATGTAATAAAATTGTTGAGATTATTGAATTGAAGTACACTATTGAAATAATCTCCTTATGAAAGTTCTCTCTCCTCTCTTAACTCTATTGAGACTCCCCTTCTCTAATTCTTCCCCTCTCCGATTTCTTCTCCTCCCTCTCTATTAGATTCTCTTCCTTTCTTTCCACAATTTTCTGTAAATCCTTGCTGTCCCATGTCACATGTTTGGATATTGGAAGAAAACTTTGGTTACTACAAATTGCTAATAGAAACCAAAGCTTAATGTTCAACTTTGAGATGATCCTATGGGAATGGAATTTTATTTATTATTTATTTTAAGAGAATGGTTTAGAAGTTCAGCTGATGTTGAGAATATATGAATTGACAGCGGTTTTAATTGTTAGTTGTCACTTTACAAAATGGTACTGGATGTGTACTCTTCAATATGAACATCCAAATACATTCGTAGTGGACACACTTTTAGACAATTAAATACACAAGTTAAATAATACCACTTATATTGCAGGATAGATTAGGGACTTGGTCTAATGCTGCATATAATTTGGTTTGTGGTAGGTTCTGTTGTGAAGCAAAACTTCTAAGGTTTGTTTAGAAAGAAAGCTGGTGCTTGTTGGTCATTTATGCGACTAGGAAATTGAGAAGAAGAAGATGAGAGAGAGAGAGAGAGAGAGAGAGAATCACTTGTATTCAAATAAGTCAAAAGCATGAATTTTCTGAATACATCATGGGCCTATTTTTAGGCAAAATCCAAGATCCTAACTATAATTTAATTATGAAATCCTATCCTAACTATAAGAAAAGATAAGACTAACTAAAACAAATATAACTTTAAAACCTGAACAAAAGATAAAATAAAACAAGATAAATAACATTAAATCAACTTATCCTATCAAACATTACAATCCTTATTTCTCATCAGTCATGGACTTGCCTTTGCGGATGGAATTACAGCTAAAATTATCTCAACTCCAAAAATCACATAGTTCCAGGATTATTAGAATTTGATGTTGTTAGAGGCTTGGATTGCAGCACTTTGTTTGATTGATTAAATTGAAGATGCTGAGTTAGATTTTAGATTGATTTATAGAGTTTTTTTTTTTTTTCTTCTGTTAGGTGATTTATAAAGAGTTTCACTGATGAGAACTGGACTGTATTTTTGCCAACCGTATCCCAACAGGAATTTATAGACCAGGAAAGGAGCAGAAAAGTCTAGGAATAAGTTCCTTCATGCTATGTTTGGAACTAGGATTTGTGGAAGGAAAAGAAAAAGAAAGGAAAGGAAAATTTTCGTTGCTTCTTTCTTTTTTCTTTTTACTACAAAAACAACTGTAAGCTCTAATCCCATTAGGTAGGGTCAGCTACATGATTCTTGACTTTCAGCCACCTCTATCTATATGACCATATCCTCTATAAGGGCATTAAATTCGATGTTACGCACAAGGATTTCCTACAAAGGACTCTTTGCTACGAACTTCCTTCCTTTCATCCATTTACCTTATATGTGCATTTTTTGGTTTTCTTTTAATATGTTCAAACTATTTTAGTTGTGATTCTCCCATCTTATTTTTGATAAATGTAATTAGCATTATCAATAACTTGTAAAATGGTAAAATAACATTACACAAGAAACTGTTCAACCTGTAAGAACACTAAATAAGATCCAAATTAACTCTCAACATGATTTTATAATGTTGAAGGGTATCTTTAAATGAATTATCAGATTTGTCCATTTGGTCATTCCATCATATATATCAACTTCATAAGTACCTACTCTTGTAGGGCTTCTCAACCAAAGAGATGTTTGAGAGAACATTATCAAATATATTTTGATTTGAATCCCGTTCTCCTCATACTTCATGCACACACACAAACAAAAATAATTAAGCAAACATATAAACAGATAAAGAAAAGTTAACATTTCTCATCTTGATTATGTGTACGGCATAGAACTTCTGTGGTTTTTAGCTGAAAGTTTTTCTTCCATGGACTCTTGTTCCCTTTCTTTCTAGTGCACAGTCTCTATATTTCTATGATCATTTTTATGCCTTTTTGGCTACCAATATATCTAGTCCTAGTTGTATTGAGTGAATTTTATTTTGTCAGAGTCCCCATATTCCCTGATTCTTCACACCCTTCTAGAAATTTAACCATTTGCTTAACTTACCAATGCGAGTACATGATTAGCACATGCTTAGTGATTTCCCTTTGGGTTTTAGAAATCACAGATTTTCTCCGCCTGCTTACTATTGGAACCATGATTTCTAACTGCCAAACCCTTATATGTCCCACAGCCGTGTTCACACAGAGCACGGAGGATCTCTTCAAGCTTCTCTTGGTATCAGAAGCTTGCTGATGCCTCGTGATCTTTTTGCCATTGCATGTGCTAAAAGATTATATTCTCTTGATACCAGGGCAGACAGGTTTTTTCCAGAATAGGAAAACTGATTCAGGGTTCATCATAAAGGCGATATTTTGGCATCCAACAGTAGTAGCACCAGTGCATTGCTCTTGTATTTGGTGGTAAACATGGTCACATGGATTCAAGTGAGTCGTGTCATGTTGCCATAGGTCTGAACCGCTGATTAACTGCCACGCACACAAAATGGCTGGTTTATGTGAATTTTTTGCCACAAATAATCCTCTAATAATATTTGAGTGTCTCCTTTTGATTTGTCCGGAATCAAATTGCAGATTTTGGTGGGGTAAAATATAATTGACAGCAGATTCCATTTTTACTTTTTGGTTTCTTTGAACAGGTTACTTCTGGAGATTATATACTGTGGAATACCTTGGGGAAATGTCCGTCTGCTGCCACACCCACACCAGAACAGTAAGGGAAGTATACGAAACAGTCTAATCTGCTGAAGCCCAGATGCTTCGGCTGCCTAATCGACTCATCTATGCTGTTCTCAAATATTTCTCGGTTGGGCCCCGGAGGATTGCGCTATCTTGGCTCATTACTCCAATCATTATTATCAGCTTGAATTTAGTTTTGCAGAGGAAGTCTTGGAAAAAAAAAAAAAAAAAGATGTAATAAATGTCCCCTCTTCTTTTGTTGGAATAAGATTGCTTTGAGATCCGTTTGATGTTTAATTTGCTCATAAAAATAATCTACACGCAGCTTTTGGCCTACTTGACATGGGGTTGGTGTCGATTGTATTTGGTGGAAGATCAACTATGTTAAAAGCTTAAATGCTTTTGAAGCAAATGTGATGAGCCCTTATTGCGATTCATTTTTTTAAAATTCCTAGTTGGTTGTGAAGAAAAATGGAAGAAATTTGGGAATTGCCAAAACTTAAACACTCTTTTTCGTTTCTTGGATTCAATCTTTCTTAGTGGATCCAAGTTTCAAAAAAGATTTGACAATTATTTAAGTGCCTCTCTCAATTACATGTAGGATGTCCCCAAGTTAATAAAATTGAGAAATGTCATCAAAAGGATTAAACAAAACCACAAACTAATCATCCTAGTCTTTTGCAAGCTGATTTGCAGTGCACAGTGCACAATAATTTGCATCTTCCAGCTCCTAGAATAAGATTTGTCATAATTAAGCCCATAAGCATTTCATGCAAACCCTAATTTGAAAATATTGTTGTCTCGATTCTATTCCATGGGTTAATCGATGGATAAGATCGGATTTGACACCTAAGACTGTTGGGATAATCTAAGCTTATAATGCCTTTCTTGCAACAAATCTAGTGGTGGTCAGGGAGGGGGGTGTGCATAATGAGAGCATGAAGGGTGAATATTTCATGAGAGTGTTTGGAGGAGTAGAAAGAAAATGTTGGGAGTGTGTGGTCAAAGAGAGAATGGGAATCATTCCCACCTCACTAAGCTCATTTAATTAAGGGCAAAAACAATCATCTTTCTGCTGCAATTAGAATCTGATTTGTTGCATTAGGCACTAATTGAAACTGCATGTGCATGACTTCCAAGATGCCAGCAAATGCCATTACCCCCTTTTTGGTCCCCTTCCAAAAAGCCTAACCCACCCCCTCTTTCCCATTCTTCACTTTCAAATAAGTTTTATGGTTCTTAAATGGAAACAAATCCCACTCGTTAGTACTCGAATATTTAGACAACTAATATTCATTGAGATGACTTATAATTGTAAAAATACTACTTATTACGTTATTTTAATTCCGTTTAAAAGAGAAAATCTCAGTGCACACCCTTCGTTACGAGGGAATTGGAAGTTTGGAATGAATAAACATTAAGGGAACCTTTAGGGGGGGAAGGGGAGGCCAGAGAGTTTGGAGCAGAGGGAACATGATGGCCTCCATGTTTACATATCCATGCCTGAAGCTTGGGACATTATCAAGGCTTCAAAAAGGGCAATTCAGTGCTCTCTCAATCCATGAAATCTCTTGAAACTCTCCCCCAACACTTCTCTCTCTCTCTCTCTCTTTCGGCCCCACATTGGAGCAAGAAGGCATTTTTACCATTGTTTTCACTGACCCTTTTGGAGTTTGGCCCAATCCAATCAGTTTACCACCCAAACACAAGGAGTGACACCATGTTTATGTCAGCACAGCACCACTGTGTCCCAAACCCAGGATATTGACTCGCTGACTCGGTTGAGTCAAGTCTAACTCATAACATCATATGTTTTTAATTTATATATATATTTTTTGGGTTTCATATTAGAACACCCATCAAAAGATAAGAATTTACCCATCGTTTAAAAGCTTAATATTTTTAACTGGGTTTACTTCCATTTAGTCTTTATTCTTTTTGTCATCGACTTTAACAAATTTTATCTTCAAAAAGTTGGGCTTAAAAGAAATAATGTATTACACAAACAAAGCTACAGAATTATGATCCCTCACCCAGCTGCCAGCCCCAGCAGCTTGAAAAAGAAAATGGGTTGGCTGATGGCATGCTGAAACTGAATTCTAAGAGCAAATGAGTAGGTTAAAGACTTGTTCATCTAAAGATGGGTAACCCCAAAAGCAAGTGAATAAGACAGAACAAAAGAGCCAAGAGAATATAGCAGCAGCCTCAGCCTCAGCCCATTTGAGTCAGAGCCACAGTAAGTACTCCCACACACAAAAAGAGAAAATGATTCTTTCACGCACACACACACAGAGACACAGACACAGACAGAGAGAGAGAGAAGCACGAGGGAATGATTTGGGCTCCAACCCTTTCATCCCCATCGAGAGATTTTCTCTGCCAGTGCAGGGCTCGAGACATATATTTATATTATCTTTGTATATGTACATTGGTGTAGAGAAAGAAAGAAGAAGAAGAAGAAGAAGAAGGTGTCTTGTTTCTCTCTTTCATCAACCAAGAATCGGCTGCTTCCCCTATGGGCAATCATTGACATGGGTCCCCCTATCATTTATAAAAAAATTACAAGTCTCAGTATGGGTTTTTATTTCTTAAGAAAATTATGTATGTATGTATGCGCATGCTTTTATTGATAAGTCAACATGAAGAAATGTTCCCTTTGTCAAATTTAAAAAGAGCTTATATTGTGTAATCTTGCATGAGTCGTCTTGATTTTGTACCTATGAGGGTCAAGTTAGGTTGGGTTAGAATAAATTTTGTAGTCACAACAAAATAATTAACCATAATTTGAAAAAGACACAAAACAATGCGCATGAAGATGAGCCATGAGCCAAGATGATAAGGCCAAAAATAAAAATCCCCCAAAGATGAATCGAACTTTTGGCACTACCCAAAGTAGGGGTAGAAGTCACCAACAAGGCAACAACTTTTTCCTTTTTCACCTCAAGTTAGTCCCCTAGCTTAGCTATCTTGGCTTCGCATGACCTCTCCTTTTTAATCCACAAAATGGGCACCTTTTTACTTTGGAAAACAAAGTCACTAGGAGCTTGGACACCCATCTATCCAACCCTCCAAAATCTTGGTGGCAGCTCCATCTCAGAGTGGTGGGGCTCCACCCCCATTCCCCCCCACCACCCACTTCAATGTGCGCATGGTACAGTAGCACTTGAGATACAAATCCCCCCCCCCCCCCCTCCTTCTTCTTCTCTTCCTCCTATCAACACCATCACTAACTCTTTAGAGTCTGTATTAGGTAAATATATAAAAAAAAATTATATAAATCTGTTCGAAAGAATCTAAACCCAAATTATAAAATTAGATTGATATAATTAACTTCTTGCTGTTAACCTAATTTTGAAGTTGGTTAGGGTTGTAAGAGTTAATATTAAAGGATAAATGTTTTTGTTGATTGAGCATGTGTGCAAATATGCGCGTGCAAGTGAAGGCCAATTGTATGGCGGCTAAAGTCGACTTGGTAAGCCAGCCCCAATCAATCCAAATGTCACCCAATAGGGCACCCAGTGGGCCCAACATGTCCGCACATCAATTGGGCTTTTCAGATTAACTATATGGGACCAGATGTGCTAGGGCGCATACATGGTTGATGATGTGTAGTCCCTTGGGGTAAGGAGGGGGGCCCACGCCACGTCAGCAGAATGGACACGTGGACCTATCCGTGGGGCCCATCCTAGGGCATGGGAATGGGGCTCTATGATTTGGGTCTGCTGAGGTTTAAAAGGTTAGAACGTGGACCCCATGTTGATGGATTAAGGTTAGAGGGTTCCAAGAATTGCTTCCCATTTGTCCCCTCCTTTTCTACTTACCCACAAATTCAAAAGAATTTAGTCTCATGAAAAGGGAGATTTTGGTCGCCACCTTTTCATGTAAAAAGGTGTGGATTTTGTTTAGGGTTTGGTTCCAGATTCTCCAAGATAGATTTGCCCCCATTACGCAATAGAAAAATGTTACATTGAAATAACGGTCTTTAATTCAATTTTCACAAAATAAAATCATTTTTTTTCAATTTTTTTAATAAAGAGATAAGAGTGAAGAGTATTTGTAGTGTGTGTGTGTGTATATTGAGATTGGTGGGTAGGCGTGCAAGCACAAGATGAGAGGGATGTGGTCATAATGGTGGGGGGGGGGGGGGGGGGGGGGGGGGGGGTGTTGGCAGCAACCCACCCCAATAGCCATAAGATTATTCATGAAGCATACATTCTCAATTAATCATTTCTTCTCTCTATTTTATTTTATTTTTTTAATTTCTTTCTGATCCCTAAACTCACAATTTCACATCATTGCCATTCTTCATCCCCTATCTCCTTCGACTTAAATTCTTTTGTCTTTTTTTTTAGTAAAAAAAAACGATCAAACTAATTATCGTAATTTTATATAAATACCATAGACATTATCTTGACACATACTCTCTTTTGTCCCCTTGCAAGCACTATCATTAGCATGCATTGTAGGTATGTATCCAATGATAAGGGTAGGGCTAATGAGATGAACTAACCAAAGCAAAACTTTTAAATGTCTAGTCTTCAAAGCCAAGGGGAATTGCTCTGTAGGAATAAGTACCATGCAGTAACATTACTGCCTCCTAAAGCTAAGTAATAATCTTTCATCTATATATATCTTACTCTTTAGCAATCAAAACCTATACAAGTGTCTCCCATACTTTCCCAAATTAAACAACTCCATCGAGTTATCAACTGTCAAAATATTCTATTTATAACATGAAAGTCAAATTGTAGGTAAAAATAACCTTTCCCACATCTTGTAGGGTTCAAGATGAGTAACCCGAATACATATATATATATATATATAATTTAAAAGTGTATTGAAACATATATTTTTATATGTGTGTGTGTGTGTGTGATGTGTATGTAGTAGAGACAAGGCATTGCATGGAGAATAAAAATGATGTGGAAGGGTTTGATATCACGTACTGACCCCTCCTAATAAATGGATATTCTCATAATTTAGCTGCCATGCACGCCTATGATTCCCCTTGTTTTTTTATGTTTTTGCAGATCAAAAACAAGCCAACAATTGATGATTTTATGGGCACGTCTTAGCTTTTTTGCTACATACCCACCTGTCCACACCTCAAGATGACCATTCTGCCCCCCTTCACCCACTCACTTTTACTCTCCAAAACACCCATAATTTGAAAACAGAGTCCCCCCCTCCCCTGTTTCAAGGTAGAACCCTAGGGAGAAGGCCAAATAAGTAAATTCAATTCAGACTTCCGATCATTTGGACTTTGTACAGAGTCCCGTGATGGTAAAGGCCTGAAATACAACAACAACAACAACAAAAAAACAAAACAGAAAAAGAAGAAGAAGATAACAAACACCCCAAGAGAGAGAGAGAGAGAGAGATGAAATTTAGCCGACAAGAAATACATTGCATAAAATGAGCTTGAGTTGCTTGTACTCTGTTGTGTGTTTTTGTTTTCTCAACAGTTGATGATGGCACCTATGAATGGAGAATGAGGTTGCCTCCTTGAAGGAGTTCTAATAATGGTTTGTCAAGCACAGAAGCATCTTCTTCTATGATTATGTCCCTTTCCCTAATCCATATTGCAGGAGCTCACTTGTTTGCAGAAATCTTCCATTTCTAACTGGGGATATTGCCATTAGTGTTAACAAAGGAGCCTTAAATGCTTAATTAATTAATGCTTCTCTCATGATAATTAAACTACTACATGTTTAGACAGCCTAGCTAGTTTCACAAAAGCAACCAATCTCCTTGCTTGAACTCTTTTTTCTTTTTTCTTTTTATGCATGCCATAATGCAGCCCTAATCACCTCATGCCACGTCTCCCCTCATATATATCATTCGAGAATTCAAGTAATCAAACACTTAAAAAATCTAACAGCATTACCCAAAATCACCCTCTTTCTTATTAAAAAACTAGGTTAATTCCTTTTAATCAAAATTTATTCAAACATACATATATTATAAACACATATATAATAGTACTGCAACTCTGCAAGAAGTAGTGATGCATGGATTGGAAATAGCAATTTATTTGTAAGTAAGTAGTATTGTATTGTCGTGCATGTATAATCAACAAGAAAAACAGAAAAGCTTTCATTATATATCTATAAACACGAATCAACATAAGCAACAGGAAAATTTAAAAACTTTGAATGCGACAAGGGAAGAAGAGTACGCGTGGGCATAAATTACGTTTCATGTTCCTGTCTGGTATTAGAAATTACAAATTAACATCTCTCTCTCTCTCTCTCTCTGTGGTCTCTGGTTGATGATGATGCAGAAGAGAAGAAGAATGAACCATCATCTTGTATTGATGATGTTTCCCAGCAATGATTGTTCTTGGTTGCCTCACCCGCATGCCCCAACTTTCTCTCCCTCTCTCTCCTCCTATTTATACCATCTCCCCCCTTCTCTTCTCTCTCCCACCTCTACTTCTTCTTTCTCTCTCTACCAATCATCTATATATACATACATATATATCTGCAAATCTCTCCATCAACCCATCGTTGTCTTCTCCTTCATCACTAATTAGTATTAATTTACTCTACTACAATTCATTATTCAATCAATGGCGGTTTCCGGGTTCGAGGGCTTCGAGAAGCGGCTGGAGCTGCATTTCTCCGGCGACGACCCCGCCGGGCTGGGCCTCCGGAGGCTGAGCTTCGAGTCCCTGGAAGAAGTTCTTCAAGCCGTGCAGTGCACGGTGGTCGCCGCCGTCGGCAACCACTACTTCGACTCTTATGTTCTCTCCGAATCGAGCTTGTTTGTGTACCCCTCCAAGATCATCATCAAGACTTGTGGGACCACCCAGCTGTTGAAGTCCGTCGCTCCGCTGATTGACCACGCCAATAATCTCGGGTTGACTCTGTCCGGGTGCAGATACACTCGGGGCAGCTTCATCTTCCCCATGGCCCAGCCCTACCCGCACACCAGTTTCAGAGATGAAGTTGTCTTCTTGGAGGAGAGCTTGCCGGCGAGTCTCTGCTTCAGAAAAGCCACCGTGATGAATTCTCAAAAGTTGTCTTCTCATTCATGGCACGTTTTCACTGCCAGTGATGAGCCTCGGATGGATCCAAACATGGCTGAAGAGTTATACACAATCGAAGTTTGCATGACGGAGCTGGACTGTGTCCTCGCCAGGAAGTTCTTCCGGCGGCCCAACGACGGGAAGTCAGGCGACGCGGCCGGGAAAGAGATGACGGAGATAACCGGGATCGGAGACATTAACCCGAATGCTATTATCTGTGACTTCGCGTTTGATCCATGTGGGTACTCCATGAATGGCATTGACGGCGATCAGTACTCCACGATTCACGTCACGCCGGAGGACGGGTACAGCTACGCCAGCTTCGAGTGCGTCGGCTCGGTCTACGACGGCGGCCTCCTCGCCGAGATGTTGAAGAAGGTAGCGCAGGTTTTCCGCCCGGCGAAGATGTCGGTGTCGACGACTACATGTGCTGGGCCCGAGGTTTGGTCACGAGTGAAGGGCGCGCTGGAGCCACTTGGACTCAAATGCCGGGGTTGTGCCGTCGACGAGTTCCCGGCCACCGGAACTGTCGTGTTTCAGGCGTTCACCACCCGTCGGAAATAGACAGATGTTACCCGCATACGGCGGTTACGGCAACGGCGGCGGTGGCTAAGACAATGGTAGATACACGAAAAAAACGCTGATTTAAAAAAAAAACAGAGAGAGAGCATAGGAACCCTTTTCTTTTTTTTTTGTCTTCTTTTTTTAGGTCAATTAGTTTTTTTTTTTTTTTTTAAAAAAGATTAGTGATTGTGCATGGATGGATGATGATGATGCTGGATGGACGGACGGGCGGATGGATGGATGGATGGTGAATAGGGTGATATGGTACATGATAGTGATGATGAGGAGGAGGAGGAGCATGCATGAATGAATGGGGAGGTTTTGAGAGTTGGGTTGTTTGATCAAATGATAATGCACCCCACTTAGGATTGTCACGCCTAGAGGGATTTTGGGATGATATATATATCTATATATAATATATATATATATAATTGTGTGTAGTAGCTAGTGAGTGGGAAGGAAAATGTCTTATTCATGTTGAGAGGCTAATATCAAACTTTCTTTCTCTTTCTTTCTCCCAATTCTTCTTCATTTTCTTTTCTCTTTTCTCTCCATCAATTAAATTACTCCCTTGTAATTCCTCTCTCTCTCTCTCTCTCTGTATTTTTCTTTCTAGTTCCCAAGGATGAGTAAAAGCACAAATTTGTTCATTCAATTCACTTCACTTCTCTCTCTCTCTCTCTCTCTCTCTCTCTCTCAATTAGATTTAGTCTATGAGTTATTGTTGTGTGTACATTTGCAAACAGTTATCGACCGACCCAAAAAAAAATATGCTTTGGATTGTGTTTGATGGTAAAAGATTGCCAAAGATTAGGTTTTTCCTCACATTTTGTACCTTTGCCCCATCTTTTGTTTTCGGCCCAAACTCAATCGGATATGGGCCCCAAATGCTATATTATGTCGCTCCACCCTTTTGTCACATACAGTATATGAATCTTCCTCTAGCATAAGGTTGAATATCGAACTTCAATTCAAATTAATTTTGTTTAAGGTTTAATATTTTATTTAATTCTCACAACTATTCTATTATTCATTATTCTGTGGTGGCAATTAGTATCGGAATGACTTGTTTTTTGATAAATTCAAGGAATCTTGAATTACTCTGACAAGACGACAAGATTACATTAATTTTTAGTCTTGCAACTTGGTTCGTGCATACCGAGGTACACTGGGCTGTTCAACTTTGACAATATTAGGGAAGGGGGGCATTGGGCCTAGATTTTGAGCAAACTGGGCTGGCCCAAATCAGGGAAGAAGATTTAGGCTTATACAAGAAGGCTGTGTTGGGCCATCTTTGTGGACCGTAGTTGAGCAAGACGCAGATAATATAAGCATAAAAATAATATGCAAAGGAAAAACAACAGTACAAATCATAAAATATATTGTTATTTATATAGATATAAATTGGGAGAGCAGGAAAAAGAAGGAGCCAAAGCATGGAATGGAAAATCATGGTGGGGCCCTTGGATCATGTGACATAACTTTGGTCCCCCATCTGCTTGGCATTTGTTATCACCAATTTTCCAAGGTCCATTTGGAATTTTATTGGGACAAATCATAGAGTTCACACACATATACGTGATCCATGTTATATATAAATAAAAAAATATATATATTCTACATTATTCTCATGACATCTTTTCAAATATGAGTCTCAATAATGACATTTTTTTTTAAAATAATGACAAGATTACGTACGTATATGTGATTATCTTTCGAATTTTATAAAATGAGAAGTTTTGTATACTCTAAATATTATTTTATTCTTATTTCACAAAAATGATCATTTTTTATTCTGTATTGTTCTTTTTTTTTGTTAGGGAAATGTATGAGGCATGAATGAGAGAGACTTGACAGAGTGCTGTGAGGTCTGTCTCTGAATATTCTGAAAGTAGAGAAACCCCAACAGGCTTGGGTTATTGGACGCGTCATAAATGCATAGGTTTAGCTGCTAAAATTAATTCATATGCAAACAAATGTTCAAAATATGACTCAGAGAACGAATTGTGACTCTAAAGGAGCCAATCAAAGGTGTGAAAAGACACCATAAACACAGGTGCATAATGCCCAAATAAGGGGGGGGGGGGGGGGGGGGGGGGGAACAGAAATTGGGCTTTAGGTCAATGATGCTTAAACTATGATAGAGCAATCATATTAACATGAAGTGGAGAGAAAGAAATATCATTTTATTCATGTATTTATTTTTATTTTTATTGTGATTATGTTTTTTTATATGGAATTCAATGACTGTCTGAGCAAGCATTACCTATGACTATGAGAGGTGATCCAATGCCACAGATGCATCTCCACAAAATTTTCTGATAAATTCATGTGAAGGAAAAAAAAAAGAAGCAAAATTCTTTTAGAAAAGTGGTGTTGTCTTGATAAAATCAGAAGGCCATTGTGTCTCATAGCACTTGTCCTTCACCTTTGTCCCTGCCCTGGAAGTCACTCCCCTGCATGTGTTTTCTTGAGACATGGGCTTTTTGCAGACGGTCCCTCCCCTGACTTGCACAATCTTACATGATATATTCATATAAAACAACCCAGTCTTGCCTTTCTTCTCAACAAGTCAGGCACTTATTTTTTGGATTCTTGTTTGTTGCATTCTTTCTCTAGGGTTTTCAACTCCTCTTTATGATTTTTTTTTTTTTTTTTTGCTCTGGATGAACTGTCCTCAAGCCTCTGATCTTCTGCTCTGGCCAAAGTACAATCCTTTCATAGACCCCACCCAAAAGCTTTGTTTTTGATCAAAAGCAAAAGCAGAAAGTCTCGACCTTTTGCTTCCCTAAGATTAGTTTTTAGGGTTTTCTTGATGGCTTTCTTCTTTGCGCCAAATCAGAATCCTTCTTTTTGATCATTTCTTGTTCGAGGGTTATCCCAATCTTGAGGTACTTCTTTACAAGATCCTTTCCTTGGAAGACCCAGATGGCAATCATTACTTACAAAGCATAATTTTGTTTGAAGGCAGCGTTGTTGAGGTCTTCTGCTTCTAGTATTCGTTGATCCTATGAAAAAATTCTCGTGTGAAATCCGACATGCAGAATCTGCGGAGAACCTATTTGATCATTTTCCGCAGAGAATTTCATTTCTGTGAAGGTTCGGTTCGCAAACTCTGTTTCTCGTAGGAGGAAGTATTCAATTTCATTGAGTAGGCGGCTCGTATTGTGTTCAAATATGGGCTGTATTCATGCCAAGTGTTGCGGCAAATACCCAAAATCTTCAGACGATGACAACAGAGACCATCAAGATTTAGGTCCATATACTAGCCATGGAACACACATTCTTGCAAATAGGACATTAGATTTTGTTCTTGTCCCTGCCCACAACTTCAGGTTGGAGTATTCAGTCCTCTCCCAAAGAGGGTACTACCCAGAGTCCCCTGATAAAGAAAATCAAGATAGTTTCTGCATCAAAACGCAGATTCAAGGTAACCCAAATGTTCATTTTTTTGGTGTGTTTGATGGGCACGGCCAGTTTGGTACGCAGTGTTCGGATTTCGTTAAGAGTAGGTTAGTTGAAATTCTATCTGATGATCATACATTGTTAGATGATCCTGTTAAGGCTTATAATTCTGCGTTTTTAGCAACGAATGAGGAACTGCACAACAGTAGAGATGTAGATGATTCAATGAGTGGTACCACGGCTATTACTGTCCTTGCTATTGGGGATGCACTTTATGTGGCTAATGTGGGTGATTCAAGAGCTGTGATTGCCTTTAAGGATGGGGATCAACTTCGCGCTGAGGATTTATCTCATGATCAGACACCTTTCCGGAAGGATGAATATGAGAGGGTGAAGCTTTGTGGGGCTAGGGTTTTGAGTGTTGATCAAGTAGAAGGGCTTAAGGATCCAGGGATTCAAACATGGGGTGATGAAGAGACAGAAGGCAGTGATCCACCAAGGTTGTGGGTTCAAGATGGGATGTACCCTGGGACTGCATTTACACGAAGTGTAGGGGATAGTACTGCAGAAAAGATCGGTGTGATTGCTGAACCAGAGGTTTCAATGTTTCAGCTTACACCCAATCATCCATTCTTTGTAGTTGCAAGCGATGGTGTCTTTGAGTTCCTCCCAAGCCAAACTGTTGTGGAAATGGTATTGTTTAAACTCAATAGTATTCAAAACTGGACTAGGGCCAGCTCCATCTATTTGTTCTTTTGTTGTAATTAGTTAAGTTGCGTGCCATTAACCTCTCTTAATCATGTGACCTGTTGCTGTTAACATCAGTTTTATTACTTCATTATTTTGCTGTTGAAATCTGACAGGTTTGTTAATGTATGCCCTATA
Source organism: Diospyros lotus (assembly GCF_014633365.1). Lineage (NCBI taxonomy): Eukaryota > Viridiplantae > Streptophyta > Magnoliopsida > Ericales > Ebenaceae > Diospyros > Diospyros lotus. The sequence goes on from NC_068341.1 coordinate 4,954,620, forward strand.
ATAGAAAGGTTTAAAGATGAACATAATGATTTGAATATGAAAAGTATCTTATGATATAATCCTTAGAGAAGTCTTGTAGAAGGATTTAAAGAAAATTAAAAACGAGCTTTGGATTGCTTATATACAAGTTATTAAGAATATGTATAATTAAGTAGAAACATTTGTTAAGACTTGTAGAGGAGAAATTGAAAATCTTTCAATTACATTTAGATTGCATTAAAGATCTTCTCTAAGCATTTACATCATTATTTTTGTGATGAATGAACTCATAAGGTATATCCAAGAAATGTATGTTATTTGCAAACGATATTGTCTTTGTGGATGACAAAAGAAAACATAAATATTAAGATTCAGTTATGAGGGAATACCTTAGAGTTCAAAGGTTTCAAGTTTAGCAAGTTGAAAAATTGAATATATATATATATATATGTGTGTGTGTGTGTGTGTGTGTATAATATAAATTTAGTGAAAATAGATGTGTCCTGATGTCATGGTTAAACTTGAAGATCAAGTCATTTTAGAAAAGATCAATGTTGATATCTTAGATCAATTGTTCATAAAGAAAAAATGGATTGTGGAGGATGTTACTTCTAGAATCAAGATAAAATGGTTAAAATAGAAAAAAGCATTGAGCATTTTATACAATTGTAAAATCCATTTAAAAGTTAAAAGTGATGTTTTATCCGACAACTATAAGATTATCTTTGTTTGTATGGTTCAAAATGTTGGGCAATTAAGTAAAAATGTGTAAAATATAAATGTAACTGAAATGTTAATGTTACAAGGGATATGTCGTCATATAAAAAAGATAGAACTATAGATGAGATTGTATGTAATAAGGTTGGGTGGTGCCTATGAAGATAAAAATGTGCAATAAGATTAAGATGTTTTGAACATGTGAAGAAGATTAATAGACACATCCGTATGGCAAGTGGAAGACCAAAGAAAACTTAGTAGGAAATCTTTAAAGGCAATAAGGGCTATGGAACATAATGGCCTTACATAGGAGATATGACTATGGACAGAAATATGGTTAAAAAGTTAGAATTCATGAGTTAACCCATCTAGTGATATTAAGACTTTGGATTGTTATTGTTGTTTGTTCACATGGTAAACCCATGGCCACATCTTGTTTTCAGTACTTTGCCTTTGGGCAATGGATTTTTTTTTTTTTATTTTCTTCTCATTGTTATTCCTTAACAGTGTTACTGGTGATATGGATTGAAAAGTTCTTTACCTAGCGAAAGAGGGAAAAAAAAAATCTATGTCAATACTTAAAGAAGTGTTGATTTTGAGAATTGAAAATGGATATGGCAAGGCCAAAACTGATGAAACCTAAAGAAAAAGGACTCAAAAGCCTTAAAAACCAATTGCTCATTTAATGTTTTACCATGTTATGGTTAATCAATAAGGGAGTCTCAGTCTCCCAGCATGTAAGAATTAGTTGAATACAAACAGGGAAGGTTAGATTGAAAACTTGCATCCCAGTATTTGTCTGGACTCTGGTTTTGTAATGTTTTTGCATGCAAATTTGTTGAGTCATTGGAGGAAGCTGTACTTAACCCATCAGACAATGACACATAATGAAAGTGCATTTAATTCACCTCCATTATATGTCATTGTCTAATTGGTTAAGGTGGATTGAATTAGGTGCATTTAATTCTTCTTATCTTGTGCCCTTAGGACACAAGATTAAAAAAAAAAAATTGTTTCTTTTGTAAGGCAAAACTTATTACACTTCTTGCATCACGCTGAAGTATATCCTTTTGACATATCCAATAATGCCCTAAATTTTGAACCTTTGTCTGCTACAAGTTACAGTTAAATTTCTAAATATATTGAATTAGGTGCATGTTCACTCCACTTTCCTGATTTCTGTTTTTCTTCTTGTTTTTCCTGTCTTTATTCACCTAATGTAGGTTGCAAGATATGCAGATCCTCGAGATGCATGTTCTGCTATTGCTGCAGAATCATACAGACTATGGTTGGAGCACGAAAGTCGGACAGATGATATAACAATCATCATTGTACACATTAACAAATTATCTAATGTATGAAGCATGTAATTCTTCCTTTGCTTGTTAATCTTTTTTGTCGTATTTTTTCACTGCTCTCGCTCAACAGTGTCTATAATTGGCAACTGCAAGATATGTGGTCACTACTTACTATAATCAGGACAGAACTAAATTTTGGAAGAGTCCCACTTGTGAGATTTATCCTGATTGGTTGATCGTTAAGTATGTTTCTTGTGTTCTTAACCAAAAACAGGTGTTTATTTCTCTATAATATGCACAGTGAGAAGAAAAAAATGGACCATGTAATGGGGTTTGGCTTCAGCTTTTTGAATATCTAAACCCCTTTTAATAGATAAACAAGACAATAATTTATAGAACTTCTAGTGTGTTCCTGCCACATGTTCCTTTCGCCAATAATTATTGGGAAAAAGAATAATGTATTATTTACCTGTGCATTTGCAGAATTGAAAATTACCTATTAGAGACACTAGGTTCATCAGCTCATTCCATTGGTTGTCTGGGAATGACTAATACATCTTCCTGTTGTAATAGTCAGGTACCAATGACATCAAATTGATAAGTGGAACTAACATCCAGCCAACTGCACTGGCAATGGGGAAGGGAAGTCCCGATACATTTGTTATCACTCCAGGGTCAGGATCTTATTGTTCTGTAAGAAGTGATTTCTCTGGTTGGCAACATAGTCAACATGTTTCAACAGATCGAAGCCCAGCACTGGTTGTCCCAACTCCTTTACTTCCTGAACCTTCGGTTTGTGAGCTTCTCATGGTCTGTTTTTACATACTTCATCACTTGTATTATATTGTAACTGAGCTCCTTTCTTCTTCTTTCCTTTGTTTGCAGTGATTGAACCAACGAAAGGCATGGAAAATTTCTTCCATCAACCTGTTTCATTGCCTTGAAATGGTACTTACCTCCCCTAATTTTATGTTTATTTTGAAAGAGAGTTTTGTAGTAAGGTTGCATATAAAATGACCCTTTCCGAACTCTTGCAAAGTGGGCAGGGGGAGCCTTGTGCACCGGGGATGCCCCATTTTTTCTGTAAGGAAATCAGTGGGCAAGTGTATCCAAGGAGAACTGCACCTTAATTATCTCATATTGATCGATTGCACCCCCAAATAAAGTAATTGTCTCTATGGTTGCTCATTAATTTTCTGGCAAAATAAATGTATTTATGGCAGGTAACTAGTGATCAAGAACTGGTGTTAAGCTTTTGAGGCTGATGCTATTTGGTCTGCTCGTACAATATCTTTACATACCATTTTGCGGTACTCTCACCTGCTGGTAACACTGACTGATATTTGCACAAAATGGCTGTGTCACTCTGTTGCAGCCATGTAGAAGAAGTTAGCAATTCTTGGGGAGATCTTAGTAGTAAATTTAGTGTCAAATTATTGTGGTGGTGATGTAAATGAGAGGACGGGTAGATCAAACTGATTTTAGCATTAGAATTTTAGCTGTAATGACTGCCATCTATATGCTTTTAAATGCTGGCAACTCAACTCAATGCATCTACTTCAGCTTAGCTTACTGGTTACTCTGCCCAACTTCCATGGATGTTTCAGTTGTTATTCTTCTTCTTATTGATTTTTGTGACTTCTTATTAATATTTTTTTTTTGACAGGACTTTTAGTTTTTACTCATCTGTTTGGAAATGAAAACAAAGGTTAAAGTAATGTTTTGGCTTTTCATATTGCTTACTTGGTTTCATTTTTTTCCCTCTTCCAAAGGAGTCGAGATGTAAAAAATGAAAAGTCAAAAGCAAACTAAAAACAAATCGAAGGTTCGAGTAACATGATAAATTTTTATTTTTCTAATTTAAGCAAACATTTTAACACAAAATAAAAGTAAAAATTAGAACAAAGAAACTGTAACCTCTGTCAAACTCAGAACACCTTGTAAGCTTTTTTCTTTCAGGGGTTCGGAATATCTAATAATGAGCTAAATTAAACTCGCTAGTGTCCAGCTATGATGGAACCTCGTCATATTTGATATTTCCAAGTACAGAGACCAAAGTAGAATTTCCTCTTCCTTTGAATCAATATTTCCAACAAACTACAGAGCTCATTATAAATGTACAAAGCCTCACTTTAACATAATTCTACAAAACATCACAGGTATAGTTGTACATATCAGAAATAAATTGATAGCTTCCTGTCTATCAGGTCCTGCAAAATATTACACTGCTCCAACAACTTGCTTAATTTGTCTGCTTCCTTTGTGGCCACCACCAACTCAATACTCCTGTCATTTGATCTATGTTCTATAATATTCCCATCATTCATCTCATCCAAGTTAGCATCTTTACCCAAGTTTAGTCTATTTGCAGTCATTTTCCTTGCATCAGTAGCTTCAATGGCTTTAGTACCACTAGAAACCATTACCGACGGGGGATGAAAAGTTGCATCTACTGTATTATCGTTGCTCCATGCAATCAAGCCACAGCCAACTTCTACCATTTCGTCCAGAGAAGGATGATCTAAATAATAAGGTGAAGATCCGCTGTTTTGAATCCCCAATTTATCCCAACCTGAGGTTGAAGTATAGGCATCAGGCTGGTCCAGTACATACGCTGTGGAGGATGGACCGGCAGATAAACTCATAATGCGCCAATTGAAAATTCGTTGGAAAATCATCATCCAGTTTGGAATAATATAGTAGGTTGAGTTGTGTAGCTCAAGCCGCGCATTCTTTTGTAGCATTACATGTGCCTCATTTGTTGCTAGGGACAATCCCATCATCTTGCTCGACTGGGTCAGATATCTGATCAAGCAGTTCTCAAGTTGTACCTTCTGGTTCTCGATATCTCTGCCCAAATTTGAACCTTTGTGGAGCCAAGATAAGTCATCACGAAAAGCAGGAAGTTCAGTCTCTCTTAATGCAGAAATAAGCTGTTCAATTCTTGCCGATGAGCTCCATCCTATGTCTGGCAAATATGACTTTACCATTTCATACTCATCACTGGTCTTCTCCAACAAGGTGAGCTCGGGACAAGGCCAAGAGGAAGGGTTCACACCAGCTGCAGCAGCAACCTTCCCCATGGCTTGATGCATTGCTTCATTAAAGGCTGCTATACAGTGGTCTGGACCAACTTCATAAGCACTCATCTTATTAAGCACCTCCAGAGAAGTATTCAAGTGGGTCAACACCAGTTCGTCTGTTTTAACATAACTAATAGCAGGTTGTAAAGGCGACTGACTGGCAAGCCACTGGAGTCCCCCTCTCAATTGCTCGTCACTGAAAAATCCATCATGCTTTTCTAGTTGCTGTCTTTTCGCAAGGAAAACAACTGAAAAGTTGCATACCCGTGATTTGTCCATGTCATTAAGACCCAATTTTTCAGCCACAATGGAAGAAGAATCTGAATTTTCTTCATGTGAACCCATTATTACTAGAAGGGGAAGTCGGGAACCAGAAGGTACAGATGTAAGAAGCTTGTGGAGCCGGAACTTTTGAATCTCCAAAGAGATACTTTCAGATACAAGAAATAACACTGCACTGGCACCCAACAGTGTCTCATTCAAGCTGTCAAGTTTAGCATTCCTGACTATTGACAAACAGCAAGCAAGGTCAACATCAGATTGGCCATGAACCCATTTCTTCCATATGGACAGGCCAGCAGAAGAAATTATCAGGTCTTCATCAGCATCTTGTCTCACAGGCATGATCTTAGAAAGCAACCATGGTCCTGCAGTAAAATGGGTGCCTTGCCTCCATTCTTGCAGCTTGTTATCTTCATTGTCCATCTGAGAAAATAATACCATTTTCCAGCAAAAACATTTGACAGCAGGGTTTATTCCACGAAGTGTACCAGCTATCACATCTGAAACATTTAGCCTGGACCATGATCTTTCATGTCTTTCAAATCTCTCATTCATAATGAGGTCAATGTTGAAATCGGCAAAATTTTGCGGTTGCTATCCAGAAAACAAAAATAGAAGTTTCAGCAAAACATGACAGCTAAGAAAGATCAATTCCAAAATTCACATGCTTAATGCAGTTCAATGGCTTATAGAAGATATGATCATAGATAGAGATAATTGACAAGCTAAAAAATCCATGCAGCCAACTGCACCTATTCCCAAGGCTTGGTGCCTCATCATAATGGGCAGTGCAATTGTTTATCACTAATCATTATGTCACAGTATGATGTAAACAAAAATGAGTTTTGTTCACTCCAGTTGCATGTGGACATTTATATTTTCTAGTATGTATGAGCTTTGCATTGCACCAGTGAAAAATAAAAATTCCATGGAAATTTAAAATGTTCACTGAGGACCCTTTAAAAAATCATTATAGTTCACCATTTGTTTTTTTCATAATTATCCCTGATTCATTTTTTTCGGTGACATTTGCCAGCCCGCATTACAATTGATAGTTAACTTGTAATATTGGCATCCCTAAGACTAACATAGTGACATGCGATTGGCGAAGCAAGGACAAGTGAGTTGTAAAGCCAATGAGGAAAAATCTGAAACTTGCTTTCAAATTATATTTTCCAACAGAAATGCTCACCATCAGTAATTTGAGAGAAGGAGAAGAAGATACATAGTAATTCCATCAAGGGAGATAAGTAAAAACAGATATCCAAGTATTGCTTCCCCTCCTTTTGGGCTTTGGCCTATTCTACAGCCCTCACCAATGTCAGCTAAATTCAGTTCACCCATGGAATGGAATGGAATGGAATGATGCAGGTAAAAAGTATACCAAAAATTATAGTACTTACAGATATGTTTTGCCTAATTGGTGGGCCCAACGACAGTGAACTTAATGCAGCCATGGAAGCCAATTGCCTTTGTTCACGTAACTCTCTTTTCCTTGATGCATGACGCTTCCACATTCTGGACAAAAGAGAAATTGTAAGAGTAAGATAAGGGACAATAAAACACAACAGTTACAGAATTTTCAGTAGAAAGAGTTACAACCTAAGGATCAGTTTGACTTTTGCCTCAGCAACTTCCTCATCAAAATGACTAGGCTCAACTTTTTCAGCTTCAATATCTTGATGACTATCTGAATGCTCTTCATCATCCAAATCTTGGAGAAAAACGTTCTGGGTTGCTGAATTTTCCATAGCAGGATTAAATTCAGAACTAGGAATCTCCTGGTCAACTCTTCCTGATATAAGTTGACATGGAATTGCTACAATGTCAGAAGGTGTCTTCCTCTCTAGAGAGTTACGGAACTTGGTGTCATAATTTGATCTTCCTATGCTTCCAAGTCCAGTTTGCCGAGACCTGGGGGAGTTATGTGCCAATGAGAAATCCCATGATAAAGGACTCAAGAGTGGCATCTGATTACCCTCTTCATTCTGTTGACCAGTTACTAATGCTTTGACCATGGGCCTGTCTTGTTTACCATCTCTAGGTGATGGCACTGCTTCAAAATCATCCATTTCCTCATCAATAACCTGGGTTGGACTTCCTGCTTTAAGGAATTGAACAGGTTCTGATTCTTGCCCACAGGCCTTTACCAACTTAACTTCTTCTAGTTTTTCAGCAGGTAATGAGATTGAGAGATGAGGAGACAAGACATCCTCCACTATCCTTTTTGACTTTTTCATATAAACAAGTTTTGAACGCTTAACTGGATAGTCATTTTCACTATTGAGAAATGGCCCACCCTTCACCATGTATGGTTCTTCAAATTCTTTTATCGGAAAACCATGGTACTCCAACAAGCTTCCAATATCTTCATCCTGATTTCATATAATAAACCATATGTGAAAAAAGGAAGTCTAGAACTAGCTTAATAATTAGAAATAAGGGCAGGATTCGTCATCTTTTCATCTTAAAGAAATAAATACCTCCATTGCAAGCCATTTGGCAACTTGTGAGACAGGGATACCTTGGCTATTCTGTAGACCACCATGTAGACAAGCAAGTGCCTGGGTGCGCAACTGGCAAGGACAGAATATCAAGACAAGGCAAATAAATTTTAGCCAAAGGTGTCAAGCTCGTGCAGGTATAACTGAATGACTTTTTTCATTACTATGTGCTGACTGGATGCATATTCACGTGACCAATTGATGCATGGGGGAATTGCGTGAATGAGGAGACTGGCCTAACCTAAAGTAAGGCTCTTCCCTCAAATGGATGGTGAATCTTGATTGACTGACACTAGGAACCAATTTGGAGAAAAAAGGAGCATGGCATGAGATAGGTGCATGGAAGAATTACTGATACAAAATTACTCGACTCAATGGATGGAGGGAGAGCCCTCCAACTGAAGCACGAAACTGATGTTGAGTCAACAATCATCGAGAGGGGCACCACCAAGTGAGATGGGGACCAGCCCCTTGTATAGGGGTTTAAGCACTTGCGCTTCTTCAAATATCCCAACAATAAAGGTAGGGCTTTAAAGCTTGAACCAAGAAGCAAGAGAGTTGACTTTTAGAAAGAAAGGGGGCATGCTAGTTGCAATCAAACTAAAGCACCAACTTTGGTTGAGTCATCTTCAATTAAGTGCAAAGTAAGCCATTTCTATCCCATGCAAAGTAAGCATGTTCAATGGAAATGACTTTGTACCATTTAATACATTCACACCACTTGATGAAAGGAGCTAAATTCAAGGTTGTTCATAAAAAATTAAAAAAAAAAAATCAACGCTTTAAGGAATCAAATAATCTAAATTGCGTGCATGCTAAAATCAAGAGGAATTGTTACCATACCTTCGCAAAGTGGGCATGCATTAAGCATGCTTGCAGATAACTTGCCTTTCTTGCAAGCCTAAAGAAGGCTATGAAGTTACCTGTTCTGCAGGCTCTGGGCAGGCAAAAATACAAGATTCAGCCATATGAAATAAAGTAAATCAATGAACTTCACAAAAATGAAAGGAACACAAACAACCTTGCTACATCGCGGGCAAATAATACATCTGGAGTTTGTCGTATCTCAGGTGTCATATTGGAGAGATCAAGTGAGAGCTCAGCAGGTTCAACCTAGCATGAATTTCTTATTTTCACTGGCAACAGTTGAGATAAAAGAAGTTCAATGATGTGCTCACTGCCAATGACTTACTTTGTATCCAGGGTGTTTGTCCAGCTTGAGAAGTGCATAATAACCTCGAAATTCTTTTTCTGTTGACATTTGTATTTCTTTCTTCCTGTGATCATCATATAATTGAAACAATTCAACAGATGTTTTATTCATCTGTTCTATATTGAGGTGTGCATCAAATCCCTCTGAAAAGCCTTCTCCTTTTGTATATTCACATAACTCATGCATGGCTATTATGTGAAGTCTTATCTGACAAACAGCAATCAGAAACAACATTTAGTCAATGAAAGAATTGAATAGTCTTTTTAGCAACTAACAGATGCCATCCAAAACAAGAATCATTGTTCAATTATGAATGCACAAGAAAATTGATTCAGCAAATATGTTGCAAATGTGCCCAAGAAAAAGCTAGTGAATTAAATAGAAGTAATCTGAAGCCTGTGTACATGATCAGCTAGAAGCCGGCCTATGAACCTGCGGGGATGACAAAAGACTGCCCTAGTTATTAGTAGTTAAACTATGATTTCTAAGGATTTGGACAAACAAAAGAACATGATACAAACATTTGCTACAGAACACTCCATGGACTGGGAGGAAACAACTTCAAGAATTCTGCTGCCACATCTCCTTGGTCAGACAAAGATTGATGATCAAGTCATATCATGCCAATTCTGACTGAGATGTCACCATATATATTAGCATGAAAACATTGACTACTTGTCATTCAGGAAGATACATTTTTCATGCTATGACTAATCTAAATGGTTCGTTGAGTGATCAGAGCTCACGATAAGAATTTCCATCTAATCCAGAGCTACAGAGTCTGTTGTCAAAGATTTTGTTTCTCTTCTGAAAAAGAGGCAAATTGCACATATAATTATGCAAACAGAAAAGAAAGCTATGAGAAAGAGGACAAACCATTTGCTCCAGCATCTTAATAGCTTTGAGGTTAAAAATGTGCTGCATTCTCAAGTCCATCCGTATTGCTCTCATTCTATCCCACAAAAAGTTGTATAAACCAAGAAACTTCTCATCATAAGGTTGGTGTAGAAGATGAAGGAGATAATCAATCGTCTTCTGCAATACTGGCATGGGCCTTATTAAGTCCGGTTCCCTTTCTGCTGTCCTATTGTACTGCAAGAATCATATAGAGAAAACCATCATATCTTCTCTGATGAACACATATGACAGTAGTTTCTTCACTTCTTCACATCTTCACCCCCATCATATCTTCTCTGATGAACACCATATGACAGTAGTTTCTTCACTTCTTCAACCCACACCCCCCCCCCCCCCCCCCAAAAAAAAAAAAAAAAATACCAAGATGAATCCTATGGAGCCAGGGGAGAGGGAAGGACTGACCCAGCAGTAAATGAAGTGCAGCTAAGTTACCTTCTTCACAGCAAGGGATTTACTGGTTTGATTTCTATCTCCATCCAAGCGTTCATACTGGTCAAGGTCCCCTTTCCTCTCCCTTTCTTCCCTTTCTGACTCTGAAAATGAAACAAGTATCATAAAAAAATTATATGCTTTTTGCAACATTCCACATTAAAAACAGGTCAGCTAGATTCATCAATATTGAAGAAAACTAGATCAAACTTCTGATTACAAAGCTCATAGTTCTAATGAACTAGACAGAACATCATTTTAGAAGAGAGTAAAGTTGACTTTCTTAGTTTCATAATGGCAGTTTCCTCTCCATTAAAAAGAATAATTCAACAAGAATTATATTCTATGGAGTCTCTTCCCATTTTTGAATGGATGAACTTGGCAGGAGGGACCTATACCTACGAAACATTGTGTATTCAGTCATTGACATGCAAGCACTTTAATAAAAAGTTTTCATGTACCTGGACACATATCTGGACACAATCCAATTATGATGGTTGATGATTCTGAACCTTCAATATCTGGCAGAACATTATCATTAGGAAAATCCCCTGCCATGTCTGCTAAGTGTTTCCCTGTAGATTTCTGCTTTTCATTCACAGACTGATCACGCCTATTCATAGAAAACTTGTGATTTCCATTGCCAGAAGTGCTTTGTGCAGGTTGGCTGAGTTCCACCTTGAAGCGAGCCAATCGCTTTGCTTTGGCTTGCAATTCTCTGGAAATCACAGAATGAAACAAAAAATAACTTGATAGAATTTTAAAGGGGTACACAAGTCAAATACAAATGAGCATTTCTCAAGTACACACAACATCTCACCGTTCAATGGCATCTTGCATGGAAGAGTTCCCCTGAAAGGCTTGATCAGTAGAAGGTAAAGGAGGTGACCTAGTTCTTTTGGGAGATGGGCTGTTGAGGGGCTTGATTGCAGCAGCTTCATCATCAATACATTGTGCAGATGGCAGGGATTTGGAAATAAGTTCAGGATCAGGAGCTTCGGAGAGATTATTTGATCTAACACCCGACATGGGAGGAGGTGGAGCAGGCCTGAACAAGGAAAAATATCAGTACTATTTAATTGAGGTTGAGGCCACGCAGAGAATTGCAAAATTAGCAGAGAAAACAGGCGCAGTAACAAGGGAGGATGGTTAGTTTAATTCCTAAACCTTCAAGAGAAGAAGATGAGCATTTGATTAGTTATCCTCTCTATCTCCATCAACTACTTATTTTTACCACACATAAAATGATAGGCTAATAATATGCCTAATTCATTATTGAATATACTGACTTAGGGCAATTACATTTCATTTCATCACATTGCTGAGAAATTAATAATAATCTAGTCATCATCTTATAGGGTTAAAATTCCACGATTCACATCTTTTTCCTTTATGTTGCAAAGATACTTTCCATTTTCACAAAGTTATTTGTTTTCTGATGGAAATATTAATAATGAAGTCAAAAGTAAACAAAAAAATGTTGGTTTTCATTATCAAAAGTCATTTTTCATCTCTACAAAAATAATCAAAAGTATTCATTAATGAAGCACCTAAGAGAGTAGCGGACCCCAGACACATGAAGTATATCACTAAAACACAAAAACATCTTTCGTACTTGTAGGGATCTAAAGAAACTGATAAAAGACAAGGAGAAGGACAAAGAAAAAGGACCAATGTGTGAAGCCAGAAATATAAAAGAGACCAAGAAACTCCTGCCAAAACATGAAGCAGAACACTCCATGCTGTTAAAAGATTGTTTACTGTAATACACCAGATCGAGCACAAAGAAGCAGCGCCCCAAGGCTTTCTATTCCAATCAAGGGGCAGCCTAGCATCTACAACACAAAAAGATGCCAGACTCAGGATGGTACAACCAATTAACAAAAGAGAAAAAAAAGAGATTTTATTGTTTTTGAGCCACATGTCAATAAAGAAGTGGTTTAACTTTAGTCTCTTGCACATACAACACCAATTAAGAATAAATGATGTTGCATTCTCGTATTAGCAAAGAAAGCCTTGTGAGAAACCAACCGCCAGCGAAGTAACCGAATTTAAGAGTGGCCTAAGAGCAGAAAATCCCTTTGTGTGGAGACTTGGTGGATGGATGAAACTAAGAAAGCAACTCTAATCACTCTTTCCAGGCAATTACATACTAAACCCCAATATGTTAGAGCAACCACGGAATCTCTAGAAAACATCACCACCAGTTCCACCTCCCAAAGCTGTACATGCACTCCAAAGATATGTGAGCAAGCCCCACATGTCACATAACTGAATGTGAAATAAGCTACTGTGCTAAAATAAATGAATTTACAGATCTCTTTCTGTAGAAATAGAAGTATTTTTTGATATAGAATATTCTTTGTATTTTTAAAAGCTATGTATATTTTGTGTATATTCCCCTTTCCTTTTTTATTATTCTCTTCCTCTATAAATAGAAAAGAGAATCAACATATTATATATTATAAGAAATAGAGAAATACCTAGTTTATATGGTATCAGTGCAGGAATTAGGGATTAAATCACAACCGTCCACTGTGAAACCCTAACTTCTCCTATTCCTCTACTATACCCAAAATCTGCCACCACCCTTACACCAGTCGCCAGTCATAGCTCAATAATCACGCCACCGCCCCCCTTACACCGGCTGCCGCCTCTGCAATCCGACATCCCTGTCGTTGCCGCCACCATGGTCGTCGTCGTTCTCCAATGAGATTCCCACCTCTGGAACAGTCGCGGCCTCCTAGCCCCTCGCGAAGGTCGGCCTCCATTCGTCAGACCTGTCGCTGCTCTTGTTGGCTCAGCATCGTGAATCAGAGGCCACCCCTGTTCGCACGTCAGATCCGCTCCCATCCATTGTTCAACGCCATCCCTGGTTGCCGTTCGTGAGCCACCCCTGTTCGCGCATTAGAGCCGCTCCCATCCTCTGAAGCACCCAAATCCAAGCACCCAGATAAGTCCTTGTTCAAATTGGGCCACCTAGATCCAAGCACCCAGATCCGTGGGTCACTACTGTTGCACCCAGATCCGTGGATCACTACTGGTGCGCCCAGATCTGTGGGTCATGATAGAACTCTTCTCAAAATTTGATTGAACTTTCACTCAAAAACAGTAGGAATTCCTCACTTACAGTAGCTTCAATAATGGATGTAGCAAAAACAATGAAAGAAAAACCAAATAGGCCTATTCGAGAGGGCCTCTCTCTCCCACGACTTCACTAACAGAATTTTCCACACCTCTCTCCTTCTCTTCTCCCTTATATACTTACTCCTCCCACTCGTTCCAGCCACATGCTAGAATATTCTCTTCTAACTAACTTGTGACTTTTTTTAGCCTTGGGTCATTTTACTTGGTTGCCCCCCCTTGTGGTCCCCCCCACCCCTTTTCCCCTCCTTCTTTCTCCTCTGATACGTTTGTTTAATGGGAGTCCTAACAACACTCCCGCCCATAAGTCGCACCTTGTCCTCAAGGTGAAATTCTGGAAATTGAAGAAGAATCTGATGGTATGGCTCCCAGGTTGCTTCCAATGGGGGCAGCCCCTTCCATTGAATAAGGACATCAAGGTTCCTTAGATTTTCCTTTGTGCCTGGCCTTATTCCCAACAGAAATTCCGGAGACACTTTCATTTCCATCTCGGCTGAAAGCTGATCAGGGATTTCGAGGGTTTCCCTAATTGCTCCTTCCACCTTGCGCAGCTGCAACACATGGAACACGGGATGGATAGCACTAGAGAGGGGTAAGGACAGCTTGTAGGCCACATTCCCGATCCTCTTCTCCACTGGAAAAGGCCCATAGAACCTGGGTGATAACTTCTCATTCAATCTCTTTGCCAATCTCTTTTGTCGATAGGGTCGAATTTTTACATAAACCATATCTCCCACATCAAATTGCACATCTCGCCGCTTCCTATCAGCTAACTCTTTCATCTAAGCTTGAGCCTTCAACAGTTGGGACTTTAATTCATCAAGAATGGAGTCCCGCTCCAACAACTGTTGTTCGATTGCTGAAACTGTTGTAGTACCCCTCTCAAATTTCAATAATGGGGGAGGTTCACGCCCATATACAATCTAGAACGGAGTTAATTTTGAGGCTGTATGAAATGAAGTATTGTACCAATATTCAGCCCATGGCAACCAGCTGCACCACCCTGTAGGTTTGGACGAGCAGAAATAGCGAAGATAAGTCTCCAACGTGCGGTTTAGGACCTCCGTTTGACCATCGGACTGTGGATGGTAGGAGCTGCTCCTGTTCAATTTAGTGCCCTGCAATCGAAACAACTCTTCCCAAAAGTGACTAACAAAAATTTTATCCCTATCGGAGACAATTGAGTTTGGAACCCCATGTAACCTGACAACCTCCTTCACAAAAATCCCTACTATGCTTGCTGCTGTGAAGGGATGTTTTACAGCAAGGAAATCTCCATATTTGCTTAACCAGTCAACCACCACCAATATTGTATCTTTCCCCCCTGACCTTGGCAGCCCTTCAATGAAATCCATAGACACATCCTCCCAGATTTGGCTTGGAATTGGAAGCGACTGCAGCAACCCACCAAGTGATAATGCTTCGTATTTATTTTGTTGGCACACAGGGCAATCTCGAACATACTGTTGAATATCCCTCTTCATTCCCACCCAAAACACGTTCAAAGAGATCCTTTTAAAGGTCTTGAGAACCCCGGAGTGGCCTCCAATCCGACCATCATGCCCCTCCTTCAGTATTAACAGAATCAAGGTGGAGCCTTTAGGTAGATACAGCTTCCCTTTGAACAGCAAGTGCCCATCCACCAAGGTAAAACCCGACTTTCGCGTGGGATCAGCCTTCACCTCCTTACCTATTAGTTGGAGTGGCACATCCTCCTCCACCTCCTTCTTAAGTTGGTCAAGTTGCACCACTCGAGGAACAATGAGAGTCAATAATGAAACGGAAGATTGGAGACGTGAAAAGGCATCCGCTACCCGGTTCTCCAACCCGGGTCGGTATTGAATCTCACACTCATATCCCATCAACTTCATGACCCATTTTTGGCACTCCGGACTGATCTCCCTTTGTTCCATTAAAAACTTTAAGCTTCGTTGATCTGTCCAAATAACAAATTTCCTCCCAATCAAATAATGTCTCCACTTCCTCACCGCAAATACCATGGCCATCAGCTCTCTCTCATACACAGACCTTTGTCGACCTTTGGGATTTAGGGAATGGCTGAAAAAAGCTATAGGTCGCTGCTCCTGCATCAAAACAGCCCCCAACCCATGCTCAAATGCATCAGTTTCTACCACAAACTCTTTGGAAAAATCTAGTAAGGCCAACACCAACAATTTGGTCATCACTCCTTTAAGAGATTGAAAGGCATGTTCTGCAAATTCATCCCAAAAAAAATTCCCCTTCCGAAGACGGTCTGTCAATAGCCATGCTAGCTTCCCATAATTCTTCACAAACCTCCTATAATACCCCATAAGGCCCAAGAATCCCCGAAGCTCCCGTAAGGACTTAGGACTAGGCCAGTCCATGACTGTCTTAATTTTTGAATCATCCGCAGCCACCCCTTCGTGAGAAATGACGTGTCCCAAGTACTCAATCTTCCGCTGCCCAAATTGACACTTCTTTGCATTGGCATACAGCTGATGCACTGCTAACAACCCCAAAACGCACTTCAAATGTTCCTTGTGCTCAGCCATATCCTTGCTATAAACCAAAATATCATCAAAAAATACCAAAACAAATTGCCTCAGTTGTTCCTTAAAGATCTCATTCATCAAGGATTGAAATGTGACGGGGGCATTGGTTAACCCAAACAGCATAACCAAAAATTCATAATGTCCTTCATGTGTGCGAAAAGCAGTCTTAGGAATGTCCTTAGGACTTATTCGTATTTGATGATATCCCGATTTTAAGTCCAACTTGAAAAAAACAGCAGCCCCATTCAATTCATCCAACAATTCTTCAATAATTGGAATGGGAAATCTATTGAGAATTGTTACCTTGTTTAAAGCTCGGTAGTCAACGCAAAATCTCCAGCCTCCATCATTCTTAACCAACAACACCGGGCTGGAAAATGGACTAACACTCAGCCGGATCAACCTTGCTGCCAACATCTCCTTAACCAGCCTCTCGATCTCATTTTTTTGAAAGTGGGGATACCGATAAGGTCGAACATTCACTGGTGGTACGCCTGATTGCAATGTAATCACATGGTCTCGCTTCCGATGCGGGGGTAGACCCCCCGGCTCCCCAAACACATGTTTGAACTCCATGAGCAGCTTCTGCAAGCTGTCTGGAATTGCCCCTCTAGCCTTGTTTTCAGAAGCAATCAAGCTGCCCAATTCAAGTAACACCCCTTCCCCATTTTCCCTGAATGCCTTCATCATTGATTTCAAGGTTACCAAGGTCTTACTAAGGCTGGGATCCCCATGCAGTATCACAGTAGCTCCCCCTACCTTAAATCTCATCACCAATGAGCCCCAATCAACTTGTGTCTCCCCTAAGGAAGCCAACCACTTCATTCCAAGGATCACATCTGAACTCCCTAGCTCCAATGGCAGAAAATCCTCCACTATTTCCATATTCTGCAGCCTTAAGACCACCCCCTTACACACCCCCGCCCCTTGAACAGCCATACCCAACCCCATAATCACCCTATAACCTTTTGTCTGTGTCCTGGTCAGCCCTAAATTCTGCACTAATTCAGCTGCTATAAAGTTATGGGAAGCCCCACTATCAATTAAGACCACCACCTTTTGTCCCCCCACTTCCCCTTTTACTTTCATGGTTTGCGGAGGGGTTAATCCCACAACCGAGTTAAGGGATAGCTCCACCACCTCCCTTAATTTGACCTGGTCTTCCCCTTCCCCTGATTCATCCCTTGTTTCAGTCTCCTGCACATCTTCTTCTTCCTCTCATCCCTTTCCTCCTCATAAATCATCATTTCTTGCAACTCCCTATTCTTGCATTTATGACCCACCGAATACTTATCGTCACAACAGAAACATAACCCCTTTGCCCGTTTGGCCTGCAACTCACTCTCACTCAACTTCTTGAAAGAATGAGTGCTCCACTTACCTACGGCTGATGGCCGATGTGAGGTGGCAGTGCTGGTTGTCACCCACTTCGACTGAAGGTTGGTTGTCGGAATGGAAGGGGTTGATACCCGAGTTGGGTTTGATCCCAAGTAACCCCCACGGACCACCCGATTCCTCTCCTCAATCCGTTGGGCCAACTCCATCATCTGCTCCAATCCGTTCGGCTGCAATACCCTCATCTCTGCCCGAATGTCCGTCCTCAGGCCATTTATAAAGTGACCCTCAAGGAACGTGTCTAGCAGCTCTTCAAGGGACGAAGCCAACGTTTCAAAGCAGAGGCGATAGTCCTTGACGGACCCGGTCTGCCTAAGCGCGAGGAACCTCTCCTCCGTTGTGCCTTCTTGAGTCGATCGGAATCGACTTACCAGCAGCGCCTTGAGCTCCTCCCAACTCCTCACTCGCCGTCGCCTTTGCTCCCATTGAAACCAGGCAAACGCGGCCCCTTCAAAACAGAGCGCGGCCGAGTCCAGTTTCTCTGGGTCGGCAAAACGATTCACAGCGAAGTAACGCTCCGCCCTAAAGACCCACCCATCAGGGTCGTCTCCCTCAAATAAGGGTATCTCCAAACGCCGGCCTCTAGTCTCCAACCTTCCGAAGCCTTCGGTCACATCGCCTTCGTCTCTGGCCCGTTCTCTCACCCCCGGTGTCTCATCCATGGTAAAAGAAGAACCCATGGGTACATTGTCCTCTCCTCATTTCCCCTTCCTATCCTTCTCCTGCGACTCCCACTTCTCTATCAATAAGTTGAATTGGTCCAACATCATCGTCATGTTCTTCTCTATGTTATGCACCTTCTGGAATTCATTCCTCATAGAATCCAACCCGACTTGCAATCCCTCCATTCGTCCTTCTATCTATTGTTGATAATTCCCCAACCTCCCCTCTAACTCGCTCACTCTCTCAGAAACGTATATCCCCATGAATCAGCGCTCTGATACCAAATGATAGAACTCTTCTCAAAATTTGATTGAACTTTCACTCAAAAATAGTAGGAATTCCTCACTTACAGTAGCTTCAACAATGGATGTAGCAAAAACAATGAAAGAAAAACCAAATAGGCCTATTCGAGAGGGCCTCTCTCTCCCACGACTTCTCTAACAGAATTTTCCACACCTCTCTCTCCTTCTCTTCTCCCTTATATACTTACTCCTCCCACTCGTTCCAGCCACATGCTAGAATATTCTCTTCTAACTAACTTGTGACTTTTTTTAGCCTTGGGTCATTTTACTTGGTTGCCCCCCCTTGTGGTCCCCCCCCCCCCACCCCTTTTCCCCTCCTTTTTTCTCCTCTGATAAGTTTGTTTAATAGGAGTCCTAACACACTACTGGGTCCAGATCTGTGGGTCACTACTGGTGTGTCCAGATCTGATTGTTTTGCTGCCAACATGCAGTGCAATACCCTAATCTAATTGTTCAACCGCCATGACCGATTCTGCATCTTCAGTCACTCTGACCCAACAATTCCAGTCCTCTCAAGACCAATTTCAAGTTCCCCGAAGCTCCTCCAACTCACATCCAGTACAAATTACAACCATTCGTTTCAATGGTACTAATTTCCTAGGTTGGTCGCAATCTGTTCGTATGTACATTCGAGGTTGGGAAAAGATTGGCTATTTAACTGGCGCCACATCAGCCCCAGACAGTAAAGACCCACTGTATGACATGTGGGATGCTAAGAATTCAATGGTGATGACGTAGCTTGTTAACTCCATGGAGGAAGAGATAAGTTCGAATTATATGTGCTTCTCTACAACAAAGGAAATATGGGATGAAGTCACTGCCATGTATTTCGATTTGGGGAATCAATCCCAAATCTACGAACTCAACTTGAAGCTTGGTGAGATTCGACAAGGTAGTGATACTGTCACCATATACTTTAATTCTTTAAAGCGTATATGGCAGGACTTGGATCTCTTCAACACATGAGTGGAAGAACACAGACGATTGCAAACATTATCAGAAAATGGTTGATGCTAATCGGGTATTTAAGTTTCTCGCTAGACTCAATGTTGAGTATGATGAAGTCCGTCGGAGGATCGTCGGTAGAAATCCACTCTCGTCTCTAAGTGAAGCTTTTTCTGAAGTTCGGCATGAAGAAAGTCGAAGACTGGTTATGTTGGGCAAAAAGAAGAGTGGTGAAAGTGGGCTATATGAAAATATGGCACTTGTGGCTGCTGATGCTAATGCTGGTGGACGGCATATTGCGAGTCAACGAAAGGCAGAAGAAAAGCCTTGTGTTTGGTGTGATCATTGCAATAAACCACGCCTTACTCGAGAGACCTATTGGGTACTTCATGGCAAACCAGCCAATTGGAAGCCTAGATCAAAGCGATCCCAACCTACTGCCCGTGAAGCTAATGCAGGACCATTCAACAAAGAGCAACTTGATTAACTCATGCAACTGCTAAAGCCTAATTTGTCCCCTGGTACACCCAATTGTTCATTGGCCTATTCAGGTAGAAATTCTTTTGCCTTGTCTAGTTCATTCCAATCTATTCCATGGATCATTGATTCAGGAGCATCTGATCATATGATTGGTTTATTGCATCTATTCAACTCATATATTCCTTGTGCTGGTAATGAAAAAATAAGAATAGCCGATGGTAGTCTTTCACCAATTGTAGGTAAATTTCTCATTAAACTCTCTGATAGTATTGATCTTCAATCAGTACTCCATGTTACTAAACTTGCCTGCAATCTTCTATCTATTAGTAAATTCTCCAAAAACTCTAATTGTCGTGTTATCTTTTTTAACTCCTATTGCATTTTTCAGGCCCAGAACTCGGGGAAGACAATTGGCAGTGCTAGAAAAATAAACAAACTCTACTATTTGAATGGGGATATCTTGTGTAATAAAAAAGCTCACGGGCTGAGTGGTACTAGTTCTACTTCTGTTTCTAATCAAATAATGCAATGGCATCTTAGGTTAGGCCATTCCAGTTTTCTTCTGTTTCTAATCAAATAATGCAATGACATCTTAGGCTAGGCCATTCCAATTTTCCTTACTTGAAATATTTATTTCCTACGTTGTTTAAAGGAATGGATTCTTCTATGTTTCAGTGCAAGAGTTGTAATTTATCCAAATATCATCATGTTAAATTTCATCCAAAACCCTATTGTCCTTCAAAACCATTCTATTTGATACACAGTGATATTTGGGGCTCTTCTAAGGTCTTTACTTTGTCTGGCAAAAAATGATTTGTTACTTTTATTGATGATCATACTCAAGTTTGTTGGATTTACTTACATGCAAAAAAATCAGATGTGTCTAGAACTTTCAAGGATTTTTTCCATATGATTGAAACTCAATTTAACACAAAAATCTATATTCTTCGATCTGATAATGGCACTGAATATTTTAATAAATCTTTGGGGGGTTTTTTAAAAGAAAAAAGAATTTTACATCAAGCCACTTGTCAAGAAACTCCCCTATTGCTGAACGAAAAAATCAACACCTCCTAGAGGTTGCCAGGGCCATCATATTTTCTATGAATATCCCTAAATATCTCTGGGGTGATGCAATTTTAACTGCTTCCTATCTCATCAATCGTATGCCCACTCGTGTTCTACAATTTCAAACTCCCTTACACTCTTTAAAACAACTTTTTCCTCTATGCCATATATATTCTGAGTTACCCTTAAAAGTTTTTGGATGCACTTGCTTCGTTTATGTTCCTCAAATATTTCGTTCCAAATTGGATCTCACAGCTGAAAAATATGTTTTTCTGGGCTATGCACCAAATAAGAAAGGGTACAAATGCTTTAATCTTGTCACCAAAAAAACTTATATCAATATGGATGTGTCTTTTCTCGAAACTCAACCCTACTTTACCACAAATCATCTTCCGGGGGAACATATTGAGAAAAAAGATAATTTTTTGAATTCTAATGTTGAGAAGGATAATTCATTAAAATTCTATGACCCTTGTCCTACCATGATTGGTACTCTCATCTACTCTGATAAATAACTCAAGGATATAAATGTTCCAAACGTTGTGGAACAGGGTGTGTCTGGTTCATAGGTGCCTAGCATGATGGGATTGGAACCAGGGGGAGAATTACCACAAACGAATCAAAATATTTCAAAACCGGAGCTTCAGTTTTATACAAGAAGGCAAACCTGAAGAATACTCTGAATATTCCTCTAACAATTAAACAATCGACATCTCCGAATGATGAGCCTTCTGACAGTATTTCTTCTTCTCATGGTAACTCTAAACTCACTCCCTCAAATTATTTTTCATTGACGTGTCCGATCTTGATATCCCTATTGCTACTAGGAAAGAAGTGAGATCTTGTACCAAACATCCGTTTGCCAAATACCTGTCATACCAAAAATTGTCTAATTATCATAAGGCCTTTCTTTCAAATATTTCTAACATGCATGTCCCAAGAACAATTAAGGATGCCCTTGATGACCTAGATTGGAAGTTAGCAGTCCAGGAGAAAATGAGTGCTCTTAGAAAGAATGGAACTTGGGAGATTGTGAACAAACCAGAAGGCAAAACAACGGTAGACTATAAGTGGGTATTTACTATAAAATGTAAGGTAGATGGGAGCATAAAAAGATACAAAACAAGGCTAGTTGCTAAGGGATTCACCCAAACATACGGCATCAACTATTAAGAAACATTTGCTCCAATAGCTAAAATAAACTCCATTCGAGTTCTTCTCTCCCTTACAGTGAATTTCGATTGGCCACTTCACCAATTTGATGTAAAGAATGTCTTCCTAAATGGTGATTTAGAAGAAGAAGTGTTTATGGATCTCCCACCAGGATTTGAGAAGAGTCTCGGTATAAACAAGGTATGCCTTTTTAAAAAATCCTTGTATGGTCTTAAACAGTCTCCAAGAGCATGGTTTAAAAGATTTGGAAAGGCGGTGAAAAGTTATGGCTACATTCAGAGTCAAGCAGATCACACACTGTTCTTCAAACACGCTAGTGATGGTAAGAAAGCAATTTTAATTGTCTATGTGGATGATATAATAATGACTGGTGATGACAAGGGAGAGATTGAAGAGCTTAAGAGGAGATTAGCTCATGAGTTCGAGATCAAGGACTTGGGTCCTCTAAAGTATTTTCTTGGGATGGAGTTTGCAAGATTTGAGGAGGGGATCTTTGTCAACCAACGTAAGTATATTCTGGACTTACTCAATGAAACATGAATGCTTAGGTGTAAGGTTGCTGAAACTCTCATTGAATCCAACTTAAAACTTCAACCTATTGAGGCCAAGAATGTGGTAGAAAGAGAGAAATATCAAAGGCTTGTGGGTAGACTTATCTATCTATCCCATACTCGACCAGACATAGCCTTTGTTATAAGTGTTGTAAGTCAATTTATGCACTCACCTGGTTCACAACATTTTGAAGCTACCTACAGAATTCTGCAGTACTTAAAGGGAACCCCTGGGAAGGGTCTACTTTTTAAAAAACGTGGACACCTTCATATAGAGACTTATACAGATGCAGATTGGGCAGGCAGTGTAACTGACAGAAGATCTACATCAGGGTACTGCACCTTTGTGGGAGGCAATCTTGTTACTTGGAGGAGTAAGAAACAAAATGTGGTGGCCAGAAACAGTGTTGAAGCTGAATTTCGTGCAATTGCCCATGGTATTTGTGAGGTTATGTGGATAAAGAGGCTTCTATCAGACTTGAGGGTCTCCACTTCCCTACCAATTAAAGTTTACTATGATAATAAAGCTACAATATCTATTGCTCATAATCTAGTTCTCCTTCTCCATGACAAGACAAAACATATAGAGGTGGATAAACACTTTATCAAGAAAAAAATTGATAATGGAGTAATTTGTATGCCCTACATTCCAACAGTTGACCAAGTAACTGATATTCTTACAAAGGGATTACACAAAACTCAGTTTGAGAAACTTGTGAGCAAGTTTGCCATGGAAGATATCTTCAAGCCAGCTTGAGGGGGAGTGCAGAAATAGAAGTATTTTTGGATATAGAATATTCTTTGTATTTTTATAAGCTATGTATATTTCTCTTTTCTTTTGTATTATTCTCTTCCTCTATAAAGAGAAGAGAATCAACATATTATGAATAAGAAATAGAGAAATACCTAGTTTATACCTTCCAACAATCAAATGTTTTTCAACAATCCCACTCAACGCTCAAGGATTGATGCAAAGAATCCAAGCCCGTATGTGGTACATACTTCTCCATCAACTGAATCCTCCACAACAGCTTCTGAAGCTTTTTTGTGATTCTAGACTTCCCCATTTTACATGTGCATACAAGGATCATGGTCCCAGACAAATTACATAGATAGCAGGGCAAACAACTTGAAAATGCAAACAGAAGTTTCCTATTTATGTTTGGCATCATGATCTTCAAAAATTCTCAAAGAGAAATATCTATATGTGATCAGAGTTTGATGGTACTACTTGTACCTTTTAGAATCAATTTGACTAAGCTGAGAATTTCCCATGGGAACTTCATTTGCAGATGATAGAGGAGGGGATCTGGTTCTTTTTAAAATTTGAGCATCCACATTTTTGGCAGTAACCTGTTTTCTAGAATCGTAGGGTAACACAGGAGACTGGTCTTGGCGAACCCATGAGTTGTTATAGTTCAACCTCACCTGGTTACCCTGAAGAGGGGGAGATACAGAAGGCCTGTAGAACAAAAAAACAGCATAATCAGATATATGATATTTTATTGCAAATGTATGAAATGTACAGAATATCCTATTATAACAGAAAGCACGACTTAATGCATTCACCCCACAATGGTAACAAAGGTAATCTTTGTTTCTGTCACAAAACAATTAGCAACCAATAAAGACCAAAATTCAAAAGAGCTACAATTCAACACTATCAACATCTATGATAGCAATGTCATAACATACAGGGCTTGCTAGACAAAGCATCCCATGATTTTATTCCAGATGACAGCAATTGATTTTATTACTGGGTCCTAACCTTCCAGTTACAGTATAGGGTAAGAGAAACACGTTATATCCACCAAATTATAAATAAATGTACTTATGCTAATGACTGGGTGCCTGGACCAAAAACAAAGGTATAACAAACATTAAATTTACCTCTGAGTTTGAACAAGAGGGCTCAAATTTGCTGCAGTATGATAGTTTCCAGGAAACACAGGAGACTGGGTCCCTGACAACCCAGACTGCCTACGATCTTTCAAAAGTGTATCTGACAACCTATCCAGTTAGACAAAGGGAAAGAAATTAAAAAAGTCAACATGAACTGCAATAAATGAATAAACCCTCAAAAAGTGTTATTTTCATGGAGAACAAGTGATCAAATGACTAGAAATAAAAATGAAAGAAGAACAGAATATCTCATTTAATTCTTCTGTGAGTCAAACACACAACAACCTCAGATATAAATGGAACTTTAGAACATAGAAGCCCTCAGTATAGATGGAACTTTAGAACATAAAAGCCCATGAAGTGGGTAACACTACTCGCAAAGCTGTATATCTTTCACTATATTGTCTGGCATGAATTTATCTATACTGCACAGGATAAGGTCAAATGCAGCTCATCAAGAAAAGCAAATTTGCATGCCAAATCTGAATTTTAAAATCTATAAAGGGAAATAAACAGGTTGGCAAAACAAAACAAAAAAAGATAGTAAACAGATCTGCCACAAGATACAAAGTTTTAGGTCACAGCTATCACCTAATAATCCCAGATTAAGAACTACTGAAGAAAAAAATACAGTAAACGGTGCCATATGTTGTTCCCAATTATGCCAACATACAGGTAACCGGTGCAATGCGCTCAAATGTCCAGATAAGCATGATTGGAATACCATTCTAAGACATTTCACCAGAAAACAGTGCAACATGAACTGGTAAGTACTGCATTAATCCTCTTTTTCCTTTTCCTTTTCCTTTTTTTTTTTTTGGGGGGGGGGGGGGGGGGGGGGGGGGGTGGGGGGTGTTGTGGGGATAGAGGGGGGAGATAAGTACGACCTTTTTAGTGTCATATTGCTAAGTTTTTATACCTATTCCTGGTGATCTTCAAACCACATACTGTATTCAATAGGAGGAAAACCTATTAATAGAAAGCCCATAGCTTTGCTTTGCCGAGCAAAAAAAAAAAAGCACATGGCTTTAAGCCTTTAACCATTATCCAATAGAGTAGGCTTTGCGGCTATGATAATGATATAATAACGAGTAACTGATGCGGTCACCAATCAAAACTCGGCCCAAGGCCGACCCAACTAAATCGAAACAGTATCACCAGAATAGTAGCGCCATAATAGTATTTTAATACTTCATATGTTTTAGGATTCTATTTCATGTTTCTACTTGATTTAGGATTCTAATTCATGTTTGATTAGAGTTTTATTTTTATTAGAATTCTAGTTGAATTTTATTTAGAATCTATTTTTATAGGGATTCTAATTAGATTTTTTTTTACAAATATTAGATGGATTTGGATTAACCAAACACTATAAATATGCCTAGGATTTAGAGTTTGTAATTAAATTTTTTCAATACAAATTTTAGCAACCTATTTGGATTTTTTTAGCAAAACAGTCTTGTTTTTGCATCTTCTCGAAAGCCAAGCTTCAGCCATTGAAGTTTGTTCTTTCAAGGGTTTATTTTGATGTGTTATCTTCACACACACGCTACACACTACGTCAGGTGGTATCAGAGCGGTTCATCAACCAATTAGATAACCAATCTTGAAGGTAACAGTAGCAACCAGTCTTGTGACGGTGATTGGTGACTACCAGCAGTTTAGAGAGCAATCGAAGAACAACAGGAAATAACTCGTACAATGGAGCAGCAATTGGAGCGAGTCTGCAACCAATTGGGCGTTTTACAACTAGTTAAGGATAATCAGAACTAGACTAATGGCGTGAATCAAGCCGGCTACGTTAAACCGGGAAGACCAGCCATTAATCCTGTCCTCATTAATCCTAAAAGACCAATGATGAATGATAGCGACGACGAGGATGATCTTGGTCGTATGATAGCCAACCCAAGTGGTAAAGGGGTTAGGAGGAATGCGCAACAACACAACCATTGGGGAAACGATGAGTATAAACTAAAGAATGGTTTTTCGATGAGTTTGGAGCTTGATCTCAAACATTATGTTGTCCCAGCAACCTCAATGTTTGCAAACTCAGGTTCAATTTATGCTGCTAACATGACAGAAACTCCAAGGTTATTGACTCATACTGGGGTATTTTTCAGTCTCGAGGGCTTAGGCATTGCTTTGCAATCCAATATGATGGTGGTGTTTCTTCTAATCAGCTTGTGACTGTAAAGGAGATAGAGGCCATGGTAACAAATCCTTCTACAGTTTATTCATGCTCTGGCATGGTTGAATCAAAGGCAATAAGAACATATTCACCTTTGCAATTGCAAAAGCAATATGGTCATAGAGGTCTCTTTGTGGATAGGAGTGTTGGATCTCCCATGCTAGTTAACTCGGGTAGTGCAACTACTTTCAGTATTAATCTGAAATTAGATTTCGAAACTAAGAATATTATAGCAACTGTTGCTATAGCTGATCAAGTGCTTAGACCAAAGGAGGATTCAAGTATCAATATTTTAAGTGATTGAGAGACTGCTGGTAGTCGTGGAATGAGCCTTTATTCGAAACAGTTGCAAAAGAATGTTTCTCCAGGCAAAAAAAATCTACAGATGAATTCGGAAGCTGTTGAAAAGTCAAAATCAAGAAAGCTAATGAAAGGAGAAGGACCTGTAATAAGATCTACCAGATTAGAGAAGCGCTCAAGATGGAATGTTCAACGTCCTCAATCTAACAGTAATAATACAATGGAGGCAGAGGGCAACAAACATGACGATGGTTGGACCCATGCCAACGAAGATAAGGCTAAGAGGGGGAGGAATGTCTTTGCTCATGTTCCCTTAGTAGAAAAGTTCAAGCGGTTCAAGAAGATGCCAAGCAAAAGTTGCACAAATAAGAAGTACAAGGCGATAGCTGACAAGCATAGGAAACACAAGGTATTTGAGGTTGGAGATGAAGTCATGATATTCTTGAAAAATGAATAGATTCTAGTAGGAAAGCAGAACAAGCTCAACCCAAAGAAGTATGGTCCTTACAAAATTACAAAAAAAAATCAATAATAATGCTTATGTTGTGGATTTGCCTAATCATATGGGTATTTCCAAATATTCAATGTGGCTAATCTCTCTTTGTACATGCTGAACGTGGATTTGTCCTACCCGGATCAAAATTCGAGGTCGAATTTTTTCTCAAGTGGAGGTGAATAATGCAGTCACCAATCAAGACTCAGCCCAAGGCTGACCCAATCAAATCGAAACAATATCACCAGAATAGTAGCTCCAGAATAGTATTTTAATACTTCATATGTTTTAGGATTCTACTTCATGTTTGATTAGGGTTTTATTTTTATTAAGATTCTAGTTGAATTTTATTTAAGATTTATTTCTATTAGGATTCTAGTTGGATTTTTTTTACAAATATTAGATAGATTTGGATTAGCCAAACACTATAAATATGCCTAGGATCTAGAGTTTGTAATTAAGTTTTCTCAATACAAATTTCAGCAACCTATTTGTGTTCTCTTAGCAAAATAGTTTTGTTTTTCCATCTTCTTGAAAGCCAAACTTTGGCCATTGAAGTTTGTTCTTTCAAGAGTTTATTTTGGTGTGTTTTCTTCACACACGCGCTACACGCTGCGTCAGTAACTAACAAAGATTCTAGTTGAATCGATACACATCAACACCAAACCATGCACAAAAATTACAAAGCATTCCATATTTTTAACCTCCAGATGCCAGAAAGTTGGATTTATTACTGGTTAACACTTAACATACAAGTAAGAATCACACCACATTTTCCATGCCATTAACAGATGTATGCTTGCACCTTTCCACACACAGTTTAAGATGAAGGTTGAAGTTACCTCTGAGTTTCAAGAAGAGGACTGAAATTTCCTACAGGTTGATTGTTCCCTGGAAAAGGTGGAGGTGATCGTGTCCTTGGCATTACAGAATATCCATGATCATTGAAGAATATATCTGAAGGCCTACCAATTAAACAAAGAAAAATAATTTAGACAATTCAAAGCAAACTGTATCCAAAAATAAGTATTAGAAGTAGAAGACCATTAGGGTTTCGTGTATGGAAATTCCAAGCCTTAAAAAAATTAAATAAAAGATTCACAATGCTATTTTTCATGTGGAATAACTGATCACTTAATGATATATGATGAAGCCAAATATAGGAATCTCATTTAATTAAAATGCTAGGCAAACATGCAACCCCCCTGAAATTTGAATGGACTTCTAGGCTATAAGAGCCCATGAGCAGTTATAAAACTATTTGAAAAGAAAGTAACTCAAGCTGAGAAATTGTATTTGCTTCATCAAGTGGTCAGAATAAAATAGTCCATAATTCAGAACAAGGTCCGAAACAACTCAAAATGTAATGCCATACAAACTGCACCTAAACACCTGTCTTTGGATAGAATATTTGTAACGACCCGTTAGTGGGTCTAAGTGTTATGGGTATTTTAGTTTGCACATTAGAGTTGTTGCCTTTATTAATTAATTGTTAAAAATATTATATGAGTTGGTAATGGGGGTAAATTAATGAAAATAATATTTGGTGTGAAAAAGTCTCAAAGTTGTGGGCTAAATGGGTTTGGGCCTTATTTGAATTAGACCATTGATAAATAATTAAATCTTAAGTGTAAATGAATTGGGTTGAACCCAAATCTCAAGAAAAGTCCATTGGGCCTTAATTGGATTGGGCCATATATTTTGACTTGGGCTTGGGCTATATATTTTGACTTGGGCTTGGGCCATGGGCATAGAGAATGGTATCTTAATTAAAAAGAAAAAAGATTAAGAAAATGGTAAAATGACCAAAATGGGTAAGAGATATGTGAATTGTGTGTGTTAGTATGAAGGGTAAATTATAGAAAATTAAAAGGGAGATGAATTGAAAGGAGTTGGGAGACAAGTCTCCCACATTTTTTTTCCTCCTTTTCTTTCTTCTTACTTTCTTGTTCCCTTCTTCTTCTCCCTCTCCCGATTGTCTCTTCTTCCTCCATTGTTCTTCTTCATTGAAGCTTTAAGTGGAGACTATGGAATTTTCAATTTCAAGGGGTGTCTTCATGTCTTTGGATTGCAACCATCTAAGGCAAGTTCCCTTCCTTCTTGTTTCAAATTCAAGATCTTCTTCTTCTTCTTCTCCTTATGATTGTGTAAGTTTTTCTTCTCTTTTTTATCTTTTAATGCAAGTTCTTGAACCTTGTTTCCATCTTAGAAGGCTTGTTTCCTTCATTTTTAAGTTGTTGCTCTTAAATTCTTATTCTCGGATTCATTGACCATGTTATGTTCTTTGGTCTATAACTCCTTGTGTTTATATCCAAATTGAGATCCGTTTGTTGGGTTGTAAACTAGACATCTTAAGCTCAATTTTAGACACAAGAATCGATTTTTTTGACTAAGATTTGATCATGTTATAGCCTTGTAAATCCCTGCTAAGATCTGGAAATTTTACTGCTTTCGAGTAAACTGACCTTGTTGTACTCTTTAGGGTATAACTCTCTGTGGTTATATTCGATTCAAGATCCGTTTGTTTCTATATAAACTAGACTTGATAATCTTCATTTGATAAATTTTTTAGAATTTTTGGCTATGTTTTGAGCCTACAGTATCCTTGTAAATTCTTGCCCAGAATCTGAAAATTTTCTGCTCTGTTTTTGAATAATCTGTTCTTCCTTCGGTTTTTGGGGTATAATGCTCTGTGGTTATATCCAAATTGTGATCCATTTATTTTTTCTATAAAATATACTTCATGGGCTTCGATTCGGTATAAGATTTGAAATTTTTGGTTATGATTTGTACCCATAACAACCTTATTGAATTCTATGTAGAATTCTGTAAATTACTGTTACAAATTCTGCCTTGTTTCGATTTTTGTGGAATATCTCCTTGTGGTTATTTCCGATTTCAAATCCAATTGATGTTCCAGAAACTAGACTCATTAGGCTTTGATTTGGTATATCGTTTGTAGTATTTGACCAAATATTGAGCCCAGATTGGATTTTTGAAAATATGCTTGAAATCTGGAAATTTCTGAAATATGTTGTTATTCAACTCTTCCTATGTAGTCTATCCTTCCTACGTTTAAAATTATGATTTTTGTATAGTTCTTCCATTGTTTTTTTGAATTATTCTTGATAACCCTCATTGTTGGATAAAAAGGGTTTTATTTTCCTTATTTCGATAAATCTTGCAATATTAATTCGTTTTCTTGTTGAACATTGCAAAAATCTAAATAGGGTTTTGTGTCACCCTACATTTCTTAAGGAATGACATTTATTCATTAGGGTCTAGTGTCATGCAAGATTTAGTGTTTCTTGCATGTATAAATTTTGATTCCTTGCGATTATTATTGGGGTAAAAATATACCGTAAATATTGGTTTGGGCATTTCTATAAGTATGAGTCAATAAATGTATTAAAATTTACCCTGTGATAATAAGATAGTGCACACTTTAATTTATGTAATTGTGCATGTTAAGCATGATTTGAGATTTTTCTTAATCATTGAGGATTGACATGAAATGGGGATATGCATATGTGATGCATGATTATACTGATTTGCGCACCTATTATTTTGCGCGACGGCTAAGTCCGTGGATGAGAAAGGATATCCTATGAGCGCTTGACGCGGGTGAGGTGGCCATCAACCCAGAAGGCGTGGCTCAAATTGTTATCATTTGTTGATGTATTTTCATGATGCATATATATTCATGAATGGATATATATATATATATAGGCCGTGAGAGCCTTGAGAATTATGCAGAAAAATTTCCTACTATTGGTGCATATGCATGAGCATGGGAACGAGTGCATAATATATGTAATAATCACGGCATGGGAAATTAATGTAAACCGAAAACTTATGAGTCGCGTTATACTAATATCTCATCATAGAGTTGTTTATTCTATCTTGATTATCCCTGCCTTTGATTCTATACCTCCATGCTTTATAAATACACTTGCTGAGCCTTGTGGCTCACCTTGTTTACTCTCATGTCATTCCAGGTACAAGTAGAGCAGTGGTTGAGGGCGAGCCCAGTGGGGCTAAAGCCCAGGGTTAGAAGTGTACAGAGACCTTCCAAATTAGATGGTCTATGTTAGCATTTGTGATGAGGGCAAGTGTGAGGAAATTTTATGTTGTAAAATTTGTTAGTGCCCTTGTATCTCATTTTGTTTAGACTATGGTCTAAGATGTTGTAAACCTTTATGTTAGCTTCCGCTGAGTTTATCTAAGGATAGTATTATGGTGTTGTATGTTATTGTTCTATATCACACTTGTGATGACCTCCTTTCGGATATCCTATGCTAGCGGGACTATCCGGTAGTGGGCCACTACAATATTATTAACAAAAGGGGTACATTTCACTATAATTAACAAATACATCCTAGCACCCACCCATGCACATAACATTACTATGGTCAAAGTTACCTCTGAGTTTCAGCAGGTGGCCTGAAATTCCTGATAGCATGATGTTCTTCTGGGAATGGACGAGGAGATGGCCTCCTTGGTGATAGAGAGTGGGTATCATAATTAAAGAGCGAATCTGGAGGCCTACCCAATTAAACAAAGCAAAATAAGCTAGATAATTAAAAAATCTGCCAAATAAGACTTGAAAATGGAACCCAATAGGATTCTATTAGCCCAACCTTGGGGAGGTTGCTTATCATCAAATAACGAATATATATATATATATATCGATAGATATATACTTATTTATTTGTTCTTAATAGAAACAAGAAACTTACTTTCCTTTACTGTCAAGTTTACTTATGAAATCCTAATACTAAGGCATTATGTTGTTATAACTAATCTTCTTATGCATTAATTGCTCAATAGTGACTGCACAGACAACATAAACTGAAGCGGAATTCAGTATTGCATAACAACTAATGTTACAAAACTCACTGACACAGTAAATCATGTATTCTTGAGGGGAAAATTGGTATAATCATGTATTCATGACAAAAAAATGTATATAAAATAGTAAATATTTGAAAATGAAGAAGAAAGAAGAGGATAAGAGAGAAAAAGATTGGTGGCTACAAATTGCAGCTGGTTAAAATTGATGATACAGGTGTGCAGTGAGTGGCTCCCCCTAATTTTATATCATTCTAGAAAACTTAAATTCTTGAAGGAGAATGCCAAGAAACAGAACGGGAAGGTGAAAATGAAGGTGAGGGTAGATATAGGACTTTTAGACAACATGAATGTGTGGGATAAGAAAGGAAGAAAGAAAGAACATAGGGGTCCTCTTTTAGAGGAGAAGTCATTCAAGTGAAAATGAACAGAGGAAAGCCCCCGACCTCTGAGGAAGTTTGTTGGAAATAGAAAATCTGGAGCAGTGATTATTTAGAAAGGAGAATGTAACCATAGATTTTCTTTCATAGGATGCATGATGTGCATAAGAGGCATAACCTGACCAGTAGGCTTGTGACTTGTCATCAATGGAGAGGATGATATTTCTAGCAGTATTTGGTATCACACTAGTTTTTCTTCTTTTTTTTGTAAATTACAAAATCGGTATTACAGTGTTTCACAAGAACCTTTACAATATTGCCATAAGCCAGTAAGCTTGCCCTTCCTAAAAGGACCTACTTGAGTCTTCCCGCATGAATAATTGGCTCCTTTTTCTATGCCATCATGGATGATCAAGAGGCTTTAGAAGTTTCAAAGAGAGTTTTTGGGGTAGATATTGAGATGAGTTCAATTATCATCTTGTCAGTCAGAATAGAAGTTTTTCCCTGGGGAGCTTCAGGATTAGAAATATTGGCTCTTTTTTTTATGTTCTTGTTTTACTTCTTTTCTTTTTTCCTTTTTTTTTTTTTTTTTTGGTTTAGGTAGAATAGTCCTTTTTTGCATATCAACTCCTCTTTGTACATCTTCCTTTATGCAGTTCTTGGATAAGTTCTTTTTGCATATAGATTCTGTACAGCTCTTTCCTTTCTGTACAATACAAGGATAGACTCCCATGGTTTCTTTTGATAACATCTTTACCAAATCAAAAAAGAAAAGAAAAGAAACAAGTGGAAAAGGAAGTAAACCTTTATTAGGGTAGCCCTTGTGTAGATTAATCTCATGAACAACACCAAATGGGAAATATAAGCCAAATAATGAAATGCCTGAGATGGATATGCTGTGCAGTCTAGCTATAAGACAGAAGGACTAACCTCGCACTGCTCCTTCTGGTGCTTCTCACACTATCCTCTTCAGTAGATAATAATTCAGGCGATCTAGTTCTTTTCAGGTCTTGAAATGGTCTGGCAGGGAAGTAAACTCCAGAATTTTGTGAAGCAGTAAATGAGGAAACCGTAGAAGACCTTAGATAAGTATGAGCATCAAAACTGCTGGAAAGAGATTTTTGCCCATCATTGACTTTAGGTGAAGACTTCATGGGCCTGGGAGATAATATTGCAACATTTTGTCTTAGAGGAGGAAAAAAAGAACCACACCCCAAAAAGTCCATTTAGCTTGGTAGGAGGATCAGTTTAACAATAAGGGCTGGAGATAATCCATATCTAATTACCCATTCAGCATTTAACCCTACAACAGATTCTCATACCAGTACATTTTTAAAAGGAAACAAACCAAGAAGAATTCTTACCTCTATTTCCTAATCTCAATTATCTTAAGAGATGACAATCATCTATGCCCTGGACAAGAAGTATGAGTTTTCATTTATATAGCATGAAAAGCAACTTCCCAAACATGTTTGACATAGGTAACGATTGACTTAAGTTTTCCTGTCTTTATTGTTCAAATCAATAAATAATAGACTAGTACACACTTTTTAGAAAGTTTCTATGTATCCATTTTGCAAATTCTATCTGGTTAAGGAAACATTCTATTCAAAGCTATCACATAGCATTGCATAAAGAATCAGGAGCCAAACCTGCTATCTATTTCTTCAATTAAAAACTTCATGAAGATTATGCGTGTTAAAAAATATGTACCCAACTTTCCACATAGATGAGTGACACTTAATGCTTCAATGGTTACAACAAGCATATCAGTTTTTATGCAACTGCAGGATAGAAAAAAATAGTGACTACTACTAACATTTCATTCTTTTTATGACCATGGATGCAATTAACGTGGAGAAACCAATTGTTATCAAAATGAGATAGGATTAACTGGTTCAACAGGGAGTAGATAGCTGTCTAGTATGATTCAAAGTTAGTGCATAGCTCAAACAAATAACCAGCAAAAGCTTTTAGACTGCATTTCAAGTCACTGTTGCCACACCATGAAGATTGTAATAGGAGCCAAAATTGGGCCAATAATACATAATAAGGATTTGACAGACTACTACAAACCTTTTTTTGTTCTTATTTTCTTTATGTTCAGGAAAGTACAACCAAGAGATCATTCTCACTCAACACCAAAATGACTCATCGCAGATCAATAAAAGGGTTTCACTCATCACAATATTGTTAACAACCAAAGGACTTATACGTGGACTGGAAGTGCCCTGATAGGGAACAACTGTGCACAGTTAAGCTTCTTTCTTGACTATTAATAACAGAAGGCAAGATAAGCATCACCAGTTGAAGGGACTTCCCATTGTCCATGGTTCTTTATTTTTTTTCCTCCATTAGACCCTTTTTATGAGATCAGCTGTAGAAAGCTTTTCCCAAAAATTGCAAGATCAGCCATTCTAAGCTTTCAGAATCTAACACTTAATCCAACAAAAAAATCTAAAGGGAAAAAAGTAAAGGACTATCTGCTTGAATAACACCTAACACAAATCAAGTAGATGCATTTATAAATGCTTATGTTACATATACCTACAATAAAGAGTGGGAAGGAGGGAGCAAGAGAGAGTACCTGGGAGATCGAGAAGGCAAGTTGCTAAATGGATTTTCTGCTATAGTACCAAAACGTGGACCTGAGTTTCTTCCGAACCCATCCATTGCCATTATATATGAATGATATCCGCTTGAATGGTTTACTTGATTCTCTCTCTCTCTAGACACTATTCTTGTGTGATTTTAAATCTCCCTGCTTGTTGCTTTCAGTTTTCACCACTTAGAGTTTGCAGCAACAGAAACGACAACGGAAGAACAGGAAAAACATAGGAACATACTTTAATGTTGCAACTAATTGGTGATGTGATCAGTGATCTTCAGCTTAAACTGGTAAATTTTAGAATCTCAAACTTAGCAATACCTTTCACAAGACACTGGAAACTCAAATTAAATTAGTTTTTTCCTTTTTCTTTATTCAGAAAAATAATAATTTACAATCAAAAAATTTATTCATGCATTGTGAAAGAGGACAATTACTAAGCAGCTAACGATATTAAAAATGTTACTTTTGTATTACTCTATTATCAGTTTGAGTACAAATTTTATAAAAAATAATATTTTCTTTTATTGAATATATTTTTAAAGCCATGTCTAGAATATAATTTTTTCAATATAATGAAAATAAAAAGTACACAATTTATGTACATAAATCCAGGGGTGCTTAATGGATCAGGTAGACCAGGAACTGATCCAAACCAAACCACCGTGATTGGGTCAGATCTAGTTTTTCCTAACCTAACTTGATATTGGTTCTATTTTTTGGACATGATTGGCATCAGATCAGATTTGAGTTAGACTGTCAAGTCTATAAACCCAATCCAAGCTGAGTTATATAAACAGTATCAAAGCCACACTATTATTAATATGTTTTTGTAATCTTCTATCCTGGTTGCGCCTGCTATTTTTTCAAAAATTATGTTAAAATATGTTTATAGATCTTAATATTTAGGCATGGCACTGGTCTACAATACAAATTTAATGTAATTACATAGATTTTGGAATTGAGACTAAGCCCATTCAAACCCAAATTTAATTGGGATGAGTTTGTTTAGTTTTTCTTTGTAATTGGGTCAATTGTGGCTCCAAAATTTCATATTCAACCATATGATTGGTCTAGGTCCAAATATATAAACCCGAACCAACACGAGCCATATTGGAATGGAAATGGAGAGGGTTTGGAACAGGGATTCCTCCTCCATCCCCATTGGGTAATGGGTACCAATCGGATACTTGTACCTAATTAATTTCATATAAGAAATAGATTAAAATAATTATTTTCCATAGTTTAAAATTTTCCCTAACAATTTTAGACTTCTTAATTTCACACATTATTCATTAACCAGAAGGGAAATAAAAACAATCGAAACAAAAATATATCAAAACATATGCAGTATTTACAATAGCATCAAACCAGCATTTTTACACAACTGAAAGGAAGAACAAAAAAAAGTATAAACAACTAAAAGGAAGAACAAAAAAGCAGCAGCAAGCATTACGAGGACAAAAACAGTAGAAACAAACCAAAGAAAACAGTAAACATTGCGTGTTTGGGAGAATACACAAGGGAAAAACAAGCAGCAGCATTAAAAAAGCAAGCACGGCTGAAATAAAGAACAAAAAACACAGCAGCAAGCATTAACAAGAAAACAAACAAAAAAAAAAAAAACAGCGCTTGGGATTTGTAATTTGGGATTGTATCCCCTCTGAGCGGCTGACTTTAAAGGAAGAACAAATCCTACACGACTGATCTCAGAAAAAAAAAAGGGTTTTGAGAGTTCGAATTTACCGAGCAGAGGAGGGAGGTTTCTGAAAATGTTTGAACTTCGCCGGTCTCGCAGAATCAACAATTTGCAGAGTTTGTGCGAAAGGGCTTTCAGATTTCGATTTTGATTTCAAAGAGGGTTGAGAAGGTCGAAGTGGGTTGAGAAGAGGGTTGAGAGTTTGCGCGAACTGGTTTGAAGTTGGGATTGTTGCTGATATAGGGAGCCAACCCCAAAATCAGGCCTCCAACGCAACTCGCCAAGCCAAATCTCAATCGCTAAAAATCTGGCGAAGCTCAAAAGCATCACCAACTGTGGCGATCGAAATATGCAAGGACATTATCGCCATCTCTCCCCCCACAGCGGCCATCAACGCCGGACGAGCGACGAGCAGACGACCGGCGGCGGTGCCCCCACTGTCGGCTTGCTGTTTTTCGTCCAGATTGGTTTGTGAATTTTTCGGCTCGTCCAGATTGGTTTGTGAATTTTTTTCTGCAGTTTTTATTTATTTCCCTATTAGATGTATTTGTGTATTTAATTATTAATTATATATATATATTTAATTATTAAAATGGCTATTTTTATAAGGCACGATGCTCATATTCTCGATTTCGGTAAAAAAAATAAATTATAAGTATAAAATTTTGTCTTAGTGTGCAAGACGAATATCAAACTCATAACCTACCGATGCAAATCTAACATATCACTTGCGTAATTGCTCGACATATGCCATGAAGGTTGTGTATTTAATTATTGATTATATATAGGTGTGTATTTAATTATTTTATGTATTTAATTATTAATTTATGTAATATAAAATAAATAAAAATATAATTTATTAATAAATAAATAAAATAAAAATAATAATAGAGAATAGGATTAGAATAAACACAACTTTCGGCATAAAATTAGAATATAAAGTTAATTATCTATAATAAAATAGAGATTACAATAAATATTCTCATTGAAGATAATCTTATAAGGCCATTGAAGATAATCTTATAAGGCGGCAACATATTCTAATTAAAAGAAAATTCTATTTTGAGTTTTTTCTTTTAAATTATACACAAAGTTAACTTAAATAAATAATATTTGAAGTCTAAACTCTAAATTTGTTTTTAGCAAAACTTTTATATTTTATCTCAAATTTCTTATGAATGAAAAAAAAAATTTAAATGCCTAAACTCTTCTCACATAAATTGATCTAGTGAGCTTTTATTTAGTCTTGATAGAGACCATTAGTTTTATGTTTGTCTTTGACCTTTAACCCCCATACTTTAATAAGGCAAAGATTTTCATTCACTTAATAATGAGAACAAGAGATTCAAATTTAATCTTCATAAATTAAAAGTTTTGTTGGCAATGAGACAGAATAGGTTTGTCTCGTGCTCAAACTCCAATACCATGTCCTATCCCCACGCCTCATAGATAATTTTTCATAACTTGAAACATGATATAATTAAGGCTTAATATATGCGAAAGTTTTTTAATATTTAAAAAAAATATAACGTTTGGTTTTTGAAGTACAAAACGTCACTAATTGATATATAAATTATTAAAAAAATATTATTTTAAGTCTTTGCTATGATAACCCATTAACATGTACACATATGCATCTGTTTTCACAACTAAACGCCACATTAGTAAGTCATATCAAATTACTTAATACCTAAATATAATATTTTGTCCTTTAATAATTAAAAAATTTAACATTTGATCCCTTAATAATTAAAAAAAATGACATCTGGTCCTTAATATGAAAAAAAAAATCAAATTTAATAAAAAAAACCTAAATTTCATATAAGGCCTAAAAATATTCAAAAAATGACATCAATTTCATAAAAAATATATAAAAAGTTTGTAAAATAACTAAAATAATGAAAAAATACCTAGATTTTATAAAAAAAAAACTACAAATTTCATAGGAAAGAGTTAAAAATATTCAAAAAAGATCTAGATTTCATAAAAGACCGAAATAAAACATATAAAATTAAATTTAGGTATTTTATGAAATATAGGTTTTTTTATTATTTTTAGGTCTTTTAATAAAATTTGCAGGTCTTTTTTTATAAATATTTGTAGGTTTTCTTTATGAAATTTTTATGTCTTTTGATGAAATTTAGATATTTTTAGGTTTGTTTTATGAAATTTAAGTATTTTTTTTGAATATTTTTAGTTTTTTTATGAAATTTGTATTTTTTTAATAAAATTTAGCTATTTTTTTTATTATTTTTAGGTTTTTATGAAAATTTTAGGTATTTTTTTGAATTTGTAACTCATTTTTATGAAATTTGTATATCTTTTTATAAAATTTATCTTTTTTATTATTTTTATGAAATTTTTAGGCCTTTTTTTTAAAAAATTTAGATCATTTTTTAATATTGTTGGGTCTTTATGAAATTTACTTTATTTTTTATTAAATTTAATTTTTTTATATCAACGGCTAAATATCAATTTTTTTAATTATTAAAAGATTAAATATTATATTTATATATTAAAATTAATTTGACATATCTCTTTGACACCACTTTTTTTACGAGACTTGTCATTTTACCTAACATAAATAACTGTTTTGTTTATTTTTAATTATGATAAGAATTTAAAATAATAATTTTTAATAATAAAATAATAAAATTTTAATATTTTATATTCTAAAAATTAAATATTATATATTTGAATTATGGAGCGAACATTGCATGTACTAAGCCTAAAATTAATTGTGTTAACACCAATATTATATATTTTTTATATTTTTATTAGAGCTTTTGCTTTTAATTTAATTAAGGAAACAACAATATTACGTTTCTATTTTTCGTCGTATTTTCATAAAAACATCGGAAGATGTAAAGGAATCAGACACGTATGACGTATCCAACCCAGTAGATTCCTGGCCTTGGGTATCCAAACCCGCTTCGCCGAACCAAACGACCTCATCGTCATCGAACCAAATTTCCGGCCACATTCATCCTCCCGGAGAATCCATATAAATTGACGAATCCCACCCCATAAATCAATTCCCAGAAGTCGCATCGGGGTCGCTTGATTCTGTAGCATCGCCATCGAATCCATAATTGCGGGGAGACTAGGCCGGAAGCCATGGCCGCCAAACCCGGTTCCGTTCACAAATCGGAGGAAGAGTGGCGGGCTATTCTCTCGCCGGAGCAGTTTCGAATCCTCCGCCAGAAAGGAACCGAGTAAGAACTGCAATCCATTCCTCGGATTTTGCTCTGAATTAATTTGTTTTGGTTATGATCTGTGCCTGTGCCGGTTGTGTCGTCTCTTGTGCTTTGTTCAGATTTCAGTTCAATTCTACGAGGTCCAGTACGGTATCTATACATTTGCTTCATGTATGTGTATGTGTATGTGTGTGTATATATCTGCAATTTGAATCAACAAATGTGTGAGATGGGTTTTGACTTTTGAGTTCGGAATCTGATGTTTTGAGCTAAAAACGATTTGGTTGGTGAGTTGTTCTTTTGGTGAGTTTGTTCTGTTTTTGAATGGTTAATGAAGTTTTGGGTGTTGATTTTGCAGTCTGTTTTTCGATCAACCAATTGATTCGTGATGTAATGAATGATCCTAGAGTCCAATTTTCTGTTGCCGAAGGCAGGAGAGAATTTGTTTTTGTAGGATATGGCGCTAGATAACAATGATTGTTGATTGAATCTATGTAGTCAACCCCGTCTAAAGGTATTAAAGCTACATATTGTGTTGTCGTTGCCGGAGATTACTGGATTGTATCAAGACAAGGTTTTTCTCTTTTTTCCCTTCAAGTCCTTGACCAAATGGAGAAGATTGTGAATGTGGAAGAACTTGTTTCTTCAACCTGTGTTCTTGGACTTTCATTTCCTTTTTTCTAGAGAATAGAAGCAAAGCCTTAAAAAATATACAATTTAAAGTTCAAAGCTTTTATGTTGTTTAGGACACATCAGAAAGAATTCAAACCTCCATGGTTGGGCCACAAAGAAGAATATAAAACAATGCTCTGAACTATTCTGGTAATGTTTTAGATGTGAAGAAGCAGCCCTTCAGTTTCCCTGTTGACATTTTCAAAATACTTGAAGCACATTGAATTAGATTACTACTAAGTAATTAACAAGTTAGCTCATTTATCTGCAATGCCTTCACTGCCCAGCTACAGCTTTTTTTTTTGCGGGGAGGGGGTTCTAAGGTTTCAAGTCATCTTTAATGTTGATAGATGGTTGTTTCTGGTCGTGATTTATGTCCAAAAACGGAGATTTAGTACGTTTATGGATATGGACATCAATGAATGTATGCAAGCATTTCTTCTTCCAGATTCTCGTTGACTTGTTGACGAGTTGTGTGGTTAATTTCATAAAATAAATGGGGAGCATCCTGTTTATCTTCGAATGATTACAAAAGCGCTTCCATAACTGCATTTAAGGAACCGAATCAATTGGAATGTGGTTGATTTGAGTTCTATCCTTGAAATTGATGTTTTACAGGCCAGGAGGCACTGGGGAATATGACAAGGTCTTCAGCGAAGGCATCTACAATTGTGCTGGTTGTGGCACTCCACTTTATAAATCTACCACCAAATTCAACTCTGGCTGTGGCTGGCCTGCTTTCTTCGAGGGTCTTCCCGGAGCCATTAATCGCTCTGTGAGTGTCAAATTCTGTACAACATACATGATACAATACAACATATCACTTATTCCATCTAATTTTGATTGACCAGCTTGAATTCACAAGTTAACCCTAGATAGCGGGACGAAGGTTTGATATACTGTTGCTATTATTCTTGCCTAAATTCACTCCTGTTTCTGAAATGAGAACTTTGATTTTTTTTTTCAGCCTGACCCGGATGGGAGGAGAACAGAAATTACTTGTGCGGCTTGTGGTGGTCATTTAGGCCATGTTTTCAAAGGCGAGGGCTTCCCGACGCCAACTGATGAGCGCCACTGCGTCAACAGCGTTTCGATCAAGTTTGTCCCACCCGAGACTTCATCTGCCTCGCTGTGAAAATCATCAGGAAGGTTTTAATCTGTTCTTCTGTTAGCTTAATAAACTTTAGTGTGGTTTGTAATGAAGTAGCAGTGTTGCATACAAGTTTGAGACTTGGTGTTTAGTATTCCTAAGCAATTTTAACTCTTTATCTACCGGCATCAAACAAAGCTTTACCTAGTCTTCTTCTTCGTTTTCTCATTCTGAGTTTACCATAGAAGCCTATTACATGGGACACCAATCATTGTATTCTATGTGGTTCGATCCAACAAGTTTCACGTTCAGTGTTCTAAAAATCGGTCTAGGCAGTCGTTGGCCGCCCTGAAATTGCCCTAGTCGGGCCTCCTAGGCGCCGGCCCGAGTAATTGGCCGGCTTGGGCGCCTAGTCGGCCCGCGCGCCTAGACGCCCAATTCGTTGGCTTTAAATATCAGCCACTTTTAGGGGTTTTTTTTGGCTAAATCATTAAATCGAACCTCTCAACATCTCCCCCTCTCACTCTCTTCTCAGCTCAACGCTGCTACCTCAATGTCGCCAAGCTTCATCGGCCCGCCAGTAGCTCACTGCTGTCGTTGCGTCCAGTTCCATCCTCGCCGCCAAGCTTCATCGTCATCGCCTCTTATCCATCGCGTCCTCCTAGTCCTCGTTGCCTCAGCGGTGTCGCCGCCCCTGTCCTTGTCGTTGAGCTCCATCTCCACCGCCGCAGGCTCCATCTCCGTCGTAACCTCTTTCTGGTATTGGAGCGTTTGTTGCGTTTCGGTAGGCTCCATCTCCGTCATAACCTCTTTCTCTCTCTTTCTGGTATTGGAGCGTTTGTTGCGTTTCAATTTCTGGTTTCTGTTTTTTGTTCTATTTTATTTTTCTTTTCTATTTATATAAAATTATTAGATTTATATTTAGTTTTTATTATTAATTATATATATTCTATAATATTTCCAAGAAAATAACATCAAGATGTTAATTATATATTATTAATTATATTGTCGTAGATCAATTTTTTGAACCTATAACTGATCTATAATAATTTGTTTTCTCATGCTTAATTCTATATTTCACTTGTCATTCCATTATTGTTGTATTATTAGTTTATGTTGCATTATTAATGCTTTTCAATTTTGATTTAATTAAAAAATAACATCAAATTACATCACAAAATTTAAAAAACAAAAAAAAAATACCAATTTTCTAGGCGTGCGGCCCCAGCTTAACGCCCGACTAGCGCCTTTTAAAACACTGTTCACGTTAAGTGTCCGCTATTTTAACACAACCCTCCTATTTATTCAAAGCTTGAAACCGGTTGGAGATAGGAATCTACAGCCAAAGTCATTTATTTAAAACAATCAGTGTATCATCATTTTAACTCCAAAATCAGATAAATTC
This sequence comes from Diospyros lotus, assembly GCF_014633365.1. Classification (NCBI taxonomy): domain Eukaryota; kingdom Viridiplantae; phylum Streptophyta; class Magnoliopsida; order Ericales; family Ebenaceae; genus Diospyros; species Diospyros lotus. The sequence continues at coordinate 4,998,083 of NC_068341.1, forward strand.
AAGAAATTTTATATGATGAACTCTGGTTGCAATATTGGTCTTAAAGAAATTATCTGACATTTTCAGATTCACACAGTCCAATTGTCATTCTCATATCCTCAAAGAATCCCAGTGGAAAGAAGAGTGCAAACCAAAAAGAATCCCAGTGGACAAAGCATCAATGTCAAATAACTTTGAGATCATTAGTGCGTGAAAATCCAATAGTCCTCATTCAAAATGCAGGCAATATATCTAAGATGACCCAAATTGTTTGACACGAATTAGTTTTAAAATATTTTTTTAGTCTGCATTCACTAATAACATTACGAGTCCAAGTAAGGCTCGATAAAATTACGGGTCCAAATAAGAATCAGTACATAACTTTGTTAAACAATTCTTGACAAGATGAAAGTTATTATCTTCCTCAGCTCATTCAACAAATAGGCAAAAACAAACCAAGAACAGAGAATCACTTCTTTTTTCGGCAAATTAAAAAAGAAAAAAGAAAAACAGAGAATCACAATTTTTAGATTGCTAAAAATCCTCACTTTCTCCTGTCATTCTTCCTCCTTTCATTGCATTCCTTCAAGGCTTGAACTTCTGCCCAACAGAAAAAGGGGGAAATTCAGTAAATGGACAAATTACCAGATAAGAAACAAAATACCCAAAATCCAGATCCATGTTTGGAACACCCAAATGACAAATATATAAATATATCTATATATATATATATATCGTGTGTAATATGTATTGCTAAAGAAAGAAAGAGCAGCAGACCCATCTGGCAAGATTTCCAATTTCTGTTGGATTTGACAAGACAGTCCTGCAATGAATCAAGAAAACGAGATTTGGGTTTAGGGTTTTAGATGGACGCAAATGCGTCGGTGTATGGATATACGAACAGAATTTGAATATACCTGTAAAGATAGGTAGAGAGAAGCGCACTCGTTGAGCTGCCTCACGCTCTCGTCTTCCTCATCGGCGTCGCTCTGATGAACTGCCGGAGGCGGCTGGGGACCGGCGTCTGGCTTCGGTGGCGGTGGGTCCATGTGTATCCCGTAATTGAGGGACTTCAACGTCCATTAGGCCCATATATGGATTCGCTAATTTGCATTTATCTTTTATTTTCTTTTAAAATGCTATTTATACGTAAATTTTGTATACTTTTAATTTTGTAAAGTAATATCACTAATTTCATAGTGTCCAAAAAAATATAAAAATTTGTGCATAAATCTAACTAACATGAAGCAAAATACATCATGGAAGCAAAATACATCATGGACCTCTTTTTAATGTTGACATGAACATTGTCACTAGGCTAATTTTTACATGAGACAACTAAAATTTATTTCATGATATTTGATAAATCTAGTTGATATTTTTTTTTATTATAAGATATAAAATTATTTTTATTTTATCAATTGTTTATTATTGTGATTCTTGGAACTTAAACTTTAACTAGATTGGGATCCCGTGAGGTGTACAAGTAAGGGACATTGTTATTATTTAGCTTTATGAGGGAAGTTAAATTTATTTAATGAATGTCATTTCACCTGAGATTTTTGTTATTAACAAAAATTGTGGGGTTTAAAGAAAGTCAAAGAAATTTGTAAACTTTACTCACGTAATATATATATATTTTTTATAAGCGTTACTCTATTTAACAATAAATCTTATTGATGTAATATATGTCCACAAAACACAACAATACTTATTAATGGACGTAATAATTCTATTTCTTATGTCTGCAATGACAATTACTAAAGAAATTAAATAATAATGGAAAAAATAAAAGATAAATTATACTGTTAATGAATAAAGGGTGTTAAAATCAGAGTTTTTTTTGTAGTAATAACAGAAATGCAAATGAATGAAAGAATCTTCTAATGAGTGAAGTATTTGTGGTTTTTTCTCTAAAAGAGCACGTTAGCACTTCACTAATAATATGAAAAGGTTAAGGTTAAGGGAGTTGAGTTGGGATGAGTAAAGCCCATATGATGAATCAAAAGAGTTTTGAGCTTACCTAATTGGCAAGCCTTTGTACCATGCAAACATAGCACATTGCAAAAAGATTCTAAGTATGAAAATCCCACTTGGATTAAATAAGGAAATGAACACCAATCGAATCTCGACTTAAGTAAATACAAGCAAGACAATTGACTCGATCAATAAGGTATGGAATTTCTCAACGCACATCTTTCCTTCTTTGCCTCATCTTCTCAAAAATTTCAAAGTAAGCTACAATATTCTATTATCATACATAATTGGGATAAGCTCATTCAAAACTAGAGCTAGAAATGCATGATGGGTAGGCTTGTTGTGCTTTGGCCCTTTTGTATGCTCAATCAAAAATTCAAAATGAAATTCAACATTGAAGTTGATAAAGATTTGTATCAATTATCGAGACCTCAACAAGTTTTGCCCAAAAGATGACATTTCTCTTCCAAACATGGACATACTTACTTATCAACAAAGGTTCGAATGGGAATATAGGGAAGTCTACTTGACTCTGGAAGTGCTAGTTGAAATCTTCTCCATTTTGTCCCCAGTTCTTCACTTACAAAGGCTTTGTGGTAGCAGAATGTGATGTATCAAGTCTAACCACACAAGCACGAGTACACCTATTGTGATTCCCAAAATAAGAATCAAAATAGGGACAGGTAATCGTAAGAGGTCATACACCACTTTTAAAGATTTTGATTTGAAAAAAAAATTGATAACTTGTACTTCTATCATATCAAAACTCATTTCAAGCACAACATGAGCACGAGGCTAAGAGGTGGTTGAGCAACTCAAGTGAACTGCCCTACCTTATTACAACATAGGGACAAAAGGGAGACAGTTGTGAAAGCCACGCAATGCAATTTTACTTGACTAAGTCTCATGCTTGTTCGAGGATCGAGTTTACTCATTCCTGTAGAAAAAAAAAAAAGTTATAGAAGAGAGAAAGAGAGGGCACATGCTCATCAAAAAGAAAGCACATGCACATTATTGTCCATCAATCTACCAAAAAAAAGAAAGCATATCCAACCCCTACCCCCCCTATGATCTCATATTCTTGATATAGAAAGGAGATAACAATATACAAAGCATCAAATTGCAACTTGAGTGGATTCCCTTCTCCTTCCGCCCATGACTTGTAGCTTGGCCTGTTGACCCAATAGTTGGTTATGTAGCTGGTGAGCTTGGTTCATCAACTAAGTTAATCTAGTTGCACAAACAAATTCATACTAAGTTAGAATATCACGTATAGTAGTTTTTCTAGTAACACGAGTAGTTTTACTATCCAGTTTACGCTATTTATGCATAAAGCATGGGAAAGAATGCAAGATAACCTTAAGGAGTGGCAATAAACTCTTGATTGATCAACATGAATGAACTATGCTTAGACGCTTTGTAAAGTTGTATCAATCTATGAGAGAAGTTGATGGATGAGTAAGCTTCCCCTTCGATTCACAGAATATGATTTGGGTTTTAGTTTTGTTTCTACAAAATTTATGTCGAGAATATTTTATAATTTTCATTACAAAATTACATTTAGTAAATTACCTCATTAGAGATGAAATTGTGAACAAAAACAACAAGGTTAAACTAAAATAAAATTGATTGATTTCTTGTTAGTTAATTTTTTATTTTCAAATCGAGTTGCTTAGTAGGTTGATTTCCAATTTATTTAGTTGGATCAACTATAGATGGATGTGATTTTCAAAATACTGTTTATAATTCATGATTTAGTTATTATTTATTCATTTGGATTAGCTTGACTCTTTTTGAATGAATTGTTATCTAATGCCAACTTTGCTTTTTATGGGTAAATAAAGGTAAGGGGCCAAATTAGTATTTTATTTTTTGATACATTAACGGTTAAGTAACGGTCTTGATTTTATATAATTGTAGATTATAAATAAGTGATTTTTAACTCACTTATTAGAAATCAAACCCCTTTTTAGTTAACTCACCTATCTCGGAAAGATTGTTATCTAATAACAAACTTGCTTTTCACAAATAAATCAAGATAAAGAGTAATTTTAATATTTATATATTCTTTTATGAATCCCTAATGAGTGAAGTGCTTACGCCTCTTTCTCTAAAAGGGCATGTTAGCACTTTACTAATAATATGGAATGGTAAAGGGGATGAGTAGAGCCCGTAGAATGAATCAAAAGAGTTTCGAGCTTACTTGATTGATAGGCCTTTGTACCACACAAATGGAGCACATTGCAAAAAGATTATAAATATGAGAAGTCCCCATTGGATTGAATAAGAAAATAAACACCAACCTAATTTGACTTAAGTAAGTACAAGCAAGCCAATTGACTCGATCAAGAAGGTATGGAATTTCTCAACACACCTCTTTCCTTATTTGCCCTATCTTTCCAAAAAATTCATGCGTTCCACAAAAGGGGCAAAAAGTGGAGTCTTGGTCAAAGCAAGCTTCCCTGTTTTATTACCATACAAAATTGGGAAAAACTTATTCGAAACTAGAGCTAGAAACGCATGATAGGTAGGCTTGTTGTGCTTTGGCCCTTTTATAGGCCTAATTAAAATTTCAAAAAGAAATTGAACCTCAGAGCTGAGAAAGATTTGTATCAACTACTGCTGAGACCTTAACAAGTCCTACCCAAAGAATGACTTTTCTCTACCAAACATGGACATGCTTACTCATCAACAAGGGTGAGAAAGATTTGTATCAACTATTGAGACCTTAACAAGTCCTACCCAAAGAATGGCTTTTCTCTACCAAACATGGACATGCTTACTCATCAACAAGGGTTCAAATGGGAACGCAAGGAAGTCTACTTGACTCTAGAAATGCTAGTTGAAATCTTTTTCATTTTGTCCCCAATTCTTCGCCTATAGAGTCTTTGTGATAACTGAATGTGATATGTCAAGTCTAACCACACAATCACGAGTCTAAGTATTGTGATTTTCAAAACAGGAATCAAAATAGGGACATGCAATAGTAAGAAGTCATATACCACTTTTAAGGATTTCAATTTGGAAAAAGAATTGATAACTTGCACTTCTGCTATATCAAAATTCATTTCAATAACGTCATAAGCATGAGGCTAAGGGGTGGTTGACCAACTCAAGCGAATCGTCCTACCTTACTTACTACAACATAGGGACAAAAGAGAGACGGTTGTGAGCATCAAACCAAGCAACTTAATTTTTCTTGACTAAGTCTCATGCACGTCCAATGAGGGAGTTTGCTTATTCCTATAATAAAAAAAAAGAGTTGCAAAAAAAGAAAAAGAAAAAAAAAAGCACGTGCTTGTCCTGTGCTTGCCAAAGGGAAACACAAGCACATTGTTATCCATCAACCTACAAAAAAAAAAAAAAATTAGCAACCCTTACCCCTTATGATCTCATCTTCTTGATGTAGAAATGGGTCGATAGTGTAGAAATCATCAAATTGCAGCTTTCGAGTAGAATCCCCTCTCTTTTAGCCCATGACTTATAGCTTAACTCGTTGACATAGTAGTTGGTTATGCAGTTGGTGAGGTTAGTTCATCAGTTGAATTAATCCAGTTGCACGAGTAAATTCATACTGAGTTGGAGTATAAGTATAGTAGTTTCTCTAGTAGCATGAGTAGTTATACTACCCAATTTACTCTATTAATGCATGAAGCGTGGGAAAGAATGTAAGATAACTTTAAAGAGTGGCGACAAACTCTTGATTGATAAACATGAGAGACTTGTGCTTAGATACTTTGTAAAACTGCATCGATCTACGAAAGGAGCTGGTGGATGAGTAGGCTTTCCTTTCAATTCATGGAATGTGTTCTGGGTTTTAGTTTTGTTTCTAAAAAAATTATGTCGAGAAGGTTTTATAATTTCTCATTACAAAATTGCATTTAGTAAATTACCTCATTAGAGATGAAATTGTGGACAAAAATATAAGGTTAAACGGTAATAAAATTGATTGATTTCTTGCTAATTAATTTGTTATTTCCAAATCAAGCTGCTTTGTCAGTTAATTTCCAATTTATTTAGTTAGATCAACTATAGATGGATATGATTTTCAAAATACTATTTATAATTTATAATTTAGTGAAAATGTGTTCATTTGAATTAGCTGAACTTTTTGGATGAATTGTTACCTAATATCAGCCTTACTTTTTATGGGTAAATCAAGGTAAGGGATGAAATTTGAATTTTAATTTGATACATTAAGAGTTGTTCCTTCCTGTCCAAAAAAGGGCGATTGAAGGCGGGATCGTAACGGCAGGGCGCAGACTCCGGCGATGGGTTCGTCTGGGGGGTGATTGACACTTGCAAGCACTCCGACGCTCGAGTGAGTAAGAGAATAAGAAAATGATAGTGTATCAGTAGGTCAGAGTTCAGAACATACATTCGCTCTAAGAAGAGTTGACTGATATAGGAGGAGGAGATGTTCTCTTGCATGCATGCGTCGTAAATTTGCAGGTGATGGATTTGACTATCCGGCACTGGTGAAGATTCTCAGATGGTAGCATGATGGCAACGTGACCCTCATTAATGTGGATGTGATCCACCATTAATGAGGATGTGATCTGAAGCCGCCGCACGGATATCCATCGATGGTTGCAATGATGTCTTGACAAGCTGGCGCTGAGTCGAGGTTGGGCCCAGAGGGAGGACCAAGATTGAGCCCAAGGAGAGAATAAAGATTGGGCCTAAAGAGAAGGTCGAGATTGGGCCTAGATGGTCCAACAGTTAAATAACGACATTGATTTTATATAATTGTAAATTATGAATAAGTGATTTTTAACTCACTTATTAAAAGTCAAATCTTTTTCAGTTAACTCGTTTATCTCAAATAAATTGTTATCTAACAACGAACTTGCTTTTCACGTATAAATTAAAATAAAGAGTGATTTAAACATTGATCTTTTAATACATAAATAATTAAATAATAAAAGAGTTTGACCTATACATTGCTCATGACAAATCAATAAAAACTCATAAATTAAAAAACTTGATTGAGTCGGGGTGAAATTGGTATTTCACTTTTGAACATATAACTAGATGCCCTCAAATTAGAAAAATATGTCAATTTCCTACCCAATAAAGTGTGAAAAAAAAGAATAAATATAGTGATTTAAAAGCAAAATTCCTCTCATACCACAGGGTGCCAGAGTGGACACCTGGTCCATCTAACCATGGTTAACAGCCCAACAGGTAACCATGGTAGACTATGGAAATAAAAATAAAAGGAAAATCATTCGACAAATAAGAGGAATAGAAAGGACATCCAATGCTCCAAGAAGAGAGAACAACAGACAGAGAACTGCCGTTTCTCTCTTAACCCCTCCGATGATCCAAGATTTCTGAAATCTTGATCTCTTCAACTATAACTCGAATCGGGTATGTCTCGATCAATCGATTCTAACAATGAATCTAAATTTTTCTCACCTCTTTTGGGGATCTTTTGGATATAAACGCGTAATCTTCTACGTTATTTTTTGGGATTTTTTCTGTATATCGATTATTTGATTGGTTAGATAACAAGGATTGATTGAAAAATTTAATGGGTATGTCGTGAACAGATTGGTTATTAGATTTTTATTTTTATTTTTTTGGGATTCCTATTTTTCCTTTTATAATTTATGATTTTCTGTTGGATGATTATTTTGGGTGTTCTTGTGCAGAAAGCTTAATCAATTTAGATCGATTCCTGTTCTAAGACAAGCGCAGGTATGATCTCCGAGTCAGTGTTGAATGATATGGACAATGAGATGGTTCATTGCTTGATTTGCGGTTCAGTATTAGTAGCTGGTTTATCGAGCTGGATACTGGATAGTGATCTTGGAAACAATAAACTTGATTTATTTTATTTATTGTGGTGCTAGTTAGATGGGTCAATTGTGTTTTTACTGCATTATTGTAGAAATATGTGCAACTGTATTTAGGTATATAAAATAGTATATGTAGTCAATGAATTTGGATGAAGGCATTGAAGGATGCTTTATCTTGCAGCATAGCATGGCTTCAATGGTTGCAAAGGCCAGTAGCACTGCCAGTCAAGTATTGCCTGTTATGCCAGTCCAAGAGAAAGGAAGTAGGAATAAGAGAAAATTCCGAGCCGATCCTCCCCTTGGGGATCCAAATAAGACTCTCTCTTTGACTCAAAGTGAGTGTGCAAGTTATGAATTCTCAGCTGAGAAATTTGAAGCTACCCCAATCCATGGACATCCGAGTGGGTGTGAGATGTGTAGTGTTAGCCAAGATCATTCAGATGCTTTGAAACTTGACCTTGGATTGTCCCCTGCATTGGGGTCATCTGAGATGTGTCCAAGCCGGTCTGAAGAGGAAACCGAGGCAGCAGATGGCTTCCATGATGCTGATTGGAGCGACCTTACAGAATCCCAGCTTGAAGAACTTGTTTTGAGCAACTTGGACACAATTTTCAAGAGTGCTATTAGAAAAATTGTTGCTTGTGGTTTCAGCGAAGAAGTTGCTACGAAGGCTGTTTTGAGGTCTGGGCTTTGTTATGGTTGCAAAGACACTGTGTCAAATATAGTGGACAACACTCTGGCATTTCTTAGAAGTGGCCAAGAGTTTGATCCATCAAGGGAGCATTGCTTTGAGGATTTACAGCAGATGGAGAAGTACATATTGGCAGAGCTGGTTTGTGTTCTTCAAGAGGTTAGGCCTTTCTTCAGCACAGGAGATGCAATGTGGTGCTTGTTGATATGTGATATGAATGTCTCGCATGCTTGTGCAATGGATTGTGAGTCCTTGAGTGGCTTAGCTGGAGACGGGGTTCCCAGTTGGAACAATTCTGTTCCCACCCAGTCCCAGTCGAGAACAGAGACAAAAAATTCTGAACTCAGTCTGCCAAGTCCCTGCAAACCAAGTCCTTCCGTTGCTTGTGCTCATACTTGTCAATGTGAGACAGCTGCCATGCCTTCAATTCCTTTTGTTCATAGTTCCCAGTCTGAGACACCCACTGTCCCAGTGTTTCCAAACCTTATAAAACAAAAGAATTCCTTTGTTCTAAATGGACTTGTTCCAGAAAAACTGACCTCGATACCTGCTTCTGATGGTGTGGATAAATCATTTGGTGCTGTAGGAACAATGCAATCTCATGCACCTGAAGAAAAGTTTGCAGGTAGTAGAAAGATTTCTGGTATTAGCAAGAGAGAATATATTCTACGACAGAAGTCACTTCATCTAGAGAAAAGCTACCGTACCTACGGTTCTAAAGGATCTTCCAGAGCTGGAAAAGTAAGCAGTTTGGGTGGTCTAATTTTGGATAAGAAACTAAAATCTCTTTCAGATTCTCCAGGTATTAATGTTAAAAGTGCTTCCCTGAAGCTAAGACAAACAATGGGAATTGATGTGCCTCAAGACAATGTAAACCATACTTCATCAACTAATGTTGTTGGACTTTCCTCGCCTGAGGTATTGAACTTGGAGACAGTAAATACTCTTTCCACCTTGCCTAAAACCAGTGTCCCATCTACAATACCTACAGCCAGCACACCAACGTCTTTATCAGCTGCTGATACTGAGCTTTCACTTTCACTTGCTACAAAAGGCAATTCTGATTCATCATCCATCAGCAGCAATGTGGAAACTCCTAATTGTAGTTATGCCAGGGTACCATATGATAAGTTGCTGGGACAGTGTTTCCCGCAGGTCAAGAAAGATGAAATGATGTTGAAGTTGGTTTCAAGAGTGCGGGAACTGCAAAATCAGCTGCAGGAGTGGACGGAGTGGGCCAACCAGAAGGTTATGCAGGCTGCCAGAAGGCTAAGTAAGGACAAAGCTGAACTTAAGACTCTGAGGCAAGAGAAAGAAGAGGTAGAACGGCTTAAAAAAGAGAAGCAAACTTTGGAGGAAAACACCATGAAGAAGCTTTCTGAGATGGAGAATGCCTTGTGTAAAGCCAGTGGCCAGGTTGAGGGAGCTAATGCTGCTGTTCGGAGACTTGAGGTGGAGAATGCTGCATTAAGGCAAGAGATGGAAGGTGCTAAATTACAAGCTGCACAGTCAGCTGCAAGTTGCCAGGAGGTGTTGATGAGGGAGAAGAAGACATTGATGAAATTTCAGTCATGGCAGAAGCAGAAGACCTTGTTTCAGGAGGAACTGGCAGCTGAAAAGCGCAAGCTGTCACAGCTGCAGCAGCAACTGGAACATGCTAAAGATCTACATGATCAGCTTGAGGTATGTTTAATGGTTATATATAACTGAATTCTAGATTATACTTACATATACATTACACTTTTTCTCTATTTCATTGATCCAGAATAACTCAAGATAACTTCTTAATATAATCTGCTGCATTGTTTTGTGCAGCTTATTTCCAAACATGCATACTTTAAGATAGAGGGATAGGGTCAGTCTTTAAATCCTTTTTAAATGTCTGGTTGAGTTTATTTTTGGGTTTGGGCATTTTTTTTAATTGAGTTTTATTGTTGTTTCTACCACATAAGTGTTGCCTGCTGCTTTTATATTGAGAGGCATCATATCAACTTAGCGAGCATATTCAATATGGTGGAGGTACCCTGATAGGGGTAAATATGGCAAAAGTGATATTTACATTGACAGCCTGGAGTCGTGTAACATATCGGTTTCTTGAGTTGATTTATATTTCAAGAAATGTACTTGCATTTTATGAGATATAATTGGATTACTTGAGTCTTACTGACAAGTAACTTGTTAGAGAAAATTTGCTTACAAAGGCTTGCAACATACACACATAGGGTACCTGTAAGTTCTTCTTAAGATATAACTTTGCTATTAATAATAACTAAAAGAGTGAAAAATGAGACCGAAAGATGATTGAGATTTTTTTTTTTTTGGGTGGGGGGGTGGGGAGGGGGGAGGGGCAGGGAAACAAGGTATTTTCTTTATTGATATTCTAATGTTGTTGTTAGCAACTTTGTTTCCTTAGGATATGCAGGCATCTCAGCAAAAATTAAATTTTTATCTCTTATTTTTTCCCTCCCCATCAGCTTTATATATTGGCGTTTAAGGCTCTGCTATACTCTTAGTGGAAGGGTGAGGCAGAAGAACTGAAAACGGGAAATGTAAGTGATGAATGCTTGGTATTAGCTAGTAATGAGAAAAGATATAACACATTAGAGAACAATTGCAAGAAATGTTAAATCTTAGAGAAGTGTTTGAAGTACATTACCAATTTGTCTATGTTTATTTCCACCTTATTTTCTCTGCAACCTGAACAGTTATTGCACAGTCCAATATTATGCAAGCACATCTTTGAGCTAATTTAGTTGCTTCTAGCTTGGTCTGAATGTTGCATGCATCTGCACATAGTGGTGACAAGAATTTGGATTTGAAGAAGTGATTAAGAGGGATTGGTCTATCCATTCCAATTAGGAAAGTGTTGGGGGCTTCTTTCCATTATTGAAGTATCACTTTCTTTCTCTCCCCATGGTCTTGTTTCTGTTGGTTTTGGGGGTTGCTGGTAGGAAATAAAGACTTCATAAGGTCAACTTCTTTAAAGTGAAAAACCATCTTGTCATTTAAAAGATTATAACGTTCTCTTTCATTTTTCCATGTGATACTGATACTGTTCAAGTTTATGGATGCATTCATACCTAAGGATGCTTTTGTTCTTTACTTGTGGACAGCTATTTCTTTCAAGTCTCAGTTGGTTCCTGTGCATTTTAAGACTACTTGGCCCCTAGATCTACATATTTCTCTAAGCAAATTCAATATTTTGCAATTTGTTGGGGATGAGAATGCACTGCAGAAAGATAACTTTTAACCTCTACGGGTTATCTTTCTTTAACATGCTGGGATGATATTTCAAATATGAAGTATTTTTTCTTGGCAAAGAAAATGGTTTTCAAAACTGTGCCGATGCAAAAGTTGATGATAAGGGTGCGATTAAGATCTTAATAGAAGGGAGAATTGTGTTATGATGCAAAGAATTTAATAGAACGACGAATGGTGTTGTGATGCACATTGTTAAAACTTTGTAAAAAATTGCCTTTTTCTGCCTCCCACTCTCTGAACTGCTGTTCTGACAATATGGCGGGAGTCTCTTCCCGGGTATTTTCTCATTTGAATATTCAAATGTCACAGGCTAGATGGAAGCAGGAAGAAAAGGCGAAGGGAGAACTACTTACCCAGGCCAGTTCAGTAAGAAAAGAAAAGGAACAAATTGAAGCTTCAGCTAAATCAAAAGGGGATGCAATCAAATCTAAAGCAGAAGCCAATCTGCAGAAGTGCAAAGATGATATTAAGAAGCTTGAGAAAGAAATCTCCCAATTGAGATCGCAGACTGACTCCTCCAAAATAGCTGCTTTAAGAAGAGGCATAGATGGAAGCTATGCTAGCAGGCTGACTTACATTAGAAATTCCCCGTCTCCTAAAGATCCCCCGGTGCCTTATATCCCTGGAATAGTGGCAAAAGTTCAGGAATACTCTGGGACGGGAGGTGTGAAACGTGAACGGGAGTGCGTGATGTGCCTTTCTGAGGAGATGTCGGTGGTTTTTCTCCCGTGCGCTCATCAGGTAGTCTGCACAATGTGCAATGAACTCCATGAAAAACAGGGAATGAAGGACTGCCCTTCATGTAGGAGCCCCATCCAAAGGCGAATTCCTGTACGCTATGCTCGCTCTTAGCCTTATCCCCTGCCTGAGTTGAGTGTGCTAAACCACAATTTGTGGGTTTCCTTTGAAGTGAATAATGTGTTTGTTTTACACCTTTCAATTGTTTAAACTTGAAAGAACTGAAATGCCTTGACTCAGAAAAGGATGTGCCTTAAACATGGGATTATCTACGGCGGTTCTTGGCTTCTCATAAATAAACACAAGCTTTCTCCTGTTTGAGAAATCCCATAATCTGCTCGTTCTCTATAAACAGTTCACTAGTAAGCCTGAGGTTGTACCGTGTTTTGTTTGCTTCATGGTTTACGCGTTGCATTCCCTCTTGTAGCCGACTGTTCCTCTTCTTACTGATATTCTTTGCTCCGTGAAGGTCAAGTATTATATAACCGATTCTTTGAGTCTAATGTTGCCACTGTGTTTTCCAAGATGCTCGAATTGTTTCTTTCTTTTGTGGTTTTTCTTGCAACTCTAGGCCCTTTTCATGGATTTGATGTAGCTTTGTTGCCGCACCACATTTTTAGATTGATCCTGTTCTTGGTTCGGGTTGTGTAACCAAGAACAAGATAAGGTTTGCTTTAGAAAAACAAGGTAAGGCTGCTTACAATGCAAATTCAATTTTCGCCGTCTCTCTCAGAGGGAGTATTTATGTACGGAGATGTTCTTTCTGTTAGTGGTTCTCCCCATTTAAGGCTTTGGAGCAAAACTTGCCAACAGCTTGAAATGCTAGAGAACCTTTGTAAATTGAAACTTGAACTACTTGGCGCCGTGTTTGGTCAACTAATATAATTTCACATATTAGAGTGCATGGCCCAGGAAAACTGGGCTTGGAGAGGCCCAGCTCGTGCTTGAGTTGGGTTGGGCTCAGTCCTTCCAATTTACATATTTATCTATTTTATATAATTAATTTTAAGAGCTGTTCCTTATGTTTCATTTTTTAATTTTAAATTTTAAATTTATTTTTAATTTTATATTTTAACACGACTGTTTTAAGATTGTTGAAAATATATTCTTTTTGTTTGTAATGTTTTTCGTATCTTAAAAATTTTGATCGTGTTTGTAGTGAAAACATTTAAAATGATTTTTTGTTTTTTGAGTTTTTTTATAATTTTTTTTATTTTTAAAAATATAAAATAAATACATTTTTATTATTTTAAAAAAATTAAAAATTAAAAACCATCTGAAAATAATAAATAAAACAGGATCCTTTAATTTTTAATGTTTGGATAATAAAAGGAAGAAATAGGTATGTTTTTATCATTATTTTTTAATTAAAGAATCAAAATAATTCTGGTTAGAATCCTATGTCCTCTTTATCTTTTGATTTATTATTATTAATATTATAATTTTGTGATGGGTAAACTGCCATAAATCCCAAGGAAATTTGCTATTATTATGTTGTTGAAAAAGAAAGGACAGTGGCGGATATGCATATGATAATATCCGAACAGGTCTGCTATGTTATTCATTGGTAGGCAACATAGCAAGTGCCTACTAGTGAGGGGGGCGTGGGCCCCATGCACGTGGGGCCCACATTTGCATATGGCCCCCATGTGAATGGGCCCACGCCTCTCTCACTGGCGGACACCTGTTATGTTGCCCGCCAGTGATAACATAACAAGATTGAATATTCGAATTCCAAAGAGATCGAGATCACAATTCCCTTCTGTGTCCCAAATCGGAGCCACGTGGCACCCTTCCATCACTCACTTAGTGGGATCGACGTTACGCTTTTCTGTTGCAGAGTTTGATTAGTCACTACTTTTAATCTAAAATACTTTTTATTGTTCTTTAAATTACGCAATTGTTTCAATTTTTTCTTTATCAAATTGTTCTTTATTTTTTTAATATAAAAATTAGTGTTCAGTCATGCAATGCAGAAAGGTGTAATCATAATAAATTTAAAAATTAAACTTTAATTAGTATTAAAAAATTTATGCATTAGTAATTATTAATTACTAATGCATTGAAAAAATTATTATTAAATTTAAAGTAATTATTAATTATTGTTACTTTTAGTAATAATAATTTAATTATTATTAATGCAAGTTTTGAGAGAAAAATTTTTATTTATAGATTATCAGACTTTTAATAATAATAATATAAAGATATAGAGATAAAGATAATTTAATTATTATTAATGTAAGTTTTGGGAGAAAAAATTCTTTGACAGATTATCCTTATTTAATATACACATAATAATGCATTGAAAAACTCATGCATTGAAAAATTTATTATTAATTTTATAATAATTATTAATCACTGTTACTTTTAGTAATTAATGCAAGTTTTGGAGGGAAAAAATTCTTTTTCAGACTATCCTACTTTTATATATATATATATAAACATAAGATTTTATTTAATAAGTAATTTTTTGTGATTTATTTAATACTTTAAGTGTCTATTCATATTCCTCATAAATAATATTTATTTTTGATTGATTAACAGATTAATTAAATATTTAATATTCACAAAATAATGCATTGAAATATCCATCATTAGCATTGAAAAACTCATGTATTTAAAATTTATTATTAATTTTACACTAATTAGTACTTATTATTTCAAAACATTTGAAAATTTTAAATTATTAATGTAAATTACTAAATGTAAATTATTAATACAATAAGTACTAAATACAAGCTATTAATGCAAGTTTTGGGGGAAATTTTTTTTCAGACTATCTTACTTTTATATATATAAAGATATTATATATTATTATATTATATAAAGATAAAATTTTATTTAATAGATAAATTTCTGTGACTTAATTAATATTTTAAGTATCTATTCATATTTCTCATAAATAGTATTTATTTTTGATTTATTGAAGGATTAATTAATTATTTAATATTCACATAATAATGTATTGAAAAACTCATTATTAACATTGAAAAACTCAGGTATTTAAAATTTATTATTAATTTTATACTAATTAGTACTTATTATTTCAAAGCAATTGAAAAATTTAAATTATTAATGTAAATTATTAATGTAGTAAATACTAAATGCAAATTACTAATGCAAGTTTTTGGGGGAATTTTTTTTTTTCAGACTATCTTATTTTTATATATATAAAGATATTATATATTATTATATTATATAAATATAAAATTTTATTTAATAAATAATTTTCTGTGACTTATTTAATACTTTAAGTGCCTATTCATATTTCTCATAAATAGTATTTATTTTTGATTAATTGATGGATTAATTAAATATTTAATATTCACATAATAATATTTTGAAAAACTCATTAACATTGAAAAACTCATATATTTAAAATTTATTATTAATTTTACACTAATTAGTACTTATTGTTTCAAAGTAATTGAAAATTTTAAATTATTAATATAAATTACTAAATACAAATTATTAATGCAATAAGTACTAAATGCAAATTATTAATGCAAGTTTTGGGGAGAAATTTTTTTATTTTCAGACTATCTTATTTTTATATATATAAAAATTGCTCTTTATAGTGAGTTTTTTTTTTGAGGTAATTTGATATAAAAAAAAGTATATGTCCACACTTTTTAGTAAAAATAAAGACATGAAAGCGACATATTTAAAATGATTTAAATTTATAAAAATAACGTTAGTAGAAGAATATCAAATGTCATTATTGTTATTTTGATATGTAAGACATTGTTTTGTTTTTTAACTGAAAGGATGACTTTTTACGTGAGGAAATATATAGTTTAAAAATACTCGAGAAAAAATATTTTATTTTACGTCACTAAATAATTTAGATTTATCGCGTGATATTACAATTTATTATTATGTGTATGAACGTTAATACATGACAGCAAACACGAATACATGGAGATTTCGGTTAGTTCCCATGAACAGTCCAACCGTTTTCACTCTCTGGAACACGGCCACAAGTCAAATGTTAGTTAACTTCCAAGTTCCAACAACTTAGCGCCATGATTGTAATTTCCACCACTCATTTCTGATATACAATACAAAACGAAAACTTAAAACCGCCCATTTTTTTGGTCCACAGACCCACCTGACCTCTGTGCCTGAAAGGGCAAGGGATCCTGCATCCATCTTCAGCTCTCTCTTCAGACTCTTCTCAATCACCTTCTAGGTATTCAAACCTCGCCATAATTAATTTCAACTTCTTTTCACATATAATTGTTGTTTTTTCATTTTTTCGTTGGTTGTACTGTTGATCTGTGCATGCATGCTGCTTTGCTGTTCTGTCATCATATACAAATGAATCAATGTTCAACCAATATTTTGAATGACCCAAGAGAGATTGTTAACCTTGATCGAAACTTGGAAGCTCATTCGTCAGTGTTCAATCAATACTTTGATGACCCAAGTGAGAATAATATTGTTTCTGGGTTCAAAACTCGAAAGTTCATTCTTCAATGTTCAATCAATATTTTGATGACCCAAGTGAGATTGTTTCTGGGTTCAAAACTAGAAAGTTCATTCTTCAATCTTAAATCAGTATTTTGATGATGATCCAATTAAGATTGTTTCTGGGTTCAAGACTAGAAAGTTCATTCTTCAATGTCCAATCAATATTTGATGACCCAACTGAGATCGTTTCTGGGTTCAAAGCTAGAAAGTTAATTCTCCAATGTTTTAAGTAATAATCCATGTTTTCACCGTCCGAGTAGGATTAATCGTTTCTTGATTGGAATCTTTTGTGCTTGTTGATCGATCAGTTGTTGCTGAGGGATTGATGAAGTTTGATTGAAGGAAGGGGGAAATGTCTGCAACTGTGAAGGATATGATTATTGCAAGGTCGAGAGTGGCGTTGAAGCACAAGTATGGAGATCAGAGCCAGTTTGATACTCAGAGAGGGGGCCGGTCCACGGTTCATGTGAACCGGCTGGCCGGTCGTGCCCGGCCGGTTCGGTGTCAGGAGCTGCAGATCAGTGCAAATGGATTTGGCAACTTGAAGCAGGGGAAGCAGCTGCAAGCCATCCTGACTCCGGTTTCAGATCCTGCACCAACTACCAAGAAGGTAAGAGCTTGACTGATAAGAGTGTAGTTTTGTCTCTCTCCTCGCAAATATGTTGGGGCATCTGGAACATCTGATCGAGTGTTGTTTATAAATATTTTATATAAACTAATACCGTATTAAAAATAACCGACGAGTTAAAATTTATGTAATCAAATTTATACAATAATACTAAGATTTGTTGTGTTATAAGGGTCTTAAATAAGATATTTTTTAGCCATAGTACAAGTGTTGTTTTGTCTATATACTTACAAATTTACTAAGAAGCCAGAGGAAACTATTAGTTACAATATGATTCATAAGAGTCTTATAAAAAACAATGTTATATTATAAATGAATGACGAATTAGAATTTATACCCTTAAAGTCACCTAATCTCATTAAAATTTGATATATTATCTTAATAAAATTTTACTTACTAACACAAATGTTACACTCTGATCAAATATATATTTTAATTCTTGTATTTATATGTTTTTTTTTTTCATTTTTTATTATTTTAATTATATGCTTAAATTATGCAAGGGTCAATTGCACACTTCAATAAATTTATTAAGAACAATGAATTAAATATAATTTAAGGGTGTAATTAAAATAATAAAAAATATATTTCTTTTATATCTTTAATGATATGAGACTAGGCAGAGGGCAGGCGGCCATGCCTCCTTTATCTTTCAATTTTTTTTTTTTATGTATATATTATAGATTTTCAGATGGTATTTAAAATTTATTTATAATTTTTGTAAAGATAGTTTCTGAGAAAAATAAGTATAATAATTTTATAAAAATAAATATACTTCATATTTTATTTTTATATTATGTATTGTATTTTAAATATAGAGTAACATATATCGTATGCATTTCAATATTTTCTTCAATTATCTTGTCATATATATAGAATTTCTTTCATAGCATACTATGTATATATGTAGCTTTTAAATATTGTACGATAACTTTAAAATCTATATACATAAAAGATAAATAATTAAATTATAATAAGACGTCAGCATATTGACGTCTGTTGCGTGCATCCACTATTTTCTTCGATTCATTGAATGGTAGGGGGACGTTGAGAATATACGATAAGCTCAACTTATTTGTTAATTGGTGATTAAATAATAACTTGACACGTAGCAATTACGTTGCACTTGCCAACCACCCTAATCGATGCATGCATGGAGGATAAATTTCTCTTCTGTCCATTAACAAAACTCAAGGACGCTATTTGGCTGGCCACAACCTGCGCAGTTCTCTCTTCCATCTATTCAATCTTGTGTGAGAGAGAGAGAGAGAGACCATGAAGGTAACGCACAGATTCTGCTTCTTTCTCTTCTCTTCAAAACTTGGAATAATCAATCAAGTTGTCAAACCACCGATTGATTTTCTCTCAAATGAATGGAAAATTTTCTTTCTTTCAGTTTTCTGATTGATTTTCTTTGCTGGAGTGTGTATTAACTTGCTCTTTGATGTTGACACAGAGAGTGTTTACCTTTGGCAAGGGGAAGAGTGAAGGCAACAAGGGCATGAAGTCCTTGGTGAGTAATAAATATTAAATACACAGGATGTTCTTTTCGGTTGTTTAAATGTAAAAATATTGTTTTTAATTAAAAATCGTTAATTTTCACTTTAAAATGTTTCATAAAAGACATTTTTTTAATCTTATATTTTGATGTTGGACTTGGATTTTCTTGCGGCTCTTACAATTTTCTTTCCTTAGAAAATCTTGCCCTCAGAAATGTCAGCTTCATTTTTAGCATCAGTTTTTTCTGCTCATGCTATCAGCTATTACTTGTCCATATTATTAATTTCGTAAATATTTGGCTCTGCACATGTTGATACTGTGATTGAAATTCCAAGCCAAGTTGGGCATTTGAACTTCCAGTTTAGAGACATGAATTTGTGTGTTTATGTTTTAGTTGGGAGGTAAAGGAGCAAACTTGGCAGAAATGGCGAGCATTGGTTTGTCAGTGCCACCAGGGCTTACAATATCAACAGAAGCATGCCAAGAGTATCAGCTCAATGGCAAAAAACTACCAGATGGACTGTGGGAAGAGATATTGGAAGGCTTAGAGAGCGTTGAAGAGGACATGGGGGCATTTCTGGGTGACCCTTCAAAGCCACTCCTCCTTTCTGTCCGCTCTGGCGCCGCTGTAAGTCCCTTAAAGTTGCTCCTTTGTCGCGGGTTCGAACTTCTGGAAATTGGGATGCCCTTATTTTTTATGGGCTTATTTAACTTGGAAAGTGATACTTTGAGCAAGTGGAAGATTGATTTATGTTATCAGTTGTAGGAAAGGGCCTAATCTTGTTTTGAATCATTTTTGTCACCAAAGGCGTATATTGAGACTCTCATTCATGATTTAGATTTCCATGCCTGGCATGATGGACACCGTTCTCAACCTTGGACTGAATGATGAAGTGGTTGCTGGTTTGGCTGCAAAAAGTGGAGAGCGATTCGCGTACGACTCATACAGACGCTTTCTGGACATGTTTGGAGATGTTGTAAGTGTTGCTTTAGATTGGAGATACTGCATTGTTTGAGTTGTCCTCTCTATTCCGTTATAGCAGAATCCTGTTCTCTGTATTTTCAACATTGACAGTTACCTATCATTATTTTTCTAAATTCTGTTTTGTTCTGAAATAGTTGAAAATTATTTTCCATTCAAGGTAATGGGAATTTCACATTCATTATTTGAGGAGAAACTGGAAAATTTGAAGAATGTGAAAGGTGTCAAGCTTGATACTGAACTTACAGCCTCCGATCTTAAAGAGCTAGTGGAACAATACAAGAGTGTTTATATTGAAGCAAGGGGGGAAAATTTTCCTTCAGGTACCAAGTAGCATTATCAACATCTAGATTTGGTTTTCTTCTACCTCTTTTCTTATTTCGTATATTTGCTTTTACCAAGCTCAAGACTCGACGCATAAGTTGCACACCAATTTTGTCGAGCTTATAAATCTACTTTGCTTCTGATAATCTGCAGACCCAAAGAAACAATTGCAGTTGGCTATCAAGGCGGTTTTTGATTCCTGGGACAGTTCGAGAGCCATCAAGTATCGGAGCATTAACCAGATAACTGGGTTAAAGGGTACAGCAGTAAACATTCAATGCATGGTGTTTGGAAACATGGGAAATACATCAGGGACAGGGGTCCTCTTCACTAGGAATCCGAGCACTGGTGAAAAGAAGCTCTATGGGGAGTTTCTGATCAATGCCCAGGTCCTAAAATGATATACCATATTACTTCTTGGCGTAATTATGCATAGATCATTTTGCATGAGTTAGCAGCTGACTAACATATTTCAATAGGGAGAGGATGTAGTAGCTGGAATAAGAACACCAGAGCACTTGGACACCATGGAAAACTGCATGCCTGACGCTTACAAGGAGCTTGTGGAGAACTGTGAAATTTTAGAACGACATTACAAGGATATGATGGTAAAAGTTCTCATTCTAGTGGAAAATTATAACCTCAATTCCTAAGATTTTCATTGGCTTTGATCTTTTTTCTTCTTCTTGTGTAATGGTCCAAGTTGAATTACTTACTAATGCTGTATTGCTGGATTTGCATAGAAAAAAATAACTTCATTGGCGCAAAATTCTGATGGTATTACTATTGTTACGATGGATACAGGATATAGAATTCACGGTTCAAGATAATAGGCTTTGGATGCTGCAATGCCGTTCAGGCAAGCGTACAGGAAAATGTGCAGTGAAGATTGCTGTAGACATGGTTAATGAAGGCCTTGTTGACACTCGCACTGCAATCAAGATGGTGGAACCACAGCATCTCGATCAACTCCTCCATCCCCAGGTAAACACGTTTATCACATCTGTTCTAACCTACAAGCCATAATGAAACACTGAAGTTCATCTTTCTAGCAATGAACTTGAACAAGCTGCAAAGTGCTGAAATCCAAGTAATTCATATTTACTTAATAGATCAACTTTTGGTGTTTATATGCATATGTTATGCAACTATAAGGGCCTTTCGATTAATTTGCAGTAAAGATTCAATTATGGTTCCAAACAAAAATAATGTATCTAATGTCTGTGATTGATTGTTGAAGTTTGAAGATCCATCAGCTTACAAAGACAAAGTAGTTGCCAAGGGGTTGCCTGCATCTCCGGGAGCTGCTGTGGGGCAGGTTGTATTCAGTGCTGATGATGCTGAAGCATGGCATGCACAAGGAAAGAGTGCCATCTTGGTACGTTATGATTGGTCTTCATGTCATCAGTTTTAGTTTCGCTTGTGTATTATCTATCTGTAATTCTATAATGCCACAGCCATGCAGTGCATGCCAGTGAGAGAAGCAAAAATAAGATCCCAAGTAATGATCCGTTTGTCACCCCTTCAACTGTTCACAGAACTTCTGATTTTTTTTTCCTTATTTATGGTTTAGCTTCTCAAGTTTGGCTATGATTATGGTAATACGTGTTCTAGGCCTGAACATGTTATGTGAATCATAGCCATCAAACCTATGTTATCATCACCAATGCATCTTATACAAATTAACTTGTGTACAATGTCTTAATTGGAGCCCTTGTCTTGTTCAATGGTTGATGATTTCCACATGGTTTCAGGTGAGGACAGAAACAAGTCCAGAGGATGTGGGTGGTATGCATGTAGCCACTGGGATATTGACAGCTAGAGGTGGCATGACATCTCATGCAGCTGTTGTAGCCCGAGGATGGGGAAAGTGCTGTGTTTCTGGTTGTGCTGATATCCGTGTTAATGATGCTGAGAAGGTAGACTTGGGAATTTTTCTAAGGTGGTTTGGCAGTTTTTCCTTTCCTTAGTTCTTTTGAGCAAAAGAGGGAGTTAATGTTTTATTTTAGAGCAGGTTGTTTTGGTTGGAGACAAGGTTATTCATGAAGGAGAATGGATTTCACTCAATGGTTCCACAGGAGAGGTGATCTTAGGCAAACAACCACTCTCCCCTCCGGCTCTGAGTGGCGATTTGGAGATCTTCATGTCTTGGGCTGACAAAATAAGGCGTATCAAGGTGCTGCAGCCATTTGTATCATATAATATGCGAGTGGCCTCTGTTGCTCAGGATTTCAACTGATTGGAAATGTGACTTTCTACAGGTTATGGCAAATGCTGACACCCCAGAAGATGCATTCACAGCAAGAAATAATGGGGCCGAAGGAATTGGACTTTGCAGGACAGAACACATGGTAATTATTTCACTCGTCTTCCAAGAGTTATACGGAAAAATGAGAAGGTTTCTTGGCTTTTAGCAGCAGTCGGGATGAAGAACCTACAGAACTTGTAGCTGATGCTTTAATTTGTAGATTCTTCTTTCTTTTTATTGTGGTAGCTGCAACCGGATATGAATATATTCCTCATGTTGAAGGGGGAACTAGGTTCACTCCGCTTCTTCAAGCCCTGCACCTTATTGAAGACGTGGTCGCTAACGTACCTTATTTTAAAGCAACCTTTCATGCTAGGTGCTTTTGTTTTTTTGTCTGAGTGGAAGCTGATGGCAGGGCTTGCTAATAGGCCTAGAGTAGTTCAAACATGTATTTTTTGCTGTATACCATCAGGTTTCTGAATGGAATGAATTCCTTATGTTTCCTCAGTTCTTCGCTTCTGATGAGAGGATAAAAGCTGTGAGAAAGATGATAATGGCTGTAACACTGGAACAGAGGAAGGCAGCATTGGACCTGTTGTTACCTTATCAAAGATCAGACTTTGAGGGCATTTTCCGAGCAATGGATGGTACTTTGTCTATTCTACAAATATATGTTAAGTGTAATAATTATCCGGGAGAAAGAAGATGCGTGTAACATCATCTTGTGTTGATGGTTACACCTGCCATTAGTTGGTGTTCAGGGGAGCTAGGATCTCACATTTACATTAAAATGTAAACGTTTTTACTTTTCGAACTTTCTGTTACATGACAAGATAACTAAACATTCAGGTCTGCCGGTGACAATTCGGCTGTTAGACCCTCCACTCCATGAATTTCTACCAGAAGGTGACTTGGAGCACATTGTGCATGAACTAACTGCAGACACTGGCATGACAGAAGATGATGTTTACTCGAGGATTGAGAAATTATCTGAAGTAAATCCCATGCTTGGTTTTCGAGGTTGCAGGTTTGGTAGTCAGTCTTACGCATTTCTTTGATTTACTGTTCGATGTATTTGGCTTAGATACAATGCCATGTTGGCTTTCAGTTACCTGATTTTACTATCATACCCGGACATGTATCGATTGTCAAAATTATTTACGTTGTTTTTGTGATGTTTCTTTACAGGCTAGGCATATCTTACCCGGAGCTAACAGAAATGCAAGTGCGAGCTATATTTCAGGCTGCTGTGAACATGAGCAACCAAGGAGTCAAGATCTTCCCAGAGATAATGGTTCCCCTTATTGGAACACCCCAGGCACGAACCGTGCTTTTCCTGTTTCTTTCTCATAACTGATTTCTCCTATTAATCCCAATCCATTCTTTTCCCTTGTGGCTTGTGATAAGGCCAGCTTGGTGCTGTTGTTAGGCCTTTCTATAGTTCAAATTTGATGTATTCTTAATTTTTTTAAGTCTTTGTTAAACTTGGTATTCTTCTTTGCAGGAGCTAGGACATCAAGTACGTTTGATTCGCGATGTTGCAAAGAAAGTGTTCTCAGAGATGGGTTCCTCATTGGGCTACAAAGTTGGGACCATGATTGAAATTCCTAGAGCTGCTCTGGTTGCAGATGAGGTAGGTCAAGATGAGCTTTCCCTTCAAGGCCTCTGTAATTTGTTCTTTGTCCCTATTCTTGATAAAATCTTTTGATTTGACTGATATGAGGTAAACCAGTTTCTACACTTCTGAAAATTATCGGATTCAACTTTATTTTCTGTTGAACTAAATGAGAAATTTATCTGTTACATGCATTTTATAAATTGTTTTTATGATAATGGTAGATTGCAAAGGAGGCAGAATTCTTCTCCTTTGGGACCAATGATCTCACCCAAATGACATTCGGCTACAGTAGAGATGATGTCGGCAAATTTCTCCCCATATACCTATCTAAAGGCATTCTCCAACATGATCCATTTGAGGTCAGTATTATCAGTTTCCATATGATTTTCCTGCAAAATACTGTGCACCCTTTTGATCAATAGAGTTTCAAACTTGATGCTATACCTTTCCCTCAGGTACTCGATCAGAAAGGCGTGGGTCAACTCATCAAGCTTGCCACCGAAAAAGGCCGAGCAGCTAGGCCAAGCTTGAAGGTTAGTGGCAACTTTCAGACCTGTTTTTCCAACTTGTAGCAAGAAGTAATAACTAACTTTCTGGCTCATTTTCTCAGAACTAGAGGGATCTTTTGGTCCCGATAACTCGCTGATATCAATTAGTCCTAGCTTGATCATTCAGGGGATTGCCCCTTGTGACCAGATTTTAACCCAGGCTGCTATTCTTACCAATTCGACATTTTGCTGCATTGCTGCAGCATTCTTCTTCCTTATTCAACCCGTCATACGGTGAACCAAACATAGAAGTTCCATGTTTCTTCCAACTTTGTGGCCCAAACCTTTCTTGTCCAGATTTGTAAGCAAAATTCATTCAACTCAAAACACTCTATCTATTCCATGTCTTGTGACAACAAAAACAGGTCGGCATATGCGGGGAGCATGGCGGGGAGCCTTCTTCTGTTGCATTCTTTGCAGAGGCTGGACTTGACTATGTTTCTTGCTCTCCCTTCAGGTGAGATTTCTTCTCCATACATACTGTCGACAAGCCCAGCCTCACAGGACATCCAGTTTCTTTTCTTGTTAGGCATTGCCTTTCATACCACTTGTTAAGTGAGATTCCATAATAGTCACCACTTAATACCCCTTCCCTCCGGGGTTGCCACAATCTGAAAATTCGATATAGATATGTCAGTAATCCTAAATTTCAATATTTCTAGAAATCCCATTCTGTTTCTGTTTCTGTTGAATCAATCTAAATTTCAATATTTCTTACCGCCGGGCTTCTCGACAGGGTGCCGATTGCCAGGCTAGCTGCAGCTCAAGTTGCTGTCTGAGGAAGAAACTCCTGTGAGATATGAGCGTTGGCTTCATCTGCAGCCAGCTGTAGATAAATAATCATGTTCATAGCAAACAAATGATAAATAATTACATTATAGAAATGAAATCAAACTGCACATAGGATGCAAGACCAAGAACAGGATCTCACAATCTGTAAACGCAGAAACTTGCAGCAGTGCTGAATATATAGTTTGGTTTCATATGTTTTTCAGAATCTTCTTACCATCTGATGAAAACTAGGACACCAAAAGGCCCTTTGGTTATGCCTTCTGTGTTTCCATTGCTTTTGGCACTAAAAATGGTTACAACTTAAAATAGTATTTTATCTTGCTTTATATTCAAATCGGTTATATTTATATTCAAGTCAAGTTCCTTCAAATTTAATAGAAATAAGACTCACTTAGGTCACGTTTGGATAAAAAAATTATATCTTTTTTAATTACAAAATATTTTATAAAAAGATCATTAAAAAATAAAAATAAAAAAGTCATTAACTAAATGAACTAATTATTCTTTTATAATTTTAAATTTTGTATAAAATAACTTCAAAACTGGGGAAAATAAACTCTTTTCATTTATATACCTTTATTTTTGTAAAAAATAAATTCAAAATTAGGGAAAAAGACTTCTTTATGTTATACAAAGTGAAGATAAGAGTCTTTTTAAATAAAAAAAATCAAAGTAATTTTGTGATCAATTTATTTAATTCGGATAAAAAATAATCTTCAGGCAGCATAAAAGGGCCGACGAAACTGCCGATACGTCGTCGTTTCTTAAATTATAGTCAGAGCGGTTCGCAGCTGTGTTGAGTTGAACCAGATACGAGAACTGAAGTGAAGTCTCTCTCCCCCCCTCTGTCTCTCTCTCTCTCTCTATCTATATATATGTATGTATAGATATGGCGAATGAATGTGGAATCGAGAGCTACGTGGTGGTACACAACATAGCAAAGAGGCACAACGTGGGCACGCTGGCGCGGCAGCGCGACGGCGTTTGGCGTGTCGGAGCTTATACTGGTGGGCCGCCGCGACTTCAATGCCTTCGGTAACCACGGCTCCGCCTCCCACCTCCGCTTCCGCCACTTCCATTCCCTCTCCGACGCCCGCCTCTTCCTCAAGGTGTCCGCCCCTGAAACCCCTCTTTCTAAGTTTTGTTCTTTGAATTCTGCCGGTTTCGGATTGGTAATGGCATATCAGGTGTTTGTCGAAATGCGCAGGAAAGAGATTGCGATATATGCGGGGTCGAGATCACGGACGAAGCCATTGCCGTGGATCGACACCCTTTCAAGAGGAGCACTGCTTTCCTTCTTGGCAATGAGGTTTTATTCGTAAATGATTAATTTCAGAATACTAGGAATTATGAGTTAAAACCTATTCTTACAGGTCTGTGGAGGGAAGAGAAAGTTAAGGCAGTAAATAGGAAAACAAAATGATCTTAGGACCAGAGTACTTGTCAGTATTTAACAAAATCATCAAAGTTTATGTATACTTAAAGCTACATTTGTGTCTTCCTATATTTTGTAGGGAATTGGCCTATCTGCTAAAGAATGTGAGATATGTGATTTCTTTGTTTATATTCCACAATATGGATGTGGCACGGCTTCACTAAATGTTACAGTAGCAGCTTCAATTGTTTTACATCACTTTGGAGGTAATTTTCTTCATGCTATCACAAGTCACATTTTGATTAATGGTAAGTTCATTGGTTAGTGACATTCTTTTGTTATTAGTTCACCATGCAGCCCACAATTAGAGTAGGCACTATATTGAAAACAGATGATCATGCTGTTAAGTAGAATAAAATTGTAGCAACTTTGGGTTGTCAGCAGGTTGGAAGCAAAGTTATTTCTCACGCTGTATTGTTGAGAAGTTGCCTTTCTTTCTTTTCTCCGCTGAGACTTTTTTTTCTGTGGCCATATTTAAACCATTGTGATAGCTAATGCAAAACATCACACTCAATTAGATGATTTCTACGTGATAATTCACTTCTCTGTTTGGTGCTCGTTAACATAGATACTGTGTAATGATGCTGTTTTAGATTCCAAAACTTGTCAGACACATGTCCTATTGCTGTAACTTTTTTGTTTGCTTGCTATAAGTGCCTATAACTTGAATAATTGCTTTCAGAATTGGACATGTTTTAACTCATATGAATCATTTCCCAAGTTCAAATAAAATGACTTGGATCCATCATAAAATAAAAAATGTGGACCATACCAGTGGTGCCTTCAGACTTTTCAGTTCTGTGAATTCTAAAATTCGTAGCTTGTTTGTGAACAAGAATCATAAACTTCAATCCCATTAGGTGGAGTTGGCTACATAAACTCTAAGACCTCCAATTGTGTCAATGTGCATTGGTAATAAACAAAAAAGAAAGCAATAGTTAACATATGCCCATGCCTTATGTTGTCTTAGATATGTTCCAAAAGGAAAACATACCCTGGCAAAACTCCTGTCAACAACAATAACAAGCACGCACCTTATTCCCCTATCATGGTCATATCTTTTTTTTGGCATATTAAAAAAAGAAAAGATAAAAAAGGGAGAGAGGAAGAAGAGAGTTGATGAAAATGGCTTCCTTCCCAACTGACAATTGGGAGTTTAATATTTATATGCTTCCATCAGATACAGAGAAAATATAAATTATTTTGGACAATTGCCCTTCTATCCGTTGCCTTTGTAAATCTGCTCTTTTCATTTCTTAGCTAGAATTGTTTTGAGTATTAGCATTCTAGTCATCTGTGGCAACTATCAATCCAACATTAATAAGTAGTGAACTAATCAAACTTCTATTGGACAAAGGGTGTTTCACATTTCAACATTAGTTGAATTGTTTGATTTCTTGAGGTTTCTGTTCCATTTGTCTCTGTGCTAACTCTTTTGTTTTCTGGTTAAATGTTTGCCTTTTTTTTTTTTTAGGAGGGGGGGGGGGGGGGGGAGATTCTTCAAGGTTTTATCTTTGCCAAAATGCTGTTAGTATACTAAGGTTATTTTTCCTCTTTTCTTGTTTTGGTGCTGTGAATATGTTATCATGAGTCATGATTGAGCCACTCTTGGAAGCTGTCATTCAGCATTGAGTTCTCTGGGTCTGTGGTTTAGCTGCATCTGCTTTCTTGGACAAATACAAGGCATAGGACATTGTTATAGTTACCTACCTACAAAAAGACTAACCTCACTATACTCAGTGGTCAACTGTGGAAAAGCTAATATCACAACAGTGATATGCATTTACAATAATTAACATGTCGAGGTGGTAAGGAAATTTCTCCTTAGAAGGTTGAAGATTTTCTGAAAAGATATGTAAAGAAAACACCGCAAAAATCAACACTTTCAATCATAAAAGGGTGTAATCTTCCTATTATAAGCATAGAATGTGTTCCAATCAGTGTATACCGATTTAAGAGGCATCATTATCATAAATATCTCTGCTTA
Organism: Diospyros lotus; assembly: GCF_014633365.1. Taxonomy (NCBI): domain Eukaryota; kingdom Viridiplantae; phylum Streptophyta; class Magnoliopsida; order Ericales; family Ebenaceae; genus Diospyros; species Diospyros lotus. Next base: position 5,027,068 of record NC_068341.1, read on the forward strand.
ATTTCTATTAACAATGACCGTCTTCTTTGAAGTTTTGTGTTCTGTTCTAGTGAATTGTGAACTTGACACATGGTTCTGTTCAGTTTGGGCAGGATTCTCTGAGAGAACCCGTGACGGGAATAAGTTTGTTGTAGCTGAAAGGCCTGTGAAACAGGTGAGACGGAACTACTGTGCAGAAACGGCAGATTCTATCGTTGAGGAGCGAAAATTGAGAAGAGAAAATGCGTCTAACGGATTTTTTGAAGAGAACGGAAAGAATGATTCATCTGCTAATCTTCTGGATGCACTGTTTGCGGATCAGTGAGGAATCAAATACATTATGTTGCTTTTCCTGATGTTTGGCACCCAAAATAAAGAAGGCCGTTTGCTGTCCGGGCCTTCATTTTTTGCTGCCATGTTTCAAGAAACAAAGTATACACAGAGCAATTACACCAGAAAAGACCTTCACTGGGGAAACATGCTGTGGGTTTAAGCCGTCAAGAAACGTTTATGTTAAGATCTTTGTATAATTTTTCTTTGGATAATGGTAGCAAATGGGAGATGCCGAGGATTTGTATCTTTTTTACTCCTCATTTTGATTAGTTTGCAGCTGGGAGTATCACTTGTGCAAGCCCTATTAAGTTTTAGGGTGGATGAACTATGGAAAATTGAAACTATGATGTGATTAATACTTATTCATAAATGAGTTACTTCTGTAAAAGCAACACTGTTTTCTTCTGTGGGCCAAAGCCGAACTCTTGTAGTTTGTTCTATGCTGCTTCTCTGCATAGTATTTTCTCATAATTGCCTCATTATTATATCGCTTAGATATGCTTTTAATAATTCATCTCTGTCTCTGTGTCAACCTTTTTGGCCTCCATGACTTTATGGAAACGTGATTTAGGGGTTTCACATCAACAATCTTCCATGACTTTTGTCCACTGCGCCAAATTTCCATGGCCCAAGAATCAACCTGCGGGTATTATCTACCTACAAAAGGCACTGAATCATCTGTTCTTAAAGAACCCACAACCATACAAAGAATCCCACTCAAATACCAATAAATAAATACGAGTACAAAAGTCTTCCATTCATCATCCTTTTGACACTGCGAACCTTTTTGAGATTCTTGTACGTATCAACACATTCTTCATTGAATCCGGGGGCCTTAATTTACCTACTTAAGAGAAAGTGTTAACAATTGTATGGTAGCATTTGGAGATCATCAAGGAAATGATGGTGGCCAAGACTAACCAAAAAGTCAAGTTGGTTCTTCCCTTCCGGAAAAAGCTCTTATTCGATGCAAAGAAAGGTGCTAGTTTTGTAGGTAAGAGTTGTTGTGATTTTGCTGTCATCAAGAAAGAGGTCAAACAAAATTGCTCCATTGTCAAACAATATCTCATTTGTTGGAGCAGTTGGGAGTCTCTTTTTTTTTCTGCTTTATGCTTTGCCATTTTAACTGCACTTTCTTATGCAGTATGTTTCTCAGTCTATTTATATTCAGGAAGGCTCTTCTTCATTCTAGCCCCAGAACTAACCAACATCAGGTTTGTTCTACTTTCAGTTGTCTCAAAGTCCCAGATTGAAGTGCTGCTGAAATTAACCAATGCAGTCAAGAAATGTTAGAGCAGGTGTGTGCAGTAACCAATTGTCCTCTCTACTGCGCATTGTTGACAGGAAATTTCGATGCTTGTGCTCGAGGATACGGTGGCTGATATGGAGAAGGCCAAAGCCAAGAGTCGTCATCAAGAGATTTGGGAAGCTGAAGGCAAGGATTCGGCATGGAGGGAAAGCAAGAACCAACCCTGCAACTCATGGTGGTGGTGCTGCCTTGCTGGCAAGGCCAATACGTATCGCCACATTTAATGTTGCCATGTTCTCTCTTGCACCTGCTGTTCCAAAGGCTGAGAAATCAGTTGTTTTTGTTCATGAAGAGGAGGATTATTTGAAGATTAATAGGCAGTCAAAGTCTGTTAAGAATCAGCCGAAGAGCATACTGAAGCAATCTCCTCTGCATCCCATGGCAAAGAGTCCTGAGCATGTTTCCGAGAAGACAAGCCTCATAAAGTCAAAACTGAAGGTTTCAATTAATCTTCCCGATAATGAGATCTCGTTGGCCCACAACAAGGTTCTCGGTGCTGTTGGAGATGATACGGAGGCCATTAAGAATAGAAGCCATGCTCCATTGAGGTCTCCTGTGTGCTTCCCTGCCGGAATGTTCAATTACATGGATGATGGGAGCCTGAGAGGCAGCAGAACCATTCTTGATGTACTTAGAGAGGTTGATGCTGATATCGTGGCTCTGCAAGATGTGAAGGCTGAGGAGGAGAAACACATGAAGCCCCTCTCTGATTTGGCTCGTGCATTGGCTATGAATTATGTATTTGCTGAGAGCTGGGCTCCAGAGTATGGGAATGCAATCTTGTCCAGATGGCCGATTAAGCATTGGAGAGTTCAGAAAATCTTTGATGATCAAGATTTCAGGTTCCTTTTTCTTTCCCCTGAACCACCACATACTGAAATCCCAGTTTGAAAATGATTTATGCAGTGATATATCATTTATCTAGTTGTTTAGCATTCCACAAACACTTCCCTTTTTCTATTTTCTTAAGTAAACCCTTTTAAAAAGCCAGACAACTGATACTTGTTCTTCTTTAATGGTGGATGAATCTAGAATGTGTTGAGGGCTACAATTGATGTCCCGTACATAGGAGAAGTAAACTTCCACTGTACCCAACTTGACCATCTAGATGAGAATTGGAGGATGAAGCAGATGAATGCAATATTCCAATCAAATGATGGCCCTCACATATTGGCAGGGGGTCTCAACTCTCTGGACGCCACAGATTACTCATCGGAGAGATGGGCAGATATTGTCAAAGTAAGTAAACAAACCATTTTGATTTAAAAATAACAAAAAAGGAGTAGGTATTCTTAGAGATTTTTCTTGCAGTACTATGAAAAGATAGGAAAGCCTACACCAAAGGTTGAGGTGATGAAGCTCTTGAAGGCGAAAGGTTACAGCGATGCAAAGAACTTTGCAGGGGAGTGTGAGCCGTGGTGATAATTGCCAAAGGCCAAAGTAAGAACACAGTTCTTGTTGTTTGTTGCTGCAGTTTGAATTACAAGTTTTACAACTTCCCTACCCTTGTTCAATGGATTGGATTACAATTTTCTTGAACCAGATGTGCAGGGAACGTGTAAATACGGCACAAGAGTGGATTATGTGCTGGCTTCGCCGGATTTGGGCTGCAAGTTTGTTCCTGGATCATACTCTGTCGTCTCCTCCAAAGGTACTTCTGATCACCACATAGTCAAGGCTGAGATTGTGAAGGCAGTTGGCAGTGGTAGACAGGAAAGAGTGAAGCAGAAGGTGGTGAGGATGACGAAGCTCTTGTTCTGCGAAGGGGGGAATATGGCAAATAGCCCGCTGATCTCTTCTCCAAGAGCTTGACATTTTCATACTCTATTTTCTGGCAAAGATTGCTACTGTTTGGCCGGGTAGAAAATTGTGTAATGTAGAATGGAAAATGAGATGTAAAATGGTCCCCAGTAAATGTTGGTTTAGGTTTTGTCCTTGCTTGATGCTGTGAAGGAGATCTAAAGTTTGTTGATAATAAGCCAGAGATAATGTGATGAATGGAGCTTGTCACGCTTAGTTTAGCTTTCAAACATTAGTATTTGTTATTATTTTTAGAGACTGCATTTTACTTTGCCAAAAAGTATAACATCACTTTCCTAACTTGTGGGTTTTTTTTCCCCCTTTTTTTTATCGATTCTTAAGAAGTGGTTCTAATGTATTACGTTTGATCTTTTATAGTTTGTTAGAATTATCTACTAGTCAAGTGAATAGACATTTCAAAAACGTCCACGCATCAACAACATCCTTTGTTAGGTTTTAATGATAACATTATTATGTCATTCATTAAAATTGACTGATAATGATAAAAATTACATGAAAATATAGTTAGTGAATATCTTTAAATGAATTATTAATCTTATCATTTTGCATGAGCATACGAAGATGGTAATACCATGTAAAATGAGACACCTCATCAATATTTATATATTGATTTTTTTTTTGAAAATTAACTCATAATTATATGAATACTCATTTCACATGTTTCTTGAATTAGTGTTTATTCTTAAAAATTATAAATTTTATTAAAAAAAAATTGTATAAAAACTCTATAAAGAAAATAAAGATAAAATTTAACTAGTTTATAAAATTATAATCAAGTCAAATGTGCTTGCCTTGAGCTTAACTTGAGTTAAAAAATATACTTGAGTTGAACCTCGATAAATGCTCGAGCTCATTTTGCCAAAAACTCATTTGTCATGTTAAACAAGCTCAAGCTCGAGACAACTCATTTAACATGATAAAAGAGCTTTTGGTCACCCAAGCTCGAACTCGCTAGATTTTTTTTTTTTTTAAATTAGGTCCATTGGAACATAATTTTACATAATAAAAAATATAAGCATAAATCCCCAAAACAAAAATAATAACATTGTTCAAACAAAGATAAACATCCTTATCACAAATATAAGAATAAATAATAAAATATTAAAATAAAAAAAAAATTATTTTGCAAGGCCTTATCAATATCCGCAAAATACATAAAAGTCTAGAATTCATATAACCAACCCTACATAGTGAGATAAAGGCCGGATATGTTGTTATTGTTGTTACGGGTTTGTTCATGAGCTTTGTTTGTAAATTGAATCGAGCAGAATTTTGTCTTACTCAATCTTAGTTTATTTATAATACGAGTTGAATATTACGAGCTCTTACCAAGTCAAATGAGAAACTATTTACGAGCGGTTCAATTCGTTTACAACTCTACTGCTTAATTGATTATAAAGTAAACAAGATAAAATAATTATTTTTCTTTATTGGGCCTTGTAAAAAAAAAAAAAAATCGTAGTTCAAAACAAGAATGATATCAAAAAAATTGAATATATAAAATTACTTTAAGGAGTTATTTATTTTGGTACGACACTACCACCCAGTACTGTTTCTAAAACTGGATGAGATCGACGAGGGGTCCGTCCAACTGTTTTGTTTGTTCTTAAGGGTTGGCAGCTGCTCAAAATGTCGTCGTTTTGAGCAGCATATATAAATAACCCAAAAATTAATGTTGCCTTTTTAGCAAATCTTAGCGCACTTGAACACATTCCGATCGACGGACGATCTCAGTCCACTCCAAGCTTCTCCACCAAACAACCACCGTTCCACTGATCATCTTCTTCCTCCTCCTTTCTGATCTTCCATTCCATCTTTCTTCAACTTTGATCTTCCAGTGTTCTTTTTCTTGCTCTCTATCCAATCTTTGACGTTTCTTCTTCTTCCTCTTCCGTTGTTCTTCTTATTCTCCGTTTATCTCCAATCATTGATCTTCCTTTTCCTTCTCTCTCTCTCTGTTTTTTTTTTTTTTGTTCATTTTCGACTGCCCGCTCACCTCTTAGGTATAGTATGTAACTATATAATATATTATCATTAATTATACATTTTTTTCATATGGTTTATTTATTTAATAAATAAATCAAACGGTCCAACATACCCCAGTTCAAAACACAATATATATCAATATGAATATTTTTGATTTACATATTAAGAATTGATTTATTCACACACAACCACAACATATATATATCTAAACACAATACGCATCCACAAAGAGAAAATCACCCTCCTCGTCATCTTCCCTCCTGTTTTCTGAACACACAACACACATATAATTATATATATACGTATCAAATTAACTAATTAATTAAGAGTCATCGTCGGCCGGGCTTGAAGGGTACCCAATGCCATGGCGTTTGTTGGGGAACAGCATGAAAACAGACGCAGAAACGGCGCCGATAGCGGGCGGCAAAACCATGAGCAGAACCTTCCCGGTAGACTCAAAGGAAGGGTAAAAGCAACGCACGGTGTTGGAGTCCAGAAGAGACACCACGGCGAATACAATCAGCGAAAAGAAAGCGTGGACGAAGTCGCCGGGACGGAGCTTGTAGGAGGAGACGTTGGCGGGAGGCGGGGAGGCAGGCCAGAGGCCAGTGAAGGTGGCGATGGCGTAGTGGATGGCACCGGCGGAGTCGGCGTAGCTGTCGGTGAAGGTGGAGAGGAAGCAGGAGAGGCCGCAGGTGGCGATGAGGGCGGTGGAGAGGTACTTGTTGGCGGGGGAGCAGTGGCCGTTGTTGGTGAGGAGGGGATTGAGGAACTGGTAGAGGAAGACAGTGCCGGTGGGCAGCAGCCGGATGAGGCTGCCTAAGCTTGAGAAGGTCTTGTCTTTCATGCTTGAATTAGAAGATGTTCTGGTTTTCGCCATTGGAGAGGTTTGGTTGCCTTTAGTTTCTCTCCTGATCGAATTGCGCCTTGTGCCTTGCTGATGATTATGCTTAATTTGTTGGAACACGAATGAACTTACATGCATATATATATATGTAAATGTAATGCTCAGAGAGAGAGAGAGAGAGAGAGAGATTGCTTGTAAGAAAGGTGGGGGTGGGGAGCTTGGACTGGAAGGTGGGATTGGGTTCGCTTCTACTCATAATAAACTGGCTTTTCTCTATGCCTTCAAGTATTGATAAATGGCATCATCCTCCTCCCTCTCCTGTCCCCATCATTTTTTTTTTTCTTTTAGCCAATCATTTTATTATAAATAGATGTTTTAATTTAATATTTAAAAATATAGATTCAGCATTACAAATATAAGAAATTCTATAGTGACACTGCCATGTTAAACTCAAATCAAATGGATCGGTCCAACATCACTCGTAGCCCTGTCTAAGTTGGAGTGGGCTGGCTAAATGGGCCTAGGCCCATCCAGCCTTTTTCTTTTTTAATTTTTAATATACATGCCACAGCATAGCAGTGAAAATGCTACGTATTAGGAGAATGGAAAAGGAGTGGTGATTAAAATACGCTTTTAGCACATAGGTTTAAAGATTAAAGTTTAAAATATTTAATTCTAAATGTGTATAAATTATGATCGTATTTGAATTTATTTGAGAGGGGTGCATCAGGGGGAAGGTAACTTACCTCTAAGGATTAATTGGGCAAAATTCAAACACTCCAAGTGAATAAAAAAAAGAGATTTAAAAATTAAGTATAACTCACTTCAAATTTTTAGGTTCCAAATAAATAATTTTTTTGTTGTATTTAAGCCACAATAATTATATTAAAAGGGTGACTCGTGTTATGTATATGTAAAAAAAAAAAAAAAAAAATCATTAAAAGATATTTGATGGCTATAATTTACATTTTATTTTTTAGATAAAAATTTAAATAAAATGGGTGTAATATTTACTTATAATATATGTATATATATTTTGAGTTAGAATGAATAATCTTCAATCATTTACACATTATTATTTGAAATGAAGTGTGGTGTAAGATGGACGGTTCCAACTCTCCCATATATATATATATATATATATTTAAAAACATAATCTAATGGTAGCATATTCGATTTGACATTATTTAATATGTGCATTGGTTGACATTTCAATTTTAAAATCTTATGAAGAGATAGTGATCATGTTGGCTATGGCTATGTAACGGCTGACATTAAAATCTATGAATCTAAAACTTTAGAGATGCATGCATCCTTAGGCATATTTAGAGATTAGATAGATGATGAGGTTATATATGGCAAATTGACTTAACCATGCCTTAAATAGGATTAGCAAGTTAATTTGGGTAGGGTTCCTAGCTAGCTAGCTAAGCCCAAAATTTTGTTTCCTAATTTGCCAAAATGGGCACATATTGGCTTAAATTAGTAATTTCTATTTTTTGGTTAAGAATGAATAATGGTAATTAAATTTGGCTTTGTACTTGTAGTTGTAGTTGGATGAATTGTGGATGTGGTGGTGGTCGTGGTATTAGTTAGCCAAATGGGCAAACTTAAGCTAAGAGTATCTAATTAATTAATTAATGAATCTAATTGTCGTTTTCTTTTTAAGTTACTTTCAAAAACGAAAATTGTTGCGATTGCCTATATATTATAGCCTTGCTTCTTCTTAATCCTTAACCCTTAATCTTAATTAATTTTGGTAACTGGTAAGTATATTAATAATAATAATAATGATGGTAATGTTACCTACCCCTTTGATGGTAACTCCCAACTGCTACCCAATTGATAATATAATAATATAGCTAGCTCAGTTTGAATTTACTCAAATCATTAATTTTGATGAACCATCAACAATATTAGTATTTATTTAAAATTATAAAATAATGAATTATCTCATATTATAAATAAATTTTAATAAAAAGATATTTAGTAGATTTTAATCTTTTTATTATATGAATGAATAAAAAACGTGTGGACCAAACCCACCCTCCTCCTTGTGATTGTCACATTTCCTCTTGTTTTCATCAACTTTCCATCGTGACTTGGTCATTGCCTTGCCTCCTGCTTCCTTCCAAGTTGCTACCTACCAACCAATCCTCTGGTCCGCGTGGTCGCTGAGAAAGTAGACGAGAAAATTCCGACGCAAAAAAAACATAAAAAAGAGAAAATCAAATGACACCCAAATTCTGCTCAAATTTACCCTAAATTTATTTCGTTCATACATTTTATAGTACACATGAAAGACTTTTACGAACCCATCTCCACATCAACGGCAACCATGACGACGACGACGAGGTGCAGGACCACCACAATTACAACAAACAAAGAGGCATGTGAACTAATGTTACATATTTTCACATGCCCACCCCACACTTTCCTATATTTCCACATACACCCTCCCAATTCCGTACTTTCTTGCTACAACCCCATACCCACTCCCTGATTAGCCCCGTAATTCAAAGATAATTTCATAAATACCCTTCTCTTGATTTGCTTCCATGGACATGTCTTTCTCGAATTTCGGGTTTTACCCTCCATTTCAAAAAATTACGGAAAGTCCAGACCCGAAATCGAACGAAGCGAATACCCGAGACATAGAGTACCTATAAATTTCGTTTACGGACTAGGATCCTTCTAGATCTACCGATCTAGGGAAACGACGTGGTCTCTATTTCACTCGAGGCGGAGGAGTCGCCGGAGGTCTCTGGTCGCGGAATCATCGACGGCGACCCTCGAGATCTGCTGCTTGCTGAAGAACGACGGCAGAGGGAGAGACCTTGGCGACGGCGACATCGAGAACGCCGATCCGGCGTACACGTCGGATCTGGAATCGCCGATTCGGATCTGCTTGGGGACCATTTCCGGGTCCGGGGCCAACCGCCCGGTTCCGAACAGGACCGGACCGTCGCCGGCCTTCTTCTCCACCCGGTTCTGGAAGTTATCGCCGGCGGCGGAGCCGATCTTGGTCTCGAGGGACTCGCCTCGCCTCAGAATCGTCACCTGCCCCATCACCGTATGGCCGTGATTGTTGCCGCGAGTCTTCCTGAGGTCATCCAAACTCGCCGACCGCCTCGAGCCGAACTCGGGCTGGCCGTTGTTGTCGGGCCGCTTCTTCTGCTCAGGCCGGACCGCCGGTCTGCGGCCGCCAGCCTTGGGGTTAGAGTTGCCATAAAAGTTTTTCCGGCGGTGGTGGGGAAGCACCGCCGGGGCGACTCTGATGCGATGGATCAAACAATCCTGCGGTCTCAAGACCTCGGTACCCATGACCTCGAATTCTGCGTTCTATCTAAGGCTCCCTCTCTCTCCGGAACATGAGAAAATGAATCGCAGAGAGAGGAAAAAAGAAGAAATGGACCTCTTTTCGTGGGTAGGTTGGGTTCGTCTGGTTGTCGTTGGGAAATTTGAGTATCTCTCTCTCTCTCTCTCTCTCCTCCTTTTCTCTTCTTCTTCCTCTGGGGGGAAGGGAGGAGGAGGTGGCTTCTGAGAATGTAAAAATAATGCTATATACCTATATTGGTTCAATGGCTTTAGGGGCGATGGGAGAGAGATTATATAGCGAGTGGCTGCCGAGAAAAAGACGGACTTCGGAAGCCTTCCCACCCCTTTCCGTAATCGCGTAGTAGTATATTATATTATTATATATATTATATGTATTAATGGCTTAAATGTAATTTTGGGAATTGGAGGAGAGGAGACCGTCGCGTTTGACTGGGTTAACCTACGTTACGGGCCGAGCGTGGCGACGTTGACGGTCACGGCGCTACAACGCTGTTAGTTAGAATTTAACGGAGACCGGACGTCTTTTATTATTGGGGACAGAAGAAATTATTTGGGTGGGACCACCGCCTTGGTCCCTTGCACTTGGCAAATAATATTCCGCCACTCATGTCTGATCCTTGTGCTTTACCAAATTCGAGCCTTATCTCATCCCATTTTAAAATTCATATTAATTTTTTAATTATATTATTAAAATAAATAAAATAATATTACAATATTTTTTAGAGTAGAGTATAAAATGATTAAAATAAAATAAAAAAATATTTTAATATTTTTATGAGATTATTTGTTAATTTTTTAAAATATATTAAATAATATATGAATTATTTTTTTTATCTATAAAGTATAAAATAAATCATCTAATTTATGTAGAAAGAAATATAATTTAAGAATTATATTACTTATTTTTTAAGAATTATTAGATAAATTTAATAAATATAATAATTTTTTTTATCTAAAATATTTTTTTCTCTTAAAACATACTGTCTTAATATATAATAATATGTACTTTTAAATACTTGTTATCATATTTTTTAACAGTAATTTAAAAATTAGATTAAAGCATAAAAGGGAAGAGGTTGATGATTGAATATTGCAAGTAGAGATAAAATTTAAGAAATAAAATTTATCATGTAAAGATTAATAAATTTAAAAGCATATCAAGTAAAAAATTTATACAATAATATTAATAATACAAATTTATAATGAAAGTAAAATAAAATTGACGACGAAATAGATAAATTATAAATCAAATATTAAATATAAACAACAAGATAAATAGTATTTAAATAATAGAAAATAAAATTACTGCTTTCAATTGAATATATATAAAAAATTGACATGCCCTTATTATTATGTCTGCTGTGTCTTGGGAAGTGCCCTTAAAAAGCAACCAACCCAACCTCCCTTTAAAAAGCTATTTCACAGACAAGGGCAGAGCAGCTGTCTGTGATTGTACAATTTTGACAGACAATGGGTATGGGGCCATGGGTGAGCCTGAGTTGCACTTAGAAGAAAGCAAGCAGGCCCAAGTGGCAGTGGGGAAAGACATTTACCTGAACATTATTATTTTTTTTATATAACAATTCATTAAGACCCACCCACCCAGCTTTGAAGGCAAAGCATCGAAATCAAAGGCAATTTCCTATTGCCTTCGTTTCGCTCTTTTTGAATTTTGACCATTCAAACCATTCTGCCAACCCATCTTTAGCTTTTGCCTCAGTCTGAGTCTGCCCATCCTTGCACCATCCTCATCATAGGAGATTTTTTTTTTTTTTTTTTGAGCTGTAAGTTGTATTTATTATATTTAAATAATTTAATTGATTGATAATGAATGCATTATGTTTTAAATCATTTAATTAATTAATGAATTATTAAAAATTAAAAAAATACAATAAATATATATATATTTTAAAGATAATATATATTTATTATCCCTTAATCATTATCCCAATTAGCATTACCCTTACCAAAAAAAAAAAAGAAAAAAGAAAAATCTTTTTGTGATTGTCTCTTACAAGAGTGAAGAGTTTTATTAAATAGACATGGATGGTATTATAAATTATTTTTATAAGTGAAATTATTATTATTGCTATTTAGTGTTCGGTGTGTGTTGGATTTTGTCCTTTTTTCCATAAGTGATGATTAAATTTATTTTTAGACTTCCCCCTTTATTGATAAAAAAAAAAGTCTTAATTAATTAGGTGGGTTTCCTTTCATGCCTGTCTAATGTGTTACGTATATTAGGTATACCTAACACATTGACATAGGACAATTGACTCCATTAAAAACCAAATATATGCAATGATTCTTTCTTAGTTTTTACTTTCTAATTCATTTTCCTTCCCTGTTAAAGAGAGAAAATGTGACTTAAACTTATAATAAAAAATAATAATAGATCGATTGTTAGACCATATTTTTCTCCGAGACTGTTAGACCATATTTTTCTCTGAGACAATTATGTTTTCTAGAGAAAAGTGATATTTTTCTGAAAGGAAAAGTTTTTCTTGAAGATGGCGGAAGTGACTTTTTAGTCCGATCGTATTTGTTAATCAAGATATATGATAAAAAATGTATAGACCGTTTAGGCCCAATTTCGATCCTATCACTAGGTCCAATCTCGGTCCAATCTTGGTCCCCTTTTCTTGACCCAGCCTTGGTCCAACGCCAACCTATCACCATATCATTGCAATTTCACTGGGTATCCGTGCGTCCATCTCAGTTCTTGCCCTTATTAATGACGGATCTCATCCACATTAATGAAGGCCTAGTTGCCACCATACTACCACTTTGGAATCTCCACCGGCACCAAATAGCCAGTCTCATCACCTGCAAGCGCACGACGCATGTATACAGGATGACATCTCATCTTTCTATATCAACTAGCTCTCTTCAGAACCAATGTATGTTTTGATTTCTAACCTATTGATACATTGTCTCTTCTTACTCTCTTAGTTAATCGACCGTCGGAGTGCTTGTAGGTGTCAGCTACCTTCGGACGGACCTGTCATCGGAGCCCGCGCCCAGCCTCCGATCATCCTCTCTTAGTTAGAAAGGAACAATGTAAAATATGAAAAATATTTTAGGCTTTTATCATTTTTAACGTGTTTATTAAACTCATTTGACAATTCTTGAAAATATCTTCACATCACTTTTTATTTAACTTTTGACGGATACATTTATTTAATATTTTATAAATAAATTTAAATTATCCATATGTCATTTATATAAAAGTCTTACTCTATTTATTTTAGTATTGTTCATCCTCTTTGCATGCTCATTTCTTTTGGTTATTATTCATCTTCTTTCTCATGCTTACTGTTCATCTTCTTCTTCGTTACAGTCCATTCGACTATTAATCTTCCTCACAAAAAAACAATTTTCTAAGGGAATAAGACATTTTCCCCAAAAGTCCTCTTCGTAGGCAAACATCTCATAATTCAAAGTGGGTCGATTCCCATGGGGTAATGGGTAGCAATCTCATATTGGTTGATTAGAAAAGAATTCTAACAAACATCAACAGCAATTTTGTGTAAAAAAATTTATTCTTTGAGCAGTATTTTGGGTAAAAGTGATAAGAATGATTAAAGTATGCCCCCACAGTATGCTAATTAACAAATAAATCTACCACATGCTGACTTGACTGGGTAGTGGGGCACATCTACTATGTTAAAAGTCTTTGAAAAATGTTTCAAACTTTTTCCCCTACCCTTAGATGAAATCAAATTTATTTTCTAAATTATTAGTTAAAGAAACTTTAAAAATAGTTACTAAATATAGATAATGAATAATGGGACGATGTATTTATTATATATTTATTTATTTATATAATATTTTAAAATTTTATTTGGTCTTTGAGCGAGAAATATGGTGGCGTGACTTTGTTGCCAAATACTAAGGTTGCGTTCTCTTTGTTGTTTTTAAGTCATTTTTAATTTTATAAACTAATGAAAACGCATTCTCTTTACTGTTTTTAAAAATGTATTTTTAAAAAAAAAAAAAAATATAAAGAAAACTCAAAACAACAAAAAGTTGTTTTGAGTGTTTTCATCCAAAACAAACTCTAAACTCAAAACACATTTATTTATGTATTTATTCATACTTTACTATTATAATGGAAAAAAATATTACAAAATTCATTAACTTTAAAATGTATATATATTTTTTAATAATATATTAACATTAAATATTTCTAATTTATTGAATAATCAAATTTTTTTGTATAAAATATTATTAAAAAATTATTTTCAAAATTTCAAAGAGAACACGTTTTCTAATTTTCTGTTTTGAGTAATAGTTTTTCAAAATGACAAAAAGAACGTGTTTTCAATTTTCTAAAAACAGACTATCAAAACAGAAAATTGAAAATGAATTCAAAACTCAAAATTAAAAATTAAAAAATAAAGAGAAGGCAGTCCAAAATTTTATATTTGATAAACTTAAATTTAATTAATTTAATTCGAGCTGAGTGAATTTTAAGACATAAATTTTGGTGAGGCTGAGTTGAGAGAATATTTTGTGTATGTTTCAATTTTACCCTTTTATAATAACTAAAATAAATTTTAATTCCTCACATGTCCCTATAAAAATCACCTATATTCTTCCCCTTCTTTATATGTATATATATATGTTAACAAAATAAAAATATTCATATTAAATTATATATTTTGTAACCACAAACTATACACAAATTTGTTAAAATACACTTTACACGTCAAAACAAAATTTATATATGATTAGTTTGTGCATGTAGTTTAATTTTTACATGCTTATAAATATTTATAATTTTGATGTCCTTTTTAGTCATTTAACATTCTGATTCAACTCAGCTCAACTTTAGTATCTTATCCCACACTCACAATTAAAACTCACTCCAATAATTATATTATTTAATAAAATGACACATTTCAAAGTAAGAAGAAAAATAAAATAAAATTTAAAATATTTTAGAAATATATATGGTGGTATTAAATGAACAAGAAAACCAATTTTTAATAAATTACAGACGAACTGAACAGTTTTTTTATTTAAACTTGACTGGTTTATTAAATTAATTTTAAATATATATTTAAATTTATTTAATTTAATTACTTAATTAACTAAACATAAAACGAAGTCAAATTAAACCATTCAGAAGCTCTTAAACCGAATAGATTAATTCATTTACATCTTAAAGACATAATCAATCAAAGTGTTAAAATTTAAAAATATAAAAAAATATAATTTAAAATTATTATTCTTACTCGATCTCTGATTACTCATATTCTTAATTTTGATAAATAAGATAAATCGTAAGTACAAATTTTATCTTATTATATAAGATAAGCAATCGAATTCACGATCTATTATGAATTCTAATTTAATACGGTCAGATCACTTCATTTATCTTTTAAAAATTAAAAAAAAAACTTTACCTTATATTTTGTACACCCTGAGGTGACTTTCCCCTAGGGGTAAAATAGTCATTTTGGGGGTTAGACTCCATTTCACTCTCTTTCTCTCTTCTCTGGGAAATGGGTCCACCCCCAAAATGACCTATTTTGCCCCTGGGTAAAGTCACCCAGGGTGCACAAAATTGCACTCATTATCCATCGTAACATCCAGAAACTCTCGTCTCAGCCACATCTTTTATTCTTTTTATCTACCCCTTCTTTATCCGTACTGCCTCTCTCTCTCTTTCTCTCTCTCTGATTCTCTATGTGTATATATATATTCGTAAAGAATATAAATAATTAACAGACAAAAGAGTTGGGGAAAAAAATACAACAGTCCTACAGACAGAGAGTGAGAGAGAGAGAGAGAGAGGGGGGATGTTTGCGAAGGAATCGGCGGGACCAAACTTCGACCTTCCCGAAGAAGTTCTCGATTTCTTGCCGTCGGATCCATTCGAGCAGCTCGATGTGGCCCGCAAGATCACCTCCATTGCCCTCTCCACCCGTGTCTCTTCCCTCGAATCCGAGGCCTCCGCCCTCCGCGCCCAGCTGCTCGACAAGGACGCCCTCATCGCCGATCTCCAGTCCCAGCTCCGCTCCCTTGACGCCGCTCTCTCCGACGCCGCCGACAACCTCGTTCGCGCCGAACGCGACAAGGTCTCCCCCTCCTCCGCCCTCCGTTTCCTTCATCCTAATAGGTAGATGATTTGACTCGATTGTGCTTGCAGGATAGCTTGCTGAGAGAGAACGCTCAGTTGTCCAATACGGTCAGGAAGCTCAGTCGAGATGTCTCCAAGGTCAGTGTTCGCCGCCGACCCGGAGTTATTTTGTTCTGTAATTCACTAATTTCTCTCTCCTGCGTTGCTTCTAAGGATTTGGATATTGGGGAAAGGGTCTAAATTGAAGGAAAAAAATCGATGGATTTAGAGAAGCATAAATTGTTGAATTATCGATGAAAATTAGAGAATATGAATTAAGGAAATATACGCCCTTCTACAACCTGCTATGACGTAGTAATATGGATTAGTATTTTTCTGTTTAGACCATTTTTTCATTTATTTTTTTGGGTTACTAGATGAATATATTGCTTTTTAAAGTATATTTTTCTTTTGTTCTTATGGAGTGTTCAAACTTGTTTCAATTGCAGACAATAAGTTAAAGAATTGTTTTGACTAATTTTGTAAGAGTTAATTATCAAAAATGGGATTGTATGTACTTAATAAAAATGATAATTTCGTTATCAATCAGTGTTGCCACAAATTATGTTTACTTAGTGTGCATGATTTATGGGCTATTGTGCATATATTTGAGTTTACTTGGTGTACCCCCTGAAGGGTATTGGCTATGGGTTCTCATTATTACAAAAGAAATAAAAATCTATTATAAGTTTCTATCAGTAAGGGAGTTAGTGTAATTTCTCTTACTTGAAGGACATCTTGTGTGAGAAATCTAAATCGTAAGGGTTACTAGTGTAATTACCTTGATTGTAATGTAAGTGCTAGGAGATATGTTTGGTAGGATGTTGTCAACTGAACTTTTGAATGAAAATTAGGCTCCTGGGATTGGTGTTACTCTTCTGAGTTATTTGTTTGGCAAGAGAAAGCAAATTCTTTACAAAGGAAAAAGCCAAAAGCTCAAAAAGTGACTTACAATAAGTAGGATGATTTATCTTTCTATAAAATAATAGCAGAGAGATGGAATATTCTCCAATTTGGTTACACTTTTATCATTTTTCCACTTTTACAAAACTAAAATTTTCTGGCAAGTGATTTTTCAAACTAAAACTTGAATTAAACTGTTTCCCTAACCAAAACTCTTTGCCACATCAGCATGTGCAAAACGATTCGAAAACAAAAAGGGAACCGCTCATGCGAGCAGCGGTTCCCCACTAAGAACTGCTCACATGAGCAGCTCCCAAAATGGGAATTGCATGTGGCAAATTGGAACCCCTATTGGGTACGTGTGGCTCTTTGCTCCGTCTTCTCAACCCTGCATGTAATGTGAAAAGGAGTTTTATTTTGAGAAATAGTTTGGTTGGAGTTTTAGTTTGAAAATATTTTGACGATAAGTACTAATTTTGTGAAAACACCATTTTCTAATCATTCTACTATAAAAATTACTAACTAAAGTTAGTTCTTAGCTAATTATCAAACACTTTATTGTGGTTATTTATTTTTTACTTTTTTTAATGCTGGCTTTTCAAAAACAGGGAAAAAAAGGCGGTGCAAAAAAAGACCCTTAAAATATATTTATCCATAGAATTATGCTAGAGAAGCTCGCTTGCCTTTAAATTTTTCTCATCATTAGAAAGGGCATGAGTTGCCTTTTAAGTTGGCTATTATGAGATTGCATTTTTGAGGTGCATGCCAAGGAAATAACAGGATAACAAGAAATAGCATGTTCCCAATTCCGTGTAAAAACCAAACATCATTGTCAATATTTCCATATAAATCTTAAGAACATTACCTCAATGTTATGCAATTCTGATACCTATAAGTTTGCACTCTCAACTAGTTGTGAGAATTGAAAGACCCCATCATTTGTCTCAAATTGTCAGTAGTAAGAAATCTTTCAGTGAGGGTTAATTATACTTCAATGGATGATTGCTTGAAAAGAGTATTCATCTGCACCTACTTGCCTGATTCATCAATTCTATATGTTGAGAAGGGGGAGGATGGGGTGGGGGTTTATTAACCAATTCTCAGAATAGAAGCTATTTTACCTTGTAAAGCACCTCCTCCTTGTAACCTTTGTTTTTATCTGAAATAGTCAAATAGTCTTATTGTCTTGAATATTTGCAGTTGGAAAGCTTCAAAAAGACACTCATGCAGTCACTTCAAGATGAAGATAACCATGTGAGCATTACAGGGTCACATTTTTTCTAGTTCAAAAACTGTTATCACGAGAGATTAATTCGACAAAAAACTGGTTAAGAACAATAGTGACCACTGACTAGTGATCCTAGCAACTCAAATCCATGCCATTACATGCAAATTCATACTGACTTTGACTGCTAACAAAATCTTTGTCACAGGCAGGACCATCTTGGGTTGCTGCTACTCAAACATCAACTCATGCAAGCTTGTCTTCTCAATCACTTGCTGGTAAATTTCGTCTTCATTTTATTGACTATTTCTATTTGTTGTAGTATGAAATATGAGAAAATCTGAGCTGCTCTATTACTTGATAAAAATGATTTGTCAATAGTAGTAGGGAGAGGGAGAAATTATTGATTGATCACTCTGATTTGGAACATCCTGCACAATTGAATGCAAAAGCTCATCCAGATCATTGTCTATCAAGGATTTCTATTGAATTTGCTTCACCATAGTGACTCTTTATAACAATGCAATACTTATGCTAAGAGATCCAATATTTGATAAATGTTGCAGTTCTATGCAACATGCCCCTCATGTATGCCTTTTTTTCTCCCTATAATTTTTAGATGATCTGAAGAAAATTTGAGAGTGAAGTAATTTATTTAAATGTTCACGGATACCAATTTATGGCCATTGTCTAACAGAATGTTCCATAATTTGTTTCAGAAGATGATGCTGCATTGCCACCTTCAAGAGCTTCTTCATTACACAGCCAGATCTCAGAAACTGGAAATCCTTATGCAGAAGATTATGAGACAGATGGTATGCTTCTTTTGTACAGTTTCAAAACTAAGATTAAACCACAGTTTTTTTTCTAAATTAACTGCACGGCACAAAAGTGTTTCGGTTTTTTATATGAAGGGATTAAATCTGTGCAGTTTCAAGTTTCAAGTGCCAACTCTTGAATTTAGTGCTTATTATCTTTCCTTTAACTGAGTATTTTTGTTTGGCAGCCTCGAAGCCTCGAATATCACTAGGACCGTTATTAGCATCCCAAGCTAGTACACCTCGGTTTACCCCTCCTGGTTCTCCTCCTAGCCTATCTGCATCTGTCTCTCCAACAAGATCATCTAAGCCTGTGTCCCCAAGGCGACATTCAATTTCATTCTCAACCTCAAGAGGTATGTTTGAAGACAGGGCTTCAGTGCTTTCTTCTTTGCCCCCAAGCCAGCACAGTTCAATGTCAAGCTTGGATGCAGGTTCAAATTCCGGTTAGCTCCAAAAACTTCCTTCTTTGGAATGTTTAAAGAGGGGATGGAAAGAGAGTCTTGTAAGGACTCATCTGGAGAAGTTGATATTGTCTGAAGTCTTACCTACTCCAAAAGAGGAGGAAATTAATTGGTTGTAGGCAGTTGAGAGGATTAGCCTTAATAGCAACAGTA
The DNA here is from genome assembly GCF_014633365.1 of Diospyros lotus. Classification (NCBI taxonomy): domain Eukaryota; kingdom Viridiplantae; phylum Streptophyta; class Magnoliopsida; order Ericales; family Ebenaceae; genus Diospyros; species Diospyros lotus. Next base: position 5,046,372 of record NC_068341.1, read on the forward strand.
AGCTTATTCCTTTGTCACTAGAAAGTTACAGGTTTGAGTTGTGAAAACAGCTTATTTGCAAAGCATGGATAAAGCTGCATACAAAAACAATCCTCGTAGAGCAGGGAGCCCTTACAGTTAGCATATGAGATGCAGTCTGATCTGTGATCTAACGGGGCAGTTTATCAAACTGTTCCATACAATGCTTTACCTATTACGACAAAGAAAAGGAAATAAAGTGGTGGTGGGCAGTTTGTTAAGCTTTATCCTCACTCATGGCTCTTCATGTGATGGTTGTTAGCTATTAAACATTGGAAGGGAAGAGCAATGGTTTTTTCTTCTATCTTTCGTTTTCTCCCCTTGGAGATAGAGTCTCTTGATATTTGGCTTTTAGAGACACCAAGGTTGCCATATTTGTGTGCACAAGGCTCATGCGGTAGAGTGCTTGGCTAGTTTATTGGTGTTTTTCTGATGGAATTTGTTTTTTCTTTCCATTTATGTTGGCAATGTCATGCCTCGTATCTTTAACAAGTTTGCATATCTTGTAGGACGAACTAGAGTTGATGGGAAAGAATTCTTCCGCCAAGTCAGGTAAAGGCATGTTGAAAATGTAAACTATTGAAGAAAATTGTAGCTGCATAGCAGCAATTCATGCCAATATTCAGCATCTTTATATAATTTAGCCTTAGCCTTGCCTGAAGGTAAAAGCATTCTAACGAGTCCCAATGTATTTGAATCCACCATGGAGGATTTGCTAGCCTTAGCCTTAAAAATTCAGAATGTGTATTCTGCTTTCTCTTCCCATTCATGGACCACGGAGGATTTTGTTATCCGAAGCTTCCATCTGATCACTCTTCTTTTCATCAGGAACCGGTTGTCTTACGAACAATTTGCCGCATTTCTAGCAAATGTGAAGGAACTGAATTCCCACAAGCAGACAAAGGAGGTATCCCTGTCATCTGTCTGCTACCCTTTTGCTGCTATCGTATCGGTTTGTTCTGCCCTAATTGATGTCTCATCTGCCTATGCTTATCGTAAATTTCAGGATACCCTCCGGAAAGCTGATGAGATTTTTGGCCCCGATAACAAGGATCTATTTATTATCTTTGAGGGATTGATCAATCGAAATGTTAATTGAGAGCATGGAACAGTGGTTATTGTAGGCTGAGGCATTGTGTTACCATTAGCTGTATGCAATTTAGGATGGTCTATGGTGTAACTTCCATGATTCTAGTGTCATTCTTTGACACCCAGTTTGTTAAATTTCACCGTAAATTACTGTATTGCCCTTCTGAAGTCAAGGCCTCAGAGTACTTTGTTCTGATTATACTTGCTTGCTGTATTGGTCTTTTGAAATTATTTTGCCAGAAAAATATATAAGATTCACTTTCATATTCATCGTTTGTGCTGTTTCACTATTGGATAAAAAGTGTAATCAGGTTGTCTGCACAAGTCACGTCATGATAAGTTGGGATTTGTACAGTAAGTTATGGGCTTCTCTTTTATCAATTGGGCTACCACTTTGGTGGCATATTTATTTTATTTCACATATAATCATTTGATAATTATTTTGATCATGCATGCTAAAATATAAAATATGATATTATTGGACTAACTAATATATATAAATTAGAAAGCAAAAATAGAACTTTTGGAAATATTTTTTAATAAATCAAAATGCTTTTGACATATTCTTAACTATGCATGATTAATATAAAAGATTAATTTTATATGGCAACATAATGCTTCCTGCTGGCTTGTCTTGCCGCAGGAATATGTTGAAAGACGGCTGATATATGTTGGTACTTCCACCTACGAACTCCTATGTTTTTTAACAGATTTTTACGCAAAACCTGTAGTAGAATAATGTAGTATCAAATTGTGGATAAAAATAGTGACCGTTTTGTTTTAATATAGGAAAAGATGTAAGGAGAAAAGAGTTATATTTGGATGATATCACTCCCATATGTTATCCATTGATAGATGATGAAATGGAGATGGCAAAAAATTGATGGAAAATCCGATTTCCGGGCATAGAATCACGGGGAAGTGTCACTCTGAAAACTATGGTTGTTCCAACAAAAAAGAAAACGATCCCTCATCCTGTAATTTTTTCTTCTTCAAAACATTCTCTATCTTTTTCTCTGTTTTTTTTTTTTTGCATTTTCAGGTAGGTTTAGGGTCCCCCTCTTCAGCTGTCTTTGAGAATTTCTGGAAATCATGGAAAATGCCTTAGATGATTCAACTTCTCCACGGTACACCTCTTCTTTAATTGCATTTCTGATTCTGGGTACGGCCGTTTCTTTCTTCATATGCACGTTGAATCCACCTTTGATGTGTATTTCAGGTTCTGGGTTTGGATATTTTTGGGTTCAATGTGCAGTTGGTTCCAATGTGTTGGTGTACACACACACACACACACACACACGCACGCACGCACAAAATGAAATAGGTTCATTCGTTGTATCTATACCTTTGGTAAATTTGATTTTCATTGCTTGCTATGCTTGCTCTATAGATTATGTTGTATTCTGGGCTTATCTTTACCATTTTTGTTCTCATTTGGCTTATTTATTCTATCTGCAATTGGTTTCAATTCTTGGATGTTATACGTACTGACATGCACATAATACATATACGGTGGGCATCTGTTGGGAAAACTAAGAAAAGGATGAAGTTAGGGTAATCATGAATCTGTTATTGAAGTGCATGGTTTTGTATTTTCTCTTCCTAATTAAATGTTAAATGAAAAATAAAAGTGCTTAGATCATATTTTCCATTTTGTTAACTAGATAGGGTTGGCCATGTAGATTCTAGCTTTCCTAATCACCTCTATACACGAGCATATTGCATATCATAAAACTTATGGGGTGGGGCAAAATTGATTTTCATTGCTTGCTGTTCTTGTAATAAAGGTTAGATTACATTTTACGTTTTGCTGTTTTCAGTGCTTTGTTTGGTTGCCAAGAAAACCTAGGAAAGGAAATGAAAACTGTCAGATCGTTACAGGTTCAAATGGTGCCTTTGATAGCTATGCTGTCCATATCTTACCTGCATTGTCACAACGCTCAACGCATGCATTACTATCCCTTGAATCCTTTGTTTTCTTTCCCCCAACCCAACCCCCCTAATTTTTAATATCTCAGTAGGAATTTCCATGTGTTCAGTTTGTAGATTATGAACTATGATCTTTTACATTGTTTTCATTTTTGCCTTCTTTTCGTTGTCCCCGTTTAGGGAGTTATTCTGATGGCATTCCTATTTCTTTCAGATTATATGTTTAAGGTGTTATTTGATATTTTTCTATACTTATTTGTCACCATATTCGAGTATGTGCCATTGCTATACATACATATATATATATTTGACACTTCTACCTTAAAGGGTCTGTCGAATTCAACTTTATTAGATTCAATGAGATTCATTAACAATGGATCTGTCGAATTGGCAGCAATGAAGGGAGCGACTCTGCTGCAGGAAATCCAGAAGGGGAGCTTTTGGCCATTGGACACAAGAGGCTTTTTTCTAATCCTTCTCTCTCTTTTTCTGCAGAAGGTGAACTCAACAAATCAGTGTCTTTCTCCTTACATTTTCTTTTTTTTTTCCTTTTACATATTCTTGCTACAATAGGAAAAAATATCCTTCTTATGCTTCTATCCTGTTTCCTTATTTAGTAATCTATTTCGTTTTAGTAGAAAAAAAAAATGTCTTGGCTAACTTAAATTCTGAACTCATCTATGCAGATCTGAGATCTTTAGATATAGAGGACAAGAAATTAGATGAGTCCTCCCCAACACAAGAAGATTCTGATGATGTTCAGGCATCTGAGACCACTTCTTCCAAGGCCAGCAGCTCAGATTCAGATCCTCAAGCTAACAAAAAAATAGTTCCTCAATGGCGTGAATTCATCCGGGTGCTGAAAAAAGGATCAACAGCTGGTTTGCAGACCTTTCATCATACCATGCCTGCCATAAAAAAATTCTCCAAGAAAAAAAGCAGAAACGCCAGACAGAACATGGCAGCACTTGATGACCCATCTCTAGATCCGGATTTGTATTGCTTCAAGTCTTCTTGGAAGAATTTCTCCCTTTCAGAACTTCAAAGCATTACCAACAATTTTAGCCCTGGTCTCTACTGTCTTCCTCCTCCCTTCTCTTTTCTTTTCTGCAATCCACAGTTGCATGAATTACCTGTTTGTTCTTAAAGCCGGAATACTTTTGTAAAAAATTTGGCCCTAAGAGTCCCTACTCAAGAAGAAACGTTATTTTGGTTTTTATTGTGGCTTTCTTTCCCAACACTGTTTAAAATTTATTACAATTTACTTGTATAATGAACATTCTCCTCTTTTTTCCTCTTTCAAAGAGAATTTGATAGCAGAGGGAGGTTATTCAGAAGTTTACAAGGGAGAGTTGGAAGATGGGCAACTCGTTGCAATTAAACGACTGACCAGGGGAACCCCGGAAGAGATGACAGCAGACTTTTTATCAGAGCTTGGGATTCTAGTCCATGTCAACCACCCTAATATTGCTAATGTTATTGGATACGGGGTTGAAGGGGGAATGCACCTTGTTCTTCATTTGTCTCCCCATGGCAGCTTAGCATCTCTACTTACAGGTTTCTTCATCGTTGCGATGCTTCTAAAGACTAATATTTTCAGACACATGAAGCCCATGAAATTTACACATGCGCCCGGTCTGTACCTCTTTTTACAGGAGCTAAGGAGAAACTAGCATGGGACATCAGATATAATATTGCTTTAGGGGCAGCTGAGGGCCTCTCATATCTTCACGAGGGATGTCAGCGGAGAATTATCCATAGAGACATCAAAGCTGCTAACATTTTGCTTTCAGAGGATTTTGAACCTCAGGTGTGCCTTAAAAAAAAAGAGATGGCAGTGACACACTCCTTGAAGCCTATTACTTTCCAACTTATTAAGAAAACATCTGTACCTTTAAAAAGTTTTGTTAATCTGAAGTTACTCGTTTTTTATGAATCTTTTCTTCCAGCAAAAATGTGAAACTGAACTTCAAATGACTGGAAAACACCATTTATCTCTCAATATACACACCCATATACACATGTTCTATCTATTCATCTTATTCATGCACTGATCTCCAATTCTTCTGACCTGTTGACTGCAGAAATGTATAGGCGCGGGTGTTTATTGATTTGCTTGTCTTTTCTTTTCTAAAGTTTTAACTATTAAGTTTTTTTCAGATTTCTGATTTTGGGCTTGCAAAGTGGCTCCCAGAGCAATGGCCTCATCTCACAGTATCACAATTTGAAGGCACATTCGGGTTTGTAAAACAAAGTGTTTTTTGATTCGTGGTACTTCTTAAATGTTCTTTTCTTCTTCTCTTTTCTACGCTTGAACTTATATTTCGCTTTCTTTTTTCCCAAATCACGACAGCTACCTCCCCCCTGAGTTTTTCACGAATGGCACAGTAGATGAAAAAACTGATGTCTATGCATTTGGGGTACTATTGTTGGAGCTGATTACCGGACGACTAGCTTTGGATGAATCACAGAAAAGTCTTGTGATGTGGGTATGTTAGTCTCTCTCTCTATGCTACTGCAGACTATTAAATTTAGTTGCCTCAAGAGAGAGAATTACCTATTTCACATTTTTGTTACAGGCTAAACCTTTTCTGTCTAAGAATGATACAAGCGAGCTTGTTGATCCCGTCCTTGCTGGTGTCTATGATTCGGAGCAGTTGAATTATATGGTCTTGACTGCTTCTTTGTGCTTACATGAGGATGCACAAGAACGGCCTCCAATGGCCAAGGCATGTGTTTGACTTTATAAATGCTGACCAAGTGTTTCCGTTACAGGCATCGTGATGAACTGTGGAAGATAATTACCTTTACTGGACAATAAATAACAGAAAATGACATTCACTGCCCCATACCATTTTAACCATATTTCTTCATCTTTTTTCCCACCTTTGGAGCTTTATGACACGACGAGATGGTCCAAGCTTGCTTTTCACATCGGAGTTACATTACATATCCTGTGTTTTGCATGGCTTAAACTTGCAGTCCTCTGTTCATTTCCATTGCACAACTAGATTTTCTCTTTAGATTCCACTGAACTCAGTTAGGCAACTTTAAGAGTCAAGAATTGGCCGCATGGAAATGAAAAAACAAATAACACGATCCCAGAAGAAGCCAATTGTAGGCATTTTGTTATTATCTTTGACTTTCTATCCCGCATTTGTTGAGTCAAATGAGGGAGTCGAGAACTTTCCAAGAATGATCAGATCAGCTATTAGGTTGTCAGTAGCTGTGAACACAAAAGTTACTGAATGACTTAAAAAATTATTCTTCCCTGGATTTAAGAAGCTACTACAAGGGAAATGTCAATTTGATTGGTTAGGCTGTCTCTTCATTGTCCAAGGTCTTTCTGTGCTAGAATTTAGTATACTTGATGAATGAATGGAAGTCCAAAGTAGAAAACCAGTTTCTGTTCAAGGAACATATCACAGATTAGCAGAATATATACGTCACACATGTATACGAGTACATTCTTGTTGAATTGGCCTTTGGATATGGTACAGGTTGTACATATGCTTACAAGTGATGACAAATGCAGTCTGGAGAAGGCAAGAAAGTTGCAGAGGCGGCGTGCCCTCAGAAGGATTTTTTCAAAGGGGCTGTCCGATGCAGAAGATTGCAACTCATCCAAGTACGTAAATGATAATCAAATAGTGCAGATTGCTCTGGGGCTCTGAAGACTTTGGAAGCCAAGGGCTGGATGTCATCAACTTGTCAAGAACGAGGGGTGACATGTCCCACCAGAGGTGCACCCATTCCACAGAGCTCTTCAGATTCAACAACATTCCGGATGATCAGAACAGAGGTACCCTTATGGTGCAGAACTTGATTTGGGATGCTTTTGCACTAGTGATTCTTCAACTGCTGTCTGTTTAGAGCTTAGGATGGATTAGCCTAATTTGGTGGGGAGATAATGTAGATCCCAAAACTTTGTGATGGAGGTTCAAGCAGCCAGGCAGTGGTAGTCAAGGTTCAGACCCCAGTAAATTCAACCTGTTTGCCTGTAATTTGTGTACTTTTGGTGTATTTTTTTTTTGTTTATACCTCAATAGAAGAAGAGAAGAGAAGAGAAGAGAAATGGTGAGAAAGGACAAATGCCATTGGAGTTGTAAAGTTGCTGTCTGTCGTCTAATTTGTGAAGAGTTTGTATAATCTTCTGGCCAGAAGAAGTTAAAGTACAAAAGGGAAGAAAAACTTTTGATTTCTATGGCTTGTTGATGTGCAGTACAATACCAGTGAGTAGAGAAGGGATTGGATTTTGCCTTTGATTTGCAAGGTTAGACGAGGCAGAGGCAACAACATATATAGTGCTTCCTTCTGCCCTTGCTAAAATTATAATATAAAAAAAAAAAAACATTTTAACCATTTCTATTTATGACTATATTTTTAAATTTTAAAAAAATTATTTTTTATCTTAAAAAATATGCATTTTCTTGTATTTTTTTTGAATGTTTTTAACTGATAAAGATTTTAAAAAATTAAATTAGAAAGGATAGTAGTGATATATTTAATTTAATAATCAGTCAGTAAAATAAAAAGACTATTTTGCCCATGGATAGAAACCTGAGTGCCAAAACAGTCCTATGTTGATCGACTCGAGGAGCCGTTCAGTTGGAACTCAGGATTCAGGAGGGGATCAGATTGAATTGAAGGCTGTCAAGCACGAATTTTCTCGAGAAAATTCTGACTTCCTTTTTTTCTCTCTGTCCAAACACCTATCCCTGCTGCCACACAATGATCCGAATATCGCGGTTTTTTCTGATCGTCTTGGCCTCCATCTCGTCGATCATCTACGAGTGTTCGAGCACCTCGATCATCAATCCCTCCAAAGTCAAGCAAGTTTCATGGAAACCTAGGTACTCCTTCTCGCCGGTTGCCTTTTGCTCTTATGGAAATGATGTTAATATAAGATCTGGATTTTTGGAACATTGTGTGATTCCACTGACTCGGCTAAATTGTGATTTGCAGGGCTTTTGTGTACGAGGGTTTTCTTACGGACGAAGAATGCAATCATTTGATATCTCTGGTGAGTGCCGTTACGATTCTTGTAATTTCTGAGTTCATTTGGAAGCACTTGATAGCTATTGTCTGATTTTATTAGCGAGATCTTCGTATTTGTGATGTCAATTCTGAGTTTTTGGGAACGTGCCAGGCCAAATCAGAGCTGAAGAGATCGGCTGTTGCTGACAATGATTCTGGGCAGAGCAAGCTCAGCGAGGTTCGGACTAGCTCTGGGATGTTCATTCGGAAGGGAAAGGTTGGTTCTTTATCCACTGTGCAGTAATTTTGGTAGTCTTTTGCATAATCTCTTTGATGGCGTCTGTTTGAGCCTGATCAATGTTTTCGCACCTTATTTTTATCCTCTTCTACTGAAATCAATGGGTTCTTCATATTGAAGACCTTATCGTTAGAATCCTGTACTTTGTGAGAGAAGAATATTTAAAGCAGTTATAGTGGAGACTAAATTCTCGACTCTGATGGTTAACTTAAGCCTACAACCTTTAAGGGACTCTTAGCTTCTTGAGAAGGCCAAAACTTCTTGGGGGAAGATAGATTGGATGATCCTCATCTCCGTTATTTCTGAATTTCTGGGAATTGTTATTGTTTGATGGAGAACGTGGCTTTTTCTGAATTTTTATTGAATCTATATTACAGCACAGTCAAGCATTACAGGCCTATGGGGACATCAAATGATGGCAATGGGATGCTTGCTTCTGTATCTTTGGAGTAAAATAATTGGTTCGAGATAGGTTCCTGCCCACCATCATGGGAGAAGTAACAGTTACTATAAACATGCACGCGCAGAGAGGGAGGGGGGGGTCAGCTGCTGCATGCTTTTGAAAAAAAAAAAAGAAGAAGAAGAAGAAATCCTTTAATGCATATATTCATCTTTAATTTACTATATTTTCTCACATATCCATCTAAATATGCATAATAATATAAAAATAGTGATGTTCTTCCATATGTCAGTGAACATTAGCTAGGATGGTGAATGCATAAACTCTGTTGACATGTCCTGCATGTCAGAATATGGATTAAATGTGTAAACCATAAACTAGTTACTGTTTTAACTTTTAACATTTGTTTGTAAATTCAGTTGGTGCATTGCTTTACTTTGAACACTAAAATAATTCCGAATGCTAGTCTATGTTTCAAAGGAATATTTTCATAGAAGCATTCATTTTCATTTTTTTATTTTCTCAAAAAAAGGCATCCTATACTTCTAAGATTCCACCTGCCTGTCTCATCAATCAGCTGCCAGTCAGTTTCTATGAGGGATATTGTGTCTGATTCTTTTTTTTCTTTTTTGGTCTTTCTTGCAGTATTTCAGTACCATGTTCATAATCCTGCTGTTTCATTAATAATAAACCATGAAGCTGGACCACCGAATATTTGATGTTGATTAGGACTTGTGGCTCTTTGTTACTGATGATCAGATTTAACTTTCCACTTTATCTCCAGTAATTGCAGTGGCAACAATACCAAGAACTATTTGTTTAAACTTTAATGCATTAGTTTCCTCTTCCTCTTATCTCGCTCAATGTAAATTATCTTAATTGAATATAGGATCCTATTGTTGCTGGAATAGAGGACAAGATTACAATGTGGACCTTCCTTCCTAAAGGTAACCATTTGCTGTGAAATACTTGATTCAAGAAGCATTATCTTTGTAAGAAAGTACTGATGGAGGATTTTGTACAGCTCAATAGTAAAATCTATTATACCGATCCTTCATTGTTGACTTATGCTTGTTATTTGGGACTTCATCTAAAACATATCAGTGTTCTTATTCTTTGAGTGTAGGATAAGCAAAATTTTATCTGCCAGAGAAGAAAATTATCCGCAAGCCTATTTTTTGCAACCCCACTGTGGTGTTCCTATCGAGTGTGCTAAAAGTGTCCCCAAAAAAAAAATTTGTAATACAAAGTAAGCATATTTTTGGCACAACCAACATGTATTGCTTTGTGTTTGATGCATATCCATTCTGATAATGTTCCAGACATTGATAACCACACCAAAATGAGATACTTCTTTTGATTATCTGTTAACAAAGGATGTCTTAACTTTATGATTTCTGAAATGTGAAAACCCCCACAAGGTTTGATCTATGTTTCTTTTCTTTTCTTTTTTCCTCCTCTATGTTTTCTTTTGCAGAAAATGGTGAAGATATACAAGTTTTGAGATATGAGCATGGCCAGAAATATGATCCACACTATGATTATTTTGCCGACAAGGTTAATATTGTGAGGGGTGGACATCGCATGGCAACTGTGCTGATGTATCTCAGCAATGTGGAAAGTGGAGGTGAAACCGTGTTTCCCTCAGCAGAGGTAAGCTATGCCGGTGCAACACAATGCACACTGTTTCATCTAATTCAATCTTTGAGGAATCCATCTATACTGAAATGCCAACCAACTCCTCTTCCTACCATTCAGTAATTCATGTATTCTCAATATCCATAGTCATATCTTTTGTAACTATTCTAAAACATACGGTGTTTAAGAGTAATCCACCTAGTTTTCTCTTGGTCTTCTACAAATGTCTTGCTTAAAACTTCTTAATTTTCATCCACTTTCATAACAGGAGCATCCATCAGTCTTATTTTCACATGACCAAACTATTTTAATTGTATCTCATGCATTTTATGAAATAAGCTTAAAAACTTGAAAGCTTACTTGAAGATTTATTAAATCTGAGAGAAGCTATTTATACAAGTTGAATGCTACTTTGGCCCCGTTTGTTGCAGCTTAATTAAAGAAATTATAGCTTATAACTTCTTAGATTATAGCTTCTAAAACTTAGAATAAGTTGTGAACCTGTTTGCTGCAGCTTCTTAGAAGTTGTAGTTAAGTAGTTGTGGTGTTTGATACCATAAGCTGTAAAATAACTTATTTTTATATAATTGTCCATAATACCCTTAGTAGTTATAGAATGATAATTTAAAAATTAATTAGTGTATATGTATAAGTTTCAAGTGTTATAAAAAAATTAATTAAATTATAGAAAGAGAGGAAGATGACAAGAGAGAGGAAGAGATTTGAAAATGGAGATGGCGGTAGAAAAGAAAAACCCATGATTGCGTAGACAAGAGGGTAATTATTTGCTAAAAATAAGGGCAAAATTGTCATAAAAATGTAATTATTTAAGCAGAAGTTGTAAAAGCTGGGGTACTCCAGCTTTGAAAAAGCCAGCTTCTACCCCTTCTAAAAGTTAGTAGAAACTATAAATTAGAATTCTATAAGCTAAAACAAACACTACATCTCAACTTTTTTGAAGCTAGAAGCTAGAAGTTGCAGCTTTTAAGCTGCAACAAACAGGGCCTTTATCCCCTAGAAAATAGGAGTAAATTCAAACTTAAAAAAACAGTAACTAACATTCAAATTAGGCTGTCCGTTATCTTCTGGATTTAAACTTCAAAACTTGAATTCCTTCCTTGATTCTTGGAGCTTTATCCATCTATTAAACTTCCTTTTAAACCTTCATCTTATCCAACCACCTTATCTCCATTTTAAACCTTGAATTCCTTAATCTCGTCCAACATTTTAACTTCAATAAAGAGTCACTTTGACTTTGTGATGTATAATCCCGTTTCTAATTTATCCTTTATTGGATGGCTGCACATTCACTGTAGCATTCTCATCTTTGTTGCACTCTTATTTTACATATGTTGGTAATTTATTGCTAAACATTCTATACTATACAACAAAATTGGTTTTATAGCTGTTTGATATTTTTTCTAATTTTAATGGGATTTTAACTATAGCATAAAACAAAACTCACTTCTCCATTTTAATGACTTGCCTTTATTTTTGGAATCATATCTTCAATAATCTCTTTATCTTTTTGCATAATTGATCCAAGATATCTGAATAAATCTTTTCTTAGAATGACTTGATCTTCAAATCTCACCATAACGTCAGTCACACTTCTCTTTTTTCTAAACTTACATACCATAAATTTAGTTTTCAATCTGCTCAACTTATAACATTTGGATTCTAAGATACCCCCCCCCCTCCATATCTCAAGCTTGGTATTCATGTCTTTATTTCTATCATCCACCAAGACTGTTATTTGCAAGTAGTGTACACCAAGAAAAAGGAAATGTGGGTAGGTAATATATATCATAAAAAGAAAAGGTTGCAAGCCTAGACTGGGAAGAAAGAAAAAGGAAGAAAGGCAAAAGAGAGAACTAAATATTTGGATTGGGTGATCTTCCTATTTTATGTTGTCATCTGAATGTGATTTTGCAGCAAACTCCCATCAAGAGCTAGCAAAATATAACTTGACTGATGAACTTAAAACTGTCAACAGGAACCTTCTCGTCGCAGATCTTCTTCTGCATCTGATGAGGATTTGTCCGAGTGTGCAAAGAAAGGAATTGCAGGTGAGTCACTTTAACAAACATAATTTCTCCTATGAATTTTACAACTGCATTTCAAACTGCTTGAATACCCCCTTCTCTTTCTTGTTCTTTGCGTGGGCTGCTAGTAAAACCGCGGAAAGGGGATGCACTTCTATTCTTCAATCTCCATCCAGACGCGGTTCCAGATCCCATCAGTCTCCATGGAGGATGCCCAGTAATAGAAGGTGAAAAGTGGTCGGCGACAAAGTGGATCCATGTCGATTCATTTGACAAGATCGTGGGAGATGGCGGGAACTGCACCGACCAGAACCAGAACTGTGAGAAATGGGCGGCCTTGGGCGAATGCACCAAAAATCCAGAGTACATGGTTGGAAGTCCAGAACTTCCAGGCAACTGCAGGAGGAGCTGTAAGATATGTTAGTTAACATGTTAATTTGAGGAGGTACCAGTTGTTGTGTAATTTAGTCTCCCCGCTTTTCAGTTCTCAACTTAAAATTTTGTTTCATCTGTCAGCTCAGTTTCCCGTTTTAGCAGTGTTATCTTGTGATCAACAAGGAAGTTGCTGTTATAATTTTCTGGTTTTCAACTGTTGGAAGTTGCTGTGAAACCATATTTCCATTGAAATACATGTTCAACGGAATGCTTTAAGAAATGGATTAGCCAGCACGCACGTCCTCCACGTGTTATTTTTATTTATTAATCTGTGACAGCCAATTCACAACTGTGTAATGCAATATGTAATCAATAAATATCGTCTTAGATTAGAATTAAATATTGATGGGGGGGGGACTTGCATTAATTTTGCACACCTCATATTAATTTCATGCCTCATTCTCAAATCAAGTACCTTTCATAAATACTTAATGTCTTTCAGATCCTTGATGTTCAGTTCTCAGTGGCCCCCAAGGTGATAGTGATTTGGACTTGAATGAGAGTCAAATGCCTCGGATTTAAACAATTAATTGTGATATTTATGAACTGAGGCATTATACTTTGTGTTATATTAATATAAATGTGTAATATATTAAGATGTGACATTTATGAATTGATGTATTATATTTTGTGTTATATTAATATAAATAAATATATAATATGTCAATACATGAGTGTCACAACACAACATCTGAGTGTTCAAATAGTATTTTCTTCTTTTATAAAATTTTATTGATATTTCTCATTATAGTTTTAGAGCAAAAAAAAAAAAAAAAATGCTATCCTTATAGTTCTTTAAAGATTATTCCATAATGACTTTGATGATCTTTGCAAGTAGAGTGAGCAATAAAATTAACTTTGAAGATCTTTGATACTTGAAATTAGTTCAACTTTTTTAATTATGAAAAAAGAAATTATATGTGATATAATATATATTTATGGTTATTGATTTCATTGAAGTTTAACTCTGTTTTTACAACTATGGATCCTCAAATTTCTTCAACTTGTTTAACAACTAGGGATAATGTTATTCCAAAATACTTTTCTGTTTTTAGTCTTAATTTTCAAAAAAATTATCCACAAGATGAGAATATTCACTCGACCGAAGATGCCAATTTTTCCATTTTCAATGTTGATTCTCTTTCCATGTTTGTGATAAGAAAGAATCGAAAGAAAAGATAGATCAAACTAGCAGCCATTTTAGAGGAGAGAAAAAAAAAAAAGAAAAGAAAGAAGAAAGGACCATTCCTCCTTATTTATGATTTGTCATTGGACACATTCAATCACTATCTTCAATGAAAATGTGAGACAAAGAGGATAGTATTATTGTAATCAATCTTTTATGTCATCTTCATACCTGAACTTTGTTTTAAATTATTACATGTATATGATAAATTTAATTAGTACAAGTATTAAAATAGAGTAATTTCAAATTTTCATTGATAACAAAACAGACCAAAAAAAAAATAAAAATCCCTTCTTCAATTTTTGGACAATTCTTGAATATATTTAGAATTCTGAATATAAATATTAATCATAGTTCTAAGTCTCAAACTTGTTTCATTTTTATTTTCATAAGGATATAATTTCTTTTCATATCTTGTACGTGTTTTTTAGTTTATTTAAAATAGAATTACAACTGCTAATACATTTTATGAACAATTTTATACAACATTTTTTTGCTGAGTTTATTGAATTTATATCTGAATAGCCTAAAAAACACATGTTATCTGTATATATTTTGAAAAAGAGAACAAATGAAATGGGAGTCGTATAGTTTTGTGGGAGAGACAAAGCACATATTCCAATTTCCAGATAAGTAAATAAACATTAAAAATGGCAGAAATAGCATCCACTCTGTTGAGCACAGCCCCCAGCAGGCCAGCAATAATATTCTAGATTTTGCTCCATCTGCACGTTAATTGAATTCACCAAATTCCTCCAAGCATTTGCATATAAGCCTTTGATTGTTGAATTATTCCACAAGATCTGCAGTATCAACCAGCAAGCTGTAACAAGCCAGTGAGCATCTGTGCATTTTCTTTGGAGACACCACAGAGAGAGAGAGAGAGAGAGTCATGGAGGTGGGTCAGCTGCAGAGACAGCTTTCGGAATACAGAGCATCTTTATACCACGAGGTAAGTATGATGAACAAGCAAGTTCATGATTATTTATGGCATGTAGCATCTGGGATTTGCTTTATTTTCTTGTTTGTTCGCTTGGTTTTTCGTGTCCTGTGATTTGGGTTGGCTTTGATTGGGGCTGGTTGTGTTGGGTTGAAGGGGATTCTGGACGAGCAATTTTCACAGCTGCAGCAGCTTCAAGATGAGAGCAACCCTGATTTTGTGGTTGAAGTGGCCTCCCTCTTCTTTGAGGATTCTGAAAGGCTCCTCAATGATCTCACCAGAGCTCTGTGAGAACCCTAAATTCTCTTTTGTATTTCTTTTCTTTGTTTTCACTATTTTTGGATCTGAAAATAATTTCATATCACTCCTATTGGTAAGATAAAGGTTTTTATCTTTATATTTCTGTTACTATTTCAAATTTGGGTTTCTTAGAATCAAATTGTTGAAAAATGTTCATAGAATTTGTTATTGATTCTATTATTAGGAAGGCAGATTTATCCCTAGTCAGAGGGCCTCTAGTTTCTTTTGTGGGCATCGTTGGTTAATAGTTCTCTCATGATCTTGGAATTATCTTTTGTTTCTTTGCACAGAGATCAGAAATTTGTAGACTTCAAAAGGGTTGATGCCCATGTCCACCAATTGAAGGGTAGCAGCTCCAGGTACACGCACATGGTTTGTGAGTCTTTCAAAGAACTTTTAGATATGAGTTATTTCAGGACTACTTTTTGGCATGTGTCTCTTCTCTACCATTGACATAATTTCCATCATGGAAGAGAAGGCAGGTGGGTTTTGAAGGTTTTCTCTGTTTGCTTAGCGGTTTAGAAGATTTTTACTATAAAAGAATGGGTGGGTCAGTTGAGAACTGGGGAATGGATCAATATCTAAGATGTGCAATGAAAATTGAGGAATATATTATTGTATTCTGTTGGTGTTGGAGTCCACAATGGTTTGATGAGAATGAAATGGATTGTTTGACAGCATTGGTGCACATAGGGTTAAAAATGCCTGCACTATCTTCCGCAACTTCTGTGAGCAACAGAACAGTGAAGCGTAAGTCTTATTGTTCTTAAATGTTTTCACTTTTTCTCTTCCTCTACTCAAATGGATTTCCAATTCCGGCATTTTGTTGCAGTTATCATTTTCTGGTATGATCATGTTGAATCAATGACAACTTGGAATTAGCAGATAATTAACAGTGTTGGCTGGCTGTGCATGTAGGTGCCTAAAATGCCTACAACAAGTGAAACAAGAGTACTTGCTTGTGAAAACCAAGCTTGAAACTTTGTTCAGAGTGAGTATTTATTTGGGCTTTAAGTTAATTCTTTTCACCTGTTTATCGGAAGAAAATATGGTGAAAAGGACCATAAGCTATTCAATTAAGTTGGCAAGAAGTTGTATCTCTCTAGCATTTATCAGCAGAATCTCAAGACTTAGAATTTCCCCTACCATTTTGCAGCTGGAACAACAAATTATGGCTGCTGGAGGGTCAATTCCCGCAATGGAATGAGTTGTCCTCAAGATACAAAAATACAGGCAAAGTGAGTAAAACCTGGGTGGTGTCGATAATAAGCTTTTGTGAGTTGTGTTAACCACTAAACCTAATATCTGATTCTCTAAGCTACCGAGCTTGTACTTATATCAAGTTTAATCAGAGAGATTGTGGACAAGCCTTGTGAATGATTTAGCTTTTTGAAGGCCTAATTCACCATGTATGTTATTTCCCTGTGATGGTATTTTATGAAGAAAGAAGAAAAAGGAAGGAACTTACAAGAATAGATTGGGAGAAGGGATACAGCTAATTATTTTATTGAGCATTGATATCGCTTATTTAAACACCAAAAGATCAACAAATCTACAAAATAATCTATTAACAAATCAGAAAATATTTTCCTACAAAATAACATAAATAACAAGTTATAGTCTAACTGATATTTGGCTTATTCAAACTAGAATTAGCAGTATCTTAAGTCATAATTCAACACCCTGCATGACTGCCTGATCAATAGCAAAACCCTGTTTTTAGATGATTCATATGTGCCATTTGATATATGCTTTTAGTTGTTCGGTTGTTGCCTTTATGTGCCATTCACAATAAAGCTGTGTTTTGTGCATACCATTGGTGATAATCTCCCAGAAGGAAAAAGCATGCGTTCCCAATGCACAAGGCTCCTCTTACATCAGCCTCAAGTGCCAGACTTTGGTGACTGTGTTGTGTCACATCAGTCGATGATGGGGCTCACCATAACTTTCAGCGATGTGATAGCATGCAGTTGGTGTCCGTCACCCACAGCCAATCCTAGAATTCTTTTACATTCATGTATTCAAATTGAGAGTACTCGGAGACTTTGGTGTGATTTTGTGGAAACTTGAGAGCTAGGATTCTGAGACGATTAGGTTAGAAAAAAGCACGTAAGTCAATGAAAGGCAAAGCATATATCAGCCTGGTATTGGTCTTTCTTCAATCATGAACCACTCCTGATCTCTGCAAATCTTTATGGTAACAGAGCAGGAGAAATTAGCTTAGTTGGCCAGAGAATATGTCTCATTGTTTAGATATATGACAAAAGTCTTGAAGTAGAAGAAAGCCATGAGTTAGATACTGATAGTGGTGGGGCTCTAAGGAATATAAATCAATTCTACAGATTTGATTCCACAAGGTCAATTATAACAATATGGGATTAAAATTATAATTCCATTATAAGTTCTGATCAGCATCTCTAAGCCACCGCCAACAAGTCGTGATCGCTGTTAGTAACTATTATAATTGATGCAGCAAAGCAGTACTATTCTGTTGAAGCTAAAAAATAAAAATAAAAAAATACTACTACTCTGGAATTGGATACAATTTGTGGCTCAAGGACCAGAGGGTGAATATGCAATGATCACTGGAAGTCTTAGAAGCAAGAGAAAAGAGCATCTCTAACTGAAGCACTGATAGTGAATCCCACATGCCACTTTGAACAACTTAAGAATAAAATCACATTCCAGTGATGTGTCGGCATCCTCACAAGTTGACATTCACTAGAAATCCAATGAAAAAACTCTTTCTAGAGCATTATAGCCTACAGAATACAAAATTTCTTGGCATTCCACCGGCAGGAAAGGATAGCAACAAAACAAGACAATATTTGGTCATCTAAGATTCGATATATTGCATAATAGCATGAATCTCTGCATTCAGTAGAACTAATTCCAAGGGAGAATAGCTTTATGCTATGTTTGGAAATTAAAACTAGTATTTTTGAGAGTGAAAGAGGAGAAGAAAAAAAACAAATTTCCTCATGTGTAGCTAATAATTCATTCATACATATGATTTTATGCTGTCTTTTCAAATCCTGTCAATCTCATTATATTGCTTCTGATCTATTAAGGTAGTCCATTAAAATTGTAACATGTAACTGTATTTTGGATAAATAGCAATTATAGTTCAAGAGAGTTACGAATACAAATGTAAACCGCTTTGCCTATAAGAAGAGGAAAGGGAAACCTTTCTGGCTTGACGAGTGACTGATTTCTTGATCAGAGGGTGCTTACACTTTTACTTTTTGGTGGCATACTCCAAATTCTTGTCTGCTCTTGAAAACTTGCAACCACAGCAGACTGTTTCGAGTCACCAAGGCGATTTGCAAAAAGCCTGTAACATGCCATGGAATCCACACTCTCCAGTACTTTTACTCGTTTTCCTTTCTTTTCATCAATCTTCATTTGGCCATCTTCTGATTCAACCCCTATTGCAATCACTTTTATGGCTTTGCCTTCAAATGCTGAACTCAGAACAGAATGATCAGCTCCCATAATTAGAGCACCAAGCACTTCCCCCAGAAACATATCCTGCAGTGATCAAACATTAAGTATCGGCAACTGAAGCAGTAGCAATATGTTAAGTTCTCACTGCAGAAACCAAGCATAAGAAATTAGGAAGCTTGAGAATCATTAAAGAATGTCAAGATAGTTTCAGTTAGATTGTCATCATAAGATAGCATACCATGTGTTGATATCTATGATGCTTTTGTCGCAAGGCATGTAGCCTTGATATTAAGCGCCTCGTGAACAAAGCTTCGGATGTCTTATTTGTCAGGTTCAGCCTGTCAAGAATCTCGGGAAATGCACTAACTTTTCTCTGAACACCCAGTGGAATGAGGGTGATGTTGAGTGCTGAATCAAATACTGTCTTAGCAGCCAAAGGATCAAGAAACATGTTGAATTCTGCATATTCATTTGAAGGGACGGTGAAAACATTTCCTTTTTCTTTTTTGTTGTTGCTAATGTGCCCCCCAACTACAAAAACATCCTGCATCGAGTTTCAAAACCATCAGCCATGTTATTTTTCTGTCAAATATTGTAGAAACAGGAGGATGCTTTTGCGTGCAGGATCAATGAGTGTTTATGAAGGCAGTAACCTGAATTTTCGAGCTCGCATTTTTGTGGGAAAGAATTATGTCTGCTAAATTGGTCAAGGGACCATTGGTTAATATAGAAATCTTGGATCCTGAATCAAGTGATTTTGTTATATTCTCCCAAACTTCCAGTGCTAGTATTTGTCTCAATTCAGGGTGATCAGTATCCCTAGGAGCTCCAAATTTTACAGAGTTCTCTGCAGTATACCTGGAATAAAAAAACTCAATCTTAGTTGTTTCCTATCCCCAAAAAACGTACAGAACCAACAAGAAAGTCAGAAATAAACCTTCAAGTGATAACAAAATTATCAGACATTGTTGGTATTTTACGAAGAAAGAAGAAAAGGGAAGGAACGTACAAGAATAGATTGGGAGAAGGGATGAAGCTAATCATTTTATTGAGCATTGATATCACTTATTTATACAACAAAAGATCAACAAATCAGCAGAATAATCTACTAACAAATCAGAAAATATTTTCCTACAAAATAGCATAAATAACAAGTCATAATCTAATTGATATTTGACTTATTCAAACCAAATCTAACTGATACTTGTTGAATAATGACTTATGATGCTGCTGAAATAGTCAAATAAATTTAGTGCTGACATGGAATTGAAGTTGTCAAAGTTGTGTTAAGATTGATCTAGTTTTCAGCTATTTTTTAGGAATTTTTTTCTGTTATGTAATATGCAACAGATTTGGCTGCACTTTTTATGTTTTTTCTGTTTTAAATAAGTTGTATAAATAAGTACTTTGATTATCAATAAAATTGCTTGAGAAGTCCATAAAAATACCAGCAAGTTGTATCAGAGCATATTTTCTTGAGGGACCTGTGAGTTAAGAGAAAATTCAAGCCAACAATTTGCAAAAATAGAAGCAGAATCAAGTCATGGAATGCCAGCAACACCAATATTTGGTGGCGACAACTACCAGGTATGGGCTATCAAAATGGAAGTCTATCTTAGGGCACAAGATCTTTGGGAAGCAACTGAGCAAGACTACGAAGTCGCTGATTTGTCGGCCAATCCAACCATGAACCAAATAAAGATTCACAAGGAGAGGAAGACAAGGAAGGCTAAAGCCATGGCCTACTTGAATGTTGCAGTTTCTCCGAATATTTTCACAAAAATCATGAACCTGTTATTAGCAAAAGCCATTTGGGATCATCTCAAAGAAGAATACCAAGGCAATGAACGAGTGAAGAATATGCAAATGTTAAACTTGATTAGAGAGTTTGAAATGCAAAGAATGAAGGAGTCAGAAACTGTGAATGAGTACACTGACATGTTGCTTAGCCTTGCTAACAAAGTAAGGTTGTTAGGTAAGATTTTCCTGATCAAAGAATCATTGAAAAAATACTTGTTACACTTCTAGAGAGGTATGAAGTCACCATTTCTTCTTTAGAAAATGAAAAAGATCTGTCAAGCATTTCCTTAGCAGAGTTACTTAATGCTTTACAGGCTCAAGAACAAAAAAGGCTTGTGAGGATAGGAGGACCCGTCGAATGAGCTTTACTGGCACAAACAAGGCCCACCGGTGAAAAAAAGGTTTGGAATCACAACAAGAAGCTTGCGAATGCTGGAAACAACAATAGTGGAAATTATCCACCTTGCTCATACTACAAAAAAAAGCCAATCATCCACAACACAAGTGTTGGTAGAGGTCCGATGTAAAGTGCAACAAATGTGGTCAACTAGGTCACATCACAATTGTGTGTAGATCACAACAACAAGAATGAGAAGCTAGAGCTGTTGCTGACCAACATGAGGAGGAGGAGTTATTTTAACTCTACTAAAAAAAAAAAAAAAAAACCATATCCATGCCTATGCCTCAAAACCATAACCTATGCCTATACCTCATAACTATAAACCATAAAATGCCCATATGCTATATCCAAGACATGCCAAAATTAAAATGCTTTGCATTTGCACCCTCAATGTCAAGGAGGAGTGTTGAATAATGACTTATGATACTGCTGAAATAGTCAAATAAGTTAGGATTTAATGCTGACATGAATTGAAGTTGTCAAAGTTGTGTTAAGATTGATCTAGTTTTCAACTATTTTTTAGGAATTTTTTCTGTTATGTAACATGCAGCAGATTTGGCTGCACTTTTTATATTTTTTCTGTTTTAAATAAGTTGTATAAATAAGTACTTTGATTATCAATAAAATTGCTTGAGAAGTCCATAAAAATACCAACAACACTTGATTTATTCAAACTAGAATTAGCAGTATCTTAAGTCATAATGTAACACTTCTCCTTGACTTTGAGGCTGCAAATATAAATTTTTAATTTTGGCATGTCTTGGATATAGGCATATGAACATTTTATGGTTTATGGTTATGAGGCATAGGTATGATTATGGGCCATAGGCATGGATATGATTTTGATTAGAGTTAAAATAACTCCTCATCCGACATGCATGTGTAGTCAACATTGCCAACATATATTGATCAGGAGTCCACTTCTTCATTCTTAGCATATGTAGTAGACCCATCAGAAGAATCTTGAATAGTGCCCATTTCCTTTTCAACTTTGGCTTGCATTTCGTGAAGGGCACTAGCTTCCTCTTCTATCTCCTTGAGTTTCTTCTTCATCTCCTCCAAGTCCTTAGCATTAGGGTCTTTTTCTTCCTCATCCCTAGACATGTCGACATCGACATCCATCTCTACTTCTATTTCTGAAGATTGTGTTGTAGATTATGTTTGGTTTCTCTCAACTCATATGTCTCTCAAGAAAATATGCTCTGATACCATTTGTTAGTATTTTATGAAAAAAGAAGAAAAGTGAAGGAACGTGCAAGAATAGATTGGGAGAAGGGATGAAGCTAATTATTTTATTGAGCATTGATATCACTTATTTATACAACAAAAGATCAATAAATTTGCAGAATAATCTACTAACAAATCAGAAAATATTTTCTTACAAAATAACATAAATAACAAGTCATAGTCTAACTGATATTTGACTTATTCAAATAAGATCTAACTGATATTTGACTTATTCAAACTAGAATTAGTAGTATCTTAAGTCATAATTCAACGGACATTCATAGTGCTAACAAGAGTGCTTTAAACCTACATGTAAACACTTACTAAACTACAAATTAAGACATGCGATACATTCTCTGAATGCATAATGGAGAAGTACCTTCGCGGACTTCGTGGCAAATCACGAGCTAATCCGTAGAGTGTGTCCGAGTCCAGAAATCCGCCACTGCCATATGGAATAGCCTTCAAATACTTGCAGTCTCCAACAGAAGAGGAAACAGAGTCAGACTGGTTCACTGCAAATAAATTTCCTAGTCCAACAGGAATATCATCCCGGCCCATCATATGCAGTAAATCATAGACAACATCTATTGTTGCCGCGTTTGCCCAGCCAGTTGGACTCACTAATATTGCCTGGATGAGAAGAGCAATACAATGAATGAGAAACTGCAGTTGCCTCCCACTTGAAGTTTTTGTCTAATCAGTTTCACATTCATTCGATGACTTAAACAGTGCAATTGCAGAAGTGGAAGACCAGTTTACCTTGAGGTTGATCACTTCCACGGGTAATTTAAGGAGATAAAACAGTGCCAGAAAATCTCCTGCACTCATGTCCATGTCGAACAGCACATTTTTCCCGAGCTTCTTCTCTCCAAAATTCGGTTTGTAAAGAACTTCTCTGTAGTAGGGAAACTGGGTTGTCAAGTTAAACCTTGCAGTGTGTTGAGGGCGGTTTAGAACCTGTGACAGCATTGACAAATTTGGTGGGATCAGTGTGATAAAAGTGCAACATAGAAGAAGCTAAATGAACTCACATTCAAGAAGCTCTCATAAAATTCTCTGTCTAGAGGGCTATCACTATTGCGATTCGGTTTCGCTCTTGTAGCAACAAGCACAGGCACTGCTTCTGGACCAGTCACCTCCATTGTATAACCATCCTGATAGGCAGATGAATACAAGCAATAACAAAATACTAAGCTTTTATCCAATTATGTGGCACGAATAAGTATCAAACAGTTACCTTACATCTCCCTTTGCCATTGTCGACATGGCAGAATGGGTCTCGAACTCGAGTCTGAACATGACCACTGTGAACTCCATCTTTATTCAAGTTGAACTTGGGATTTTTACGGCCATCAAATAATGGATTTGAGCCATCAGATACCCCGTATGGTTGGTTTGAAGTAACCACAGTTATATTCATGAACTCCATTTCAGAAAATTCATTCTCCCCTCTATGGTCCCTTGAATTACTCATGATTGAAGTAGCTATGCCAAATGCGAACGAATCCCACATAAAATAACTCTGCAGATAATATGTTTGTTTGAAACGAGTGAAAATCTCAAAAACCTGAAAAACAATAAAGATCAATGATTGTTTGGATTATTACCGTGTAAAACTGATCATCGAACCAAGTATCACGAGCCATTTTCAAGGACTTGAAGCTGTATTGTGCCTCATAGGAGTCCTGGTTCTTCTCAAATATCTCGAAGAACTTCTCGTTTATGGGAATGGTGTTTGTTGCATCTAATGGAACAAGTGTCACAGGAATTCCAGAATGGATTACCTGCAATCTCCGTATCAGAAAACTTCTTCTTGAGGCCTGCAATATCATGTTAACAAGACAAGCAGCATATGCACAAACAGGTGCCTCACCTGGTATGCAGCATAAGGATCTCCAAAAATATTGAACTCAGCGTAAGGATTGCTAGCGTAGTCTGTGAACAAATTACCATGGTCACCGCACTGACGGGGCTGGCAAGGCGAGCTTCCATTTTTGGGGCAGCAACCAGTCGGGTTCTGAGACCTCACCCCACCACCCATCACATAAACATGCTCAACATTTTTCCTTAGATGTGGATTTTTCATAAGGAAAAGGGCAAAATTTGTATGTGCTCCAATAATGAAAACAGTAGTAGGACCAGCTGATATTTTGTCAACCATGACTTGTTGAGCAGTAGGCTGTCTGAGTGGAGTATATTGCCTGTTTCCCTGAACAGAAATTGTGCAACAAAACCGAAACTTAGATGCATGTATATATGTCAAAATTACTTCAGTAATTTCAGAACAGAGGTGGCAGGATCAATATGATATCAAAATTCTCTAGCAATATCTATAGACCTCAGAAAGATAAACAGAGAATTTTACATGTTTACAGAACATGCAGTTTGTGGCACTAAGGACGCCTAAAGACGAAAAGAAAATCCAAATCCTGTTCCATAATACAGTCAAAGCTTGCATTTGATTGCTTTCTTAATTTCCATAGAATTCTTACTTGCGGAAGGAAGCTCTTCCGAAAGCCATAGTTGGTATCAAGATCCAATCTTCCTCCTTGACCAACAGGAATTGCTTGTCTATATCTACAATACCCAGCTGTGCCAATCCTCTGATAAGAACAACCAAACGCTAGAAGCAATTAGAAAAACACCCCCAAAAGTAGGACTAGATTTTGAAAAATTATTCAGATGTTAACTTGATGTTTCTAAACATCATATTTTCTCTGGACCTGTTCGATTATGGGGAGATATCCACCAACATTTGGTAGGATGGTACCATCTTCCTCTTCGAGTATGCCACCCTCGCCGCCAACTCCAACAGCAACATCGTCGCGGTCCATCATGTAAAGAAGATCATAAATTTGATTCACAGCATGCCCAGCATTAGTCCATGTATTTGAATTAATGGTTATAGCCTGTGAAGAAGCAATATCAGTTGCATGTAATGAGTAAACCGCATTAGCAACCAACATCTACACTTCTTGAATAATAAGTTCATTTAATTCGACATGCTAATAGGGAGCAGAGAGCTGAAAGTGCCAAAAATTTTAAAGAATGGAATGTTAAAAAATAATCAAGAATCAAACGGAAAATTTAGTAAAATCTTAAAAGAAACTTTTGAATGAAATGAAGGAAAAACTTGAGGAATCTTATAAAATAAACATACCTCCATACGATAAACATATATAGTATATGCTAATTAATTGAAACCTAAACTCGATGATGACTACATGAATGAAAATTTCTAATATTTTCCATCTAGTTTTTACTAGTTTTGTTTCAAATTTTATAGCTTTGTTGATTTATCAAATGTGTACTGAATTTATTCTCTCAAATTTTCGTAATGATTATGTAAAAATAAACTTTTAAAGAGTATTATATTTAAAATTATTTCATACCGGGCAATTGTATAGAGCGTTAGGGGGTAGGGTTTAAGCACAAGTTGATTGATGACTAGAAAATTGACTTCAACATGATATACAAATGTCTCTTGAATCGAGGCGTTAGGATAAAGAAAATAGTAATTGAGAGGACCTGCAAGTCGAACTCAGAGCGGCTGAGCTTCAAGAGGTACAAGAGAGCGAAGAGATCGTCGGTGTTGACGTCCGTATCCACCAGAATCCGCCGCGGCCGAGGGCCACCACAGTGCTCGGCGGCGGCGGATAAATTACCGGCAGAAACTATGGCCGTTACAACCATCGCCGAGAACAGAAATCTCCGCAACATCATTTTTGGCTGCTTCGACACTGGCACAACCACCGACATTCAACTCTGGAGGATGGAAGGCAGAGCTTTCGCTACTGTTTGTAGAATCATATTCTTTTGGGTATATAGAGTGCTTGCATTTATAAATGTGCCATTGGAAATGGAGAAAAGAGGATGAATTGAAGCCGATCGATGGAGGAGAGAATCGAAAAGCAAAGATTTAATTAACGAATGGGGCCTCTGAAGTGGTTGTAATGTACTTTTTCCCGTTCCAAATTGTCTGCCGCCATAACCATCCTGCTGCATCGATTGTTTATGGCATTTGTTGCTCCATGTAGCACATGGTCCGTTTATCTTACACGGCCACGGCCACTCATTGGTTTTGGTTGCATTAAATTAATCCTTCCAGTAGAAACAAAATTCTTAACTTGGTATTATTGCTTTTATACGCTCTCTCGTCGTTCGTGTTCTTAATTTTGACAAAAGAGATAAATCATAGATAAAAATTTTACCTCACTATACAGAAAAATAAATCGAATTCACGAATTATTAGTATGAATCTTAATTTAATAAAGATGAAATACTTTAAATAAAACTCAATTTAATAAGAGTGTTGAAGATTTGTAATTTATTCATACAAAATCATTGATCAATGTTGTGTATTGAACATGGCCACTCATTGTTTGTTAGGTGAGTGAAATTGTGAAAAAAAAAATATCTTATTTTTCTTTTTAATTTATTTATATGCAGTGTGCATGATGATCCAATTCTGATAAAAGAAATCAAAGTTTTAACCCTAACATGAATTTTAATATAAGAATTATAATAGTAATATCCTTTTTTTTTTTTTTACTCATATATATATATATATATTCTTCTAATAAACAAGTGTATGTTTGATTGAGGGAACGAGGAATGTCCAATCAGCAATCAGTCAATCAGTGTCTAAAGGTGTACGAAATATTCTTCATTGTGTCACGGGGCAAGTGTAGTTTCTGTAGGATTGACTAATCATGTCGCTTTGTTAGCCGGTAAAGGACAAGAATGAGGTAATTTATTTTTATATTGGGTATCTCCTAAAGTAAAAAAAAGTTAAATTCAGAAGCAGAAGCAGAAGCAGCGCACCCTGCTCTGCTGTGCCGCGGCTGCTGCTTCCAATCTCGTCTTAATAATTCATTTTGAAAGAGAAAGCACCCAACAAACACCAAGGAGATTTGTGATCTGCATTTTTATGAGCAATTTCTAGCTGTCATTTTGAAGTAATTTAACCAAATAAAGAGAGAGAGCGCATAGAATGAAACTATTAAGGGTTCGTTTGGTAATTTACTATTATATAGAGTTCGTTTCTCAATTCAATTTGATCACTTATAAGTTATTAATATAATTTATAAATTAATAAAATTATTTATTTAGAATTACCAATAACTTAAAAGTTGTAAAACTTAAACGCTGATATATTAGCATTTTACGAAAGTTGTTGCCTAATAGCTATTGCAAATAAGCTTATGAGAGTTTTTTGAATTGATCAATGAAATGATAATTTTATTCTTTGACAATTTCAATATTTACATCTCATATTCCATGCAGTCCTAACTCTACTTTATTGCTGTCATCTTCTCTCGCAACATCTGCGCCTCCTCTATTATTGTCGTCGCTAGATCCTCTCTATAAATGATCGTCGTCGCCGACCATCATCGCCCAATGCTGTCCAAAATCCTTCATTGTTGCATAGCACCTCCCATCGCCACCCTAATACGCCCAACATCGCCTAGCGCTAACAATAACTCTACAGAGTGAGGGCTAGAGGAGTGACAAAGGATTGGGGGCAGGAACCAACTTGGGGTGTCAACGGTTCGGATTTGTCTGATTTTATAAGAATCCAGTAACCGAACAATTTTTAACAGTTCCGAAAAAATAAGAATCGTAACCGAATCATTACATATATAAAATCAAACCATGACGAATTCGTTGTATCAGATCGATTTCGGTTCTATCAATTAACATTTAGTTTCTAAACATTTTCACAAAATATGAAATTATAAACAAATTTGTTAATTAAAATAAACCCATAACTTCATTAATGTTTCAAATCTTGAAGTAAAAATAGAACAAAATAATTCATAGACTATCTCATCAAATGAGATTACATCGACTATTTAGCATAGCAATAGCGCATAAAAGTCTAAAAATAAAAGAGTTCATGAATAACAATAACCAATAATAAAAAAGAAATAAACAAAAAATAGCAGATTAAAATTACAAATAATAATATATTTATGCGTATGTGTATATATATATAGAGATGGGAAATGGGTTGGCCCGCCTCATAGCCCGGCCTGGCCCGTTACTGTAGCAAACGGGCCAGGCTAGCCCGCCTAGCAAAATGAGGGCTGTGTCAGGTCAGTAATATGTGGCCCGTGGCCCGGCCCACCAAAATAGCCCGTGGGCCAGCCCACCAACTGGCCCGCTAAAATGGCCCACCCCGGCCCACCAAAAAATAAAAAAATATTTAAAAAATTATGTTTCTTGTAAACATAATTTTATTATAATGTTTGTAAACATAATTTTAGTGTAATTTTTGTAAACATAATGTTTACTGTAACATCATATTTTACAAACATCAAATTATAAGTAAACATTAAGAAACATATTTTAAAAAATATTAGTTACATTTGGGAAAAAATAAAAAAATATATTTAAAAAATAAAAATAAATGGCTCACGGGCCTGCCCAAATAGCTAGGCCCACGGGCCGCCCCTGTCCAGTAGGCCCATGGCCCGGCCCAGCCCACTTTGGCCCATTTATTAAGGGCCATAGGGCCGTGCTGGGCTCAAATTTCCATTTCCTTGGCCCGTCCTGTCTCCCTCGTGGGGCTAAATTCGACCCGACCCACCAAATGGGTAGACCAAGCGAGATGCGGGTCGGGCCGTCCCGACTCGCCCATTTCCCATCTATATATATATATATCAAAAAATTATAATATATATAAGTATAATATCGATCCCGATTCGGTTCGAACCACGATTTGAAAAGAAAAATCAATAATAAAACCAAATATACTAGTTCTTAATTTTTTAGAGCCAGAACCTAACCTTTGAACCACAAAACCAACCCAAAAGCCGCGGTTCGATTTGATCCAATTCACCAATTTTCAGATATTTTTTGACACCCCTAGGTAGGGCCGAACCTTCCATGAGGCCCATGAGGCGGCTGCCTCAGGGCCCATGGAAATTTCACAACTTAGGACCCCATGCTTTTTTTGCCTGCCCGCCCACCCCTTTCTCGCGACCCTTCTCCCTCTCTCTCTTTCGCTCGCTGCCCTAGCCCTACCTCTTTGGCTCCGTCGCGCCTCGCCCTTGCCCCCTTTCTCGCTACCCTTCTCCCTCTCTCTCTTTCGCTCGCTGCCCTAGCCCTACCTCTTTGGCTCCATCGCGCCTCGCCATCGCCCTCGCTCTCACCTCTCGCTGCTGCTCTATCGTCGGTAGCTCGTTGCCTCTCTCTCATCTTGCTGCTTCTCGCCCTTCGCCCTCACCCTCGCTTTCTGGCCTCTCGCTGCTTAATCGACGATCGCTCGTCCTCACTGACTTGCCTCACCCTCGTGGCCGATGGCTCACTGCTCGAGCGCTCGCCCAGCAAGCATTGCCTCTCGCTGCTCTACTCGGTTGCTAGCTCGCTATCGCCCTTCGTCGCTCGCTCTTGTGGGTTGTGGCTGATGGCTCGCTACCTCTCGATTGTCGATTGGGTCATCAGATTAGATCTGCTTCTCAGATGCTCTAACTCCAGATCTGCTTCAATTTTCAGCAATTAGTTGTTCCTTCATTTCGTTTCGTTTATAGTAGTATCCTTCATTTCGTTTCGTTTATGGTAGTTTTTAATTGATAATTTTTAAAAAAAAATTATTCTTATAGTATAAATATTTATTTATTTTTTATATTTTATTATAAAAAAATAAATTTTAAATATAATATATAATTCGAAGCTCATTTTCACGTCTCGTCTGAGAACCCCAAAAACCCAGATCTGACACTGCCCTAGGACCAACCACATGAACGCAAGGAAGCGCAAGTTGGTGGCGTTTGTGGACAGCCCACCGATGCCACCTTCGCCGTTGGGTTCACTAAGTGAAAGTGGGATGAAAGTGACGAAGGGCAGCGAGAACATGGATGATTTGAGGCAGATCAGGGAGGTCGGGCTGCTGGACGAGGAGACCATAGAAAGGAAGGATCTGGCCGCCCTCGTATAAAAATTATATATTTTTAAATCTAAATTTATACATAAAGTAAAAAAATTGTATATTTTTAATTTTTTTTATAATTTGTTAACATATAATTGTAAGTATTTTAATAATTGAACATTAATTTAAATTTTTTTATTAAAAAATTATATTATTCAGTACCGTGTCTATTTTAATCTTTTTATCAAGTTCTAACAGTTTATCAATTTTTACAAATTAAACACATAATTTTTAACTAATAGTTTAAAAATACATTTATCCAAATACATTATCAGTTTAAGCGCTACTCAATTTAAACATTATTACACAACTTAAACACTACCTAACTAAAATATTTAAAAAAAAAAACTAACCAAACTAAACTAACTGAATGTAGTTTACTGAATGTGAAACAACAAGGGTTGCCTAATTGTCAGCTTAGCTCCCACGCCTAGATAGAAAAAGGCCATTTGATGATAATGGCATCAGCAGCATTCCTGGATAAGGGAGCTTTATTCAAGCACAGTATAGTTCCACTGTATCCTCCTCTGCCATCAGGCTTCCTGGATCTGAAACCAATAATTCAACACTTGTACAATTCTTTTATTGCCTCCCTAGAAACGGAAATTGATTATTTAACGAAATTACAGTAACAATGTCTCCTCTTTTTTTTTTTTTTTTCTATCTTGTATACCGAATCTGACGAAGAATTCTCCGAGCCGTCGTCCTTCCGGCATCGGACTCGTCGTGGTACCAGCCGACCGATTTCCGAGCATCGTCGACGATCTGCGAAATGCCTGCGGATCCAAAAAACATAAAAAAACGCAATAGCAACTGAGATTCAAATCAAATTTGTATGAAAACGTAATGAATATTCTGCATTTGTATGTATGTATGTAGAGAGAGAGAGAGAGACCTCCAGAGACGGTCTGCTTGTTTTGACGGATGTCTTGGATAGTGGCGGAGATTTTCCAGTAGAGAGGACGAAAGAGGTAGAAGAAAGCGACTGTGATTAGAATAGCCAGTAGTATGCGGAAAGTAACCCTAGCTCTCGGCGAAGCCATCGTTTCTGGATCTCTCTCTCTCTCTGTGTAACTACTACTGTCGGAGAGAAGAAGAGAGGAGCGCTTTGGACTTTAAGTGGGACTCCTGGTCGGCGACACACCAGCCGACCGCAAAACCAAGAAAATCTTCTGGCTATGTTTGGCTGCTCTTCTACTCTATTCTAGTAATCAACGGTTGTTCATCCATACTTTCTCAATTTAGGGAAAACACGGAAAGAAAGGATTTTCCATGAAAATGAATGAAAATATTATTTAATTTTTATTTCTTTTTATTATTATTGTCTTCCCCAGATGAAAATAGCTCCCTTCCAGTTTTATATGTAAAGTTCATAATATTAATAGCAAACAATTTTTTTTTTTTTTAAAAAAAGGAATAATTTCAGTTCTTGCTACTTCACCGTGGACATCACGTTTATCAAATTTGTAATTTATGAAAATCAAAGACATTGTCTACATTTGAGCCATATCAGGTGAAAGAATATTTTTTAAAGAAAATTGAGATATTATGCAACGTCATTAGCTCCATCCATAGCCCCGTTGATTGTTATCACAAGTGAACGCTGCCATTCAATCCATTGCAATCTGATATGATATCAATAACACTTCAAGTTTAAACTATAAATTTGATGTTTCACTCGAGGCAAACCTAATTATTCTGAAGCAAGAAACATAACCTGTATGCGTATATACAGCTCAGTCGAAATACATGCACTAGAACCATGAGGCATTGCCGGTCACCCTTTCTTAGCAAACCAAAGAACCAATATTGCATTCAATAAAAATATCTCCTTCGCCTTCTAATTGGCCTCGAGGGATTGGCCGGCTGCCCGTTCCCGGGAAACTCCCATCGGGCGATGACACCATCCCATGATGAACTGATGAGCATTGGGTAGTATGGATGCCAACTGCAATCTCTCACAATGTCTTCGTGGTGGTCGAGTTTTGCCACTTGATCTCCACTCACCTAACAAACAATGGGCAGCAATCCGGGTAAAGAGAAAGATGAATATATTGATTGCACCTTCCGTAGACTTTTGCATTGCCTAAATTAAGACTAATGTGTAAGGGCGTTTCCAGGGCACAAGGCTCCCACTTAGGCTCATTTTCATACAAGCCTTACCCTTCAGATTATATTCATAACTCAAAATCATGACCTCCTAGTCATAAAAGAATAACCTCTTACCGTTGCTGCTAAGGTCACTCTCCCATGTGGTTCGTAAATTGCAATAAGAAAATAAATTTAAAAAACAAAAAGTCATGCTTGTTTGAGAAACAGTCAATTGAGGTGGATTTTGTTCTCTATTTTATGTCTCAGAAGAGTATTGAAAAACTTGAATGCGTACCAGATCATAAATATAAACAGAAGCATCACTAGACCCCGTATAGATGTACCTCTGACCAGTGCTGCAAAAGACAGGACCGACGTATAAAATATTAGGCCATTTGGCAACTCTTAACAGATAAATTAGCAGGCACTCAGTAAATGATTGATGATTAAAAAATTTAGACATAAAAATAATAGCTTTGCCATTAAAAATTAATGCAAAACTAAAAAAAATAACATTTCTATCAAAAGATGTAATACCTATAAGCTGGGGAGAAGTGACAGCGTATAAGGGTGCGCAAGACTGAATGACCTTTATATGTTGCCAATGATTGATCATTAGGGTGTTTCTTATTCCTTGCATGAGGTGGGTACTCCATCCATCTATAATCCCAGTCAGAATTTCTGAGCCTTTCACTCGTCCTGCTGCATCACAGACATCCAAATCATTTAACCATATATATATATATATATATATATAGAGAGAGAGAGAGAGAGAGAGCCCAGCTCAAGCAGAGGTACCACATCTGGACAGTGATTCATTGGTGAAATCAAAATTTTTCATTAAGCATCAACAAGTATCAGAATTGATGCTGTCAGCTTGAACATATTTCAGAGCTGCCATTTAATTTATTACTATTTTTGCATGTTTACCATACTCTACGAGCGTGTTTCTTAGATACCTAGATCTGAAAGCAAGCAAATCAGTTTGGAGCGTGTTTATGGTTCTTGTACTAACCATAAAATATCAGACAAGGTAAATTACCACATTCCAGAGGCATTGGAAATTAGCTAATCTTAAAGAAAAAGCATAACGACCAAAAAAGATGTACCGAGTTACATTGGAGGACATTTTCCGAATATCCCAAAGTTTAATAGCCTGATCTTTTCCATTTGAGATAAAATAACGGCCATCTCCTCGACTGTCAATAAAGGTAATGCCTTCTAGATGTCCAACGAGAACTCCAGCTGCTTGCCCATTTGAAACAGAGCATCGCCTGTCCCATACCTGAAAGCAAACACATTAGCATCAAGCAGAAGGCATTCTTTAACCACGTGGAATGTTATATAACCATTGCAATCTTGTGCTTTATTAAATTCATAATTGAATTGATAGTAGGCAAATTAGTAGAAGAACAATAACAACTCCAACCAGAGATTAACCATCCTGCCTTTACAGCAAATCATCCCACAGAGAATTTTCTCAGTGCACAAATATTTCACAAAACCTGGTGGGAGATGCTTAGGTACAATATTAGTTATAATGGCCTTACAGAATGCCATAGATATAAATAATTGCAAACTAGAACTTATTTTTTAATTAATTCATGAAGGAATAGATGGTAGGCAAATTAGTAGAACGACAGTAATAACTCCGGACCAGAGATTAACCACCCTGCCTCTGCAACAAATACAAATAGCCCCTCACTGCGAAATTTCTCAGTGCATCTCAGTATTCCACAAAACATGGTAGGAGATACTAAGGTATAATAGTAGTGATAATGGCCTTACAGAAGGTAAGGCCATATCAACAAACTTGCCGAAGAAACTGCCGTGTGGATTTTTCATACAATAGCGACCTACTGACTTTGCAGGTGGTCTTTGGTCTTAAAAGGCCTTAATACATTTGGCAGATTTTACCTCAAAAAAGAAAGGAAATCTAGGAATTAAAGTGCCAGAACATCACATCAATACTGCCTAAATATTTCTCAGGAGCAAAGGTTAATAAATATACCTTACAGAGGTTATCATCACTCCCCGAGTATATAAGATTGCCACACTCATCAGCAAAACATACAGAATTAACATCAGACTGCAACAAAAATGAAAATCAAACATTATATTTTTTAACATCAACTACCTGTTCAGGGAGAAGCCACTATTAGAGGCAAATGCTAGCATAATTGAAGTAGTAATGAACAAGTAGAACAATAACTTCAAAATATAAGTCCAACTATGTTTGTCTATAGATGCACATGTATATTGAACTGCATAGATATTGAAGAAGGTCTTTCTTGATCAGTGGAAAGGAAAAACAGTACCAGAAGATGCACATGCATGTTGAATCAACTTATTAGAGGAAACAATAACAGCCACCAATCAAGCTGGTAAGCCCTTCAACCTCTCACCACCAACCCCTTACTGTCAGCTGTGTTCATAGAGGCAAGGTGATTTATACTTGACTAAATCTAGAAGGAAATAATATAAGCCTCCAAATGCCCAAGTTGACTTCATTTCTAGAAAAATCCTCATTTCTATGGGACATTGAATCACATCTAACTATTTGACCAACCAAAAAACTAATAATTAAATGATCCCACTTTACCCAAAAGAAGCTTAAACAATCACAGGTTGTATGCCTGATTTTAAAAGAGGGGAGCTGAAGTAAGAATGATTGAGCAGCATTATTTTCAAAACTATAATACTACCTCTTGAAAAACTTGGACATGAAAGACAAACCAATACTGTATTATCTAAAAAATCAACTATAATACCTCATGTGCTCCAATTCGAAGGGTAACCTTATTTTCTCTGAGATCATAGATATATATACAATGATCATTACTTGCTGCCAGAAGCTCTTGACCATCAGCTGAAAATTTTACAGAGAAGATGCTAAAATTATATCCGCCACCATTATCACCAGTAGAAAAATCCAGACCCTCATGAATTTCCTGCATAAACAAGTGCCATTGAGGAAACCATTTCTAGCAAACCCAAAAGGACGATTTACAGGCTAAAAAAGTGGTGTTGTTTTGGCTGGGACAGAAAGCATAATTATTTTGCTTCAGATTTATGGCTTCCAAAGCGTTTGTCAGAAAGGAAAATACTGTAACAACTGTAATACATACCGTTATGTTTGCATGAGATTCCCTTGTTCCAGAGGCAACATTTACAATATGCACAACAGGACACATACTTGAATAAACCTGCAATCATCAAAAATATAATGACATACTCATGTGCCAGAGTCAAATGAAGAGGGGAACACTTTTTTCCTCCTATAAATCAAAAGGAGCAGCTGACACACAAAGAAATTGGATAAAATATATAGATTTTCTCTTGCAATTGTATAGAGCATCAGAAAACTACTTAGAACACCCATGATGATACAAGAGGATGAGAGTCATCAGACAATCAGATGGAAGCCAATAACAGGAAATCATGCACCAAAAATGCAAGTAGAATAGGAATGAAAGAAATGGGAGGAAGATCACACAAAAGATATGCATATGAATTTTTCATAGAAAAGCTTTGAGTGAAGATCTCATCCTGAACAGAACCCACTCATGAACAAGTGAATAAATTACCAGTTCATCTATAATCTATTAAGTTATACATACAATAAACAGAAATAGAAATGATACCCACTAGAACTGCAGGTCAGTTACAAATGCATAGCTTCAAACTTTCAAACTGATGTCTTCAGTTTGTTTCTTTGACCAACCCAAATATTGGTTCATGGGTATTTCGAAAAATATAAACTATTACACAAAATACTATATCCATGCAATATGAGATATTGTCCTGAAACTAATTGACAACCTTTTTATTAATAAACATATTGTAGAACTGATGCACCTTACGAGAACAAACCCTGATTCAAGAGAAGAAGACACTCTAAAGGCACACATAAAGGCAAATAGAAATTATTTACAACACGCACAGAAGAATTGAGTTAAAAACGAGGGTCCTTCCTCAACCATAAAAGGGAGAAAAACAATGGCAGTTCCTTTCAAACAAAAATTAAGATGCTTCACTCCTTCAAAAGCAGACTTCTAACCCAAGCAACTCTGGCCCAACCTATTCCACCATAGCCCCTAGCATATTTAAGCCAAAGAACTGAATCCTACATAACTCACCAACACCAAAAACCAGATAAATAAAGATTCCCAACCTCCTTGAGGAACAGTTGTGGGTGCAACAGTATGGCCGTTTGATATGTAATTAACATGATGGAAGTGATCGCAAATTAAATAAGGAGGATGAACAGCCTTCTAGTTTGCTAGAACCTGCAATATACAATCTCCGAATGTCCACCTCAGAAGGCATCCTCAATTTCCAAATGTCCCTCCAGGGAAGATTCTTCTACTGGACATAAAGAGCAATATAGAACAAGCAATAATACTTCCTCAAAGTACCACACCACCTGTCCTAATTTAGAACAATAATGAATCGTACCATGTAATGCAATCAAAAAGCTCAATTTCCAGTGTTTCTTTCGATATTAAATATAATTCCCAAGAATCTCTTTCACCACAATTGGTGCAAGTAAAATATTCTCTACAAATCACTTATTACTATTTTGCAAGTGAATAAAACAAAAATAATCTTTTTCTTGCACTAAAATGCATTAAAGAGTTTCCAAATTGCCATAACTTGAAACTTGCCCCACAGAACTAACTACACAATTTTTTAGCAGCACAAACTTACAAGATAACGTTGATCTGGTGAAAGAGAGGCATCAGTAATTGTCCAATGCAAGCTTCTGGCAACAATGTCCTTTTGAACCTTCCATCCATCATCCACGTTATATATCCTGATTTCACTGTCCTGTGGTACAAAAGGACCAGGAAACACTGAATATAGTTTTGCTAAGTCAACCATTCTAAATGAACAACAGTTTGGAAAAAAAAAACCCTATCAATATACTTCTCACATTCACAGACCTGAAATCCTGCAACACAGAGAGAACCATTAGCCGAAAACAGGGAAACATAAGCACAGCTCGTCCTCCTATCAATTTCCTGAGGGCCTTTAACAGGCAAATACCGGCTTAAAATGTGACAACAATCTGCAGATGTGAATCTACCCCTGCCTGAGTAGTTACATTCTCGACCAGCCAACATTTTCGCAGAGGAAACAGGCAACTTCGACTTGCCCATCACAGTGCATCTAAGAAGCTCATTCGGTTCTGACCTAAGCCTTGTGAGCTGAAAAATTTCATGATCAAGATATCCAGATGCCACCACATTCCTCTCTCGACGACTAGTAGCACCCAATCCTTTTGAGGTACTCCCCCCTTCACAGATGCTTCTATCCTTCCCCGACCTACTCATCCTATACAATACTGATTTCAGTAATCTCGCAGACTACAATTTACAATCTCACGCCAAATTGAGGTTCATGTCACCGGAAATGAGGCCTGGCTAAGCCAATTCTGCAAGTAGAAAGTAAACAGAAACTCCAATCTCAACAAAATTCCTAAAATTCAACGACTTATGTATAGGAAAACTTTCAAGATTCTACCACACACACTTAAAGAATGATAGATGCATCAGTGTTAACACGTAATGGTTTCCCCTAAAAATCCATTGAATTGCAAGTAACTTCAGAAACAAAGAGGTTTTCTTCCGGACTATAAATCTAGATCAGACGTGAGCAACGATCACCTGAACTCGGCGACGAGGCAAGATTTTGAGCCCCCGAAGTTCGAAGGACTGATGCTTGGTCTCCGGGAAAATACGTGGCTCCGCTCCGACCTTCACATATTTGTATACGAGGAGGAAATGAAGGCTTTAGATTTTTTTTTTTTTTTTCTTTCTCGGGGAAATGAATCGAAGTCCAAGGCTTGTGGCGGTTTTAGCTACACGATGACGGGTGCACCCTTCGTCTCCCGGGACACGGTGTGCTCACGCGCTACTCCTTGCGTGCAAACACGTGGTTTTTTTTTTTTTTAGCGAAATAATAGGTTAATTTGTTGTCCGTTATTTTAGAGATAATTATGAAAACATAATTAGATTTATTATAATATATATGTTTATTAAATTTTTCTTTAATTTTATAGTTTCATGTACCAATTATTTTTATTTAATAAAAACACAGTGAAGGTGTAAGTCTTTTTAGAAAAAAATATAAAAATAGTTAATATATTTTTTAAAAATAAATAAAAATATTTATTATCTCGTAGGTGCATAAAATTTGTTTGAAGGGCTCTATCCATCTAAAAGTGTCTGTCGTAATTAAATTTTGAGTAAATTATATGAAATCTTTATGCACTTAGGATCATGTGCAACTTATTTCCTGTGCTTTCGATTACATCAAAAAACCCTCTTATATTTTCAAAATGGTGCAATCAGCCACAATTTATTTTTATTTTACATAATTTTATGCAATCTATTGGTTGATTAATGCAAAATTTTATATTTTTTTGATATATTGAAGTTATATATGTAGAATTATGTATTTTGTATACAGATTATTATACAAAATTATGTAAAATAACAATAAATTATGACTGATTATAACATTTTGAAAGTGTAAGAAAATTTTTGATACAATTAAAAGCACAGGAAATAAGTTACACATGACCCTAAGTGCATGGGATTTCATATAATTTACCCTTAAATTTTTGTATCTAAAGATAAAAAATAAAATCCCCCATTTTGTGCAATAAAACTTATTCGACAAGAATAAAGATAAAAATAAATTAAATTAAATTAAAAATAAAAGAAAAATAACACCTAAGGACTGAAGTCTAAGATCCAATTTCCCATTCATGTGAGGACTTAAATTTTTTATCCCCTTCAAAATACCCATTAAAATGATGCAGCAGACTGCAGGGAAGAATTTCAAATGAGATGAATTTATAATCATGAAATTTTGAAAACAACTGATGCTCCAAGGCAAGAATCAATAGGTTATTGTATGAATTCACCAAAGGAAAAGAGAAAAGAAAAAGAAAAACTGCACCTCTACATAATAGAAACTAGAAAGCTAAGCTCCTATGTTCATGGACAAAGCTCCACCCAGAAAAATTTTACTGCAAAATGTAGAAGATTTTCCCATGACTCTCCTGCATCCGGCCATTGCCACATCCAAACTACTCATTAGCCATGCTTCATAGTGACCTGGACACAGTTTCCAACAAAGACATCCTTCTTGTGATCTTACTTGGATTCCATTCCGTTCCATTCATATTCATCAAAATGCAATTCCTCTTCACTATTCCATCCATGTCTATGAGTTGATGGATGCTTGAATCTCTTCCAATGTTTTTCCTTTAGTTTCTGGCACTACTTTCGCAACAAAAAGTACTGTGAGGGCACAGAACACAGAGTACAGCAAGAACGTTCCTGGGAAAAAAAGAAAAAACCGAAAGAGATTGATTCAGTTGTCAGATTACGAGAGCTGCGACAGGTATCTGTGCAAAGGTCTGAAAATATCTAACCTGTAGAGCTCCAGCTCATGAGAAAGTTGAAAGTGTATGAAACTGCCCAAGCTCCCAACCAGTTCACTAGTACAACCAAGCTCCCAGCAACTGCTTTCACATGTATTGGGAAGATCTAGCAAGGAAAGAAGTAGATAGAATTCAGTAAACTTTCTTGGCTCATTGCATATATATCTGATTGGATGGTAAGACATTGCATATTCCTGGGAAAATTGTATACTGTAACGATTGTCATTAGTGGTTTGAAGGTACCTCAGACATAATGACCCATGGAACTGCTCCCATTCCAATAGAAAACGATGCAATATAGATCTGTTCCCGTTGGAAAGACCAATGTTTATTAGAACAAATGAACATGCAGAAGACTGTGTAATTTATGGTACCAGGGCATGAATTTGATGGTTGTTATTTACCAGTAGTCCAGAAACAGCCAGTACTGGGACCCAACCAAGAAGCAAGCTTTGGCCCTGATTCACAAAGATCATGGAACAAAATCAGAATATAACAAGAAGTCTGCAGATGTTCGGGTGTCATCTCGGCTGTATATATAGTTTACCTTGAGGAAGAAAGATAATCCGGTGAGGAAGCAGCCAAAAAATGTTCCGGTTGCGGACACCTTAAAATACGGAACCATTTTGATTAGTCTTTAAAAAGCTGTTGAATGTATTTGTAAATCTATCGAAATGCTGAAGTACATGGAGTGCTAACCATCAGAAGAGGTCGTCTTCCTGACTTGTCCATCAGTACTGCACCAACTATAGTTATTGGGACCTATATGACAGCATCACATCGGTTTAGTTTAGACAAGAGATTTGGTTCATTTGAAGTTAATATGAGACAGCAGGAGATCGGACAAACCTGAACTATGGCATAAGCCAACGTTCCAATGCTGCCAGAAGAAAGCCCTGCCAATGTGCAGAACTAGTGTTAATATTGTTTTCAACTTTTAATGTGGAAGATTGTGGTGAAAAGAATTGAATCTTGGAACACAACATATCCAATTTACCAGCATCAACAAAGGTTTGGCTGGCATAGAAAGATATTCCATTTATTCCTCCAAATTGTTGGAATACCATCAATCCAACACCAATCTAAATGCATTCAACAAGATTGAAAGGTCAGGATGGTAACATGTCAGCCATATAGATTCAAAACAGAAGCAAGTATAGAAGTTGCTTACAATGACAGAACGGATGTGTTTGTTGTCAAACAAATCCAGCAGCCTTGCTTTTGGGAGACTTTGTAGGGATTTGATGTAAGCCTGTCGAGACAAAGAAAATGGTTAGGATCACAAATGACAGTCCTAATTTTTAAGAACTTCTGAGTGGTGTTTATTGAAGAGGGAGTTACTTCGATTTCAGCTGCTTCCCGAGAAACATCAGCATCCTTGCCGCGAAGCTTATTTAGTGCAGCTTTGAATTCTTTCTCGAGTCCAACTTTTGCCTGAAAACAAACATAAAAACTTAGCCTCATTTCTAAAAGCTTTTCATTAAGAAGTTTGATTGTAAAAAGTCCAATGAAATGCTCACCAGCCATCTGGGGGACTCGGGAACCAAGAAAAGACCCAAAAGCAGGACAATGCAGGGAAGAAGTCCTTCAAATTAAACCCATCAATCAGTTTTTCAATCCCTAATTTTCCTTTTGGGGAAAAAAAGTAAAAACTTGGTTTGGTTGGTTAGGTTTGAAATTTTCCAAATTTGAGAACTATCACAAAGCAGGATTTGGAATTCACCTGTCAGGGCTAGTGTTCTCCATGATACAATTGTTCCAACGGAGAATGCAATTGATGAACCAGTAACAATCATAAGCTGCATATCAAGCAGATACACGAAATTTAATGTTCATGTTCTTATAATCAGAAGTGGAAAATGAAACAAAAATAAGTTTCATATTCCATCCACCTGATTAAGTGTTGTGAGCCCCCCACGGAGATTCTTTGGCGATATTTCAGCGACGAAAACAGGGACCTGTTTGCCAATCCAGTTGTTAAAGCTCTGGATAATAACAGAAGATTCCGGAAAACAAAGCAAATTGCTTTGTTTTGAGCCTAAATAGAAAAGCCAGAAAGGATAATCCTGAGTTGCTTAATCTTCACTTACCACATAAGAGAAGATCCCAATGCCATATCCGGTTAAGAATCGTCCCATATCAAGCAACAAAGCTCCCTGTAATAAAACCATAATGCAGAGGCACAAAAGCAAAGCAATTTAGCATATCAATTCTGCTATAATGTCAGTACAACATCTGGAAGATATTATGCACAAACAGCACCCACCATCGAAAAGTAGACTGCTAGCCATCCTGTGATGCAGAAGACAGCTGACAATCTCATTGCCTGCTTGCAAGAACATACCAAATAAGTTCAATTCTAAGCAAAACCCGAATTCCACAATTCCTTTTCAGGATTTTGATGCCTAAAACGTACCCCTTTTCGACCAATGAAATCCGAAATTCGGCCACTAGTAATGGCACCAAGCATAGCACCAATGGTCACAAGGGAGCCAAACACCGAGAACTGCAGGATCATGACAATTAACTCGCTGGAATTCAGGCATTTTATCGACAAAATTAAGGTAAATAAAAAGATTTAAAAAGGCCAACCTCAGCCAGGGACAGATTGAGGTCTTCCCTCAGGGCAGCTTGA
The DNA here is from genome assembly GCF_014633365.1 of Diospyros lotus. Classification (NCBI taxonomy): domain Eukaryota; kingdom Viridiplantae; phylum Streptophyta; class Magnoliopsida; order Ericales; family Ebenaceae; genus Diospyros; species Diospyros lotus. The sequence continues at coordinate 5,088,619 of NC_068341.1, forward strand.
GTGGGAGCTGAAAAGCCCACCTGCAAAAAAATTAACTTAAGCTAAACTAACTTTTTTTTTCTATTTTTTTTTCCTTTTGTGGGTATTTTTTGGTGTTTTCGTCCTGATCAAGAAGAAGAAGAGAAAAACAATACAGTCAATAAATCTTGCTTTCCTGAACGAGAAACTGTGTTTTTGCACTAACTATGGAGAGATTTGAGCAAACAAACAAATACTTACACATGATCCAAACTCAAAAGAGCCACAAACTGCAACTGCAGTGCTGAACAAGACCATTCCGATGGAGCCATTATCTTCCGTGATTTCACTCTCTTCACCCTCAGAATCTGCAATTTTCTTGGCCTCAATAAAGGGCTCCTCCAAATCCTCAAGCCCAATACTGTTCTCCCCATTCTCAATGTCCTGAAACTGCTCAATTGCCATCTCTGAAAAAACAAGAAGAAGAAGAAGAAGAAGATGATGATGGCAAAGGGCAGAAGGAAGGGGAAGAACAAGAAAGATTTTTCAGATTTTGGATACGAAGAAAAACTAGGGATTTGATGGACATATATATACTATTGGGTAGATATTTATGAGAGATTGTTAATGATGGATCAAAATATGGCGGGCATGGCATTGCTTAGACTGGCATGCATGTGAACGAAGCTGTCACTGACGTGTGATCTTATCAGAGCCCATATCCCAGCATCTGACGAATATACTATTTTCCTAGAAATTTTTTGATGGTCCTAGAAACCTAATTCGATCAGGAAGAGGATTTTATGAAATTTAATGGGCAATGGAAAACTAGAGGCGGGTTCATGATCCAATCTACTTCATTTGAAGTTGGGTTACGATGATGAATGTACAGCTAAAATTGACGGGACGTGGTGCTTTGGTGTCCTTCCCAGGACAGGTAAGAACAGGATATTATATCTATTTATGAATAAGACGCCAACAAGTGCTTAAACTAATCAAATCCCACGTGGAACTGACTCTGATTCGGTGAGCATTTGGATCCTTCTGCAATTTGGCTTGGACGAGACCTTTCCAACAAGAGCTCCACTACATGGACAGAGAGACTTATATAGAAAGAAGGTAAAAAGATGAAATTGTCCTTGCCCACTTTGTAAATTTATAAAGTGGGTCTCTCCCTGCTCGCTCATCTCTCTTTCATGGCTACCGTCTCGCCGCTATCTTCGCCTTACCGTCGCATCTCGTTGCAGTCGCCTTACCTCAAAAGGCAGCGACGGTCGACGAGGCGAGGACAATGAGGCGACAACGGCATGGCAATGAGGACGACGACCATAGAAAGGAGACAAGCGAGTAGGGAAAGAGTAATAGTGGTCTACTTTGCAAAGTGGGCAGGGACAATTTCGTCTTTTTGCTCTTTTTCAATAACCCGATCGGTAAGCCCGTTTAGATTTTTCACATACATGATTGATAAATAATTATATAAAAATAAAATTAATTAATAATAATAAACATAAATAAATTTGCCAACCCAAGAATTTGCATCAGCCGAAAAGCCCATAGTAAGGAATCATTCCAGACCCACAGAATTTTTTCTTGGGAGAGTTTCATATAATGCACAAACTAGATAATTTTATTATCTATAAATTCTTTTAAGGTGTCACATTGCACATTTTTTTTTTTTGATAAAAATGTTTCCATTATCTCCAATTTAGATAAATAATATTACTCCAAAAAAAAAGATTTGTATTATCTAAAAATAATCTTAAAACAAAACAAACAGGGGAAACACTAAAGAATTATAATTTCGATCGAAAAAATATCAAAATTCTATATAAATATTATGTAAAAAAATCTCAATCATAGGAGATTTAAGATTGATCTATTTTCTATCTATAAATAAGTAGACGCTCATTCTAGTAAATGTGCGTTTCTGATATTGGTGTGAATATTATTCTCGGGTTTTTACATATACAATGTTTGACTTAAACATTGAAGTGTTTGTATGCACTTTCCCGTTGTCTCTGACTATTTCATTTCTTGCAAAGTTAGATGACTTGACAACAATGTTTTCATCCTATAAATTTATTATTGTATTCAAACAACGACGATAATAATCTTACTCAAAGTTAATAATGATAATCAAATTTATCGGTAATTTTATTATGAATGATTATTAATTTTAAATAAAATTATTATGAATTTTACGTGTGTTACATTAATTTATAAAAATTGTTTTTGGGTGAAGTATTTTTTATTTTTTTAAAGAATTTTTAATACACTCGTTGGGTATTAAATTAAAATTTAAAAAAAAAAAGGGGTAAGGAATCACGTCACGAGGTTTAATACACTTGGTGCTCCATTTGATCATTTATTAATTAAATTATAAATATATCAGTCACGCCATTTAAAAAAAAAAAAAAAACAAATACAGATGGCTTAATTAAATGACTGCTCAACACGTGGACTTATTAATACTATTTTATTTTTTTAATGAATAATACTATTTTATTCTAATCAAGTTGTAATATAAATCTTGAATTTTTTATTTATAAAAGAAAAGTGGGATGTTTTGATTTTATTCCCTTTAAATTGCAATTAATGTAAATTGATTATCTGGACTCACAAAAAATAATAAGATAAAAATTAATTTAATGTAAAAACTCTACCCAATTAAACCTAACCCGACTTGAATTAAATTAAAAAAAATAAATTAAATGAATCTCGTTCAAAGTCACACTTAAATTTAATCTTATTAATCTAATGATGACACGTTCATTTCATTGACATCTAACACATTAAGTATTTTAATCAGGTAGGCAGAACAAATGTTTTAGGAGAAGATATTGAAATGCTAATTACTAATTAAGTGAAATAAGAAAGTAACAAAAAGCAAGCTGTATGTATATATGACTCATCTTTATTACTCTAATCTAATCCAATCTTTGACCATCAGGATTGTATAATTATCTTATAATAATACATCTATCTCTCTGCCACCAAATTAGTTGGTTTTGCTAAGGGGGCTGAGTCACTGATGAATGTATCAACCCCACAATAACTAAAATGACTTATAAGATAGATATAATAATCTAAGGCAAATCTCTAACCGGCAGCTATTCTGCTTGTCAAAGTATGGAATAAGGAGTCAAATTTAGAAATTGAGTTCTATTCCCCTTATTAGAACTTTGGCAAGTTAGAAATCCCCTCTCACATGTGGTGATAGAAATCTTCTCGTCATCTCTCTCTCACTTTCCCCAACAATCATTAACAAGGAAAGAGAAAGAGCTATTATAGACAAATATGAAATTAGACGACAAAAAAATGTTGAAATGACAGTGATATAATATTTGACGAAGACGAGTTACAGGCACAAAATGACAACTAGTAAAGGTAGACGAGCAAAATGACAACTAACAAAAGCGGAGGCAACAGGGTGAGAAGCAGATCGAACAACAAGTGGATTTACGAGATTTTGGGAATTTTTTATTTATTTTTATGATAAATAATTTATATTGTATATTTAATTATTGATTTGTATATTTAATTATTAATTTTATTTATGTATATATTTTATTATTTTGTGTATTTAATTATTAATTTATATATTTAATTATTAATTTTGTGTATGTATAAAAATTATTAAAAAGGTTAAATAAATAGAATTGGATTTCATTAAAATAAGTAAATAAAATAGAGATTAAAATAGAAAGAAAAAATTAAAAAAATGTAGTTGGAACGTACATAATTTTTGGAATAAAATCAAAATAGAAAAAAATATTTATAATATAATAAAAAATAAAATAAAGAGCAGCGTTGAGATGACCTAACACATGACATATACATATAAATATCTAAAATTCACGTAAATTGAGGCATGAAATTGTTTGAAAGCTACTTTAAAATAAAAAATAAATAAAAAAAAAACTTTACTAGAAGCTCCAATTTAGCCACAGAAAAGTACTTTTTCTACAACAGCAAAAGGTATTAATTTCGTCACAAGTTGAAAGGATGGGAGAAAGTTAGAAACATCAAAGCGAAGGAGGAGGATAGGATCACTAGATTGCACCAGAAGCCAACGAACAAAGAGAAGAAACAAGAACAAGTCACTAAATATACAAAGCCACATACATTGGGGAGAAGATGCCTCTTAAAATTTTCATCTCAGTAGTAAGAAAGGGGAGGCATGCACCACACTATCAATCAATCTCTTGGCGCATGATCTGAAACAACAAGCCAACAACTACTTTAATGAGATCGCCGCCGCCGCAGCAGCCGCAGCCCCCAGCATTCAGGCATGAATTTTGGCAGCACCATGAACACAGCCGGGCCGCTCTGTACACTGTCAATGCACAAGAGATTTGGATCAGGGGTCTCTGTTTAAACAGCTACCTGTTGTCGAACAAACACCGGCGAATGGTCGTCGCAATTTTTCCAACCTTCTCAGGGTGGAGAGTTGCCGCGCATACCACAAAACAAACAGCTGCAGCAGCAAGTATGAAGATGAGAGGCCGCGGGGCCGAGTATCTGCTGCTGACGGCACAACTGGAAGCTTTCCTCGGCCTTCTCTTCGTTGGGTTTATTCTGATTATAGCCTGCCTATTCAGCAATGGTGTGTTGTCACTCTGGTTCTGACAACTTGGACCTGCTACAGCATCCAAATGGCCTCTCTCTATGTTCTCCATATCCTGCAACTTTGGAAGCCATTGTTATTATTTAATAGATAACACAAAGAAAGCAATGATGCTTAACGCTTAGATATAAAACCATTCTAAAGCCACTTATATTCAAAGTTCAACATGACCCAGAAATGCACAATACCTATCTTGCATATGAAGACACAGTTCTATTGACAACAATGATGCTTAAAGCAGGGAAATGATGTATGCATCCTCCAATAGAAAATATCAATTTTAACAAAATATTAGAAACTGTCCTGTAATCGAAGGAGCCTTCAATGCACCATGGTAAAAGCCTCACCTGATTGAAACATGAAATAGGAAGCATGTCACTTTGAGATCTTGGACATAACCAATCTCCTACACAGACGAGATTTCCAGAATTTAGTGCCAAATCTGCTTTTCCCTGCAGTCTCTGACAAAGAATCTCTCTAGCACGATCAATATTACTCAGAAGACATTTCATATCCTCATCAGCAGTGCCATTCAGGTTTTCTAACTTCATTCTGTCCATCACACTCTCCATATAGTGTAAAACAGTCTCCAATATGCTGGTGGACTTCTTGTGTATTAGGAAAGTCAATAACCGATTGAATCTTGCTATTTGAGACAAACTCAAACACTGTCCCAAATCTTCCAACGGAGGTTTCTTTAGTAACCAAGCTGTGTCCAAAATGAATTGCGAGAATGCTGTTTGTCTCAGAACAGAAGCTGCACATGAATCAGATACAGAACTACTACCCGACATTGATCCTTTCAAGCAGAGAGATGCTTCAAACCTGTGCTCCATAATCTTCATTTCGGAACAAATGTCTTTGTCCCCTATTAGAATAGGAATGAAGTTGGATAAGCCTGACTCATTCTCAACCTACGACAGAGATTAAGAACAAAAATATTTAGCTATTGACAGTTGATGAGAACATCATCCATGCCAAGAAAAGCAATCAAAAACAGCAGTACAGATTTCTGTCTTGAAATGAATCCAAAGACATACATCCTAAACACCTCTCCCTGGTCTACATCTATTACAAAAACCTTAACAATCCAGATGGTAGTGCTTACCTATCGGCTAATGCCAAAAGTTATGCACAGTAAGTCCACTCTAGATCACACGTCCAATGCAAATTTAAAGCAATTATTGTCAATGACAGTGATTTTGGTACCAGACAAAAAAAATCGTCATTTTAAGTTTCAACCACTATTAACCTTTCTGCAAACCATCTCAAGTATATAATATATGAATATCATCACAAAAGATTACAAAAAAACTTACCGCCCGACTATTTGTCTTTGAAAGATAAAGCATGGATGACAGAACCATACAACTGCATCACAAAGATTGACACTTCTGAACTACCTAAGAATTATTTGAGATTGTAAACAGGTAGGCAGGGATGCAGTAATTTATCAACAAAATTAAAAATAGATAAATAAAAAAGAAACCTGCAGATTCCATCAAAGAAAAATCAAATGGTTTCTAGTTGGAAATGTTCTTAGCCAATAAGCTGTGAAAGAGGAGATAATGTCAGGTGCTCTGCAAGTACATGATCATTACAAATGTACATATTCTCAAAGAATATTATACAAATTATGATACATTTACTATTTGATGTGAAAAGATATGAAAACAAATGGAAATCTGCTACAACACCAACCTCAATAAATGCAGGGCCAAAAAGATCTGGTTCAGTATGAGGGATATGTATCTTCAATAGCTGATGGTTGAAGTTAGCAGTAACCCTTTCAGTGTCCCCACTCAAGGTTGGAACACAATAGTCATATGCCATATACTTCCCAGCAAAAGAAACAAGAAACCTGAAATCAAGATCCCAGACAAGAAATAAACTGAAGAAAACAGTATGCATAATATAATCCGAAATCAAAATTGGCATTTTAGTAAGTTATTCATCTGCTAGGAGAATAACCAACATAGCAGATATCCATTTGCTAGGAATAAAATGGTTAAAAAATGAAATGGAGAAGCTGCAGTTGTTGCAGTAAGGAAATTTAGGTGCCAACTAAATATAAAGTACTATAGCACATATCACTTTTAAAATACAAACCACTCCTTTCCTAGTAGATGAATTAAGTATCCATAATGAGTCACAGTTCTATCAGAGATCAATCCTCTAAAAAGATGAGGAGATTATTGAGGATGTTACTCATAGAATTAAGGCAGAATAATTAAAAGGGACTAGTGTCTGACTTGTTATGCGATACTAAAATCCAATTAAAACTAAAAGGGATAATTTATCAGACATCCATAAAGAAAAATTTTGTTCTATGCTTTAGAATGTTGGGCAGTCAAGCACTAACATATGCAAAATATGAGCATAATAGAAATGTGGATGTTAGTGGAATAGCGACCATACAAGGAAAGATAGAACTAAAAAATGAGATTACACATCATAAGGTCGAAATAGCTCCCATTGAAGATAAGATGCATGAGACATAATTAGAATAATTCTGTTATCAGAGAACCATCTCAATACTCATGGAACCTTTTAAGTTGAGTCAGATGACACATTACTCATGGAATGAGAGTCCTTGACTGCGCAGAATCCAAATACCTTTAAAGATGAATTATATAACACATTTTTTTCCTTTCTATTAGTTCTGGTTTTTCATATAGCTTGGAGAAGCATTGCATTTAGAACATCTTGTTTTAAGGTAGTCCTTTAAGGGTGACTTGTGACTGTACATGTCACTTGTAATAGCTAGCTCCACTGTACTGAAAAACAATGGAATTTTTTCTATATGTTAACGAACTCAAATTATTGGTCAAAGAACACATTAAGAGATTTATAATTCACAGGGAAAAAACCAATCTGATGCAACACGGATGGAATCATATTTATTTCAAGAAATTGATGAAATCAAGACAACACTACCATACCGAAATTTGGGTTGAAGTAGATTACTTCCACAAGCCATGAACTCCATGGGTTTCCCAGCCTCAAAACAAGTAGGATGAACATAGTGAAGTTTTGGAGCTTGCTCTTTCGGCTTGACTTGCATTATGGAAGTTCCGTCTTTATCCATTAGAATGTGAAGAACATGTTAGAAAGTTGAACAAGCTTAATAATGCAGCCACAACCAAGAATATGTCACTTCAGAAAGAAGGAAAACCATATAGTCAAACAAAAAGTACATATACATCTCATCAGATTACTTAGATCCAAGAGTATTCTTGTCCATACTTCAATTAGAGGGCAAGAATACGTTAAAAGCTAAAGTAAGTGTACATGAACCCCTTTTTCTGCTGGACAGTGTAAGTTAATTTAAAGAAGCATTCTTTTATACACACCCAAGTGCTCCTCCAAGGATTATAGTTTAGGTGCAAGACATTCCAGTTGGCCGCAATAAAGTAGAGGCCAAAGACTGATCTCTATCAAAATCTCTTCCTAAGGCTTGTAGCTTAGCCACCTTTTATAAAGATTCATTAAGGGATTTAGTTTCATTATGACCCTTGATTGTCTGGAAAAAGGAGATTCCAATGGAGTATGGACATTGGCTGCATCTAGAGCTTTCGAGGAGATCAAACAAAAAATGATAGGACCATCGTGTCACCATGAATTTTGTAAGCCTCAAGGTAGGTATAGGAGGTGTCTTGAGTCAAGGAAGAATATAAAGGCTAAACAATGATATTCTACTTATGATCAGGCGTTCTACTTTGAGGTACAAGCTTTGCATTGTTCGAGACTTGGAGGTATTATTCGTTACTGCAAGAATTTTTGTTACAATTTGACAATTATTTGCAAAAAGAGTTGAACCCTAGTCATGTTAAGTGGCTTGAATTAATCTAAGAATACACTTTTGTTCCTTACCACCATGCAGAAGCTAAAACACAAACCTGCTAACTCTTTAAGTAGAGTTGTAGTGTTTCAAACCATGATCATTCATGTGATAGGCTTTGATAGGATTCGAGAAGAGTGTTTTTGTCCCGATTTTAACCTTATATATCAAGAGGTTAAGGATGACAACTGTTAAGAATATGTTGGTTTTCAGCTTAAAGCTAGTTATTCAGGAAATCTCAATTTCACATTCTTTGAACCTTCACTCTAAGACTTCCTAGTTTAGGAATTTCATATGAGAGGACCATCTAGACATTTTGGTAGAGATAAAACCATAGCCCCTATTCGGGGATAGGTTTATTAGCCATCTTTTAAATATGGATGTTGCTGGTGTTGTCTCCCAAGATCCCACTTGTTTATTAGCCAAGGCTAAAGAGCAAAATGCTTGTTTATATACATCTATGTTTGTTCCACAACAGGCCATGAAAGGATCTTGGTATAGATTGTCACTGATTAGCCTAAAATCATTTCTAACATGGTCCATTTTGTCCCTTCATCATCATAATATTGTCTTAATCCACTAGTGCGGTTAGCTCCATTGGCTTTCTAACATGGTCCTTGCAATTCAAAATTTTCTTTAGCCTTTTCATCCACAAATTGACAAGCAAAATGAGCTTATTAATCTCAATTCTGGAGATGTGCTTAGATATTGTGGTAATTTAATATTAATATTATTCTGTCTAGTACTTTATATGATATTAGTGGTAAATTAATATTATTCTGTCAAGTATTTTCATATATAAATATTGTTTAAATGGTATATTCATGTAAGATTACTAGTCAGTTTTCTACAATTTTAATGTTTTTGTTGTTATACTCAAAAATAATATTAATAAAAAAATTCATAAATAATATTTTTCCATTGTTGTTACTTGTTACCCTTGTGCATCCAAATCTTTCTTTTTCTCAAAATGCTGCATCTCATGACCAATCCTGTATCTGTAAACCATTTTGTCTTCTGAGATTGAACACTAACTTTCTTGCAAAATTCTATGTAATGTAAAGTCTACAATGAAGTCCTAAAACTGTTAAGATTTTCTTGAAGGTACACAACAGAAGATTTATCGATTCTTCATTGATATCTGCATCATCCTTCCTTTCAGGTTTGATGCTAAGCCTCTTGAAATTTATATTTTGCCTTAATCATCAAGACTGAGAACCTAAATGATTCTTTCTCTATGTAACACTGTTACTTATCAACTTAAAACAAAAAAGATTAAGAACCTAAATGGCATATTTAACTGCTAAATGTGGTCAGCACACAGGAAAAGTGCAGTACAATAATCAAAGGAGAAGCTCCAGTCCATAGAGCCAAGAAGCTGAATCAGGCAACATAAATTTACAGCATCAAGAAGAACTATAACATGTTTATGCATGTCAAATCCAACATATGAGGTATTGACCTACCTCTCAGCACCTGGAAAATCACATTGTCTAGATAAACAAGTAAAGTGCCTCTTCCAGATAGCATCTTTCCAGGAGCAGCAACAATATCATGTATATATACAACAGGGTCTTGAAGTAACTGCTCAACAGAAAATTAGAACTGTTAAGATCTGAAGACTACAGAACAAAACCCATAACAACTGAATCTCAAATAGCAAGTACCAAATGCAAATAATTTGGCAGGCACAAATTCAAACACAAAATCATAATTGATGCACACAATAAGGTGTTACAACAAATGCCTACATTGGGAGTTTCAAGGTATATTAGTCTGCTAAATACCTTTTCAATTCTATAGAGAAAATATGCATTGGAAATGCCACTTGAGGATGAGCTTAAGCATAGACATTACCTTTAACCATATGAAATTTGGCATTGCAGTAAAGACGGTCAAAATTGTACAACCAGGACGGATATACCCCTCCAACTCAACAGGCATATTGGCCAACCACTCAAATATCTGTCAAATATTTACCTTGCGTTAATCAACCCCAGTATATCTGATGGAAATAAAAAAAAATTCTCTTCCAATTACTATACAGCAAAATTAGTGTGTAAATACTTGGTGCCGAAGTCGTCTAGGGAACTCTGCAGGATTCCAATCATAAAGCTTGAATGAGATCCGACCAGTAGGGCACTACAGGTGAAGACAACAATCATTTAGAATTAATTCAAGTAATTTTCTCACAGAAATATGAAAATAAAGGTAACAAGTAGACAAGGCATCCAACATACAGTAGAGGAGTATGCACTCTTATTCTCACAACAGGCTGAAGGGCAAGCATGTTTGCACTCATCTTTTTCTCCATCTATTTGGGCCTCACCAGATGCCACAAAAGATACATCGCTATCATTCTGAATATTTTGGGAAACAAGATTTGAGTAGAGTGTAGAAATTTGTCCTTCTTCAGAGCCCAATAATGATTCCATTTCTACCATTTGGCTTCTCACACATATGCTATCTGTACAATGAACTCCATTGTTTTAAAATGCTAATACATAAGGAACTGAAATCAAATGGGAGAGGGAGACTGTTGGAAGTAAAATTTCAAGTACAGGATTAGATAATATTGGCAAACCTTTTTCATTAGCATCATCACAAGGCACATAATCAGCCAAGGCATGAGCCTGAGGGTCCCTGTCAGCAGCATCTATGGATTCACATGGTTTTCTTCGGCGTCTATTGTTATGACGCTCCAGTTTTCTTCGACAACTACGTTTACCTTCATCAAAATCTGATAAAATGTGAAACCTGCCACCAAATTACCACACCAGTAAAAGCTCAAATTAGAAAAACAAGAAAACAGTGACAAATTTTTTTTTTGTTATATTCTTCACAACTCTAGAGGTAACTAATCAAGGGAGATGAAAATCTCCTTTTCTGGTAGGCTTTGATATCTAGAAGTTTGAAACTTATGCAAAAATGTTCATCATAGAAGTAAAATCCAGAGTCCTAGATCTAAGAAGCAGAGTGGAAAACAATTGATCATGACAGAACCAAAAACAAAAATGAGCATCATCTTCATTATCATCAACTACACCTTATCCTAACCAAGTCAAGGTTGGTGGCAAGACATTCATAATATCAATTGATTTTTAAAGTCACATTGACAATACAAATCCATACAAAAAGCAAAAGGCCAATCATTTTTGGTGGCAAAAATTAAGCTGGGTACCCTTCCTGACGCAACCCTCTAACAAAGGAATGATAAAATAAAGTTTCAACACCCTTTTCATATGGCAAAGTTCACAAGATAGTAGTGAATGAAGATGATTAATTTGATCATGTTCCATCACATAGTTGATATCGTAAAACCAACCACTACAGCATGAAACAGAACTATGAGCATTTTACTTTTTTCTTTTCTTTTCTTTTTTTCTTTTTTTCTTTTTTTGAGAAGTTAGTAATGCATTGAAAGAGTCCCACCTGGGTGGGGTTTTTTTACTATTTTCATTTAAGTTTTAAAGAACTCTTTTGTTGGCTACTTGGCTGTATCTAAGTTTACAAGATTATGATGAAATTCCAACCCAGTACAGTCAGACATGTAGTTCACTAAGCTCTTTAATGCCCTATAAAATTGACCAAGATCGTACTTTTCCTTTTAAAATAACACAACGGTAATAAAAACATCAAAGGAAAAGAAGCCAAGTAAAGAAGAAAACAGTCACAATACAAGAAAGCAATAAATCAGCAGCCCAAATATAGGCTTAACTCTTCTGATAGCAACTTTACAAGATAGAAAAGAAGTTACTATTCAATCTATATTGCAACCACTCCATGCCCAATGGACTTCCTTGCATTTTGCTCCCACGAACAAAAGGCACAATAATCAAGTCTTATGTCTTGCCTTTCTCCAACCAAATCCATTGAGCATGTGTATTTTGGACTGAGACATAAGACATCCCAAAAAAAATCAAAATCAAAATCAAAAGCAAACCCCATAAAAACTGCACTGTAGAAATATGCCATATCTGCAGTGCCAACTCCCTGACTTGTTTCATATACATCAAAAAAAAAAAAAGAGGACACTTCTCAACTAGATTTTTTGTATCATTAAAAAATTTCTCATGAGTGCACAAAAAGCAAACCACCACCTAGTAGCTGTTCTACAGTCTCTGGAAAACCAAAGCTGCTTCCGCTGAGAGCCCACAACTTCCTGGGAATAGCATAATAAGATGTCCAACTCCCCATCTGAGAAGCAAATCCTCAAATTTCATCCTCCACTAACCCAACCCATTGATTATACAGTATGAAGATATATATTGGAGAAAGGAGTTCGCTTCAAACTCAATAATCACGCATGACTATATTATGAGGCAGGAAAGAAAACCTATTGATCTCGAGATATATACTTGCATATAGCACACAAATTGCATAAATAAGCTATGGGTAAACAGATATGATCTAATGGTATTAGTCAGAAAGGCTCATAATTTTACAAGGGGAATTCAAATCCAGCAATCTTACCTGAAAGGACTCATTCCTGTTCACTAAACATCCGACACAAATTAACAGACATCTGCAGCTTTATAGGTTCAATATAAACCAAGCAACACTGCATAGAATTAAGGTTACAGCCACACCATTGAAAGTATCTCTTCCTAATCTGACTGGATACGGTCACTAAACTTAAGAACTGATATACGAACTGATATATATATATATATAAGGGTGATAAATCAAATTAAGCTTACTTGCCACACTGTTGACAGTATCTCTTTCTCTTCCCATCAAGAGCAACAGAACTGGCATTCGCACACCGCAGACAAACCCTATGCCGCCGGTGGTAGCCTTTGAGCTCACTGATATCCGCCTTGCATCCCGGCACCTGACACCTGGCCGGCGCCGCTCTCGTTGCACGCGATTTCTTCTTCTCCGGCGAGAGACGGTCCTCCTCCTCCAGCATCGCGTCCATCTCGGGGCACGCGCAGGGGATCCGACCCGCCAGGAAGTTGGAGCACACCATTCTCGGGTCCCGCTTCCTGACCCGGCCCGACGTCGCCGGATTGGGGGGCAACTCGGGCTCCTGGGGCGGCAGCGGCGGCGGTTCGGAGTCGATGGAGATGTTGACGTGGTCGTCGAGGTTGAAATCGAGGAAGTCGGACCAGTCCCAGTGGAGGAGGGAGGGCTCCAGCGAATTATCGATCTGGTGGAACGCCGGAGCGTCGGATACTGGTGGCGGAGGGTCCATGGCTAGATGATGGGTCGGAGATGTCACGGCGAACGGCGGAGGAGTGGGGAAGGCGGAGACATGCAGCCGGGGGGAATTCGTTTTCGTGGGAAGTACCCGAATGCGACGACAACTTCAAGAGATGCATTCGACACGTGGCCAAAATTTATTGCTGTTTTTATATATAACAATCGCATCTTGTAATATTTTCATGTTTTTCCTCTCTTTAACAGTCGGGTCACTGTCCTTGGACTTTGGATTTCTTTATATTAGCCCCCATAATTTTCTTCCTTTTTACTATTTTGACTCCTAAAGCTAATAGATGCGAAAGCAAAGAGAAAGTTTCATTATTCCTTTCTTTCTTTTTATGATTTTAGAATATGGTTTAATTGATTGAATCATAATAAGTTGAGATTCGTATCGATAAGTCGTGAGTTTAATTCTTTGTTCTGTACAATAAAATAAAATTTTCATCTACAATTTATCTTTTTTATCAAAATAAAAAATATGAATAATGAGAAATCGTACAATAAGAAAAAATTCTATGAAAGGCAATCAATTTTTAGATTAACTAATACATAAAAGTGGCAAGTTGGGACTTTACTCTAAGAAACAAAAATAAAGTAATTTATTGACATTTTGGTGTGGGTTAGTACAATTAGCTGTGGTTGGTTGCACCAACTCCTCAAAGTCTTACTTTCCTCTCAAGTGAAGTGCATGAGTGGCTGCCATGATTGTTAAAGAGAATGACAATCCTAAAATCACTGTTATTTCTCTCAAAGCATCACTGGTTGGTGTCACAAAAGTGTGAAAAGAATTAAAAATTTTAAGTAAAAATCTATCAGGTGTTGTTTAAATTAAAATTTTAATATTTTTAAGATAAAGTTTTAAATTAAATGAGTTTTGATGTAACGTTAAAGCTGTTTTAAAATTTAACTATTGTTTAAAGGTTAAAATTGCACGTACAACAAAAGATAAATTATCTTGACAAATGAAAATATAATATTAATAAATAATTTTTATAAATTGACGTAATATATATAATTTTATTTAAAATTATTTATTATTATAAATTTAATCTTTATGAACTTATCTGTGAATATAATATTTTTACTTTAAAATTGACGGACGTGCTTCTTGTCATAAACCTTTTATCTTCTTTTTTTTATTATTATTTAAAGTATAAGCGAATGGTTATCCTTGCAAGATGGTAGCTTGTCAAAACATCACACTCAATGACATAAACCAGCAATATTAAAAAAATTTATGCTTATGAACATAGAAATTAAAAGTTTCATTCTCATAATTGATATAAATTTTTAATCCTTTATTCTGAAGGTCGAGTTGGTAATCAAAAGAGTGCAGCGATTTGCTTTGTAATTAAGGTTGAAAATTTATAGTGAGGGTGTACATAGATTTTGTGTGTTTGATGATCTAATTTTCAAATTATTTTACAAAAATAATAGTTTGAGGAGTTTATGAAAGCTTAAAATTCATTTAATTAGTTTTATCAAGAGAAACTAAAATTTGAGATCATTATTATTGATGAGGGAATAATTTACGGAGAGAGAGATTACTCTATTATTTATGTGGGTCGTCCATCAATTATTATGTGTCATGTGTGTCAAGAAAAGCTAATTTGAAGTCGTTGTGTCTCCAAGGTCCAACCTGGCCCAATTTGACCTTCCTGGATCTGGATCAAGTGCTAACATAAAAGATTCATGTGAACCTAGTTTATTCTTTGGGTTTGGTTAACTAAAAGTCTCTCTCACAAAGTCGATCAAGAAAGAATTTCTCAATTATCTTGAAAATCTCTCCAACTACTCAAGAATCTTAACCCAATAGTCAAACTACACTCGATATGTCATTTCACACCATCTATAAATAAAACTGAATTCCTAGAGGTATAAATGCATAAATAAAAATCTTTCTTTATTTACCTATTTTTTTTCTTATTAACTTAAGTATCAAAGTTCTCCAAGAGATAAAAGCCTTGCTTTTACAAGTACCTAGTTTGAGACAAGACTAAGGTTATCGATCTAGTATCTTCATTTAACGCCCACCACGAGGTCAATTAGTTTTTTTTGCTTATCGAGTACTCTTTCTAAGCTCAACTTCTTTTCACCATGGCATCTAGAAGAAAACAACTTTGACCTAAGTCAAGGCAACCTACTTGGGGAAGAAGTTAAGAGGGGTCACCTCCTGGAGAACCTACCACTATCTTAGATTGGCTCACTTAGTTGGAAAGACAAATATAGCACTTGACATAGTTATTCATTGGCTTTCTTAGTTAATAGCACATCCAAGATGAGCCCAGAATGGCGTCGAGAAGAGCATCTCCCACATAATGGTTCAAGCTGTATTAAATGTTATGTGATGCCAAGTTTTCCCTACTACGTTATAAGGACATACTCTCACTTGGTAGTCGAGTTTAATTCATTGTTCAATCACCAATTATAAGCAATTAAAGAGCAAGTTTTTGGCTCACTTTAGTCCCCTTAAAAAACATCAAAAGTATACTATGGTCTTAGTCAACCTAAAGTAGAAGCTGAGGGAGTCCTTGAAGGATTTTGTACCTCAGTTCAACATGTAAGCATTGAGCATCATGAACTTTGATCAGAGTATTGTCATGGTGGCTTTTTAGAATACTTTGAGAGCTAGCCCGTTTGCTTAGATCCTCGATTGAGCCACCAAATATGTTAATGCTGAGGAGGTGATGTGAGTTGAGAGAGCTAAGCACCCCTAGAAGCAAGGAGGAAAAAAGTCAACTATGGAACAACGGATTGACGATAAGTGTGGCTAATAATAGGAATGGCTTGGTCCTCAAATGAGTCCAGCTCAGTTCACTTATCTCAATAAACCGACCTGAGATCCTTACAACCATTGAGGATAAAGACTATTTGAAGAGGTCAAAGTTGATAAGAGTTCACTCTAATAAAAGAAACAAGGACAAGTATTGTTAATTCCATCTCAACTATAGGCATGATACCAAGCAGTGCCACTAGTTGAAGAAAAATATTCAAGAGCTCATCAATAGAGGGTTCTCTAGGGAGGTTTGTAGCAAATGAGGAAAATTGTCGCAAGGGAGAACATCGCCAAATGAGCTATATTCTCACTTGTAACTAGTCTAGAAGATGGATCCATATAAGAACTCTACCTTGTAGGGAGGAAGGGCAACTCGAGAGAAAAAATAGCTAGTCATTGGTTTTCCAAACCCTTGCAACTAGGACTATGCCTAGAAAAGAGGTGCGAGCCAACTCTAGCTTTGACCAAACCTCAAGTACTAAGAGGTTTTGTCAATCTAAGACTATCTCATTTTTAGTTGAAGACCTACCAAATCACCCAAATTACAATGATCCCTTAGTCATCACGATGAAGCTAGGAAAATAGGAGCTTAAAAGAATCCTCGTTAACCTATGTAGCTCTTTCGAGATCATTTATCGAAGAGTCTTTATGGGTGTCGACGTTTGATTTCGGCCGACCGTGATTCGTTTTGGGCCGCGGTGAGTCAATCCAAAAAAATACCGAGAAGGAAGGAAGAAAACCCCCCCCTCCCCCAAAGTTCCAAGCGTGTACACCAGAATCTTTTACGTGGTTCGGCCAGAACGATGCCTAGTCCACGGCCGCCCTCTGATCATTCTCCCAGAGTGGCGGTATCTGATTATTCTTTTTTCTGTGTCCCTCCTCTTTGCCCCTCATGGCCCCCTTTATTTCCATTTTTCTTGAGGGACTTTTACAATCTAGATAATATATAAAAATACAGTGTTTGTATAATGGGGGACAAATAGTTCTTACCGCCTTCGCAAGACCGGGAGTGGGATCCTCATTACGAGGGGCATGGGCTGTTACAGATAAAGTGATCGGACCCTACCTCTGACTTCTCAGCAGCTTTGCCGCTCATGCGAGCTGGAGATTTTAGGCGAGCGACCTGGATGGCCCAGCGATCTGGAGGATATTTCAGGAGCTCGTTAGTCGATTGCTCCGAGCTCGTTGGGGGATTACCGGGAGCTCGCCATACGCTCGCTTTACGAGTTCCGGGTCTTTGATGGAGGCTGGACCTTCCTTGACGAGGTCGTCCGGGCCTTCTCGGCCTTGGGTGATTGGGCCGGTCTATCGGACCGAGTCTGGCCCATGCGGGGAGATGCGGGAAATACATATAACATAAGCCCCCCAGTTCGCGGTACGATCTTCGTGCTGGGAACTGACGCGTGCCAGCTGTTCTTCCATCCCTCCAACTTCTGTCCAATCACCTTAAGTCTCGTCGTTCCACGCAGCACGCTTTGTCGGCAGCGCATTTAATGCGCGCCCCCTCCCCATTTCTGCGCATGATTAAACTCGTGGGACCCACAAGCTGTTGTGCGGCCGCTGGATGCCGAGCATGTGATAAGTCGTCATTTGATCCGACGGTTGGGATGGATCAGGCCGTCAGTATAAATAGTGGGGAGTGTCCACCCGCTTCTTCTTTCACGCTATTTTGAAACTCCCTCAAACTTTTGCCTCCCTGCTTTCTTGTTTTTTCTCTCTCGAGGCCTCCGTTATCGCCGTGCTTTCAGACGTCTGCCGTTCTCGTCCGGTGCTTGGTACGAGTCCTCATTCAGTCGTCAAGCGCAGCTTTTAGGTAAGTTTGTCGTGACTTTCTTCTTCTTCTTGTGAGGCCGTCCACCGTTGGTTAGCCGTCGGTGGTTCCTCTGGCTTCGTCGATCGATGTCGTTCTCATTTTTGGAGAAACGGCACGATTCGGTTTGTCGTTTGCTGGGCCTTTGGGTCCAATGACCTTAGGATTAGCTTTTCATGGAACACCGGGCTTGCGGCTGCAGCCCCTCCGCCCTAGGCGGTACCCCTTTTGCGAAGCGCTCGGCCTGGAAGACCTAGGGGACGTTTTAGGGTTTTTCTTCTAGTTTCTTGAGGTCTGGTTCGCGTCTTGCGACCTGACTGTTCTCTCTTTTCCTTTGTAGATGTCCAACCAACACCGTGGAAATTCAGGTCAAAAGCGCTGCAATTATATCGTAGGAGAAAACGACACTTCGAGCTCCGAAGATTGTCTCGTTATGGAGGGCCAAAATCTTGGGGGTGCGAGCTCAGGGTGCAGGGAGGTCGCCGTCCCGACCTCTCGGGAAACCGAGCTGAAGGTTCAAGATCAGATCGCTGCTGATCTTGCGGTCTTCAAGAGATTCTCGTCCAAGGCCAAGCTTCACGAGGTGATGACTTGTGCTCAGGAGTTTCGTCTCCCCAGGACCTGCCGAGTATACATCCCTGCATCGAGCTCCCATGCAGCCTACCCGCCAGCCAATTTCGTAGCTATTAGCCCCCAACACCTCGAGTCTGGCTTTAGGTTCCCAATAGCCCCGTACCTTATCGCCCTCTTGAACGACGTCAAGCTCGCCCCCTTCCAACTAACACCGAATTCGTATGCCCAACTTACTTCTTTGGCCGTTTTATTCCTTATAAACAAACTTCCTCTCCCTTCCCCAAAACTGATAAGATTTTTATTTTCTTTCAAAAATGCCAAGGACGGGCTGTATTACCTGGCGGCCCGTCCTTCTCCGTACAAGGCCGCCCTCCCTCAGGGTAAAGCAAAGGGGAAGTCCAACGTGGGCGATTACAAGTCCAGTTGGTTCTTCGTGTCTTGCCCTTCCCTTTCTT
Source organism: Diospyros lotus (assembly GCF_014633365.1). NCBI lineage: Eukaryota > Viridiplantae > Streptophyta > Magnoliopsida > Ericales > Ebenaceae > Diospyros > Diospyros lotus. The sequence continues at coordinate 5,107,864 of NC_068341.1, forward strand.
TACTTAGGAATCGTAGCTTCGTACTGACCCCTGGTAAGAGAAGATGAGCTCTCACGAATCTTTCCTTTGTTCCGAGAGTGTTTGTTTTAACTTGCTCATGTTTTGATGCAGATTTTGGGGGGAAGAAACCGATTTTATCGGCCGAGGAGACTGATATCCTTGGCAAACTTGTGGCTGCGGAGTCGAGCTCGGAGATTCTTGAACTTTCAGACGAGCTACTTCGCGAATACGAGCTCGCCCCTCCTCTTGGCACCGAGACTGTCGAGGGAGATCATTTCAGGGACTTGGGTGCGGAGGTTCTCTCTTCCGGCTTACAGCTCGCTGAGACGAACAGTTCAAGAGGGGAAGCCGACCAAGACGATAATATGGTTGATCTCGAGCTCCTCCAACCGAAGCGCCATAGGGCGAGGTCGAGCACTACGTCTTCCATAACCCCGAGCTATAGCTCGCGGGATGGCAGGTCGGAGCAGCCGCAGCCGCAGTCACGCCCCCAGCAGCAGCAAACCCAGCAGTCGCGGGGGGGGGCAGCAGGAGCAGCGGCAAAGAACACTGCCCCGTCAGCCCCAACAATCAAAGCAAGCTCATCTGCAGTTGGGGCATCGGCCACCTGCCTCCCGAGACCATGGTTCGAGCGGAGCCCGTGGGAAGGAGGTTGCGGTGGAGGTTCGAGACGCTCCTGCTGCCAGCTCGAAACGGAGATCGGACCAGCTGCAACAGGGGGAGGATATCAGGGCCAAACGGGTCAGGGTCCGTGAGAAGGAGCTGGCCGTGGAGGCCCTGCCAGGAGGGGTCTTTGTTGGTCCCCTCCTGGATTCCGTGCCCGATTTCCTGGGTCCGAACTCTAAGCCCCTTGACGACCCGAAGTTAAAGGGAATCCCCCTTTGTGATTTTGTCGCCCGTCACAGCCTGGTGGTAAGTAGGAATTCTTCGTACCTTGGTTTCTTAACCTACCCCTTTGGTTTTTTAATGAGCTAACATTTCTTCTTTTGCAGACTTCTCTTGCTGCCGTGAAGCTCCGAGCTCAGTACAAAGATTTTGAGGAGCAGCTTCAGTCGGTGAGCATGTCCCGTCAGGCCGAAATCGCGAAGCTTGAGGACGAGAAGAACGCCCAAAAGGCCGAAATAACGAAGCTCTCGGACGAGAAGAAAGATCTCCAGGTCGAGCTTCTTGCCACTCAAAAGGAGGTGGAGGGTTGCTTGACGCGTCTGAGGATGGAGATCCAGAAGAATAAAGATCTCGACGAGGAGCTTCGCAGATCGAAGAACATGTGGGAGCAAGCCAACTCCGGGCTCACCGGCGAGCTAAATGGAGCGAAGGCGGAGTTGCGGAGGGCTGAGGAGCGACTCAGATCAACCGAGGCCGAGCTTAGGGAGGCGAAGGAGGAGCGGACACGGGCGGATGATCGTGCCGTCCGATGCGAGGAGCTTGCCAAGAGGACCATTGACGATATAAGGGCGGAGGTCGGAGAGCGGATGGACGCGGCTCGTAGGGAGACCAGATCCGACACCTGCTCGGCATTTCTGTACACCCTTTGGGTGAACCATCCTGAGATGGATTTCTCCTTTTTCGGTGCGCAGGCTGTCGAGGAGGTGGCTCGGTATGCTGCCGAGGCCGCGGAAGATGCTGATGATGCCAATACCCTTGACTCGTTTTTGGTCGCAGCGCAAGCTCCTCAGGTCGGGGCCGAGCTATCCGGGGTCGCCGCGGCTCAGCCTGGTGAGACTGCCAAGGAGCCTCCTGTGGAGGTCGCCGAGGTTTCCCCAGCCGGGATTGTCGAGGTCGATCTCCAGCCGACCATACCCACTGAAGCTCGCCCTGTCGAGGTTGATTCTGCAGAACCAAACGCCCCTCTTAGCTAGGATTCCCACATGTATTTTTTTTTTTTTTTTTTTTTTTTTTTTTTTTTTTTTTTTTTTTTGTAATGTGACCTTCATCTCATAATAAAGAATTGGCATTTTGTGCACGTTGCCTCAGATTTCTTCGCGAATTCAAGTTATCTCTGATGACGATTCTTGAATCATGAAAGTAACTTCTTCACGGTATAACTTGAAATTTCTTCAACAAAGCCCCCGTATTTTTGAAAGGTCCACTGATAAGGAACTTTTGAGTATGTAACTTGATAATAAACTGTTCGAAAATAGGCCCAGGTAGATCCGGAGTTTTATCAGCTCGTAAACTAACGCTCTTTAACCAGCTCGTTGATGATAGTTGTAATAATCAGCGCGAACACTCATGCCTAGGCAATTTCCAGGAAACCCCGTTCGGCATGTTTTGACGAAATAACGAGAGCCTTCCCGAGATATATGTAAAGTCGGACGGCCTTGTGATCTTGTCTAACATGCGGTGCCTGAGAAGCTCGTTATAGGGCGTGTGCCTGATAGGTCGCGAATGCTTTATTTTTAGCCAAGTTAAGACGGACCTCAGCTGATAGGGTCCAATACGCAAAGTTTGCTAGGGTATGAGCTTATGCCATGGCCTCGGCCGGCATGTTGAGGCTTTAATAAGTTTTCAATAAATTGGGAGCGAACACTCAGGTAGGTCGCAGACCATGGCTTTAAGCCAAGATAGGAGGACCCCAGCTAGTGAAAGCGCAGCCTGTAGCACCAAGTTATATGTTCAGGCGGGTCATAGAGTGACCCCAGCTAACACACCATGGCTTGTTATTTCGTTTGACTTGTACGGCCGGGATATGTGTCCAGGTAGGTCGGGTTACGTCCTCAGCTAACACCCAGTGGCTTCTACAAGTTTTATTTGAACTGAGAGGGAACACCCAGGTAGGTCGCAGACCATGGCTTTAAGCCAAGATAAAAGGACCTCGGCTAGCGAACCCAAGCTCGGGGTTACTTGTGGAAGTGGTTGCTCAGTAGGTTCCGAACCATGACATAAAGTCAAGATGACTGGTTCTCAGCTCGCAAACCACGACCTGATGGAGGGACCGAGGTAAATGCTCGGTTAAGCCGTTGACCGTAGCGCCGTGGCTAGGTTATTTAGGCATCAGCTCGCAAACCATGGCTTCTCGACCCCTCGTTACGGGGGCATTCAATCGAATACCAATAAGAATAAAGTGTAATGAAAGTTCATAAATTCTGACCAGAATCATGAAAGTCATTCGTAATGAAAAAGACGGAGCATAGGCAAGAACGATTACATTTATCTGAAGTAAGGACGAAGATGTTCTGCGTTCCAAGCTCGTGGGAGAGGGAGACCGTCCATGTTTGCCAGATGGTATGCTCCGTTATTCAAATTTTCTTTGATGATAAATGGACCTTCCCAGTTAGGCCCTAAGGTGCCATCGCTTGCCGCCCGTGCTCCTGGTAGTACTAGGCGTAGTACCGGATCTCCGACGTTGTAACGTCGGATTCGGACCTTCCTGTTATAGTATCGTGCCACTCTTTGTTGATAAATTGCGATCCTCACGCGAGCAACATCTCTTGATTCCTCGAGCAGGTCCAGATTAGCCGCCAGTAGCTCGTTATTGCGATCTGAGCTGAAGGTGGCCCTTCGGTGGCTGGCCACTTTATTCTCAGCGGGGATCATAGCCTCCGACCCATACGCCATTGAGAATGGGGTTTCTCCAGTGCTGCTTCGGGCTGTTGTTCGATAGGTCCATAGCACTGTTTGCAGTTCATCCACCCAGGCCCCCTTTCTAGCCTCAAGCTTTGTTTTCAGGGTCTGCTTGATTATTTTGTTGACTGCTTCGACCTGCCCATTGGCCTGGGGGTGATCAACGGCGGTGAAACTCTTTTGAATCCCCATTGACTCGCAGAATTGGATGAATTGCTCGCTGGTAAATTGGGTTCCGTTGTCCGTTACTATTTGCTGTGGCACTCCAAATCTGCAGATTATGTTATCCCATGTAAAAGCTTGTGTCTTCGCACTGGTGATCTGTGCGAGCTCTTTGGCCTCTGCCCATTTGGTGAAGTAGTCAACTGCCACTATGGCATGTTTGCATCCTCCGCGAGCCGTGGGCAGCGGCCCGATTAGATCCATGCCCCAAATGGCAAAGGGCCAAGGGCTGCTCATCTGCTGCAGGTAGGCCGGCGGAGCTCGCGGAACCTTGGCGAACCTTTGGCACTTCTCGCATTTCTTGACCGTCTCTATGGCATCTTGCTTCACGGTGGGCCAATAAAACCCTTGTCGGAGGGCCTTTTGTGCCAGAGAGAGTGCCCCTGCATGATTACCGCAGTGGCCTGCATGAATTTCTTCTAGCACAGACTGGCAATCGGTGCCGTCAATGCACCTCAGGAGTGGGGCTGAGAATCCCCTCTTGTACAGTCTTTCATCGTAGATGCAATATCGGGCGGCTTGAGCTCGCAGGCGACGTGCTTCCAGCTTGTCTTCCGGTAGTTTCCCGTCTTGCAGATATTCCAAGATGGGGGTCATCCATGAGTTTTGGGGCACCGTGATCAGTAGCGTTTCATCTCGTTGTTCTGTGCTCGGGGTGGCCAAAAAATCGACAGGTATGTCCCCCAAGAATTCTGCGTCCCGGGCAGTTGCTAGGCGAGCCAGAGCGTCCGCATGAGAGTTCTGGGAACGGGGGATTTGATGCATTTCATATTTTTCGAAAGTGGCTAAAAGTTCGCGTGCCTTCTGTAAGTATGCTGCCATCTTCGTGTCTCTGGCCTGGTATTCTCCCCGCACCTGGTTGACAACTAGTTGAGAGTCGCTGAAGATCTCCAAGAATTCAGCTCGTATTTCCTTTGCCAGGCGGAGTCCTGCTAGTAAGGCTTCATACTCGGATTCATTATTGGTGGCTAAAAAACCGAACCTCAGGGCGCAGAGGATTTTGTGACCTTCGGGGCTTATTAGCATAAGCCCGGCTCCCGCTCCTTGTTCGTTCGATGATCCATCGACGTATAGTTCCCAGGACGGTCCTTTCAGGTTTTCCGGCTCTTCGTCAATTGGCCCAGTAAACTCGGCAATGAAGTCTGCCAACGCTTGACCCTTTATCGCCGTCCTTGGTTTGTACTTTATGTCGAACTGAGCGAGCTCAATAGACCATTTTAGTAAACGACCTGAGGTATCCGGTTTTTGGAGGATTTGTTTCAATGGGTATTTGGTCAGGACTTCGATCTCATGAGCTTGAAAATAGGGTCGCAGCTTCCTCGACGCCACTATTAGACAGTAAGCTAATTTTTCGATTGGTGCGTACCTTGTTTCTGCATCGATTAGGCTTTTGGAGACGTAATAAATGGGGTGCTACACCCCTTCTTCCCCCCGAACGAGGGCCGCGCTGAGAGCCTGTTGGGATACTCCTAAGTACAAGGTCAACCTCTCTCCCTCCTTAGGTTTGGCGAGCAGCGGGGCCCGTCCCATGTACTCCTTTAGTTGTTGGAATGCGAACTCGCATTCTTCTGTCCATCTGAAGTCTTTCTCCTTTTTTAGAAGCTCGAAGAAAGGGGCACACTTGTCAGTTGCCTTTGAAATGAAACGGCTCAGAGCCGCGACCTGACCATTGAGGCTTTGCACCTCCTTCTTTCTTATAGGCGATCTCATGTCGAGCAGAGCCTTAATTTTGTCTGGGTTGGCTTCAATGCCTCTGTTGTTTACCATAAACCCAAGAAATTTTCCAGAGGCTACACCGAAGGCGCACTTGAGCGGGTTGAGCTTCATCTGATATTTCCTGAGGACTCCAAACGTTTCTCTTAGATCGGAAACGTGGTCCGTCACTTGCTCGGATTTTACCAGCATGTCGTCAACGTATACTTCCATGGTTTTTCCGATCAGTGTTTCGAACATCGTATTGACCAGCCTCTGGTAGGTCGCGCCAGCATTCTTCAATCCAAAGGGCATGACCTTGTAACAATAGAGCCCCCGGTCGGTTATGAACGAGGTGTGCTCTTGGTCCGTTGGGTTCATGGGGATTTGGTTGTAGCCTGAATAGGCATCCATGAAACTGAGGAGGCGGTGACCAGCCGTTGCATCTACGAGTTGATCGATTCTGGGGAGGGGAAAGCTGTCTTTAGGACAGGCCTTGTTCAGGTCGGTGAAGTCGATGCAGGTCCTCCACTTCCCGTTTTTCTTTTTTACTAGGACCGGGTTGGCCACCCAGACCGGATAGTGGGCTTCCTTGATGAAATTATTCGCCAAGAGTTTGTCCACTTCTTCTTTAAGAGCGGTATAACGCTCCGGAGTCATTGGCCTCCTCTTCTGGCGTACTGGCCTGTAGCCTGGATCTACGTTGAGCCTGTGTGACATGACTTCTGGGGCGATTCCCACCATATCTTCGTGGTTCCATGCGAATACATCAAGGTTAGCTTTAAGGAAATCTGTAAGTTGGGATTTTACCTCGGGGGCTAGACTCTTGCCTAGCTTGAGGTGCCTTTCCTCGTCTGCCTCGCCGACTGAGATATCTTCGAGCTCTTCCATGGGACCGGTGGGCTTTTCGCAGTCGACCTCGCGTGGATCCAGGTCCTCCCATCGGCCGGTCGATCGCGGGCCGACTTTTGCGATGATATTTACTTTCTTTCCCTTTGCTCCCATTTTCAGGGCGTCCTCATAGCAACGTCTTGCGAGGTGCTGCTCGCCTCGTACACACCCTACACCGTCAGGGGTCGGGAATTTCACCGTAAGCGACCTGGTTGAGGTCACTAGATCCAGGTCGTTCATCGCCGGCCTTCCGAGTACGACGTTGTATGCTGAGGGGCAGTCAATTATGAGGAATTCTGCCAAAGTAGTGGCCTGGCGGTTCGCATCCCCGATGGTAAGGGGAAGGCTGATCCGACCGACGGGAATCACTGCGTCTCCCGTGAAACCATAGAGTGGCTCTGGGGACGAAGCCAACTGTTCCGGTCCCAAACCCATCTGATCGAAGCATGCTCTGTACATTACATTTACCGAGCTGCCCGTGTCCACCATTATCCTCCGCACTTCGGAGTTGCCGACCTGGGCTCGTATAACGAGTGCGTCGTTGTGCGGCCAATGGACGTCTCTGGCGTCTTCTTCCGAGAAAAACATCTTCTCCGGGATTGGGTTACCCCTAGGCCGCTTCGCGGGAACCGGCTGTTCGCCCGATCTCGCTAGCAAGACATGGTTGGCCTCTCGTATGTATTTGTCGCGGGATTTGTGGGAGGAACCAGCGAGGTGGGGCCCGCCATGGATCGTGTAGATGGTTCGTACAGCCGGTGCTTGGTCGTCGTCGGTGGGAGGCTGCTGCTGTACCGGCGGCTGGCTTGGTTGATTAGTCGGCCGCACCACGTAATCTTTCAAGCGACCTCTTCTTATCAGATCTTCGATGGCGTCCCTTAGGGCCCAGCATTCCGAGGTGTTGTGACCCGCCTCGTTGTGGTATGCGCAAAATTTTTCTTTGTTTCGGAATTTGTTTGGGGTTCTTAACGGGTTGGGCTTCCCGAATTCCTCTTTGTTCCTTTCGATGGCGAAGATCCTTTCTTGGGGGTCTGACAGGGCACAGTAGCTGTCAAAGCGCTGTGATCTATGAGGTCGCTCATCTCCCTCTGCCTTCCGAGCTCGCTTGAACACTTCATTGCTCGAGCGCTCCCCCCGAGCTTCTCTTCCGGCGTCTCCGTTGTGCCTTTTCTTACTCTGGCTGGAGCCCCCAACTTCTTCTCTCGACCCGACGGGCTTCTTCGTCCCGAAGGCGTCTTCCCATCGGATTTCCTTGGAAGCTCGTTCATAGAATTCCCCCAGGTCTTTGACCGGGGTTCGGTAGATGCTCTCGTAGAGCTTTCCGTCTTTTCGGAGGCCGGCGGAGATCGCCGTTAGGATACTTTCATCCGAGGGATCCTCGACGTTGCTCACCTCGCGCCTGAACCTGGCGATGTAATCCCTTAATGGTTCGTTTGCTTTCTGGAATACGGTGGCGAGGTGGCAAGGTGGCGCGAGCTGCCTCCTTAGAGCCCTGTATTGGTTAAGGAACCTCTGTTGGCACTCCTCCCAGCTGTTGATGCTACGAGGCGGAAGGCTTCTGAACCAAGCTCGGGGGATGTCTCCTAAGATTGCTGGGAAGGCGCGACATTTAGCCAGCGAGCTGGTTGTCTGTAGATCCATTTGCACGTTGTACGCATCCAGGTAATCATAGGGGTCGCTGTCCCCATTATATTGCGGCATGCTCGGGACCTTAAACCTCCGGGGCAGGGGTTCGAGCTCAATTTCTCTGGCGAACGGCGTCCTATCCCCACGGCCATTATTCTGGCTGCGGACTCCTTGTCGTTCCTCCAGCTGTCGCACCCTCTGATACAGCTCTTCCACAGTTGAGTCCGGTCCTACTGATTGCTGGGCTTGCGATCGCCTGCTTCTTTCTCGGACTGGGGAGCGGTGAATTGGGGACGGGTAGTTATCCCCGATATCTTCTTCCGCGGGTGGGTGTCTCTCCTCCCGCGGTTGGCGGACCCTGCGAGGCGACGCCGGTGGGTCGCGGACAGCCCGTGCTTGAGCTTGGGCCAGAATTCTGACCGCGTCAGCGAGTTGCATTACCGTATTCTCCAATGCTTCCTGGCGCTGTTGCCAGTCCCGGATCGTCCCTGTCCCGGTGATTTGGACAGTAGGCTGGACAGGGATCCGTGGTGGTATGCCGGGAGCGTCTCCGGCGGGCGGCGGCAAAGGAGTATCGGCTGTCGGGGCAATGGGTCCTCCATTTGGTGGTAAGTCTCGTGGTCGGTCGTGGTGATTTTCAGGCGGGTCGACCGCCGCCTCGGAACTTCTAGTATTCCTTCCTCTAGCCATGGCTATTGATCAGAGCGGCCCCTTCCTCTAGCGCCAAAATGTCGACGTTTGATTTCGGCCGACCGTGATTCGTTTTGGGCCGCGGTGAGTCAATCCAAAAAAATACCGAGAAGGAAGGAAGAAAACCCCCCCCCTCCCCCAAAGTTCCAAGCGTGTACACCAGAATCTTTTACGTGGTTCGGCCAGAACGATGCCTAGTCCACGGCCGCCCTCTGATCATTCTCCCAGAGTGGCGGTATCTGATTATTCTTTTTTCTGTGTCCCTCCTCTTTGCCCCTCATGGCCCCCTTTATTTCCATTTTTCTTGAGGGACTTTTACAATCTAGATAATATATAAAAATACAGTGTTTGTATAATGGGGGACAAATAGTTCTTACCGCCTTCGCAAGACCGGGAGTGGGATCCTCATTACGAGGGGCATGGGCTGTTACAGATAAAGTGATCGGACCCTACCTCTGACTTCTCAGCAGCTTTGCCGCTCATGCGAGCTGGAGATTTTAGGCGAGCGACCTGGATGGCCCAGCGATCTGGAGGATATTTCAGGAGCTCGTTAGTCGATTGCTCCGAGCTCGTTGGGGGATTACCGGGAGCTCGCCATACGCTCGCTTTACGAGTTCCGGGTCTTTGATGGAGGCTGGACCTTCCTTGACGAGGTCGTCCGGGCCTTCTCGGCCTTGGGTGATTGGGCCGGTCTATCGGACCGAGTCTGGCCCATGCGGGGAGATGCGGGAAATACATATAACAATGGGTATGGTATATAAGATGGAATAGTTAAAACCAGCTCAATTTCTTATTATTGGTTTTGACGAAAAAATGGTTTATTCAAATAAATTAATCCAATTCTCATTAATTATTGGGAGATGTTCTAGAACAACCACGATCACATTGGATATGATAGTGGACGTTCCATCAATTTATAACATGATCTTACGGGACTCCAAACTCAATGCCTCATAAGCCATTCTAAGCATTTACCACATGACAATGAAGTTCCCAACCCCCAAGGGTGTTGATGAGGTTAGAAGTGATCTAAAGTCAACTTGCTCATGCTATGTGGCTTTCCTTAGCATTGTCATGAGCGTTGAGCAAAGATTCCAAAAACATAAAAGGGGAAGGAACCTTAACCAAAGGAGAATCCCAAACTACCTTATCCTTTTTCTCCTACCAATTCTCAAGCCATATTAATTGAGTCTTACCCCCAAAGGAGTATCAAGGAAGTTGCTAAGCATATATGCCTAGATGAGGAACCAAGCTAAATGGACCTCTTCATTGCCTTGCCTTTCTGAGGAGGGGATAACTCAAAAAATAAGCTAAAAGCATGAGACGTGTGCCAAGAAAAGCCAATTTGAAGTTGTCACTTTTCACATAGGAATGATACGTGTCCCCCATATTGGACGTGACCCAAATTTGACTCATCCTGAATCCAGATTAATTACTAACATGGAAGATCCACACAAACTTAGTCTACTCACTAAACTTGGTTAATTAGGAATCTCTAATAGATCTGATCAACTGAAAATCTCTCTACTATTTTGAAAATTCCCTAGCAACTTGAGATTTTCAGCCCAACGGCCCAAATTACACACGGGATGTCAAATCATGCCATGTATAAATAAGAGTGAACTCCTAAAAATATAAACACAAACAAAATCTTTTCTATGTTTACTCACATTTTTTCTTATTGACTCGAGCATTTGGAGTTATCTCAAGAATTAAAAGCATTACTTTGCAGGTTCTCGATTCAAGACAAGACCTAACTAATCGGTTCAATATAATCCTTATTATTGTAAATTATTATTCATATTTTATGTTATAATTCTCATTCATATAACAATAAATAAATAAATAACCATCAGTCTTATCTTATCAAATACAGTAATTCAGTAACGAAGATTCAAACTTAGAATCATCAGAATTGAATATTTGCTCCCTCAATCATTCTATGCCAATAATGGGGGACAAGACACTAGGCCACACCCATATCAGTCCCTTCATAAACGCCATAATTAAATTTTTGTAATAGGATGAGATACAGTTTTCAAGAACCAATTTAAGTTGTTTAAGAGATGCGAGTAAATCTCAAACCCATAAGCGGCAAACCTTGGTTAATTATTGTTTTTGGTGGGATGGATCATCAATTTTTCATTTAAATTAACTTATAGACAATACAGTGTGAGACTACTCGAGCAACATTAAAATTTAACCCACTCAGATTTACAATCTCAAGCTTATAAAGTGGTGGTCTATTGCATCTGTCAACTCGATGGTATTGTCGTTTTATTTTGTTGACATGATTGCTATTAGTTTTAGTTACCCAGGAATATCTAATATTTTATTAGGAGTTTTAATTTACCTATTTAGCTCAATTTCTAGAGCTCAATTTCTAGCCTCACTAAAGCTTGTATAGTCAAATTAAGACAGGGAGTTTAATAATGCTCAATAAAATCCTACTAGAATATGAGACTGGTTGGGTACATGGAAATGAGACGCAACATTTCTTAATCGCTGGGTTCACGAACAAGGTGGAGTGGAGCCTAAGGTTTCCAGTTCAAGTTCAGTGTGACGTTGTTTCGAATGACTATAATCATGATTTCCTTTGTTCGGTGTACAACAAAGCACTTTGCAAAACCACTGGCATAAGCAACTATTACTTGTCCAAGCCCCAGCAAACACATAAACAACTATCTCAACAAACAATGCAGCAATTGTCAGCGATTATGATGGTAACAAAGCAGTGTTGTATTAGAAGCATTGAACGGGAATGATCTGCAGTTTAGGTGAGTGGCATCCCAGACCAGGTACAGTTACAATGGAAGTGCACCAAAACAAAATAGAAAGAAGAAAGGAAGAAATTTGCTCATTTCAGGTCGGGGGTTGGTAAATTATTATGAGCATAGTCCGGTTCTAGGTGGCATCTGCCGGTCACTCCAAAGGACACGCTTTCTCGAATTCATTCTGCTCCTTGCGACACAAGTCAAACTCATTCGTGTGGTAGTACAAACAACCGGCATAAGCATCCATCTCCTTCGTGCACGTTTGATGAAGTTCCTTCAACCTGCAGGACAGTTACCATATAATTTAGAAATGCTTTGAAGCAAGATGCAAGTTTCCTAGCACCATATGAGTATCTGATCATGTGATAGAATTTCAATGTAAAAAATTCTTAAGACATAATTTACACGTGCTGTTTCAGTTTTAATCCAACACGAAAAAGTGGAGTGATATTTGTATGGCTGCAAGATTTAGCACTTCATTTAGAACAAATGAAAAATGGGGTCATCCTAGGAGGCAAGCTCGACAATTAAGATCCAAATGCAAAAATCTATCACTCAACTATGGATAAAATTTCAAGCCATAAGGTGATGGCAAGCTGCCAGAGTACATTAATGTGTAGTCCCAATAATTTTGGAATTCTTTATAAAATATAGAACACTAAGCAAGTGCAAATAATATTTGCAACCTGCCTCAGAAAAAAACGAGGCAGGTTCAGTGTCACTAATTTACCTCTGAGAAACAAACATTATGAGATGAACATAAAAGAAAATATTTTGGAAAACATTATTCCAGGCATAGAAATAGGAATTAGATTTGTTCATCTATTTTCTTTCCTAATTTCTTTTTGTTTCCTTTAGTTAGTAGGTTTCATTAGAATCTTGATTAGATTGGGATTATGGAATCCTAATTAGAGTATGGTTATGGTCATTATTGATTATTGATTTGGTATCAGACCTATCTTTTTCTTGATCGCTCTATGTCATTATGTGCTAGCATAACGGGTAGACATAAATAAAACCATGTGGAGCAAAGAAAGCTGAAAAAGTTCCTGCTAGCACTTGTCTTGCTTTAGATGACGTTAAACTAGAATATATTCTAGGGAAAGAAGAGGCTGGGAAGAGGAGGAAAAAATCAAAGAATATGGCATCTTATCAATTAAGTTAGATCAGGAAAGGTAATATTTGGAGGGAGGGAGAGAGCGTACTACCGTAATGGTGAAGTTAAGAGTCTTGAAGGAGGATGAAATTGCTAGCTTGGAGAAGCAGATGGAGGCTGGCTAGCAGAACTTGCTTGAAGGACATGGCAAGACTGGTCCAAAAGTCAAGTGCCAGCCATACCAACTTGGTACATGCTTAGCTGGGAAGTAACATAAGGGGGGTAGGCTCAACACCTAACAACAATGACTTTTTTTGCTGGATGGCAAGCACCCAACCTATGGCATTAGACAGGTATATTAAATGACAATGAGATGGGCAATGCTTGAGGCTATATAGCTAGAAGAATACCCTTAGGGGGAGGACATGATCACCCAACCAACCTCATAGTCAAGTGGAGAAGAACTAACTCAAGTCCTAAATGGGTAACCCTGAGTGCCAATACTCTACATGCTTTGGCTTGTACTTGAATTGGAATTGTCATAACTCAAGGAAGGGGAGACAGTGGAGATATGTTAGGGTCCTTGGGGCCAAAGTGCTGTTACACAGACGTGCAATGTGTTACCTCAAGGGCTCAATGCGTGTGCAAAGGATGATATGGAGACAATGTGATAAGGCCAAAAATGTGGTGGGAGAAATATACCCAGGTGTAAACTATAGTGGACATTCAGGTTTAGAATATTAGGACAGTAAATGGTGCTCAAGACCCTTACCATATTTGCTCCTATGCTGCTAGCTATGTCTTGCCCGGTTCCCCAGAGCAACAGAGGTTCCATATGTTCCATAATCACGGGGGTAAGGATGGTCAGGAACTCAAGTGAACTGCCCTACCTTACTTCAAAATAGGGACAGAAGTGAGAAGGTTGTGCAGATGGCTTGTTATCCATGTTTCCAGTTAGATGAAGCGATTGACTGACCTAGGTTTTTGTGAACCTTTCTGGGTTTTGGACTGCTTGCCAAGGGTACTAGCACATACCTACACTGAGCATCATCACCTGCGTTTCTTATCTGGTGCCTATCACATATTAACCTACATATTGACTTTATTGATGCCTTTAGATAAATGCATCAATATGGATAACCTTGAATTTGTATTAAATATGGATACCTACAATGAACATCACCATTCACCACATGCCAAGGGGGATTATCTTGATTTAACCTTGAATTTGTCTTAAATATGGATAACCTTCACTACAACATGAGAGAGAGCATGTTTCCCATCCTTCAATAGGCATAACTTTGAAATTGCTTAAATTCCAATCCTAACAGTTGAACAAGGCAAGATTTGGTAAAATTTGTACAACATGGTGCCTTAAATCACTATTGAGAGGTAAAGCATAGGACTATGTTCTTTTATGGAAACTGGTGTCCACAAGACCTGAAAAAGAAATAAGAAGCTATAGGAGATGTGCATGTGAAAAACAATTATTTGAAATAAAAGGGACAAAATAACTGAAGGATTATGAATTGAACAATCTTCTGAGGTCATTGGTGTTTCTGACAACTATCCTGTCACTTGGTTACAAATTATATTCACAAAATTCTAAATCAAATAGATAAATACTCTAGACATATATAAAGAAAATGGCAAGAGACAATAGTAACTGTCAGTGGAGGTAAGTACTAGAGATGCATTCACTTTTGGAGTGGAGATAGAGAGTTGAGGGACTTGTTTGAGGAGGCAACAAGAAATAGGAGGCTTTGGATAGTGATTACCATATTGTTGAGGATTCACAGGATTTCTGGGATATTGGGAGCTGAGAGATTGGGTGGTGGAGGAATCTATTAATCATCTAGGAATGTTACATCAAATGCTCAAGGAACATTCTGCTCAAACAGGTCAAGAGGATGACTTTGAAGATGGTTGAGGTCTAAGGGAGGTTTCCTAGCTGTAAATTCTTATTATGGCATTGCCAAGCAAAGAATTTTATCTTCAACTTTGAAAAGAATGTGGTTAATCACTTGCTTGTACATTGCCCCTTTCCCACTGTTTCTTGATTGCTTTCATATGGCTTGGGGTATTTCCACATCTTTTGGAAGCCTTTATCACTTAAGTGTTCCAGAAGGTAGAGAAAGTTGTGACGGTTTCACATGTTTGTGAACTATTTGAGAGGAGGGGAATAGGAGGAGTGAAAGAATTGAGGATTATATTTCTAATCATATATTATGATTAGGAGAAGACAATTTTGTACATTGTCCAGAGACTAGAAAGCTTGCACCTTGTTTCTTAATTGTTTTGTTCTGGCTTGGGGTGTTTACATGGGTATTTGAAGCTTTTTATTGCTTCAATCAATAAGAATTCACAATGGAAGAAAAAGGTGAGACTATTGGTTCTACATGTTTGTGAACTATTTGAAGAGAGAGGGATAGGATACTTGAAAGAATTGAGGACTACATTTCTCAGTTCAAGAGTAATATCATTTCCTTTTTGTGGAGTTGGTTCTTAAGGGGGAGAGGGGAGGGGTAATTTTTTGAATAAATTTTATCAACATATACCATTAGCAGGAACTGGTGCATAGGGTTTATATGTTTTTTTTGGTTCTTTGATCTACATGGTTGTATCCTCTTCATAACTCTTACAATTTATAAAAGAAAACTGTCAATAGATTCAGTCAGATAGATGTCTCAAGTAATTTGATGGTGAATATAGTTTGGACCTTGGTCCAAAATCTATGTTATGCAGAAAATCAAAAAAATAAAAGAAGAAGAAGAACACACAATAACTCCGCCTGGGGATGTTATCAATTGCCGGTCCCAAGGCCGAATAAAGGAGAAGGGTTGTGTTAGGTATCCGACAGCCAATGTAAAACTTAGTTGGATTCAAAGCATGAACTCTAGACAAACTATGAAAAACTGTCGTCGTTGTTGTTTAAGAAGAACACATAATGCATACAAAGCTTAGTATTCTCTAGTTGTCTGGGCCGGGCCTCAATAGAATTGATAGGCATAACCTGGTGAACATGTTGACATTTTTGCCTAAAAGAAAATAATGTACCTCCAAGATGGCAAAGAGTACCTAGAATTATTGAGATAATGTTGTAAAGTACAACACAACTGCCAAGCTGAATCCCTCTATATTTCCTGGCTTAGAAATAATAACATAAACCTATCCACTTTTACTCCTGAAAACAAAAAAGAAATCTTTATGCCTTTTTAATTTTTTCTTTTTCCTTGTTGACAAACATAAATGTGATCATAAGCTGCGACACTCACCTACAACTCCTAATACAACACTAATGAAACCAGACAAATATGATAGCCTATGCTTAAACATTCCAAAAAATCACCATAAGTTCGAGTATATAATAAACTAGTCAGATTCTCTTGTTAGAAACATAAATCAAACATTTTAAAATAAAACGACTAAAAGAAATTTGTGAATTCATTTGTGCAATAAGATTTTACATATCATCAGGTACCATAATAACCACTCATATTCTGTTCTCTACCCTATTCCACTTCCATTAGTTCTCATGTCAAAATCAAGTAATATTGTATGCTTTCTTCTCATTTCTACCCCAAACAAACAAATTCTAGCATAAATATTTTCATTTTCTTTGCCTGTCATTTTCCATCCCTTCCCTTTTCTCTCAAGGAATCCAGCTTCCAAACACAACCTCAGCGTGGCCAATCGTTTCAGTGTACAAACATTTATGCTGAACTACCAATAAAAATTGAATGTATGCGCGAACAAATGCAAATGAACATATAGGTGCTTACAGGTTGAGGACGCATCGAGTGACTTGCCGGCCTTTGTCGACGCATTTCTCGGGGTTCGGGTCTTCTTTCTTGCATTTGAGGAAGGCCACATTTTCAGCTCTACATTTGGTGTTTATATGCTTCGCTGCTGCCATCAGCACCGCCGACGTCGGGATTGGGTCACCCGACGCATCCACAGCACTCGACATCTCCAAATCCGATCGATTAATTCCCCCTGATTTTTCAATCAAAGATCAAAACCTTCAGCAAGCAATTAAGAGACCGTTCCTTTTGGCTCTCGAGAAAATCCAAGAAAAAGAAACGCAAATGCATAACTCCTATCAAAAGAGGTTTAAGGGAAAAGTTCTCCTTCTCAGTTTCCTGCGATTTCTCAGTAGCCAAACAGAGAAGCCATCTAGAATCAATCGAAATTCCGTACCTTTCTCTCTTCTGTTGCTTCGAGTTTTTGCTCTAGAGGGAGAGAACGATGCTGATCGCTGTTTAGGGCTCAATCGGAGGGACGGTCAATGCTAACGTGCGCAAGGGCGGACTTGGACCCCTGCAAACTTGCCCCCCCCTAAATTATGACGCTTTTGCATTTAACACCCCCCAAACTATATAATCTTACAATCATACCCCTCCAGCGAGTTCTGTATGCAGATAACCTAGCCTTGTGTCTTACTTACAAGATTATCATAAATACATAGAAAACAGTAGGGTTTTTGAGAAAGCCTCCCGTACTCATCTTTGGCGACCAACACCAACGTCGGCGTTCATTCCACCGTCGTTAACGTCTTCTTTCTGTTCACTCTCCTCCACTAGCATTGGACATTCTAAAGGGAATCATCAAGGTAACGAATGATTTTCTCTTCTTTTTCCATAAAAATCCCCAAAAGGTTTTTCTTCTGTAATTTCCATTGCTCTGCTGTGGATGGATCTGCAGAAGAAAGGATTCTGAACCATACGAGGTTTTATATCAGGTTTTGAAACAATCTCCAAGAGTTTTATGGTTTATCAGTGAGTCTCTTGCATGCGCGCATAGGTAAACAACATTCTCATACTTTTTGGATACTAGCATTGCCTACTCTTTCATTGGCTGGAAAATTATAGACGTATAGTTTTTCCGTGTGTTCATCCAGTGTTAAATGCTTTTGGAGCTGGCGTTGTTCTATTGGTTTGGATTCTTATTGGATTTTCTTGAATAATTAAAGCTATGCCGTATTCACCTTAGAAGATTATGTGTATTGAGCATGGATGGATGAGATTAAGCAAGCATTTGTATTCTGTGTAGTTGAAATAGCTATGAATGTTGATTTTTCATGTTCTATTTGGTTGCGAAGCGTTCATTTCTTTTATGATAAGTAACAAAATCTTATAGAAAATAGATTGCCATGAAGGGAGAATAAAAGGGCTAATTTGTTAAGTTGATTTGAAAAGATTCTGAACTGGCGTCAACATGTATCTGCTTACCTTTCTTGTCAGCTTCTGTTCTAAAAACTAAGGTTGATAAACATATGCCCACTTATTTGGCCTAGTTTTTGTATCTATCTATACCATATATATTATGAATGAATTAGGTTTTTGAAATGATACTTATTTTCTAGGGAAGACAATGTTTTTGACGTGTTAATTCTTTTAGAGTAAGTAATAGGATCTTATAGAATAGAAAGTAGAGTGCCACGAAGGGAGTGTAAAAATGTTAATTAAGTTGAGTTGAAATGATTTTGAACTATTATTAACGTGTTTATTATTAGTGTTTGTTCTAGAGCTATGGTTTACAAACATAAACCTAATTCTTTGGCCTAGTTTCTGTATATTGTGTATGTTATGGATGAATTGGGTTTTCTAAATGGCACCTGTTTTCAGAGAGACATAAATGGATTGGGGGTGGTTAGAGTACAAGTATTTGGTCTTGGAGATAGTAGTAGTTCTGTGACTAAAGTCACAATTAATTTTGGTTAAAGAGAAATTATACTAGAAGTAGAGTTATTACCAAACTGTTCATGGTATAAGATCATATTTACTTTACCCTTGTGACATGCCAGATGGGATGAGGTTATGAAAGTGGTTATGATAACAAACCCTTTGCTGGGATGGTGATTCTTTCTTTTCTAAGTAAGATAGTTGGGATGGAGATTCTATCATTGTGGAAGTTGTCCCCGACTTTTGAGTTTTGAGAATGAGGGCAATATTTCAAGTCGAGGTCTGTAAATTGGATTCTTTTTTTTTTTTTTCTCTCAAAAAGTTGGAGTTGTAATTAGGGCTGTAAACGAGTTGAGTGGCTCGACGTTCGGCTCAAAAAAAACTCGTTCGTGTTTAGTTTGATTCATAAACGAGTCAAGCTTGAGTTTAGATTTAAAGTTCGAAAAGTTAAATGAGCTGAACTTGAGCAACCCAATACTCGACTCGTTAGCTCGCGAGCTGGCTCGTTTGTAAATTCGTGAACTAGCTTGTGAGATGGCTCATTTATAAGTTCGTGAATCAGCTCGCGATCTGGCTCGACAAATGGGCTCGTAAACAAAGTTCGTGAGCTGGCTCGATTGTAAGCTCGTGAACTAGCTCGCGAACCAGCTCAACAAATGGGCTCATAAACAAAGCTCGTGAGCTGGCTCGATAGTATGCTCGTGAGCTAGCTCGTGATCAAGTTCGTCAATTGGCTTGAAAATGAGCTCGCAAGCTAGCTTGACTATGAGTTCGTGAATAAAATGAATTGAGTTAATAATTAGAGTTAATTATGTAAATTTATCAATATGCCAATATGTATAAAATAAAAATATATAAAGAAATAATGTTTTATTCCTTTAAATTAATGACTAAATAATATCAATTTTATAGAAATTAATCTTATAAAAATATTAACATTATATTAAAAATAATCTCTTGATAATCACATGAATTTTTATATAATAAATTGAATATCAATATGTATAATTTTTAAATAAGTCAACAAGTAAATAAATATCAAAATATTGCAATTTCAGAAAAAAAAGATATTGTTTTTGTGATGATTCAAACCTACAACATTTAGGTTACGTTTTCTTTGTTGTTTTTAAATTATTTTTAGTTTTTGATTTTTTAAAATAATAAAAACGCGTTTTTTTATTGTTTTTAAAAATGTATTTTTGAAAAAAAAAATTATAAAGAAAACTCAAAACAAAAAAAAATTGTTTTGAGTCTTTTCATTCAAAATAAATTCTAAACTCAAAATATATTTATTTATTTATTTATATTTTATTATTATAATAAAAAAATATTACAAAATTCATTAATTTTAAAATGTATATATATTTTTAATAATATATTAATATTAAATATTTTTAATTTACTGAATAATCAAATTTATTGAATAAAATATTATTTTCAAAATTTTAAAGAAAACGCGTTTTCTAATTTTTTGTTTTGAAAAATGGTTTTTTAAAATAACAAAGAAAACGTGTTTTTAATTTTTTAAAAATAGGCTACTAAAACAGAAAATTGAAAATAAATTTAAAAATCAAAACTGAAAATTGAAAAGTAAAGTAAATATAACCTAAGATTTTTATATTTTGACCATTAAACTAAGCACATTTAGTCAACAATTAGTGCTATATATTTTTCTATAAGAATATAATATATACTTAGTTCGTAATATTTGTTTATATAAAAATATATCGTATATTATATTTACTTTTAACTAGATTTAGATATATATAAATATAAAAAAATTAATTGAATTAACTATAGAATTTTTTGTCAAATACATATATATTAATTGAATCAATAAATGCCACTTATTATTTTTAGTAGGTTAACCATCAATAAACGCATTATGTTTGATTAATCAAACACTTATACTGTTATTTTATATAGGCTTAATACATTTTTTCATCCTTAGACTAATTAAAAAAATGGCTTTAAGAATCTGCACTAAAATGTGCTCACTATTCATCCCTAAACTAAATTAATTTGTACACTTTTCATCCCTGATTTAATAGTTGTTAATAGAGGCGTTAAATTTGCCCCGTCAACACTGTCACATCACTCTTATTATCCTTATCAGTGTCACGTCATCACATATATATATATATACGCACACACACAGCCATGCCTATCGCCACAACTAGGCTCCCCGACCGCGGCCATAGAGCCTAGTCGTGGTTGGGTCCGAGAACCCAGCGGCCGTCGAGGGCCATGGCTGGGCTTCTCGACCATGGCTGCTAGTTTCCTTGACCATGGGTGTCGGCTATAAGAGGTCGGGGAACCCCCAAACCTTGGTCCCCGACCCCTAGCCCAAGTTTCCCCAACTCCCAGATGTTGGGGAACAAATCTGGGCAAGAGAAAGACAGGGAAAGAGAGAGAAAGAGGCATCGGGTTTGGTCGAAGACCCGATTTGGTGGACGAAGCTTGGTCGGCGGTCGCCCAAATCTGGAAAAGATGAAGCTTGGTTGGAGGTCGCGGTGGCCAGCTGTCACGACAGAGAGAGGAGAAGGAGTAGAATGGCAATGGCGGTCACGATGTAGAGGATGACGGCGGCTGTTGCGTCCGAGGCAACTCGCGGTGGTTGAATCGACCAGAGGCAAAAACTGTCCAAAACGAGGAGAAAGGGAGAAGAGGGAAACCTGGGCTCTTCACGGTCGCCGGCAACCATGACTGGCTGGGTGTGTGTATACATATATATGTGAATGTATGTATATATACGTGGCAGTGACAAGAATAATAAGAGTGACGTGGCATGACATGGCAGTGCTGACGGGGTAAATTTAACTCCTCTATTAACAACTGTTAAGTCGAGGATGAAAAGTGTATAAATTAATTTAGTCTAGGGATGAATAGTGAGTACTTTTTAGTGTAGGTCTTTAAAGTTATTTTTTTTATTAGTCAAGGGACAAAAGAATGTATTAAGCTTTTTATATATTTATTAATTAATTATTAAATATCATAATAAAATTTATCATTCTTCTTATATACTAAAACATTAAATTGTAAGTAATATTAATGCTCTTGCATTTTTATATTTGTACAATATACATTTTAGTTATCTTAAGAAGAATATTGTTTCCTATATGTTTTTAAGTTTTGAACTTGTGGTGTAATTAGTTTGTTTAAGAATCAGGATTTAAAGACTAAAATTGACAATTTTTTTTTTATATATTTTGAATCAAATATTAAACACTACAATTATTATTTCATTTTCTATATATTTTATTAAATATTTTTCATTGCTAATCTTTTTTTTTATATTTTTCATTTTTATGTATTAAATTATTTTTGTAACATTTTTATTTAATATTTGTTTAAATACCCAAAAAATATAAAATAAAAGATTAAATCCCTACACGATTTATAATTTCTAAGATTATTTTTTGCTTATCTGCTTATTTTTAAAATCTCTAAAATTTTAATAAATACACAGTATTATTAAGCTTATAAAAAGGTTTTTATAAAAATAGAGACAAAATTGTAAAATTTTAAATTTTTTCTTATCATTTGTAACATTTTTCATATCGATTAATTTTTAGGTTTATATCAATTTCTATTAATCTTGTTTATAATTTCATTCATCTTTTTTCTCTTTTTCCTAATTTTTTTTGTATTTAGGGTTATATTTATAATTTTTTTATTAAATATATTTTTATTAATTTTAATAAAAAAATTATTAAAATTTAATTAACACTATTATAAATAATTTTTAATATAATTCTTAAATGTATGAATATAATTATTAAATTATTATAATTAATTATATTATATATTATTTATTTATTATAATATAATATATTAAAAATTATGAAGATATTAAAAATAATATAATATAATAAATAAATTTATTATAATTATTAAATTTATTATATAATTAAATTTTTAAATAAATATTAATTTAATACAATAATAATTTAAATTATTCTATTATTATGTTTTAGATGATTATCATAAATTATAATTTAAATTTTTTATTAATTATCATAATTTAAATAATTTTATCATTTATTATAATATTAAATTATTTTATTTTTATTAATTAAATAATTATTAATATTATTTTATTTTTTATTTAATAACAAAAATATTTAGAAAAATTAAAAATTTAAATGCCAAACCACCCCCCCCCCCCCCCCCCGGTCCCCGCCCTTTCCGATCTACCTCTTTGCGAAAAGTTGAAAACCCTTAACTCCCCCCCCCCCGGTCGCTCTCTCTCTCTCACTCACTCACTCTCTGAACTCCCGCCGTCGGCCCCTCCGTCTCCGTCTTCGGCCGTCGTCGCAGCCTCGAGATCTGCCGCCGGTCGCAGCGCCCCATCTAGATCTGCCTCGGCCTCCGCCTTCGGTCGTCGTCGGCCCCACCGCCTCCGCCTCCGTCTTCGGTGGTCGTTGCCGCCTCCAGATCTGCTGCCGGTCGGCATCGCCGCCTCCAGATCGGCCTCCGTTGGTCGTCCGCCCCTCCGCCTCCGCCTCCATCTTCGGTCGTCGTCGCCGCCTCCAGATCAGCCTCCGGTCGTCGCCTAGGAGTTTTTTGCACCGAATCTGAATACTGTTCACACAGACCGGTAAGTTTTTTTTTCCCACTCTTTTCTTTGTTGATTCGTATATTTTGTATATATATTTATTTTGATTCTAATTTTTTATTTATATAAAAATGTATTTCTCAAAACCCCAAATGCAACCCCAACAGTGTTTTTCAAATCTCTGAACATTGTTTTTTTTTTTTTCGATGTAATGTTAAAAGATTTTTTGGAATTAATATTTCATATGTTAGTTTTATACAAAATTGTGTTAGGACCGCTAGTTATGTGACTATATTGTTCGCACAGACGGCTAGTTATGTATAATTTGTCTCTTAATCTCATTTCTATTCCAGCATTGAATAAAGTTATTTTAATGCTTATTTTAGTCCAAATATAAGAAAAGTTATTTAAATTTGAGTTTTATTTTATTATTAGTTTAAACTTGAGCTCGTAAACGAGCTTTTGTCGAGTTGAGCTCGAGCTTTGTCGCGAACGGATCTAAACGAATTTTAAGCGAGTCGAGCTCTGAGTTGAGCTTGCTTAAAATTAACAAGCCGAGCTCAAGCTCGGCTTGCAAACAGATCTAAATGAATTCTAAGCTAGCCGAGCTCAAGCTTGGCTAACGAACGAATCTAAACTAATTTTAAACAAGCCGAGTTGGAGCTAGGCTCGCGAACGAATCTAAACAAATTTTAAGCGACCCGAGCTCAAGTCGAGCTTGCTTAAAATTAACAAGTCGAGCTCAAGCTTGTCTCACGAACAGATCTAAATGAATTTTAAGCGAGCTGAGCTCGGGCTTGGCTCGCGAATAGATCTAAACGAATTTTAAACGAGCCAAGCTCGAGCTTGGCTCGCAAATGGATCTAAACAAATTTTGAGCGAGTTGAGCTCGAGCTCATGAGGAATAAAATGAACCCGAGCTTGAACAAGATTTTGAGCTTGAGTCGAGCTCGAGTTCCAGTAAAATAGATCGAGCCAAGCCTAAGCTGTTCCAAGCTCGGCTCAGCTTGATTCGATTACAGCCCTAGTTGTAATGGCCTTGCAGAAAACAACCATTGCCAGCAAGGCTGCACAGACACAGGCACGCACGGACATGGCAAAATATGCATATTATGTATGCGCATGTTATTATTATTCCTATATAATATATAAATATAGATATGAGGAAAGGGTTTCACAGGACGTCCTGGACTTGAAATGTCCAGGACGTGGGTCAACCTGACTCTCCCAGTTCTGGATATAAAATGGGAATGGGGGCAGAAGTAAACCTGCAAACCCTAGCAGCCACCTTTACCTGTTATGGAAACCGAAGGTAGGCTCTACAGTTGAGCTTTTGTTCCCCCATTGTTGATGAACTCGTGGTATCTGAAGTGGGTGGCTGTACAGTTAAGCCTCCACTAAGAACGGTTATATGTACTCTTGTTCTTCAAATTACAATAGTAAGTTCGAATATATATTTTTTAGCTGCCATTTCATGTATTACAGTATTAGCTATTGGATCCTTTCCTCCTGATTTGTTTGGCCTTTTATTTCTCTGTTCAAGGAATGGGCCAGAAGAAGAAGACTGCTTCAATGTTCATCAGGCTTGTTTCGGCTGCCGGGACTGGATTCTTTTATGTGAAGAAGAAGAATCCCAGAAGGATTCAGACAAAGCTCGAGTTCCGAAAATATGACCCGCGAGTGAATCGCCATGTACTGTTTACTGAGGCAAAGATGAAGTGAGTGAGGGAGCAGTCCTATGATAAGATCCAGCTGTAATCATCCGCCGTCTTGGATTAGTATGATGTTGTTTCTGACCCATGTAGACATTATTAATGAACTGGAACGAAATAGTGACCGTTTTGCAATCGAACCAGCTGAACTGGCCGGGTTTTAATAACTATTCATAGGTTGTCCTCACTCCTCAGGTGGAAACCTTAACTTCAGTTTCAACAGCAATGGTCACTTCGAGCAGTAAACATTCCCCTTGGATTTGTTTGCACTCTTCAGTTGGCCCAATTGTGGCTCTAATGTGCACGCCCCCGCCAGCTGAAGCGAATTTTTTTTTTTTTTTTTTCAATTTGGGTATGAATTGTTCCCAGCCGGAGTTCTTCTGCTCGGACAAACAAATTGATTTTGGGTTTGAATGTTTGAAGTTTACTTGCCCTGAAAGATTGTTGGAAGCTTGTGTCTCAAAACATGTATTTCAAGTTTAAAGTTTAAAATTTGAACTTATCAAGTTAAGCACATTACATTAACATTTTCTGTCTTTAATCACTCGTTAAACACATGGCATTAGAAGTGTCAACCTACCGAAGTGGTGGTTCATATATTGATGTAAAAGGAAGTGGTGGCTGAATTATCGGAAACCTGAGCCCGACAGTAGCTTTGTGTTACTCCACCAAGACTTCTCTCCTATTGCAGCCAACTGAACTACTTCAAAACACAAGGACGACAATTCTATCAGACTATCATGTTGTTACTGATTAAAGTTTTTCTTGAACTTTTTCCTTTTACCTCTGTTTTTAAATGTTTGTTCCATTAATTCCATTTAAGTTGCATTAATTTTAATTAATTTTCTTAGCATTAAATGGCCAATGATTATAAAAATGTTGCTATTATGTATTTAGCAGATCCATCTACTTTGTAACAAATTTAATTTTGATAAGATCAGAACAATTGGATCTAGACAAATTTAATAAATCTAATACTAATCCAATTGATATTCGGCGAAAACTTTTTATATAAGAATATCAAATTATTCATAAAATAGTATTAACATTTAATATGTGGACAAAGTTTAAAAAATTCATTGAGAGTTTAATAAATTTTAATAATTAATATTTAACATTTAATCCACCAACAAAATAAGGTCACAGCGTTTCTTGTAATACAGCGTTCTTGAACAACCAATAAGAGAGGGTGTAGGGGTCAAAGCACAAAGGAAAGCGAATTGAAGCAATCTAAGAAGAAGAAGAAAAGATGCATTATCATATCTTTCTATCCATTTGTGATTTCTGCTCACGTGGCCCAATGGGAAGAAAGCCCTGCCACTTCAGTGCTGGAGCACCATTTTCAAGGCATATTTATACGTATCCCCTCCCACTATCAGCACCGCCTCTGCCAATTCAGACGCCACAAACCTTGTTCTTCGATTCAAAGACTGCCCTCATTCCCATCACTTCCACTTCCTTTAGTTCATCTCTCCTTGATAGTGTCAGGAGCAGTGTTTTTGGGCATTGGGCTAAAGCAAGCTTCTCTCTATAACAATCAATCCAGCCTCAGCTGGGTTTTTCCTATCCTGGGTTCATCTTTGTATCTTTTTTTTTCTTTCTAGGTTTTTATTTTTTTTTTCTGGGTTTTTGTTTGAAGCTGTATAAATAGTGTATATATAATGGCACTGTGTACATTCTCATTTCCTGGGAACATTAACCGGGCAGTGGCTTCAGATCTCCAGAAGAATGGCCCCTTCTTCTCTTCTCATATGTTTTGGGGAAGGGATTTGCAAGGTCAATTTCAGCACAAGAACCATCAGGTTTAGGAAATCTTCTTATTTCTTTTTTTTTTTTTTTTTGCTAGAAATTCATAGGATTCTCCCGTTCAATTGAACCCAGTATTTCTTATACTTTCCGAGTTGCTATATTCCTGTTCCTTATGTATCTTGGTGGAAATTGTTACAACTTTCTCATTTAATTGAAATAAAGGTTCCTTGTATTTTTCCAGTTGGCAAATAAACTGACCTTTTATTGCTGTTTTCCCCTTTCTCTTTGTTTTCTTTTTTACGTTTGAAGATGAAAGCTTCTGTGTATATGGAATTGTATTTATTTGTTTGTTCTAGATAGAGACTGTTGATAAACTTACCTTTTATTGCTATTTTCTTCTTCTCTGTTTTTTCTTTTGTATGTATGAAGATGAAAGCTCTATTAGTATGGAATTGTGTTTATTTGTTAATTCCAGATAGAGACTGTTGAAAGATATGGTTGTTTTTCTGTTGGTTTTGTTGGCAGGCCAAGAAAAGGCCAGGTGGGGTTTGGGCATCCCTTTCAGAGAGAGGGGAGTATCATTCACAGAGGCCAGCAACACCGCTCTTGGACACAATCAACTATCCAATCCACATGAAAAATCTTTCTGTCAAGGTTAAGATAAAACCAGTTTAAGGGCTGTGCTTTCTGATACAGAATAAGCAATGATATCAAATTTTTTATGCAGGAACTGAAGCAACTTGCTGATGAGCTGCGGTCCGATGTAATCTTCAATGTTTCCAGGACTGGGGGTCACCTTGGTTCGAGCCTTGGCGTGGTTGAGCTCACCGTGGCCCTTCATTTTGTGTTCAATGCTCCTCAGGACAGGATACTATGGGATGTTGGGCATCAGGTGATATGACACTCAAGCTATTGTCTCTTTAGATGGTGAAAACAGGAAAGCTTGTAGATAGTTCTTAATTTTAGTTAGTACCCAATTGAATTCTGCAGTCTTACCCGCATAAAATTCTGACTGGAAGAAGAGACAAGATGCATACTATTAGACAGACAAACGGGTTGTCTGGATTTACTAAGCGCGCAGAGAGTGAGTATGATTGCTTTGGTACGGGTCATAGTTCCACAACCATCTCTGCAGGCTTGGGTAATTCTCTGCTTTTTTCCATTTCAGAAGTGTAAATGAACTTAGAAAAATAATCCCCCTTCTATTTATAACTCATCTTATGACCAATGAGTGGTGTTCCTGCTTATAATGCCCATTTTCTGGTAAACAATGGATTGATACTTTTCTGAAATTCAATTTGTTCATTTTCCAGATGATAAATTAGCAGCGTTCTTTGTTCATTATTTATTTATGTGTTATATATTATCTTCCAAGGAATTTGATTTCTGTGTCTTGGAGTGGCAGGGATGGCTGTGGGAAGGGATTTGAAGGGAAGAAACAACCGTGTAGTTGCTGTTATTGGTGATGGGGCCATGACGGCAGGTCAAGCATATGAAGCCATGAATAATGCTGGATACCTTGATTCAGACATGATTATTATTCTTAACGACAACAAACAAGTCTCTTTGCCCACTGCAACTCTAGATGGTCCTACACCACCTGTGGGAGCTTTGAGCAGTGCTCTAAGTAGGTTGCAATCAAACAGGCCTCTAAGAGAACTCCGAGAAGTGGCAAAGGTTAGTCATATACTTAATTAGAATAATTGCAGTCACTATTTGATCATGTCCATGATTTTAATAAATTCGATACTGCTGGTTCTTTGAGATATTTTTCAGGGAGTAACCAAACAGATTGGTGGTCCTGTGCACGAACTGGCTGCCAAAGTTGACGAATATGCTCGTGGAATGATCAGCGGTTCTGGGTCGACACTGTTTGAAGAACTTGGACTCTATTATATCGGTCCTGTTGATGGTCACAACATGGACGACCTTATTGCTATTCTTAAAGAGGTTAAGAGCACTAAAACAACAGGTCCAGTACTAATCCACGTTGTCACAGAGAAAGGCCGGGGATATCCATTTGCAGAGAGAGCTGCGGACAAGTACCATGGTACATAAAAAAATTTGAACTTTTCTCAAGTAAACAACCAAGAGAAGATGATTCAGATTGGAAAAAAGTGATATTGTTATAATTTGCTTGCTAAAATAAGTAAGATGAATGCACTTGTTGAAGTTTCATGTTGAACAATATCGGCTCTCTATTTCCATCTGTCTCAGAGTACTTCTTTTCATAATTACAACAGATAAATTTGAATACTGACAGTATTTTGTATTTGCAGGGGTAGCCAAGTTTGATCCGGCAACTGGAAAACAATTCAAAGCCAGTGCTAAAACTCAGTCTTATACAACATACTTTGCAGAGGCTTTGATTGCAGAAGCAGAGGCAGACAAAGATATTGTTGCAATTCATGCTGCAATGGGTGGTGGAACAGGATTGAATCTTTTCCTTCGCCGCTTCCCTACACGATGCTTTGACGTTGGGATAGCAGAACAGCATGCAGTGACTTTTGCTGCTGGATTGGCTTGTGAGGGCCTCAAACCCTTTTGTGCAATCTACTCATCTTTCATGCAGAGGGCTTATGACCAGGCGAGCCAGCAAGCCAACTCCACCTCTTATTCTTTGAGATGATTCTTATCTTGATCATTAATGAAGTCTTAATTTTTTTTAATGAAATTGTCTTGGTTTATGCCACAGGTAGTGCATGATGTTGATTTGCAGAAGTTGCCTGTGAGGTTTGCAATGGACAGAGCCGGGCTAGTTGGAGCAGATGGTCCAACACATTGTGGATCTTTTGACGTAACATTTATGGCATGCCTGCCAAACATGGTGGTGATGGCTCCTTCTGATGAGGCCGAGCTATTCCACATGGTTGCGACCGCTGCTGCCATAGATGACCGGCCAAGTTGCTTTCGGTACCCGAGAGGAAATGGGGTGGGTGTAGAGCTGCCGCCAGGGAACAAAGGCATACCTCTCGAGGTGTGGTCACTTGAATTACCACTTACTCTCCAATCAGTGAAGAAAAAGCAGTATTTGTAACACTTATGTGGTTGGAATTGTTGCAACAGGTTGGAAAAGGCCGGATATTGATTGAAGGCGAAAGAGTAGCACTCCTAGGCTATGGAACGGTTGTTCAAAGCTGCTTGGCTGCGGCTGCTTTAGTGGAACCCCACGGCGTACGATTAACAGTTGCAGATGCACGCTTCTGCAAACCTTTGGATCGTGCTCTTATTCGGAGCTTAGCAAAGTCGCATGAGGTTTTGATTACAGTAGAAGAAGGATCAGTTGGCGGGTTTGGGTCACATGTTGCTCAGTTCATGGCCCTTGATGGGCTTCTTGATGGCACGGTAAAGGTATGAATCTGAATCATCACAGTTTCTAACTCTTGAGCATGGTTTTGGATCATGGTTGAACAACTTTAACTTGGAAGTGAATGCAAGACCTTGTGATTACATACAACTACCAGAAAAAAAAAAATTATAGTTGTTGTCTAGGCACAAGGTTAATAGCATAAAAATGTCAGAATCAGCACCATTTTAGAAAATGGCTTGACTGTGAATTTGAAATAGTGTCTGATTTCTGCTCTCTCTATATACCAAAGAAGACGGCTTTGAGCTCAGTTTTAGATTGCTCACTTTGTGTCCTTGAAACAGTGGAGACCAATGGTTCTTCCTGACCGGTACATCGACCATGGATCTCCAGCCGACCAACTGGTTCAAGCCGGTCTCAGTCCATCCCACATTGCAGCAACAGTGTTCAATATACTTGGGCAAACAAGAGAGGCTCTGAAGATCATGTCATAGGAGAGACGGGTTTTCGGTTCTCTCATCCATGTATACAAATAGGATCATGAATAAGATTTCAATACTTATCCTCAATACTGTAAAAATTCTATTAGTACAATAGAGACTCGAGAAATAGTTGACATAAAAAGGAAATGATCTCTTGAAGCTACATTGATAATCTACTGAAGAACCAAGTGAAAGCAAATTTCTGATATGAACGAATGTACTCTCTCTCTTTTTCAGTAGTAAAGCTCTTAATTAGAGATTCAACAAGATGGTGTTCTTGCTTATTATCAATTTAAGAAGTAATATATATTTACTCAATTAAGAGTAAATAATTCATGAAAAATCCGATTCAATAGCAGGGCGGCTGAAGGTATAAGCTGTTAAGATCTATGTCTAGGGCCCTCAAGGCCCTCAAGGAGGAGCCCCAAAATTAATAATTAATTAATTTTTTTTTTATGTTTTGAGATATAAAATTATAAATTTTATTTTATGATAACTTTTTTTTAATTCATATTTTGTATATTTTATTATTTTATTTGAACGAGGAGTCTCTCAACTTTTTAAATTCATAGATTATTTTTTAATATTAGATAATATATATTAAGATATCATTTTGATGAGAAGACTCTAAATTTTTTAAATCTATAGATAATTTTTTAAAAAATGAATAATGTGATGTGAATTAATAACTAATACAAAAAGAAAAAGAAGTGATATTATTTTAAAAGAATAATTTAATAGAAATTTCATTTAGAGAAATCTTTATTGATTTGGGCATTAAAGAAAAAATAAATAAATTAGTGAATTTTTATTTTGTAAATTTTTCATATTTTTATTTATTTAATTTTTACATTTTTAAATTTTTTTTATCTATATTTTCAATTGAAAAGGGTTTATTTTTTAAATTAGAATATAAGAATTTAATTAGTGATTTTATATTTTAAAAATTTAAAAATAATAAAACTTCAAGAATTTTTATTATTTTTTAGAAGGGCAGGCCTCACCAACCCTTGAGCCGGCGCTGTTCGACAGCCCAACGGAAAGATTCCATGCTAATTCCAGTCACTGTAAATTCTGCCTTTTCGGATCTCATTAGCTTGAGTTTGAGAAATTGGAAGAACTGAATAACAGCATGAAGAAACAGAAAAAATCCTATTCAGGGTTGAAGATGGAGTCCTCAATCTTCCAGAAAAAGGAAACCCAGACACAGTGAACTCATATTCTGTCATGTTTAAACCATTGTTGGGATGTAATACTTCTTGTCTGTCATCTGTCTAGAATTCAAATTTTTTAATCCGACTAATCTTGTGTTGTTAGTCGGTTACTTAACACAACTCTTACTTTATCTGCTGGATTTGGAACCGCCTTTAGACAGGAATCTACAGACAAGAGGTTTTGCTCGTAACATTGCTTAATATAATTGCTTCAGTGCTATTATGATACTCTACTGCGCTTTGTGCTGGAATTGCTGATTGTGTGGTGTTGAATTCTCCATGAGTGGAGCTTGTGGGGTGGCAAAGTTGCTAGGCATTAAAAAGGTCTTGTTGTTTGGTATTTAATTGGGCAACTGTTGTAATTGGGATCTGATCAGTGGTCCAAATCCACGTTCTTAAACATCTTTGTCAATGCTCCAAATGTCCACACAGCTGGAAAGTACTAGAAAAAAGGCAACTCAATGTGGGGCTACTGCTGCTGTGAACTCTGGGAGGATTCAATGTACGTGTGATGAACATCATGGGGAAGAAGCTCGAAACAGTTCTCTAATAATGTGCCCAATAATCCATAAACCAAGATCTTGAAAAATGCAATGATCGAGTATGCAGCATTATTTATCATAAAGAAAAGCAAAGCAAAGCATAGACCTTTGATTTGATCTCACTAAAATTTATTATTAGTCATATTCTATAAAAATATGGCAATAATTGTTTTATAAAGTAAAAATAAGATTACATATAAATTTATATAATGATCTTCTTTAGCTCTTATAAAACTTTTGATACTTTCGACATAAACTTTTGGAAACTTTAAATCTTCTTGACCTTATGTGGCTTCCATCAGCACTAGAAAACAAACAAAACAAAAGGCAAGCAAATAGCAATCAGATTTGGGGAATTTTGGTAAGTCTTGATGTCAATCAATGCATGTGCCAATGCCCCCCTGCCCCCTGCGACCAATGAATGAAAGGTCTCTCCAAATCAGTGGAAGAAGCAATAACATTTTGCTAGTGGGAACCGCCCAATCTTATTATTAGATTGATTTAATTGGAGAAACTATACAGTTTTGTCACGAGAAAGTCAATTATATAAACATTATACAAAATTGGAAAAATATTACATAATAGTGTCCTGCGTGATAATTTAAAATTTTCTAAATAATTTATGTCATGCAATAACAATATTTTATCTGTAATTTTAAAGTCTGTGTTAAAAACACCTAATATTACAGTATAATACTCACTCATATTAATTATGAGGATAAAATAAATTATTTCCAAATTTGTGTTTTCAAATTCCCATTCAATTAAGTTGGCCCTGCAGCAGTCCGTTGGTTTTGTGTTTGGACCTGACATAATGGGCCTAACCAAACTCAGTACCAAGGGTGGGCATGGGTTTGGAATGGCACATCTGTCCATCTCCCTATATATATATATCACAAAGAGAAGCTCGATTTGTCCCGAACTTGAGCACGTCTCTTAAGAGTACGTGCATGAGAAGTATTCAGTATAACTGTATGGGTTAATTATATTTTACCACATATACAGATCTTAATCAATACATTGACAGTCTATAAGAACAAATTTTATGAGATATACTTTGAACTCATTTCATATACAAAAACTTCTTACATGTATGTATGTGTGTACATATGGAATGTGACAACCAAATTTATCCCCATCCAATAGTGGGCTACATTACTGAACATGCATTGGCATTCTCATCACTGAGCATCGTGTCAAGGGCACAGCCTCCATGGCCTAGTAGCAGTGACCTGGCCATGGCACTGTTTGGCAATGCCGAATCATGTTCTTCTCCGGTGGTCGAATCATTTGAATCATCATCTTTGTCGATCACAACTTCCACTCTCTTCCCTGTCTTCTTCTTCAGTTTCCTCACCACCTTCTCTGGATTCATCGTCCCCGTCACCACAACTCTGTGCCTCACCATGTCCGTCGAAAACTTCTCCACCCCTTAAAAGTAAATGGTCATATATAGAATAATAAGTCGATAATTAAAAACTCACAATACTAATCATATCAAGAGACAAGATATATATATGTTAAACTATCCATCTAGAGACTTACAGACTTATGACTAAAGATATGAGATTTTACACTTTAGGGGAAAAAAAGAGAGACAATTAAGAAAAATCCAATTTTGGTATGTATTTTATGTTTGAGGGGAGATTATAACCTTTGATTTTGGAGATTGCTTTTGCCACGGTTCTTTCACATGAATTGCAGTACATTGAAACTTTAAATTCTACGACAACAACCTGTTGCAAGATAAGAACAAAAACTGTGATTTGAATTAATCTTTTAATAATGAACACACACACACACACACATATATATATATATTCATTAAACAATCGAATAATATTCCATTAATTCTCGTACTTCGTCTTCCTCGCCTTCCGACTGATCCGCCATTGTTCAAAGGGAGAAAGACAGTATATGGATTGGGAAGGATTGGATTTCAAACGGCAATGATGGGCAGCACGGTAATCTAACAGAGTTAGTTACATTCAGTTATGAAATGACCGTTGAGCAATAAGCCTCTTCTCCCTTGTCTCAACCCAAAAAATAAAATAAAAAAACACTGTTGAAATGCCAGAACTGCCCCTCAGACAACCCCTAACTTAAGGTGGTATCACAGCTTTATCACCTATTATCTAAACTAGTGGATCACCCATGCGAGGCATGGATGTCCTAAAAAAAAAAATTATTAAAGTGAAAGTTATATAATTTAGTAGTTATAATAAATTAAAATTATAATAAAAAAGTAAAAAATAAATAAAATAATCGTGTTATAATTATGAAAGTATAACAAAAAAATTACAGATTTTGAAAGATTTCCTTATATCCATTCAAGAGTAGACGAACAATTAAAAGCACATAACTCTATCCCGAAACCATGTAAAAAATAAACCTAAATTAACATGTAATACAATAAGTAATACGTAAAAAATACAAAAATTACACAATAACAGAAAAAAAATAAACGATAACCAACCTCTTTATTCTGAAATATGCATTCAAGGGTAGACATTTTTTTTTTCACGTGTATTTGTCTCATATGTGCATACCACACGAACTTTCAAGGCCTAATTTTTCTTAGTTGCATTCATATCACTCACTTGACAAAATAGTGGTGTTATATTACACCAGAAGACCAAACTGGATAAAAAAAAAAATACAGTTAAAAATTACTAAATAAAAGTAAATAATAAGAGAAAATTTGAGAAGAATAATCGAGAAATGAGAATAGAGGAAATGGAAGGGTTGAACGGGAATGAAGAGGAGGAAGAGAGAGAAATATTTACTTTTTTTTATTAATTTAAGTTTCTTTTTTTTCTCACGCTTTATCACACAATTTGAATCTTATTCACTTAACATAACTTTCAAAACACAAATTTAATTTGCATTTAATTTCTCCAAGTCCAACATATAGCACATCTTCAGAGTAGACTAATGGGAAAAAGGAGAATTAAATAAATGACAATAATCAATTAAGTTAAAAAATAAAATTAAAATATTTAAAATTATAAAAAATAAATTTAAATTAATTAAATTGTATGTAAAATAAAGATAATTTAAATAATCAATTAATTATATAAATAATAATAATCAAATTTTCAAAATTGATTATTCATACATGATTTTACATATTTCTCCTAACAATTAATTACCACATTTAAGACAAGTCAAATTTTTAAGAAAGTAAAAAAAAAAAGTAAAAAAATAAAATTATAACATTTAAGTTATATATAAAATTATAATATTTAAAATTATAAGAAAATTAATTTAAATTAATTAAACTATATATAAAATAAAGATTATTTAAATAATCAATTAATTATATAAATGATAATAATCAAAATTTCAAAATTGATTATCCATGACTTTACATATTTCTCCTGACAATCAATTACCACATTTAAGACATGTCAAATTTTTAAGAAAGTAACCAAAAAAAGTTAAAAAATAAAATTATAATATTTAAATTATATATAAAATTATAACATTTAAAAATATAAAAAAAAATTAAACTAATTAAACTATATATAAAATAAGAATAATTTAAATAATCAATTAATTATATAAATAATAATAATCAAATTTTCAAAATTGATTATCCATACATGACTTTACATATTTCTTCTGATAATTAATTATCATATTTAAGACAGATCAAATTTTTAAGAAAGCAACAAAAAAAAATAAAATTATAACCTTTAAGTTATATATAAAATTATAACATTTAAAATTATAAAAAAATAAATTTAAATTAATTAAACTATATAAAATAAATATAATTTAAATAATTAATTAATTATATAAATAATAATAATCAAATTTTTAAAATTAATTATACATACATGACTTTATATATTTCTCCTGACAATCAATGATCACATTTAAGACATGTCACATTTTTTAGAAAGCAACAAATAAAAATAAAGTTAAAAAATAAAATTATAACATTTAAGTTATATATAAAATTATAACATTTAAAATTATAAAAAAATAAATTTAAAATAATTAAATTATATATAAAATAAAGACAATTTAAATAAATAATTAATTATATAAATAATAATAATCAAAATTTTAAAATTGATTATCCATACATGACTTTACATATTGCTCATAGTAATCAATTATCACATTTAAGACAAGTCACATTTTTAAAACAAGTTAAAAAATAAAATTATAACATTTAAGTTATATATAAAATTATATCATTTAAAATTATAAAAAATAAATTTAAATTAATTAAACTATATATAAATTAAAAAAATAAAAAATTTATTTGACAGTATTATCTAATATCTCAAGATTTCTCCTAATTTAAAAAAATTTCATTTTTTTGTAATTTATTTCAATTAAAATTTTATGCTAATATTTAAAAATGAATAATACGGATAAATTAATAATATTTATCTTGGCTCTTCATATACCAACATACTTGTACATTCTCCAAACACTATTCAACCATGAAAAAAATCATTTACATGTTCCAAAAATTACATGTTTTTCACAAATATAGACTTAATTAATGACTTATAAAAATTTCATTTCAGGTAAGCAAAAAAAAAATAAAAAGACATAATAAAATATCAAAATAGTAACTGAAATGGGCGAGAAAAAATTTGACGGCTATTTTATTATAATATATATATAGATGCATAGCATGGCAGTATGACATTAGTGAAAGTTACATTAAACACATATTATTGTGATAGGTTTATATATATATATTACGTAAGATGTTTTTATTTTAACCAAATTATACCATCAACTGTTTGACTTGCAATGATTAAATACAACTAAATATATACGTTTAATTGTAAGAAGCATGCTAATGATCTCAGCTTCAACTGGTGATGAATGAGCGGTCTGCGAACAGTGTGACTCTTGCAACATCATGTTATGTAAAAATTATTGGCTCTTAATTATTTTTCTAGAGGACGAAA
Source organism: Diospyros lotus (assembly GCF_014633365.1). Taxonomy (NCBI): domain Eukaryota; kingdom Viridiplantae; phylum Streptophyta; class Magnoliopsida; order Ericales; family Ebenaceae; genus Diospyros; species Diospyros lotus. The sequence continues at coordinate 5,144,604 of NC_068341.1, forward strand.
AGATGCCGGACTTTCATACTCAATCATGTTGACTTTCTTACGCCAGCTTCAAAATAGCAATATTCAGCAACATCATGTTAAATAAAGATTTCTCTGTTCATATATCAATATTGCACGAACAGAAAACTTTATGTGAAGAAAATTAAATGGTATTTATTTTGAAATAAGAAATCTAATTAACCAGATGTTTTTTATTATTAGAATGATGCTTTTAATCTAATCATCACTCGAAACAAATTAATCTTGTCATGATTCATCATTAAATTTTTTAATGGAACAACATTTTTTCATCAGCCATGCTCAAAAATGACAATTAATAAAGCCACAGTGATAAGAAAAAATAGGCCAAATTACAACATCAAGATTTCTACAGCTTCTCAGAAACAGTACACTTTGATCATATAATACAACAAAACCAAGGAAACCAATCATCTTATTCAAATACAATTACTTAAAGAATTAACGACAATTTGAACCAACTCTGCAGCTACTTCACAAAACGTCTCCAAACTCCAAAAACACACAAGATTATATTCTTAATTAAGAGTTAACAACACTGCATTTCTTCCTTATCTCCCCTGAAGTTCCTGTCAGCACTTGGATGGCGCCCATTCGCTTCATCGATTGCGCAAACTCGGTGAAGAATTTGTTCGAGTTGAGCAGCTCGTCGACAATCTTGCTGGAACCCTTGTTGGTCAGGAGAGCAGCATCAGATTGGAAAAGGCCTTCATGAAGCTTCAAGATGGTGAAATAATCGTTGTCAAAGTTTAGAGAGCTCCCCGGATCCATCTCCACGGTTGTTGTAGTTTCTGAGAGGCTTGTGCACTTTGCACTCAGGGTGGCAGCATAGGTTGCGTTGAGAGAAGGGTCGGCATCGCCTTTCCCGGTGAAGTTGTACAGCCTGTTGCTGAAGAAATTGCAGTGTCCAACACCAATGGTGTGTGCCCCTGGTGAAGTACCCCTTGTTAGAACATTTTCAAAATGTGTGAAAAGCTGTTAACGCTTAACCATGCTTGCTCCAGCTAGCTGCATTTAGTTACCTGATAGCACAACAAGATCATGAACTGTGAGACCCTTGTTGGCAAAATTTTGCTTCAGGCTGGTGAAGTTTAAGAATGGTGAAGGGAGGTTTGTCAGCGCCTCCGAAGCTAGCGAAACCCTTCCGTCTCTCCTGCCAGTTAGCACCTCCCACATGGGTTTCTTGAACTGCAACAATCGTCACGTTCGTATTAATTATTTTTTTCTCGGTGTCTTTACTATTAGTCTTTTGATCTTTTATTTATTAATTAGACATATATGTAGTGAACTTACTTGGAAGGAAACTGAGTCTCTAGCAGCTAAAGCAAGTATATCTGCACAAGAAACTTCGCCAGGGCAGGCTTCTTCCAATTTGGACTTGATTTCATCAATAACATCGAAACCTGAAAGTGAGCGGTTTGGAATTGCATCCTTCTCGGCTGTGTTGTTGGCGGTAGTGTCCAGCAACACGGAGGCATCACAACCCTAAGACACGTTCAAAATTTGTAATGAGAATATACTCGTTGAAAGTAATACCTATCTTATAGGTATTACTGTCTTATGTCATTTTATGTATCAAGTTTCTATACTAAACTATCTTAGATCGGTGCATGGGATAAATATATGTATATAAGAAAAAGGGGAAAAAGCTTTACCCTGACAAAACAATCATGGAAATGCAACCTGAGGAACTTAGCAGGCAATGCTGAATTGCTGGCCACATTGCTCCATGTGATGTTCTTAACAATTTGCTCAGCTAAGGGACAACTCTTATTGTAGAAATTCTTCCTCAAGTCTCCTCCATGGCAGCTTCCTACAACTACAAGGAGAATGAACAAACTGAAACTGCTCTTCATCTCACTCTCTCTCTCTCTCTTCCTCTCTCTCTCTCTCTCTCTCTCTCTCTATGTACCTCCATACAGAAGCTTGATGCATCCTTATATATACACAAAAAAATGAGCTATATATTTCTGTTTTTTTTTAAACTTTAACATATAATTAGCATTGATAATACACAGTACCGAGCGTTGCATATATAAAAACAGCAAACCAACATGTTAAGATAAAAGCTAGTCCGCAAATATGCTTTTCTGAGTATTCATTCACCTTTGATGTCTGAAAAGAACCATATATAGCAAGTTAAATCAATAGAAAATGAAATCCAATTAATTAATTAGCAGCATCAATTAAGGGGTCAACCTTATTCCTTACAGCTGGATCAGTTTTATTCAATCGAACTCTAAATAGGCTGAATGTGCCTACCCTCCATGCTGTATAGTTTCTTGGAAAAAGGTGAAATTCATAGGGTAATTATATTCCTTCTCGTTTGCTAATTAAGGATATTCATCATAGGGTAATTACATCCAAACGAATGTATAAATAATAGGTAACAATCCCGATGAAATTGAGTCTCTTGTCTCTATATTCCTAACTATACTCTACTCAACGCGCGCATTACCATTAAGAGATACAGCACTATTTATCAAATTATGCCTCAGTCTCTATTTAAGTTTAATTTGAAGAGCTATCTAACATTAATATAAATACCATTTTCCGAGAATACTCCTTTTTAAGAGAAGAGGATGAAGCAACTAAATCTGGTAGGCGCTGGTCGCTTAAACCAATTCTTCCTACCCAAAAGCCCATTCAGTCTAAAAAACTATGCTTATCCAAAAGGAATAATTAAACAAGTGGAAGGCAACTAACAGTTAAAGCTAAATTAGTTGGATGCAAGGATGGTCAATGCTTCGACGTGGATTCACTGATTTTCCTACTCTATAAACCTCCAGCTCTAGCAAATTAAAGAAAAAGGAATAGTGGGGACCACAAAGTTAATTAAGCTAGAGAGGATTTGTTGAAATACAAGTCAAAGTTGATGTTTGCACTCTCTTTAATTGCACTGGCCCTTGATTTCTCTCATTACACATTATTGCATATAATAAATAATCTATCATCATCCACACAATTGGTTTGCTGTGTGTACAGACAAATAAAAACCCACTTGTTAAAGCGACATATGTACCTGCTCCGGGCATGCATTATTTCATTTCTTGACCCATTATATATATATATATATATATATCATGAAAAATGAAAATTAAGGCACGTATTAAGGCAATATTTTGCAAGCTCGTTATATTAATATTGAACTATATTAAATTTAAGTATTCTTTTTCTTTCGTAATTTATATATACATATATATATATAATTGACGTGCATGGATCGATCTTAACAAATAATTTAACATATTTTTACTCTATTCATATTCAAAAGACAAGTGAATGCATTGTTGATAAATTTATAATAATATCCTTAATTGGGAGTTTTATAACAGGAGACAGATGGCAGTAGTAGGTTGGAATTAATTAATTATATATGCTTGAACTTAGCTTGATCATTGCAAAATGCAGTTGAAAACACCAAAGTCAAAAGCAATGAATGGCTGGTTTTGTATATAGAGTTTAGCACATGCCTTAGGTGTAAGACCTATTATATGTGCACCAAGATTCCTTTGGGCACATGGCTGGGTAGCTAGCTGCAACAATTTTTCTCCAATATATATATATAATTAGGGCTATAGCTGGATGTTAATTAATTTTCACTACAATAGTATCCATGATGAAATATTTTATTTACCAAACCCACAAGGCAAAATTGAATAATATGAAATTCGCTAATTACGGGTTGCAAGAATATAACTTGAGAGTTTGAAGAAATGTAGTTTCTATCCAAGCATGATTAATTTGTTTAATTACCTTTTTACTGTTCAAAGAGCAAAGGTAATATTATATGTATGTGTGTGTATAACACCATGTTAATTGTTAAACTTGATGCCACTTGTTCCAATATTAAGCCATGAACTAGAAAATTGATCCAATAATGTGTGTGTGTCAATATTTTTTAAATTAATCTGGCGTTGCCTTTGAACTTGAAGCTGATTTTTATGGTTTACATGCTAACATCTCTAAAAGAGATTGCTTTGTTTGTTGTTCCTCCTTGGATTTATGGGCGGAGCGGTTATGGCATTCGATTTCCATCAGAGTTTTCTGCCCATTTGATACTTAGGCATCCCTTAATCTCAACGAATCTCTCTTATAGTAATTGTTGTCTCATTCTTGATACGATTAATTCTCGAGTGAGTACTTGGTGTGGTCACCTTTTATAATTTGTTAATAGACTTATGTTAATTCAATCAATGCTCTCTACTATCCACGTTTATAGGGCTTCTATCTTTATTCTACCTAAAAATGTCCTCAAAGATATTGAGCAGATTGTCTGTGCATTTCTATGGAGTGGCTCGGAATTATCCCTTCATACAGCCAAAATGGCCTAGTTAGACATATGTTGTCCTAAAGATGAAGGTGGTCTAGGTCTTCATCCTTTGTTTTTATGGAACCAAGCCTTGGTTGCTAAGCTCATTTTGCGTCTTATGCATGCTTTATCTGAATCCATATTGATTCACTCATATCGCATTAGGAAGTCGTGTTTTTGGTTCCTTTCAATCCCCTATTCTGGCCCTTGGTACTGGCACAAGCTTCTCCAACTTAGAGGTAAGGTCCGTCAATTCTTTGGGTGGTTTGTTGGGGATGGTTGTAAGATCTTTCTATGGAATGATCACTGGCATCCTTTGGGGATGCCTGTTGATTACTTTTCTCGCTTCATTCCTCATCAATTCTCCTTCTCCTCCACTGTGAGAGTGTCTGACATTATTATGCAAGACGTCTGGTGTTGGCTTGAGTCAAGCTCTTTAGCTTCTTGTCTTTTTAATGTCGAGCCCTCTACACATCTCTTTCCCTAATCACCCCCAATGGCTCCCAATAACTAATAGTGCCTTCTCAGTGCGATATGCGATGAGGGCCTTGCAGAGTTAGCGTAATAAGATCCATTGGTTTTGTCTTGCTTGGCATGGGTCAGGCGTTTCCTTCTATACTTTTATCCTTTACCTTATTATTAAAGAACATATGTCCATTCTCGACCATCTCAACCTTTATTTGCCTTTTCCTAACAGGTGTTACCTTTGTAAGGCCACTCCTAAGAGCCACAGTCATGTGTTATTCGCTTGTTTTTTTTTCTTGGCATGTTCTTTCTCAACTTAGACATCAGGTGAAATTTGTCTAGCCTTAGTGTTGATGGTCCCTGTGAGATTTTCGTGGCCGCTCATAGATAGCATAGTAAATCCTCGTGGACTGTGGCGGGGAGGCTTACTCTTCAAGCATCTATTTATTTCATTTGGCAAAAGCACAATAAACCTGCTTTCGTGACAATAAGCACTCACATTCTCAACTTGCTTCCCAAATCAAAATCTCAATTTTGTCCTCGATCTGACCTGTTTACTTCCACCGTGGAATTTGGTAGTGTACTTATGTACCAAATTTCATGGCAAAATGAGGTTGTCATTGGTAGCAGAAAAATCGAGTCTAGTTCATTTTCCCTATGGATCTTTCAGTTGCTTTCCCATCTTTTCCCCCTTTCCCTCTCTCTACTTATTCCCTATTCCACATTCCCCTTGTTATCCCATTTTTCTCTTCCCTCCTTATTGTATCATTCTTGAGGTTTTTTTGTGACTCCGTCTAGTCAACTTTCTCTACTATTACCATGTCGACCGACCTACTACTGTAGTTTTGGATCGTATGCTTTTGCATCATTTTTCATTGCAAGTCAAGGCAATTTTTGTCATTTGGAGGCCTCTGCATATGTAAGGTTCCCATAGGGCTGTTCTATTTTTCTCTATTTTTTCTACCTCGCCTATTTGAGACATTTTTGCTATAGCATTGCAGCTCTCCATTGTTTTTTTATTAGCTTTGTTTTTTGATTTGTGTAATTTTTGTATTATGCCTGTGCTTTTTCTTGTAGACTCTCTGTCTTTTTATCTTTTTTAATGAATTTTATTTACAAAAAAATTACTATCTTAAAATTAAAATAAAAACTTTTACCATATTTAATATTAGATTAATTAAATTTTAACCATATATCAGAGCAGAATCGTTGCTGCAAATCGAAATTCAAATGCCCTTTGCTGCAGTTTTGAAACTTTTTGAATCTTCAGTTGTAAAATTATATAATTATACTTAGTTAAATCGATTAAACCGGGCCCCTGCCAAGCATGGCCCATAACGGGCCGGGCCGACCTGGGCTGCCCCACAATTAAACATAGTGCGGGTGTGAAGTGACATTAGATGACAGTTCCGAGGGGATTATGTAATTAACCGTAACTGAGTTTTGGAGCGGAAAAGAGATCCATCGGCAACCACCGACATTCCATAATTCTCCGAGCCCGATTTCCCCTTCCGGCCGACTAGTCCCGCCGCCGATTCAAACCCTCTCTCTTGCTCTTGGATTCCTTTTTCTCCAGATTCTTTGGCGTTCATTCAATTCCAATTTGGGCGCACAATGCCAAGGCATGTAAATTTCATAAATCTGGATATAGACTAAGAAATCAGGTTTGTTTCCTTGCGTTGGAGTTGAATTTCGTCTGATTTCAGGTACTACTGCGACACTTACCTGACACATGATTCTGTGAGTTTATCTTGGTCTTTTCTTTAATTATTCCTGTATTTAGCCAAATTTGTTTATCGATATGTCCTTCTGAATGTTTGAGGTTATAATCCAATTGAATTGGGCGAACATTTTACAGATGTATGCGTGGTTGTGTGCGTGACAAATGGGGGTTCAAATTTTCTTATCTGGATTGCAAAATGGTTAGGATAGCTCAAACACAACCTCAGCTTGGCCCCTTCAGAGCTTTGTTCGATATCCAACAAATTCTCTAAGTAATCTAACTTTGATTGAATTCTTAGCATTGATAATCTTGACCAAATGCCTCTTTATGTTTATCATTCTTAATGCTAATTTCTTTGAGCCAATTTACTCACTTTCTTCCAACTTGATTGTCTCAAGTTTTTCTTCACCTTTCTTACACAGGCTCAACTAGGAGTTTTGGGTGCATGTGTCCAGGTGTTGAACCTCCTTAAAACCTTTAATTTAGGGTATCGGGATTTACTTGACATTTAGCTGACCACTTAGTAAGATTAAAGTTTGATACTTTGCTTTATTCCATATTATCAAGGATGGATTATTTCCTTGCAGAAATTGTTAAAATTTGGCGGACCGTATTTAGGTTTTGGGGGTCAGACACATATGTTGTACCTTATCAGGTAAACATGGATACAAAACCAGAGAACCGAAGAGTTCTTCTTCACTTGAATGCCATATGCTTGAGTGGATGGAATTCCAGGTATAAAGATGGAAAGCGGGAAGGAGAAAAGCTTTGTGGGAACTTGGGAATTTGTTGGTTAAACACAGGCACGGTTGAATGATTTGATATTAATATTTGCCATTCATATCACTTGGCTCAGAAAAATTAGCAAGGTAGCAAGCAGAAAGTGAAAAGATTCATCTTTTTGATGCCCTAAAAACCATGCCTGACTCTTGCTTTCTACAATAGCACAATCATGCCATTCCAATTTACAAGGGGCATTTTTATCTAACTATTTGTGTGCCTGTATGTGCATAAGTTGTTCATCATTTTTACTTGGAGGAATTTTAATGCTTAAACCTTTTATGTTCTGAAATTATCTTCCATCACTTCTCAGCCATCTGTCAGAAAGCAACACAATGCTGGTTACAAACATAAGGTACCCTTCTAACAATTTTAATAAAATGCTCTCTCTCTCTCTCTCTCTCTCTCTCTCTCTCTCTCTCTCTCTCTCTCTCTCTCTCTCTCTTCCAATGTAAATCTTCTGATTTGTTGATCACTTCAATGTGCATTCTATATGCCATTCAGGCAAATGTAAGGTCCTATTATCAACAATTTGGGGAAGAGCAGACGCAAAGTTTGATTCATCAGAGGATCAAGGAGCACCTTGGGCAGACTTCAGTATACCACCAGCAAGTAGGTGCAGCTTACAACAAACATCTTGCTTCTTTACCAGGAAACCCCCAACGACCACGTCTACCTGTTCTACCACTTCCAGTGTTACCAATCCCAGGAGTAGCACCCCCACCATTGGTTCCTGGAGTCAGACCTCCTATGTTGCCAAGACCTGGTGCTCTAGGTTACTGCAAATTATAATATTTTGTATTGATTCCAGTAGTTGTTTGTTTAGTCTCTCTTCTACCTTCTTGACAAAGGTCATGGTGAACTTACATGGGTAAATTAAATCTCTCTCTCTCTCTCTCACACACACACACGCACACAACAGGTTATGGGATGGCTGCTCCACCAGTGGCACCAGTTATGGGGCAGCCACCAACTGCTTCTTCCTTGCCCGTGCCTCTAACATTGAACGGCCCAGAAACAGTCCCTGGGGGAGTGGCAGCCCCAGGATCAAATGCTGCCCCCTCCGCTGTTTCACAACCAATGTACCAGCCTACTGCTGGTACTTCTTCAAGTTCTACTGCTGCAAGTAGTTAGCCCTGCGCACAAGTTCCCGATCGAAGCCAGCTGTTAATCTCGGCAAGCTGTCAATGTCAATGGGCCAGTCATGCATGCAAGGGTTTGAGAGGGTGCATTGCTGGTAACTTGTGTTGTGGATGTGAGCTGAAGAGAAGTATGGGGCAAATGAATTGGGGGATGGTGCAAATTTTGTCATGGGACCCCTTAGTTGTAGGTGAGGCCATATTCTATGGGAGAGAAATAAATGCAAGGTCTCCTTGAGGATATCGATTTGTGCTCTCTTACAATCGAGCCCAAACAAGCATTATAAGAGATTCCACGTGATCTAATTTGTGTCGACGCTCGGAATCGCAATTGCGGTTGGCTGCTTCTATTCACCAAATTATTGTCCAGGAAAAATTATTCTTACTTACATGCTCATCTTGCCCGATCTTCACAAATCTCGAGTCGTTTACCTTTCTTGTCAAGATAATGATACAATTCAGGTGTGGGGGTGCCTGGGGTGAGCGATTCACTTTTGGGACAAGATAATGATACAGTTACCCGTTGCGGGCAGGGGTAAAGATGTTATTTCACTGGGACGGCCCACAGCCTCGGCCCACCTAATCGACAGTTGTATCTAGGAGTGTGCGTACAATCACTTTGATTAACGAACAAAACGAAATTCAATAAACCAACCAAACCAAAAATTTGAACTAAACAAAAATAAAAACAAACAAAAATTGTAAAAATCCAACCAATCAAATAAATGAAACAAAGTGAAATAAATTTTGGCCTTATTGTTGTGGCCGGCCACCAACCAGTGATTCCAATGCAATGGTTCATCAAATCTCTCCAATGATGATGGTTCATATATCTAAAAATGACTTTGATGTATCCAAAAATAAGTTTGATCAGACAATTAATTATTTATAAATTTAAAATTAATTTTATAGTCAAAAGATTCAAAACTTATATTTTTCAAAAAATGTCATTGATCACCGTCCATGACAGATTCTAACGATCAGAATTAACCATCAAATTAATCTTGGTTTAGCAATCCACATACCCAAAAATTAAAAAGATCTAACGATCGAATTTCAGTAGATTTGAATTTTAATGTCTAAAATATCCATTCACGAATGTAAATACCAAAAAATTGAGCAGGTTGCTAAAAACCTTATTGAAGGAATTGAAGCTCATATTTGCTAAATCACTAAAGGAAACAGAGGTGATATTTGAGGCAATGGTGGTTGTTGAGGTGGCGTCGATGGGCGAGCACGGTGGTGTGAATTGTGTGATGGAGTCAATGGCGTGTGATGGGAGGGAAACAGTCAGAAGAAGAAAAGATGCTGGAAGCAATGGGGATAGGGTTAGTCGCTGTCAATATCAGAGGTAGAGAGGAGGGGTCAATGTCAACATTGGCATCAAAGAGAGCAAAGGGATCGATCAAAGATGGCAACAGGAGATGAAAGGGAAGGGAAGTGTTGAACGAAGGGGAAGGTGGAAAGACCAAAGGATTGGTTCGATTCTTCTGTTCTTCTATTTTCCTTCTTTTATTCTAGACTAAAAATGACATAATTTTGTAATTTTGATCAATTTAATTATTTCAGTTATTTTTAACACAAAAATCGAACCCAAACCAATTAACCTAATTTTCTAATAAATTAAAAAAAAAAAAAACGAACCAAACTACAATTTGGCACACCCCTAATTGTATCATATCCTTCCTTCTAACATAATTTTGCACACCCCACAGATTGTTTGGCAAGGTCACACAACTACGGGATAACTCAAATCCAAAAGTTGAATTGACTAGTAATCTGTGGGGATAACTCCATCGATTCATTATTGTTCAGTTACCAAGTCTAAGCCCACACAAACTTATACGCAATTTTTTAACACACAAGGATTCATGCATATTTCAATTGAACCGAAAAACTAAGAGGTGCCCTATTCATTTCCACTGAATTTGCGATCCTCCCCAAAAAATAAATTCATAACTAGGCAATGCCGGAAAGATTCCAATTGCCAAAAGCAAACCTACCTCCTGATCAGACTGTAAAGAGGCCTCAGCCAACTACAGCACTTCAAAAGTTTCATAATTGATTTCAGGCATGTTTCTGTGCCATCTTGTGCATGGTAAATCTAACCTCCTGAAAGGAAGCATGAACCTTTCTCTAGAAAAATCCAAAGAATCTCAGGTGTCTTTTCTCGACTCTGTGTCCTGATTCCTCCATGGATTGAGAGCTTCTCTGATGGCTTGAGCTTCGAGGGAACTCTCCCACGCTCTCTTCTCGGATTCCAGAACAGTTACCTTATCATCTGCCAATATTGTAAACGCAATTCATTTTAGAAATTAAATTAAATTAAAAGCTAAAGCATTCATGAAAAGAATAATAGAGATGGAACTTAACAGGATTATGCTTCTAGCAATCATGTCATGAGCATGAATCAGAATTAAAAAGAATTGCTATAGAAAGGCATTGAATTGAAGTGAACTGGTCATTTGATATAGAAAGGCATTGAATTGAAGTGAACTGGTCATTTGACACAGCAAATCATTTGGTTCAAGTTACAGCTCCACAATGCAAATGCTGAAAAAAATGTTAATCTGATGTGGGAACATGTCAGCTTACATAAAGTTGAATTGCTAAAAGCAGTAATGAGGCCAAGCACAGGAATTAGAACATATGCCCTTTATCTGTGGAATATGCATTTAACAGGATTGAGCTACATATTTGTTGCTAAGGCCACTTTTATTGACTTGGTTGTAATTATGCATAAATTTTCACCTTAAAGTACACACTAATGAGCTGACCCAGTAATCCCTAAAAATTAAAAATCGTCCGTCCAAGCCCACTAAAAAGTACCTAACTGTAAAGGCCCACTTGGTAGGTTTTTCTCTATTTTCAGTTATTAGCTTTTGTTCTCAAAATTTTGAAAAGTAGAGGGGGAAAGAAGGAATTTGATTGCTTGTTTTTGTTCATTCCTTCTTTTAAATAAAAAATTCTGAACATTTTTTGGGGAAAAAAAAAAGTCTTTCCATTTTTTCTATTTCATTCTGTTCTATTTTTATTTCACCCCTCACCCCGTCCATGATACTTGCAATTATAAAAGCTGGTTTGTTTTGTTTTGAATTATTTTCTCCATTCTTTTGCAACTTATACATTGAAGGAATCCTAAGCAAACAAAATCAGGTTAGAATATAATTCAAAATTCAACAAAATATACAAGAAAGTGAGGCAGGCAATATTTCTTTTCTCTAATTTTCTTCAAAAAAATAGTCTGGTTTTTTTCCTAGTTTTAAATTGTTTTAACTAAGTTCATCCACGACTTGCAATCCCCATTCTTAGAGACCCTCAGACCCAAATAACCTTAACCACTCACAGGTTTCAAAACTTCACAAAAATGGGTTAAGTTCTTTCAGCGTGAAATAATTGAAATGGTTCAACCCTTGCAGTAAGTATGAAACGAGCAAAACAGAATGCTTGATTGATTATTAAGATAGGAAATATATATAGGATACAACTCTTATCTCTTCCCTATAGAGTAGGAAAGGATTTGGAATAATCTAATCCTAAAAACTAGGAAAGCCTATCTCCTAAACTTTAGGAGATAAAACAGATAAAAAACAAACTTAAACTAATTTAAATACAATTGTATAACAACCAGATAATCTACAAGGATAATTCTCCTATCCTTTAATCTATTTGAATCTTCTTTTCTCATCCAACACTCCCCCTCAAGCTGAGGAATAGATGCAAGTCATTCCCAGCTTGCTAATCAAGGATTCAAATCTTGGTTTAACCATGACTTTTGTGAGCACATCTGCTAATTGATCAGCAGTTGGAATATAGGATAGAATTATCCCTCCTTCATCAATTTCTCATTTTATAAAATTCTTGTTTATCCTTACATGCTTCATGCGATCATGTTGGATTGGATTCCTTACAATGTTGATTGCAGATTTACTATCACTGTATACCCTTGTAGGTTGAATCAAGGGTATTCTTAGGTCTTCCATTAGCCTTTCTAACCAAATAACCTCACAAATTCCTTGGACTATGGCCCGAAATTCGGCCCCGGCACTACTGCGAGCCACCACCGATTGCTTTTTACTTCTCCATGTTACTACATTTCCCCATACTTTAGTGCAATAGCCGGTTGTGGACCTATTGTCCTCTAAAGACCTACCCAATCTACATCAAAAAAACCTTCAATTCCTCGGTCCTTCGTCTTTTTAAACATCAAACCTTTCTCGGGTTGTCCCTTTAAGGTATCTTAATACATGAAAAACAGCATTCATATGTCTCTTTGTATTCATATGTCTCTTTGTAGGAGAATGCATATATTGACTAATTAAACTTACTGCATAAGCTATGTCTGGCCTAGTAAGAGATAAATAGATTAATCTTCTTACTAGCCTTTGATATCTTTATTTTTCCACTGGGATGTCATCATCCTTCTCATATTTCCAGCCTTTATCTAATGGTGTTCCAGCTGGTCTGCATGCCATCATCCCAGTATCTTTGAGTAAATTCATAATATATTTCCTTTGAGAGATAAACAGGCCTGCTTTACTCCTTGCCACCTCCATTCCTAGGAAGTATCGCATATATCCTAGGTCTTTAACCTCAAATTCAGCCCTCAGTTATTTCTTTAATTCCTCAATTCCCTGCATATCATCCTGTGTCACAATTATATCATCAACATAGACAATTAATATAGACTTCCTTCCATCTTTAGTGGATTTAATAAACAAAGTATGCGCGGATTTCCCTTGTTCATATCCTAGCCGGATTAAGGACATGCTGAAATTTTGAAACTAAGCTCTAGGAGACTGTTTTAACCCATATAGAGATTTCTTGAGTCTACAAACCTTTCCATTGTTCACCTCATTTTCAAAACCGAGTGGAATTCTCATGTAGATCTCTTCATCTAGATCCCCATTGAGGAATGCATTTTTAATATCAAACTGAAACAATGGTCAATCAAGATTAACAACTATAGAAAGAAGTACTCGAATAGAGTTGAGTTTAGCTACAGGAGCAAAAATCTCCTCATAGTCTATCCCATAGGTTTGAGTAAACCCTTGGGCCACTAATCGAGCCTTATACCTTTCAATACTCCCATCGAAATTGTGTTTGATAGTAAAAATCCACTTACATCCAACTGTTTTCTTACCTGGGGGCAGCTCAACCATCTCCCAAGAATGATCCCCAATTAAGGCCTTCATTTCTTCCATAACTACATCTTTCCACTTAGGATCATCCAAAGCTCCTTGGATATTTTTTGGAATTTCTGTACTATCAAGTCTGGCAATAAAACCTCTGAATTTGGGAGATAATTTTGCATAAGACAGATGATTTGACATAGGGTATTTAACACATGACCTTACCCCTTTTCCTAGAGCTATAGGAACTGCCCAATCGAGACCATCTCCTTGAGGCACATGACTATCCGAGCTATTTCTAGTGCTGTTGTTTTCAGCGTTGTTTTCAGTTCCTCCCTACCTCCACTGTTATCTCTTGCTGATGCATCCCCTGAAGAACTGTCACCTTCTGTTGGACTAGCTTCAATGGATGATGATTGACCATGCTAAGTCTGTGGAAGTTCTTTAGGTCTCCTAGAATATACAAACAGTGGGGGATTTTGATTTTTTTGCTTAGGAGTTGATTATGCCAGTACATTGTCAGAGATAGATACTTCTCCCCCTTGACAGGATGCTGGCAGAGAAGTAGGAAGAGGCAAAGATAAAGGCACAAGGTCATGGAAGTTGGCAAAAGAAGTTGTTCCTGAATAATAAGAGAGGTTCTCATAGAATGTGACATCGGTAGAAACATAAAATCCACAGGTAACAAGACAATAACACTTGTATCCCTTTTGAAAAAGAGAGTACCCAACAAAGACACACTTGAGGGCTTTGGGATCTAATTTTGTGCGGGATACATTGTAGTTATGAACATACACCACACAGCCAAAGATTTTAGAATCAAGAGATTGTAGAAACGGTGCATGAGGATAGATGTCACAAAGAGTCTCAAGTGGGGTTCTAAATCTTAAAGGTTTAGAGGGAAAACGATTTATCAAATAAGTGGATGTAAGAACAGCCTCTCCCCAATATGAATGAGGAACATGGGAAGTAAACATCATAGCTCGAGCCACCTCTAATAGATGTCTATTTTTTCTTTCGGTCACACCATTTTGTTGTGGTGTGTAGGGGCAAGAACTTTGATGTAAAATACCATGTTCATTCAAATAATTAGTCAAGTCATGGAAAAAATATTCTCGACCATTATCGGTACGCAAAATATGAATATGAGCTTGAAACATATTCAAAACAAATTTGTGGAAACGTTTGAATAGACAACTAGCTTCAGATTTATCCTTCACAAGATACACCCAACATGCCCTAGAATGATCATCAATGAAGATAATAAACCATCTAGAACCAAATATATTAGGGTGTTTAGAGAGTCCCCAAATATTACTATGGATCAAATGAAATGGTGTTGAGGGCTTGTAAGGGTGAATAGAATGATGAGTTTTGGACTGTTTTGCAAGAGTACATTGCTCACAAGAAAAACTTTGGTCTTTATTGATAAAAATGTGAGGATACAAGAATCTAAGATAAGGAAAACTTGGATGTCCCAACCGTTTATGCCATAACATGACTTTGGCATTGGTTGAAACAGTTAGAACAGATTTATTCAAAGAGAAAAAAGCTGAAATGTTTCCAGTCAACCAATATAGTTCATCCTTAGCTTCAGCATTGCCAATCATCATCCACGATGCTTGGTCTTGAAATAAACAATAGGAAGGGAAGAATATCACTCTACAGTTCATGTCATTAGTGAGCCGGCTAACTGACAATAGATTGTAACTCAATCCAGGGACATATAATACTGATTTAAGTTGTAGTTTCGAAAGACAAATAGTTCCACATCCTAGGGCAGGAAAGGTTGTTGCATCGGCCATTTTAACCTCAATTAATGTATCACACGGCTTGTATTCAATCATATGCCTTTTGGAATTGGACATATGATCAGATGCACCCGTGTCTATTATCCAAACATCCTTAGGAAGTTGTTGTGATAACAGAGAAAAATTAGAGGTACCTTTCTAGACTGTTGATGCAGTGGGTTGGTGAGTAGGAAAATTGGCAGGGGTAATACCTTGGTTTATCAGCCTGTAAAGGACCTGTATCTGTTCTTCTATTAGATTCAGATCAGTTTTGTTTCCAATCTCTCTAGTTGTTTTAGCTACATATGTTGTTCGGGTGTTTTCTCTCTTGTTTTTAGGTTTCCAATTGGCAGGTTTGCCATGGATCTTCCAACAAGTGTCTTTTGTATGCTAGGGTCTGTTACAGTGGTCACACCACTACTTCTCCTTTCCTACCCTTTCTGAAAAATTGTCCCCCTGTTTAACAGTTGCAAGAGCAGAATTCTGATGGGTTAGATTTGTATTATCGAGTTAGTTGAGCATTACCTTTCGTCGGCTTTCTTCTCTTCTTACTTCAGCAAAAACTTCTTTGAGAGATGACAAGGGTTTAGTGCCCAAAATCCGACCTCTTACTTCATCCAAATCAGTGTTAAGCCCATGGAGAAAGTCAAATATCCTATCCTATTCAATTATCTTGTTATACTTCATGCTATCAACAGTACATTCCCAACTACTGGTCTGAAACAAGTCTATTTCATGCCATGACTCAACCAAAACATTAAAATATTCTATAACACTTAAGTTACCTTGTTTGGTTGTTCTGATGGCCGACTTTGTTTCAAAGTTTTGAGATGAATTCTCCAAGTCGGAATACATCTCCTGAACCGAATCCCAAATCTCCTTGGTTGTTTTGTGGAATAGATAAATTCTCCCGATCCTAGGCTCCATAACCATGCCATTATGGTTGAGTTTTCAACCTCCCAAGTGCCATAGGTAGTGGCTGCAGCAGGAGGAGCAGGAATTTCACCGGTTAAATAGCCAGATTTTTCTTTTCCTTTAATCACCAGTAGCACAGATTGGAATCACTCTCTAAAATTACTACCATTCAATTTATGGTGAGTAATTTGTAGAGGATGATTATCGATTGAAGTAGTTGGTAGATTTGGAAAAGAGGAAACCGGACCAGATGAAGGAAGACGTCCTGGAGAGTTGGTAGCAGATGCCTCCATTAGGGTAGGGTTTTGGTGAACATCAGCCATGATCTTGAGAGATGAGAAAAAAAGATAACTATACAGTTTTTGATCAAGCCTGAAGCTCTGATACCATGAAACGAGCAAAACATAATGCTTGATTGATTATTAAACTGAGAGGGATAGGAAATATATATAAGATACAACTCTACCTCTTCCCTATAGAGTAGGAAAGGATTTGAAATAATCTAATCCTAAAAACTAGGAAAACCTATCTCCTAAACTTTAGGAGATAAAACAGATAAAAAACAAACTTAAACTAATTTAAATACAATTGTATAACAACCAAATAATCTACAAGGATAATTCTCCTATCCTTTAATCTATTTGAATCTTCTTTTCTCATCCAACAAAGTAGTACTAAATTCACAACACTTCAAAGTTCAAGCCACTCAGGCAAAGCCTAAAACAGCATTTCCAACCTAAACCCTACACAGAAGATGACTAAAACTGTATAAAAAATAATGCTTACATAAACAAATCTAATTAATAGCTAAGAGTATCGAGTTATTTATGCATGATTCATCAATTTTGCAATTTATACACAACCCTCTCCTAAGTCCTAATTAAGGCATAATCCTACACATAGGGGAACCATAGTGTTGCCCTATCAGAAGTCTGTAACTCCACATGGCACATAGTCCTTTCCTTCTCTTTTAATTCTTACTTTCTTTCTGTCCTGCTCATGAATTCAGGGAACATGGAGGACCTCTAAAATTCACAACCAGTCTAAACACTCGCACCGTGTAAGAAAGCAGCTCCCACCTAGAATCAAGTTTATGATTAAAATGCAATAAAATTATGCTTATTACAGAAAAACTCAATAAATATCTTAATCTGGAATACTGATAATTTACTATATTACTAATCTAAACATTCAAGAATCATACATAAAGAAAATAATAATGTAGCATTTATTAGAATCCATAACAAAAAATAAAGCTGTCTTGCTTTTGACTAGTGACTACACAGTTCATAAGAATCAATTTCATGGGACAAAATTGTAAAAACAGAACCCAATATATAAATACGAGGGAAAAAAAATGAGAAGAGTATAAAGGAGGGTTCTCACACAGAAGCCAGTTTTGATCATGAACAACTCCATGCATCCTCCAACCAAGGCTGACCCAACAGCTATCTTCAAATACCAGTCCCAAAACTTCATTTCTTTACCACTTTTCTCCTAATCTTTCACTGCAAAAACAGTACAAAGACAACCTATCAAGCTTTAAGCCCACTGGGTGGGGTCTGAATCTGCTACTGCAAAAATAGTATAAAGGAAAAATAAGCAATACAACGCTACCAATTGGGCCAACAGCTTTTCAGCAATTGAAGATCAAGTGAGTTCAATCCGATTAATAGAGCTAAACTTAAGATTATGCAGCTCTTATCCTTCTCGAGAGAGAGGTGCCACAAGTAGAAGAGATGATTCTGTGCCTCACTGAATCCAAGACAAACTCAGATCGTTGGTAAAAAGATCAGTCCAAAATTAATTTTATAACAAACCTAAAGAGATTCGGGAAGGACTAGATGTTAAGATTGAAAAATAAAAACGAAAGAAAAATATGCTCAGGCCTAGTTCTACATATCTTCCCAGATCAGCAAATATATCCACAGCGGAACAAAGAAAATTACAGAACAATAGAAGGTTTAAGAATTCTTAAGAAAAGACATCATTCATTACCAGGACGATTTCCCTATGGAGATGAACGGAAGAAAAAAAAAAATCATTCATTACCAGGATGATTTCCCTATGGCGATGAACGGAAGAAAACCGGCGACGTTCTACGGTGACAGAGTTAATAATCGCCGGCCGGAATCGAAACAGCGTGCGAGGACTGTGAGGCGTTCTGGAAAGTCGAAACATCAATTGCGGTTTACTAGTAGTGGGTTGCAATCGACCTGAGCTCGGGCTCGAGCCGGAGCTCGGCCTCGCCACCACTAATCTGTGTAACTGATATCTACCCGTAAAATTGAGCCATAAATTACCACAGTTTTGGAGTGAGAATATGAAACTACACGAAATGTGATAACCTAATAAAACAATCTAGCTAGCATTGTTAACCCTGTTTCTGGAGTATCATGAATTGAGACTTAAAAGACCGAACATTTGAAGCCAAAAATAAAACGAGAGCGAACGAGCTTCGAATAACACCAAAAATTTCGAACTTTGGTTAGTACCCCACTCATTAATCATAGACCGAATCATGAGACTGATAGTCTACAGATGTTTACAACAAATGTATACAGAGAGAGAGAGAGAGAGAGAGAGAGACCTGCCTGTTCACGACCAAAGTGACGATTGAATCAGAGAACGTGAGAATCTGATAGAGAAATTGCTGGGCTTTGAATGTCTGATCTGGTCTCAAGAGGAGGCTGTGCGGCGGCAGAGGGAGGGGTGTGCAGCGGCGAGAGACGGCGGAGATGGAGGATGCAGCGGCGGTCGGCAGCGAGAGGCGGGGCAGCGGCGAAGGGAAGGGAAAAAGAGAGGAGAGATAAGAAGAGGAAAAGTGGGTTTCTCGGGGCGGGGGGCGGGGGGGGGGGAGGGTAATGGGGGTAGAGAGAGAAACAGAAAAATATATATATAATGATATATATATATTATTATTTAATTATAATATAATATATTTATAAAATTATAAATGAATTTATTAATATATTTATAAATAAATTTATTTTTACAAGTTAATCGCAAATAATTGAATAAATGAATTGAGTTTTATTGAATTTAAATTTAATATTAGATTCAATTAAAATTTATTTATCAAATTTAAATAAATTTTTATCAAATTGAATACCGAACCTGACTCGACTCATTAATTTGTGGGGGAAGTAATATACAAACGGGTACGATCTGGATCATTTATCCAACCCGAAAAGTAATGGGCAATGCCCGAACCCGACCCTGTTTCATCTGGCTTATTTAATATATTTATTAGTTGACGTATAAAGTAAACTATTCGGTGGACGAACTCCCGAGTCTTCCGTCCTTGGACCCCGGTTTTCTTCCCCATCAGTCTCTGTCGAGAACTGTAAGATTACTACGCGTTCATTTTCTTGGGAATTCTTCAAAAGAAAACAAGTAGAAGAAGATTGAAGATCAATGCCCATATCCCAGTCTGTCACTAGTCCTGTTGCCGATGATCCTTCCCAGGTCTCTCTCTCTCCTCTCTCCTCTCTCTCTCTCTCTCTATATATATATATATGCAGTGTTTGAGCTTTGTTCACCAGAAGTTGTAATTGGATTCTCAAATTCCCCCAGTTTCGTTGTGGGTTTTAGGCTTATCGCATGGATTTTCAATTCCTACTTTTAATTCTATGTTTTTGTAAATTATATGCGTTTCCCTTGGGTATTACGATAATACTTATATGTGGTATTTCAATTTCAGCAGATCAAGAGAGAGGATTGGGTTGTACTTTCATGTGGGTATACTTAAATGGTTTTGCTTGTCAAGGGCCCCTTTAATAGAAATTAGCTTCTTATTTCCAGAATATCTGATTACATGTGAAAAATTGTCGTTCACAATCCATTATTTTCAATTATCCGAACTTGGGTTACAAGTATGAGTTGGTGTCTAGCATCTTAAATAAACTAATAAAAGCCTGAATTTTGTTGAAGTTGTGAGTCAATTCATGCTAAAGCCAATAATGGATCTTGATGCTGCAATAGAACCCTCGGATGTCTTGTTTTCGAAAGACTAGTTAGTTCTAAATATGCTTATCTGAATTCCTTCACTAAGTGGAACTTAAAACAAATTCTGTGTAATTTTCCTGAATGGCATTACTGTATCAGTTTATAGAGTTCTTTCTTGAAGGGAAAAGTAGTTATTTGGTATTTGAAATGTTCAATGCATGTAGATCAATCCCCAAACTGTGAGACCGACGGAAGTATCTGCAAATCCAGGTCCAACTATAAGGCACCCAGATCTGTCCCTTCAAATACCTCCAAGACCACTAGGTTTTGGAAGTAGCCGCAGTGGAAAGGGTTTGCTCCAGTCTCGGGATGCCTTCACTGGTAGTGCTTCACCAAGGGGCTTTCTTCGAGGTTTAAGTTTCAAGAAGAAGGTCAATGCATCCAATGGTGAAAAAAGCTCTCTTCTCTCTTCAGACAATAAGACAGCTCCTGAGAGTCCTGCTTCGGCCAATTTTGCATCTACCTGGAATAGATGTACCTCTCTTCCTGTTACACCTGCATCAAACCTGTCCCCTTCTGCTTCCACACCTATTTCAGCAAGGACTTACTGCGAGGGGATCAAATCAAACGTAAGTTGATTCTTCTGTATCACTAGGTTTATCAGTCCCAAGCACCCTGGGTAGTAAATCATTTTACACAGGTCAAACATATTGATCTCAAGAAATAATTTTGAACAAGTCATTCTAGCAGCCTTGACTAGTATGTGTTATATGCATACGTCTACAAATGTTATACAACTTATCTTCCAAAATTATCCTAATCATCTTTCTGTTGCTATTTTATGCTCTTCGCTTGGAAGTTTGTTCTTATATTATTCTACCATAAAGGCTTTGCTCATCTTGTAGAGTCATGAAATTTATGCCCCTTGAACGGCTGGATCCTTTTGTGGGGATGTGGTTGAAGCTTTCTTTATTTTTCTTCTCTTTTTTTATTTTTTCCCCATCAGTCTTTAAAAGTGAATCAAATATATAATAAGAATGAGAGGGAAGGGGAAGATTTAGACTGCTGAATTGGTAACCCCTGCTTTTGACATAGGCAACTTCTCCCATTTATGCAAGTTAAAGTTACAATTGTTTATCCTCTCAATTGTAGCAGTCATTGTAACAGTTATTTTTCATACTGTCTTACTATTTAGTATTTACTGGGCATTAGAGGTGAATTCTGTTTTGGCTGTCCCACTTCATATCGTCTTTTTTTTTTCCATGAACAGTGTCCCTATGCATATGATGATGTGATTTCTGTGTGTTTGACTTCTGATAGATGGGATTGGTTCAGGCCCCAGTTTCAAGGTCCCTCACTATCCCTGGGAGAAATATTGTTATTGTAAGATCAATATCTTTTGCTCCCTGTAAAGAGGATGTTCAACCAGATAACAATGACGGTATGTAATAAGCCCGTGTAAGATGTTTCCCTTGTTCACGTTGCCTTATTTAGTAGTGTTATTATCAAACTTTCTATAAGCCATCTGCAGAAGCTTAAAATGTCGTAAAATTTAGAATGCTACTATTTCTTAATCATCTAGTGATTTTTCTGACTGCACCTATTGCAGTTTTACCAAAGAAATAAGTGCTAATATCGTTTAGAATTGCCCCAAGTGGATTTACTTTCCATATTTTGCATAACTTTTTTTATCAGATTACAGTTCTACTTTTGCCCCCGGTGGAAGTAAGGAAATAAGTAGTTGCTGTTTTGTTGAAATTCAGATGATCTTAATTTGCTTCAGTTTTTCTCAACCATCCATAAGATTCCTAAACAAAGTTGCAAGTCAAGCCTTTTACCCAACAACCATTTTTGATGCTCGGATCATACAGTTCTTGCCGTTGGCTTGCTTTGAATGGTATTTCTGTTGATTCATTGCCTGGCTACATCTGCATCCTGAAGTTAAAAATAAAACTCTTGACAAAAATGGCTTTGGCTGTTGTAATCTTTACGTCTAACTGTCTTATGATTATTTTTTTTCTTCTTTGTAACTTTATTTTATGGAAAGTCAGATCAAATAACTCCTGCTCCTGAGGAAGATGATGATAAAGAGATTCCAGAAGAGGAAGCAGTATGCAGGATCTGTTTTGATGTTTGTGAAGAAGGAAATACACTAAAGATGGAATGCAGTTGTAAAGGTGCCCTCAGACTTATTCACGAAGAATGTGCAGTAAAGTGGTTTAGCACAAAAGGGAACAAGAACTGTGATGTCTGTGGGCAAGAGGTTTTGAA
Organism: Diospyros lotus; assembly: GCF_014633365.1. Lineage (NCBI taxonomy): Eukaryota > Viridiplantae > Streptophyta > Magnoliopsida > Ericales > Ebenaceae > Diospyros > Diospyros lotus. Next base: position 5,167,097 of record NC_068341.1, read on the forward strand.
TTTACCAGTAACCTTGCTTCGAGTTCCAAGTTCAACTCAAAGATATAGCAGGCAGGAGCAGCTTAATCAATCGGGTAGGAGTGCACGAACTATAAGGTGAGTAAGATTAATATACCGAATTTCAACTGTTGCAATACCAGCTTTGACATTGTTGGATGCTCTTGCTCTAGTATGCAGATTGCCTGCAGTCCGCTATAGCAGACTCCATGCTAGTGCTAGTCTATGTAGTTGAAATTCAAGTTTCATCAGACTTTTTGTCTGCTGATTCAGCCAAGGTGGCTGATCTAAATTCAGCTAACTCGGATGAATACAATCTATAGCAGACTCCATGCTAGTGCTAGTCTATGTAGTTGAAATTCAAGTTTCATCAGACTTTTTGTCTGCTGATTCAGCCAAGGTGGCTGATCTAAATTCAGCTAACTCGGATGAATACAATCTGTTTTAACTCATTTGCCTCTTGAGCTTGTCGCTATCAGAATTTACAGCTAAATCAGTGTTGTCAAAGAAAAATAGGTGAAAAATCTGTTAGGACCCCCGTTATTCATACCTATCAGAGGCGTAAAAGGAGGGGAGAAATCAAGGGTAGCCAAGGAAATTGACCAAATGATAGAAGAGTCCAAAGTTTGTTAGGGGAAGAATATTCTCTCACGTGGCTGTAACAGATTGTTGAGAAGGTATATAAGGTGAGGGGAAAGGAGAGAGAAAGGTGTGGAAGATCTGGAAAATTGTTGAAGAAGTTGTGGGAGAGTGAGGCCCTCTCGAATAGGCCTGACTTCTTTTGTTTTCTTTTCTTGCTATTGCTGATTTCCATTGCTGCAAGCTACTGTAATTGGGTAGTTTCCATTGTAATAGTTGAATTCAATCAATTGAGTAAGAGTTCTATCATTCTGGTATCAGAGCATTGATCCATGGGTGTCTCCGTATCTGAGAGAGTAGGGGAGTTGGAGGGAAGATTGGAAACTTATCAACAACAGATGGAAGCGCGAATGGAGGGATTGCAAGTGGCGTTGGATTCTATGCGGAATGACTTCCAGAAGGTACATAACATAGAGAAGAATATGGCGATGATGTTGGACCAATTCAACTTACTGATAGAGAGGTGGGAGGCGCAGGAGAAGGATAGGAAAGGGAAACGAGGTGAGGAGAACATACCCTTGGGTTCCTCTTTTACAGTGGATGAGACACCAGGGGTGGGAGAAAAAGTGAGAGACGAATGCGGAGTGCCTGAGGACTTCGAAAGACTGGAGACGAGAGGTCGACGCTTGGAGATGCCACTGTTTGAGGGAGACGACCCTGAGGGGTGGGTCTTTAGGGCAGAACGCTACTTCGCTGTGAATCGACTGTCGAACGCGGAGAAGTTGGATTCGGCGACGCTCTGTTTTGAAGGAGCTGCTCTCGCCTGGTTTTAGTGGGAGCAAAGGCGTCGGTGCATGAGGAGTTGGGAGGAGCTCAAAGCGATGCTGGTCAATCGGTTCCAATCGACTCAAGAAGGCACCGCGGAGGAGAGGTTCCTCGTGCTTAGGCAGACGGGGTCCATCAAGGACTACCGCCTTTGTTTTCAGACCTTAGCTTCATCACTTGAAGGTCTGCCAGAAGCGTTTCTGGAAGGTCACTTCCCAAATGGCCTAAAGCTGGATATTCGGGCGGAGATGATGGTACTGCGGCCAACGGGACTGGAGCAGATGATGGAGCTGGCCCAAAGGATTGAGGAGAGGAATCAGGTGGTCCGCAGAGGTTATCTTGGATCAGGCCCAACTCGGGTATCAGCCCTTTCCTTCCTAGTAACAAACACCCAGCCGGTGATTCGGCCCCCTCCACCAGCACTGTCGAAGTTGGCGACACACAACACCGCCTCCTCGCATCGGCCACCAGCCGTCGGTAGGTGGAGTAACCCTCCTTTTAAATGGCTAAGCGAGAGCGAGTTGCAAGCCAAACGGGCGAAGGGTCTCTGTTTTCGTTGTGATGAGAAGTACTCGGTGGGGCACAAGTGCAAGAACAGAGAGTTGCAGGTGATGGTAATTTATGAGGAAGAAAGGGAAGAGGGAGAAGAAGAAACAGCAGAGGCTAAAACTGGAGAAAATTCAAGGGAAACAGAAAACACAATCAGAATAAGGGAAGTGGTGGAGCTATCCCTGAATTCCGTGGTGGGGTTAACACCTCCACAGACCATGAAGATCGAGGGGGAAATTGATGGCCAAGAAGTAATGGTCTTAATCGATAGTGGGGCTTCTCACAACTTCATAGCTGCTGAACTGGTGCAGAAGCTGGGGCTGTCTCGGACTCAAACGAGAGGTTATGGAGTGATCATGGGGTCAGGCATGGCTGTTCAAGGGGCTGGAGTGTGTAAGGGGGTTACTCTGCGGTTGCAAAATGTTGAGGTAATTGAGGATTTCCTACCATTAGAGCTAAGAAGCTCTGATGTAATTCTTGGAATGAAGTGGCTAGTCACGCTTGGTAGATTGGGGTTCATTGGTTATGAAGTTCAGATCGGGGGGTATGACAGTCACACTGCTTGGGGACCCCAGCCTCAGCAAAACATTGGTAACTTTGAAGTCGATGATGAAGGCTTTTCGAGAAAACGGAGAAGGAGTGATGTTGGAGTTGGGAAGTTTGACAGCTAAAGAAAAGAAGGGAGAAGAGGTGGTTCCTGGGGAATTACAGGACCTGCTGGCAGATTTTAAGGAGGTGTTTAAGGAGCATTGTGGGCTACCCCCGCACCGGGGAAGGGATCACATGATTATGTTACAATCTGGAGCCCCTTCGGTAAGCGTACGACCTTACCGTTACCCCCATCTCCAGAAAAACGAAATTGAGAAGCTGGTTCGAGAGATGTTGGCAGCAGGTCTTATCAGGCCGAGTATCAGTCCATTTTCCAGCCCGGTGTTGCTGGTCAAGAAGAAGGATGGCGGCTGGAGATTTTGTGTGGATTATAGGGCTTTAAACAAGGTAATAATTCCTGATAAATTTCCTATTCCTGTCATTGAAGAGTTATTGGACGAACTGCACGGGGCTGCTGTTTTTTCTAAGCTAGACTTGAAATCGAGGTATCATCAGATACGTATCGCATCGGATGACGTTCTGAAGACTGCTTTTCGCACTCATGAGGGTCATTATGAATTCTTAGTCATGCCGTTTGGCTTAACAAATGCATCAGCTACTTTTCAATCCTTGATGAATGAGATTTTTAAGGAGCACTTGAGACAATTCGTTTTGGTGTTCTTTGATGACATTCTGGTCTACAGTAAGAGTATGAGGGAGCACAAGGAACATCTAAAGTGTGTGTTAACAGTTCTAACTGCTCACCAGCTATATGCTAACGCTAAGAAGTGCATGTTCGGACAGCGGAAGATTGGGTATTTGGGGCACATCATCTCCCAAGGAGTGGCTGTCGATAATGCCAAAGTGCAGGTGATGCTGGACTGGCCCAGTCCCAAGTCGCTGCGAGAACTTCGAGGATTTTTAGGCCTTACGGGGTATTATCGAAGATTTGTAAGGAATTACGGCAAGCTGGCTTGGTCGTTGACAGATCGCCTAAGGAAGGATAATTTCTCTTGGGATGAGGAGACGGAGCAAGCTTTCCAATCTCTGAAGAGGGCAATGGTTGAACTGCCCGTGCTGGCTTTGCCGGACTTTTCGAAGGAATTCATAGTGGAAACAGACGCGTCAGGTCATGGTTTGGGGGCAGTCTTGATGCAGGGGCAGCGACCTATCGCTTTCTTCAGTCATGCCCTAAATCCCAATGGTCAAAACAAGTCGGTGTATGAGAGGGAACTGATGGCAATAGTTCTTGCTGTGAGGAAGTGGAGACATTATTTATTGGGACGAAGGTCCGTTATAAGAACGAATCAACGAAGCCTTAAATTCTTGATGGAACAGCGGGTAGTCAGTCCGGAGTGCCAAAAGTGGGTTGTGAAACTGATGGGTTACAACTTTAAGATCCGATATCACCCGGGGATGGAGAATCAGGCTGCAGATGCCCTCTCACGCATCCATTCACCTGCCACACTTATGACCCTCATCATTCCCCGAGTATTGCAGCTGGACCAGCTCAAAAAAGAGGTTGATGAAGATGGGACACTTCAAGAAATTATTAGAGAGGTGCTGGAAAATCCTAAGAACAAACCCGATTTTGCATGGGTGGATGGGCAATTGCTGTACAAAGGGAAATTGTTTCTCCCTAAGGGCTCCACTCTCATTCTGTTGATGTTAAAAGAAGGACATGACGGACAGATTGGGGGCCACTCCGGGTTCCTCAAGACTTATAAGAGGATATCAGCCAATGTGTATTGGACGAGAATGAAGCGGGACATTCAGCGATATGTTAGGCATTGCCCTGTGTGTCAGCAAAACAAATATGTGGCACTATCTCCGGGAGGGCTGCTGCAGCCCCTTCCTGTTCCTCGAAATCTGGGAGAAGGTATCTATGGATTTCATCGAATGGTTGCCCAAATCAATGGGGAGAGATTCTATCTTAGTGGTGGTGGACCGACTTAGTAAATATGGACATTTTATTGCTCTAAGACACCCATTTACAGCAGCCAACATAACAGGGATCTTCGTGAAAGAGATTGTCCGGTTGCACGGAGTTCCAAACTCGATCGTTTCCGACCGAGATAAAGTTTTTGTCAGCCATTTTTGGGAAGAAATATTCAGGTTGCAAGGCACTCAGTTGAATAGAAGCACCGCATACCACCCCCAGTCAGATGGTCAAACTAAGGTCCTAAACCACACTTTAGAGACTTATCTCCGGTGTTTCTCCTCCTCCAAACCCAAGGCGTGGTGCAGCTGGCTTCCGTGGGCAGAATATTGGTATAATACCTCTTATCATGTCTCCTCAAAACTAACTCCGTTTCAGATAGTCTATGGGCGTGAACCTCCCCCGTTGCTGCGTTATGAGACAGGAACTATGGCAGTTTCAGCAATCAAGCAACAGTTGCTAGAGCGGGATGCTGTTTTGGAGGAGTTGCAGGCCCAATTGCGGCGAGCGCAGGCAAGAATGAAGAATTTAGCAGATAAAAGGCGACGAGACGTGCAGTTGGAGGTCGGCGAACTGGTTTATGTGAAAATCCGCCCCTACCGACAGATGACACTGGCTGCTAGGGTGAACGAGAAGTTATCACCGAAATTTTATGGGCCTTTTCTGTGGAGAAGAAGATTGGGAAGGTGGCGTACAAGCTGTCCCTACCACCTTCCTGCGCGATCCACCCCGTCTTCCATGTCTCCCAGCTTCGCAAGGCGGAAGGAGCAGCGCAAGGGACAGCAGAAATTCCAGACCAGCTCACGGCTGAGTTGGAGATGAAGGTGGAACCGGAGTTTTTGTTGGGGGTCAGGCCGGGCACTGGAAAGAATTTGAGAAACCTTGATGTTCTAATCCAATGGAAAGGACTGCCACCCCTAGAGGCAACTTGGGAGCCCTACCATCAGATACAACAACAGTTTCCTGAATTTCACCTTGAGGACAAGGTGTGTCTCTTGGGCGGGGGTAATGTTAGGACCCCCGTTGTTCATACCCATCAGAGGCGTAAAAGGAGGGGAGAAATCAAGGGTAGCCAAGGAAATTGACCAAAGGATAGAAGAGTCCAAAGTTTGTTAGGGGAAGAATATTCTCTCACGTGGCTGTAACAGATTGTTGAGAAGGTATATAAGGTGAGGGGAAAGGAGAGAGAAAGGTGTGGAAGATCTGGAAAATTGTTGAAGAAGTTGTGGGAGAGTGAGGCCCTCTCGAATAGGCCTGACTTCTTTTGTTTTCTTTTCTTGCTATTGCTGATTTCCATTGCTGCAAGCTACTGTAATTGGGTAGTTTCCACTGTAATAGCTGAATTCAATCAATTGAGTAAGAGTTCTATCAAAATCCTTATAAAATTATAAACTAGAAACTGCTTACAACCAATATAGCACAAGCATCACTCTGCCCTTTTTTTTTAATTTTCTATGCATTATTGATTTCTGTTTTATGTGATTCTTTAGAATAATGATATTTGTATGCCTTGATGCAGTGCCTGGCAAGACTTCGTGGTGCTTGTCTTGATTAGCACAATATGCTACTTCTTCTTTATCGAACAGCTGCTGGTATGTTGTATCATTTCACTAAAACAATTTTATGGTAGAATCGATCTCCTGTTTTCATTCGAAAATAGGATAATTCTTCGCATACAGTTGGTGAACGGGATCTACTCAATCTTAGAGGCTTAGGGCTTGTTCAGTTTTAGAAAACATCTTCTATTTTTCAACTCTAATCTTCTATTAAATGATTGAATCTTCCATTGAAAAATAGAAAACTCAATTTTTTTTAATTTTTTTCAACTTCATACTATGAATTAGAAAACCTCAGTTATTTATGTTTTCTAAATTTCCTGAAAATTAATGCTATGTCTTTTTGGAACATAAAATGTCAACATGTGTACTTATAAAATTGAAGATGAAAACTAAAAAAGATTTTCTAGAACTGAAGGGGGCCATAAAATTTTCGTCACATCAGATAATCATGGTTAACTTCAAACTTTAACAAGGCATAGCAGGTGCACATTTTGACTAAAGCAAATATATGGACAGCCATCAGCATTCAGCAGTTTTACTGCTAACATTGTCCTAACATGCGTGGCTCGTCGTTTTGTTGTCTAAATAGATTCATCTTGCTACCTAATTGTTGTGCCGTCCCAGTATAGGCACAAGTCTTGAAAGAGATCTCCAGAGTGTTTACTCGCTGAACATATCGACAACTTTGCTGCCTCTTTAACAATTTTGACCATCAGTCTTGGTGCCTCTTATCTTGTTTCATTTTTGCCAACACATTAATTTAAATTAACCATCTTCTGTGTATTGTCTGAATGCTAGGTCACGACTCCTCTTAGCTATAGGAACATTAGTAGTCAGACATATATATTCCCTTGCTAGAGGGTTGCACTAGGAAGGACATCCGTCACCGGTCTAAAATTTTGCTATTATAAATGTCGTGTCATTAACCCTAACTTAGGTAGGATAAGATGCAATTAGTGATAATGATATCAAAGTGTAAGTGAAATGATCACCCACTGTGAGTATGAAAGTGAAATGGGTGGCTGCACTTTCTATTACTTGTTTATACATGGGAATACGGTATAGCAGTTTTGATTTATTACCCCTATTTTGTAGATTCATGACATGAAAACACGAGCGATTGTGATTGCCGCACCATTCTCCTTTACTTTGGGCCTTTTGGCGTCAATATTCGCCGTCCTCTTTGGTACAGCTGAACCTTAAGTTTTTTCAACTCTGTTTTTGATAGATTCACAACGCTATCAATATTAATCTGTTTCACATGCAGCAATCAAGGAGTACATATGGACTTTTGCAGCTCTTGAATTTGCACTTGTGGCTATAATTCTCCATCTATTCTACTCTTTGGTAAGGCCCATTGTAACTATTTAATTGGTAATATATGCATTCTCCGACCCCACCTAGTGGAATTAATGCTTGGCAGTGTTGTGTGTGTGTGTGTAATTGCAGCTTCTTATAGATTCTTCTATTTGGACTCACGTCTTGACTTTGATAATCCAATGTGTGCTTGCAGCTTCATTTTAAGGCAGTTTATGCAATATTGTTATCATCACTTACGGGTTTTGCTGTAGCAATGGGCCTCAACTCTCTTTACATCCAGTACTTCTCCTGGCGAGTTCAAGTTTCCCAAAGCTCTAATCTTGTGTAAATTCTCCTCAAGCATGTCAGCAGGGCTTTCTAGTCCAAGAGATCTGTATGGCTGGGCATTGGTGTAAATTTCATTTTCCATCGAGAGAATAAATGAGGGAACAAAAAATTTTTATTGCTCCAAATTCAATTCCAACTCTTCTTCGGCTTGCTGGTTGATTTGATTTGCCCGAAGATGTATTCAGTTGGGCTGAACTAAACAAGAATGGCTTATGTTTTGCCCAAATGATGTTAGGCTGTTAAAAGAAAAGGCTCCAATCAAACCAGAGCCCAGAAGACCATATGGAATGAGTTGGAAGAATATATACATTGGACTATTCTCTACGAGATGGCAGATAAGCATCCATCAACCTCCTCTCCAAGCAATGAACAAATAAATGAAAAAAAAAAAAAAAAGACATGCCCCAAGTAGATACAAAAATAAATAAGGGCAAAACCATTCTCATTTGCATTTTGTCACAGGACGATATCGACTAGAGTCTTCTTTCACCCATATGGTGGATCTGGTTCTCTTGACCCGATCAACAAAAAGACGATGTCTGCTATGCACGAAAGGGGGGGGGGGGTGTGTCAGAAGGCATGAATACAATTGAAAAAAAAAAAGTCAAGACCGCATGCATACAATTGATCTACTCCATAAATCCAGTGCATGTATAACAAAATATGGCAATTAATATTTTGGCTAATGGACATGTTTGCTCCTCCAAGACAATCATGGTTTCATCATTGTGTAATTTTGCATATATCATTGATGGCCAATCCTTCTTCCCATTATGACACGAGGAATTCATTTTTGCCCAAAAAAGTCTATGTATTAGTTTTTAAGTCTTAGAAACCAACCTTTCATACTCCAGCTTCTGTGTAACTATTCCATTCAATAGCAGCTCCGAACTGTAAACTGCTGCTCCTGCAGATTAGGCAAAAAGTTTGAATCAGACTCTTTTTCATTACATGATCGAGGTTGTGAAATATATCTGGTTTACAACCTTTCTCAAGAAAAGGTACACAAATGACATAATCTTCCTCACAGGATATAACCAACAGGTCGTCTGGAATTTTATCGTCCTTCAATGCTGATCTACCAATTCTTTCCACAGCCTGCACATTTCAACTCACTTAAATCATACAACAAACTGGAAAATATGTCAAATCTATATGTGACTAAGGTGTTTCAAGCACAGAAGCAAAAAAAACATGGCCCAGTAATTAGCAGCAGGGGACACAGAGAAAACAGTACCTGTAATTAAAACGGGTTACTTATCTCAAAATAATAGACCATCAAAGGAATTTAATCATAACCAAAAGACCAAAACCATGACACTGATGAGTTATGAGAGTAAAAGTACCAAATTCTATTATGTATTGACTTTTTGATCATTGATGCAATTGGCAGTAAACAAAGACTAGGTGAAATACACACCAGGCCATGAACAGCCTTAACCAAGCTCGCCAAAATTTCTTTACCAGGAGTTGTATTGGGAGTAATAAAGACTTTTTGCCCCTGCAAAAAAGATACTTTATTAAAAGGAATAAACAGCTAAGCTGACACATCTGATTACTTGAACAAAAATTAAGTTCTCACCTGTAAAAGTGGCTGTTGACATGCGCGTGCCAGTGAAACTGGCAAGGTAAAACCAATCTCCTTTTCCTTTTTGGCATCTCTCAATATGTAATTCCTTTCATCAATGAAACAGCTAGCTTGACCACAACTCTCAAGCCATAAATGTGTAACCACTGGTTTGCCAAAAGCAATAGCTTCTAACATATTCCTAGTCCGTACAAAATTATCTGTTATAAAATGTGTTGCTTCAAAAATAGAGGATGCTACTGAAGCTCCTAGACGAGCCAATATCTGCAATAAGAGACCCAAAAAAGGGACATTTTGAACTTTGCACCAGCTTGTTTAGAGGCAAGAGAAGAAAATACCAAATGACTTACCTTCTTCTGCTGCTTGATTACATCCTCATCCAAGTGGTGACTGAACAACGCTCGAATGCTGGCCATATCTTTCCTCTTCCTAGAATATTTTATTGTAGAAGTAGGCTCTGATCCATTTGAGATTAAGCTGCTGATTTCCTTCATAAGAAATGATCTTGACAAATTCCTTCTGCATGACTGTTTGAGATACTCATCACCCATACAAATGGGTGATGCAGACTGCCTTGGTGTGGTAGAATTAATGGGAGTAGTAGATACCAAACCTGATGGATTGCATCTATCACTTGGCGAAACTCCTAACCTGGAATTCAGTGCAGTACCTTGACCAGCTGACATCATATCTGCATCACTCTGCCAGTCAGATGGCTTGGATGCAGTAGGACCAACCACCTCTTTTGGAACCACGATTCCATCTATGCAATCAATTATGGTAGTGGCATCCCCTGAACCTCCTTTACCCCCACTCTGCTGAAATAAGCCACCGTTGGAGTTCCCATCCAAGGATTGCACAACTGAAGCAACACGTGCAGATGACCGAGTTCTCTTTTTCATGCTTAGATCCATGGAAAGTCTCAGAGGATCTAACTGACCTGACAATTTTCTATGAGATCTTTTTCCTTTTCTATAACTCAAGTGACCAATGCTGTCAGAAGCAAACCTAGCAGCTGATTTATCCTCTTCATTCGATTTGATATTCTCTAGTTCTCCAGAATGACTGGGATGCAATTTAGAAAACTTCTCCAAACTACTGCCCCTTCTATTATGGATGGGATGGGCTTCAGTCAGATGCGCCCCTTCTCGAGAACCAAATGATGCATTCCCTGCATTTGTTACCTTGCATTTCCTAGTTCGATGAGCTATGGGTGTAAAATTAGGAGGAACTTGCTCTTCCAAGTGGCGTTTCTTACCTGATAGAGACCGACCAGATTCAACTATATGACATCTATCAACCTCATCCAGGTCACTTTGTTTCAGACATCTTCCTTCTTCTATGTGCTCAATAACCCCAGAAGGTACTTTATCCATGCCTTTATTCCAATTATTGGCAGAGCGTCCTACATTTTTCTTTTTGTTACTCAGTTTTACCTTTACTAACTCACTATCACATTGCTTTCTCACATTCTTAGCTCGCTTCCCTGATGAAGAACTTGATTCTTTACGCAACTCGTTACAAACATTCCTTCTCTGCTTTGAATTTCTTTTTCGAACTCCAGATCTAGATAAACTTGATCCCTTCTGCAGGGAATCATTCTTTGACTGTGCTCTATTCTCCTTTCCTCCCCTGGCAGAACCCTCATCCGCATCTATGGTACCTTGGTTGGTACCTTTGTTGGTGTCTGTTTTGTCATGTTCACCCGCATCCAATCCAAAGCACAATGCCTCCATAGCTTCAGCAGCCATTTGAGTATCAAAACCTACAATATCTGACATATCCTCAGTAGTGCCCGTGGCTTCCATCTCATCTGAGGGACCAATATTTAACTGCTTATTCAATTCCTTGGTAAGATTTTTTTTAGATTTTGTTTCTGTTACTTTTGCTGTCTTGTCATTCATGTTTGACTTATGCAATCCTGATTTTGAAATTGCTGATACCCTTTCTGTTGTGCTGATATCTAGTTGTTGTTCCTTGTCTCCAGTTTTAGCAACAGCCCCACTTATTTTGGTGTCCAGATGCTTCAGCTTCTGTGGTTGGGTAAAAGATCTCCGCCTCTTACTTCCATTGTCAAAAAATGCTTCCTTTTTTCTGGAAAAGAACTCTCCCCCTCCTTCATCTTCACAGGCATCATCCCAATCATATATCCCTCTTTCTCCAACTGCACTTTCAAGATGAGTTCTTTTAGCCAGACTATGAGTCCCTTTTGCACTTGAGACAGGCTTTGATTTTTCCCCATTGGACCTTCCTAAGCCAACTTCTTGATCCAAATCCATGACATTAACCTTAAGAAACTTGTCCACAAAATCTAGTGCATTGGCCTGCGAAAAGTCTCCAGGTTCTTGAGAATCAACATAGCTTAACCCTGCCATTTCATTGCCACAAGCAGGAAACTGAGGCAAGTCTGCTCGTCCATCAGCGTTAGTTGTATCACTATTAGGCCCTCTAAAAGCAGGAACTATCTCATCCATAAAAAGTCTCCTCACCGTTGAACTACCAACCCTGCACTTGTTATCATCCCTTGATCCCTTCATTTGCTCATTGTAATTCCCAGAAAAATCCTCCTGATCAACTTGCATTCTGAGTGCTGATGAATCTCTAATAGAAGCTATCCCATTACCCTCAGCAGTATGAAGTTTTGAAGATTGACTATCCTTCTTTAGAGAATGTAGCTCAGTGTCAGCTCTCTTAAAATCCATGCTACGAGCTGCCAAACCAGAGGCCCGCAGTGCTGCTGCACGAACTGAAGTGAAATCCCTTCGTAGAGATCCTGAGTGAACAAAAAATAATTACAAGTCCATGCTTACATGGAAATTCCGCCTCAGGCACACTAGACCAGTTTAAAGGCCAAGAGAAGGTATTGCATGTGCCACCAACTCTGGCAAAAGGACAGGGAAACCAGCTGCTAGCAAGGAATAATCGTTTAAATTCATTTTTTTCCATGTAATGCATAATCATCAAGAATAAACAGGTAATATAGAAGGGAAAAAGTAGTTGAGACACCAATGTCAGTAACTAAAATAACATTCACAGTTTTGAAGAACATATGCTGACCTGAACTGCAATTTTCATCAACCAAATCATCCAATTCTGCTTTAGATCTTGTATCATCTTGCTTTGAAGTAGTGCTAAAGAGCTTATTTTCCCGGTCAACTACAAAAGTGCAAACTCTTTTTCTGGAATCATCTTCAGATATGTCATCATCAGCCAATACTTCTGTTGTATCTGTTTCTCCACCATCAGTACCAGCTTCTTCATCCTTGCAGTCGTCTAACAACTGGGTGCCCATATCTTCAACATCATCAGCATCATCCAGTACTTGAGTTTCACCAGCAAAATTGACAAACTGGGTCTCCAACACATCTTCAAGTGGAATTGTATCAACAAATGGCAATGTACTTTGCAGGAACTGAAAGTCATCAAAATCCTTATCTTCGATCTTCTTGCCTGTTACAATAGGTGAGGTAAAGATATTATTAATGTTCCAACATATGGTTGTCAAACCTACGCATCTCAGTTACTGGAAACATTAAAACTGATAATTGTTTCTTTGTTTCCCCATATTTGCCAAATATTTGTACAAAATTTATGGGGTCATTATAAGATATCAGCCTACCACTATTTTTGTATGAAACAGAACATAAAATTAAATGTATACCATCCGGTACAAGTGTGCAAATAAGCTAAATTACCAAATATAAGTTTTTCTTTCTTTTTTTTGTGTGTGGCGGGGTTAGGGAGGTGCTAGGGCATCGTAAAGCCCAAGTATAGAGATACCAATAAAATATGCTTATTATTCACATACAACAACAGCTGTTACTAGTACTTTATTGCTACCTGAATATTGTCTCCAATAATTGTTTAGATATTTTGGATAAGTGGGTCATAAAGAAAAACATATTAAAGCTTGATTGTACTAAGGTATAGTAGTAATAAATTAAATACAACCCTACTTTCTTCATAAATTTTATATTCTTTATTTCTTCATATAATCATAATGACATCAAACTAGAACAGGCTGTCACCACAGCCCAACGTGAATATTCCCTTCAGCTGTAAAGATTTTACATTAGTTGTTATTTCTTCTAAAATCAAATAACAAAATATAAAAATTATAATAAATCAAAGTACAATTATAATTCCTGCCGGATGTTCATCAGAAATAGTTCTTTACTGTCTAATTTTTTATTTTTGGTTCTCTATACGTCTCACTATCCGCATGCTGCTCGGTGATACTAACAAATTGAACACAAACATATCAATAAACAATTACACTGTTTTTCACCATAATTTTTCCCCTCGACACAAAAGATTGAATTTTTATCCAAGTATCAACCAACCGAGAGACCTTTTTTTTTTTTTTGTTGAAAATCAAACCTAGAGGCAAGCAACTAAGAGGAGTTACCGGGCTGCGAAGGCGAAGAAGGCAGGCTGTCAACGGGCTGAGTCTCGTCGTTGTCGCTATGATCAGGACTAGAATCCGTCTCCACTGGTTGAGTCTCGTCACCGGGGTCTCCAATCGAACCCATCGTCACCTCCGGCGCGATCGGTATCCGTCCGTACTCAAAACCCTAGCTACGAAGCGCGTCGAAGCAAGTGAGAACGGTGAACGGATCAGAGGCAGAGAGAGAGAGAGAGAGAGTAGGTTAGGGTTGAGAAGCGGAGGGAAAATGCGGAGGGATGAGAAGTTTGGGATTGGATTTTGGAGGGAAAATTGGTCTCCCCCAAATTCTACTGTTTAGGCGAAGATTTACAGTAACGAGTGAGTCTTCGAAAGTTACTCTCTTCCTATGCTAGGGTTTATATCCCCCTCCCTCCTCTTCTATCTCGGATTGGGTGAAATAAGCATTATGTGGAGGCTTTTTTGGTAATTTAAATATTTTTATTTGAGGAATATTAATAATTGTTTTTCAATATTTTTACTTGGGTAATTTAGATATTTTTTAAGATAATAGTTAAGTAATGATACATGCAAGGTGCATTATTTCATCTTATTTTTAATATTTAAATAATTTATTAATTACTTAAAACATGAGTTACTTAAATGTTAATCTCAATAGAATATTTTTCATGAATAATATTAATCATTATTTCAAAAGTAATAGTTAAAGTATAATAAATATATTTTATTTTTTTTAAGTTAAGTACATTTATTACACATTATTTTTAATTTTAAAACATTCTTATTTGTTGATAATAAATATATTGCGTTTTGTAATATTTATTAATTAATAAAATTATTTTAAAATTAAAAATAAAATATAATGATCAATGCATTGTCTTTTGAATTATTTAAATATTAAAAATAAAATATAATAAATATGCTTTATTTAAAAAAATATATTACTCAATAATAAAATACGTGTATGAATTGGATTGGGTTAAATTTTAATCAATGAAATTTAATTTAATTATAATTGGGTAAATGAGTTTGAATTTTGATCCAACTTGATTTATAGGATAAGTTAAATTTTAATTTAAAAATGTTATATAATTATATTAAAGATTAATGTATAAAAACCAAAAAAACTAAAATCTATAAAGTTTATTTCGCATAAATTTTTAAATTAACATCTCAACAATACATGCAAAGTCATAAGAGAGATTTTAGAGTGGGGTCAAGATTTGAGGAGTCCATTTATACCTTTGTGTATACTTTCTCTAAATTTAAGCGACAAAACTAATATAAAATGTAATTAAATCGTAACATAATTAATCTTTATCACAACATGATTTCTAATATTCAATCATATTTGATAAGATAATATTTCTCATGTTTTCTGTCAGTAGCTTGCTTACCCTACCGGGCTGGCCAACCACTTAGATATACATAGATAAAAGCTGTCCACTACGGTCGGGCATTTGGTCTAGTGGTATGATTCTCGCTTTGGGTGCGAGAGGTCCCGAGTTCGATTCTCGGAATGCCCCAAATGCATTTTTGTAATTTGTCTTGGAGTTCCAACTAGGCAAGGTATTTTTTGAATTTTATTTTATTTTTTTGCAAAATATTTAAAAAAAGACAGAGAGAGAGAGAGAGATTTGTTTAAACAAAGTGAAGCCCGGGCGATAAATATAGACAGCTTAACCTGAAAAAGGTTACTTTTTAAAAAGGAAAGCGAAGCGACTATACTTTAAAAACACATCAACGTCAAACAAGCTCTAAAACGATGGATACAAACCAACGCAGGGTACCATCAACATCAAAGAGAAGGATAGCAGAAGTTATCGACAGATATGAAGTCCCAAATAAAAAAGTTCACTGACTACAGTTTTAGACAACAGTTGCTATTTTATGTCAAATCTAATTTTCCCTAGGATGCATTTCAAACCCAACGCAAAAAGGGTGTAGAGAGAAGGAACGACGAGAAGGAAAGCCACCATTTTTTTATGTCGGATGCAGATGGCTAAGAGCAAAAACCAGCCCGGCATGGACAAGAACCGCCGTGGCGAACCAGCCATTGCGTTGACACGCATACAGTTGATGCCCTAATTGTTGTCATCATAACTGGGTCGGGTTTGAGTTCTAAATATACATACTTCCGTTTAGAGTCTTTGCCAAAATGTCCGGATCAGTACTGAACAATCACCTCCAGAAGGCCTTACAATCTGGGGTGTCCACCAACCTGCAAGAGGGCGCGATATTCCTCCTCCTCCCCTCATGTTGAAGAAAACAGTTTGATTGGCAGTGCTGCAGGATCAAGCTCCCAGAACCCTCTCAGGCTGCCACCCCTCTGGTCTGTCAAGCGGAAAGCAGGTACTTGATGCGAAAACCTAAGCAGCTCTGTTCGAGCAATCACCAGAGCTGATCCTTCTCCCATTTCAGCCTTGAAAACTGAATTAAAACCATCCACCAGTTCTAAAACCAAAACCTTTATCGCTGACTCATTTACCTCGAGGATTTCTACCATGTCATAATCACAGGTTTCCAAATCAGAACTTGTAATTCCAGAATTCCAGTTCCTGTATAGTGCCCAAACGTCGCCTTTCCCAGGGAAGATCGCATATACATCCTTCTTATCTGTGCGTTCCACCCTTAACTGATGAGAGAAGGCACTGGTTTCAGTATATTTAGCGGTTCCCTTTTGAGGCTTGAACATCCCACAACCAATGAGCATATCTTTGTCAAGCCACGAAATTGCGTTCTCTGGCATTGAGCAGGCAACAAGCCATGTCATATGCAGTTTAAACTCTGGAAGATTCTCGATTTTCTTGACCAGAGCATAGTACTTTGGTAAACCATCTTCATCACTGTATAATGCCCAAATCTGACCAATCTGAAACTTCTCAGGCAATTTGTCATCGTCAAAGTTGTAAAATTCTGGATCGGGAACTTCAAAATATTTCGGCATTGATGGCAGAGAAGAATTAGTGTCTTTGCTGCAATTGTCAGAACTCATGTGCTCAGGAGCAAATTGGGTCTCAGGGTCTTTAGTAGAAGTTTCAGGAGAAATGCGCCCAACGTCTACATCCTTTATCTTGTTCACCTGCAACTCAGATGTATTTTCTTCAGACTTGGTCACTGGTTCCGCACTGCCTGTTGGAGATTCAGAACAAGAGATATCGTCAATTTGTATGTTTGCATCCTCCATATTAGAATCTTCAGCAACAGTAACCTCTGGGAGGTTAGCAGACAAAGAAGCTGGGTCAAGTTCGAAAGATCCTTTAGGAACATTTTTCCTTTCCTCACCAGTCATTTTAAAGGAAGGAACCCTGTGGGAAAATCTGAGTAGTTGATTTGCTTGCAATAGAATTGAATCCTTTCCTTCCATTGCTGTCCGACAGAAAAGGCATGAGAAACCTTTCACCTTACTCAGGTAAGCAACAGCAACACCAATTCCCTCGGTAAAGTCTGACAAGACTTCGACAAACTCAAATTCATACTTCCGCTCACAGCCAGGTTCTGCATGCCACTTTATATCCCAGTTTTTGAAGAGGGCCCAAGTTTGTCCCTTTCTAGGATATATCTTGTAAGTGTCCCTTTTGCTGCCCTTTTCCCAGTGGACCAAATGTGAGAACATAGGTTGATCTTCAGTGTTTTCAGACTTTCCATGCTTGAACTTACCACATGTAACTGGTAACCCCTCGTCAACCCATTTAATTTCATCTTCATCATCTGGGTCTGGTTCCAGCCAAGTTATCCGCAATTTGAACCCAGGTTTATGTACTTTCCTTATCCGAGCATAAAATCTAGGCATGGCATCCAAAGTGTCATAAACAGCCCAGATTTGACCAACCGCAAAACATCCTTCTCTTCTATCCTTGTCAAAATCATTGAAATCTGGATCAGGATATTCATAAACTTCTGGATCTGTTTCCTTGATAGGACTTGAAATTGATGAAGACTTAACATTACCAATAGAACTTCTCTCCTGATCATCCTTCATAACCTTATTTGCCACTTCACTTTCTTCTTTCACATTTTGTATTCTCCCCTCCTTAATGGTACTTTGCTCAGCTGCCTCTTTTTTTGACACTGGAACTTCAGTGTCATGATATGAACCATTGCACTTCGCTCTCTTCAAAGGGCCCCCAAGTTCATCTTCCTCACTTAAGTTTTCACTATAAGAAACATGTTGTTTAGACCGAGTTGATCTCCGAGGGTACCCTCCATAACTTACAAAATTCTGTTTAGCTGCAACATTGCTATTCTCTTCAGTAAGAATGTCTTCCTCAGGGTCACTGCTACTTTCAGTATCACAGCTACTTTCACTTGATTCGGCTGCCTGCTTCTTTCTCTTACCATTAATTTTTCCTGAGGACTTAGATTCCCTAAACCCACCTTCTTTATTAATTTTTGCATCAACATTGCCCCGTTTTTCATTTGGTTTTGACTCCCTAGCAATCTCAGTAGTTCTGCTGTGATTCTCACTTATAATATTTCCCTGAGATCCCACTTTGCTCGCAGGGTTTGCTGAAGCACCTTGCACGTTTGCCTTAAAATCACCCTGATTTGGAACCTCCTTTGTTTGGGAGAATGTAAACGGAAACCGGTTGGTTCCAGGAACTGGAGGGCTAATCTCGTAGGCAGTGAAGGGCCTTTTACAACGGTCACACGACAGAAGTCTGTTGACCAACTCTCTATAAAATTGGTACTTCGTAGAACAGAAAGGACAGACAGTCCAAAAAGTCATTCGGTCATTAGAAGACCTTTGCTGAGTCTGCCTGGCTGGCTGCTGGTATTGTGAATTGAAAGCCATGAATGGTGAACTAGCCTTGCTTGCAAAATGGTTTTGTTGCCAAGGTGGCTGTTTCCCAAAATTAAAGTTACTGCTTCCAGGTTGTGTAGCCCAATTTGGTGCTGCACGTCTTGTAGCTTTGCTTCTATCATATTGCATCCGTTTCCCACGATCCAAAAGCACTCCCTGAGCTTCCCCAATCAACTTGAAGGCATCTGATGCGCCAGGAAACTTATTCTTATCTGGATGAAGTAAGAGAGCAAACTTCCTGTATTGCTTCTTGACCAATGCCTCGTCTGCTGTTGGTTCAACTTTGAGGATACCATACCAATCCTTTTCATTTCCATTATTCTCAGCAGAGCAGTGCACATCACAAACTGTGATCAACTGAGAAATGTTTTCGAGCTCAGGGTGGAGTTGCTGGGCCCTAAGTGCAATCTTTCGAGCCCCCAAAAAGTCCTTATTTTGCATCTTCTTCTCTGCAATGTCTTTTGCTCTGATAGCCTCTTCTTTGTTGCACTCCATCACTGAATCCAGAAAACCCAAATCAACTTGCCTCCATACAGTGAAATATAAAAAGTTAAACCCAATACAAGGAATGGGGATTGCTTACACACACACATAAAGCACAACCATGCAAACTTGTTAAACCCACACAGCTTGCAGAAAGAAATCAATATACTTTTAGAGTAAAGAAGTGCAAAGGCAAGGAAAAGGGATTGGATTATAAATAAGCCAGTAACTATAATAAACAAATTTAAAAGTATGGGAGTGCAATCAAGAAACAGAGGAGGTAGTCAAGATCCAGACTAGAAACAAAGAAGCTTTACCCTTGTTCCAGTCCAAAGGTTTCAACTCTTCACATTATACTAATGCAAAAACCAAGAACTTGATAACATACTTCCAATAAATCACATGCAAGTCCAAGCTAGCTGTTCTAGTTCATGACAGGACAATAGGAGACCTGCTGCTTTGGGTTTTGAAAGTGAACCACCAATCGCACTGAAGTTGGAGAACAAACTCATGTTTTTTTTTATTGATTAATTGCATCATAGAGAAATTTTCATAGAGCAATCAAATGCCATTCACGAACAACGGGGAATGAAAAGAAAAAGTGGCCCGGACATCAAAAAGGCATAAATTGCCCATTTAAAAGCTGCACTAATAGGGAGAGAAAATGAAATATTCTCTCCCGGCCATAAAACAACAAAAGATAAAACAAGGAAAGAGGGAAGTACATAACAATGAAGGAAGGTCACTCAGGAGAACCTACACTGCTCAAAAAGGAGCAGCAGCCTAGCAAGACTGCATCTTGACCTCAGAAAACTCCAGGCCATAGAAGACAAGAAGTTGAAAGATGTACAATCCAACTCAAAAGACACACGTTCAGGGAAGTTATATCAAACTCTTGTAATCCCTTGCTGAAGCATAGGCAACCTAATCAGCCTCGTAGAGCACAAATCACAATAAGGGGCATCATACTTGGCCTCAATAACACTGATCCAAAATCGATCCCACTCACAAATAAGACTCCACAAGCACGCACTTAGGATGGCCTTAGTAACCATCCTCAAGTTCCTAATCACCATACCACCTCATATCAATGGCTAGTAAACCTTCTCCTATCTAACTAAATGAAACTTAAACCCAGTCCCTGAACACTCTTCACCCCCACCACTCCCCCCCCCCCCCCCCCCCCAAAAAAAAAAGCCCCTGCAACTTCTCTAACCTGACTACCAAAGAAGTAGGATTTATGGACAACAATAACAAATAAGCAACACAAAACAAGGTACTCTTAATAAGAGCTACTTTCAAAAAAATAATCATCTTGTTCAAAAAGCAAGTCTTGATTCGCACCTGTCAATCACCCAATCACAAACCACCTTTGAATTTGAAAGATAAGGCAACAACCTTGCAACCTAACAAGTCAGCAAGACCATAGATTTTTCTTTTAACATCACCGCCTCAAGATTATCTCACTCTTCGAAAGAATAATTTTAAGCTAGACAATGCCTCAAAGTACAAGAAAACACTTTTAAGAAACCCCAACACCCTCTCGCAGCTTCACAAAGTACAACCACTTCATACGTGAAAGCAAATAAGAGACCTTAAAAGAGACCCTGCTGCTAGACTTCACCTGAAAACCATTAACTCAATCCATAAGCTCAGCTCTAAGGAACAATTGGCTAAGAAACTCCAAAACCAAAATAAATAAAATGGAAAAGAGTAGGGTCTCCTCCTATAAGACCTCTAGGCTCTAGAGCATTGAAAAAACTGTAGGGTACATCATCAACTAAATTAGAGAATCTAATAAAGGAAATACAACAATTAATTCAAGATCACCACTTAGTCCCAAATCCCATTCTATCCATGACATCAGTTAAATACTCCGGCAAACATGATCATACATCTTCTCAAAAATTAATTTACAAATAGGCACCATAAAAGAGGCAATCGAATTTTTTTTCCAAACATGCTAGACTTGTCAAACTCTTGAATTGTAACAAAAACACCTCTACCCACAATATTCTTAAACTGATGAAAGAAAGCAAGAATGTCAAAATTTTGAACTCGAGCATTACTCAGACAGTAATAATGAATAACATACATCAAGCAATAAATATCTTTTTAATAACTAATATGTATACACACATAAAAAGGATTGGAGACGAGAGGACAAACAACATATGGCAAAGAAGGTCATTTTAGTCGGCACATATACATAAGTTGTCGCAAACATAGATTACAGAAAACCATTAGAATTAAGATAATAAGACATGGGTACAATACAAATTGGGAAAAATAGCACTAATTCTGAATTAATAGCAAAACTTAGAGAGAAGGCCAATTTGTATTCAAGAAAGCGCTACAATAAGGATTCTACAATCAATATGAGGTGGGTACAGAAGAAGTTAAAATGACAAACCACCTTTCAGATGAAAAATTAAAGTTTTTTTTATAGAAAGAGAAATATTTGTTTTAAGATAGAGGGAAAGAGAACAAGAAGAAGAGAATAAGTCATCCTCTAAAAGAGAAGAAAACAACAAGAACAACAACATACTAAGTCTTTACCCCACTATGGCGGCATGACTACATGAATTCTAGCATTCAATTCCCTTCCCTCCATGGTCTTATCTTTTGTAAGGCCCATACACTTAATATCAAACTTAGATGTCTCCCACCAGGTTTTTATTTTTTTTATTGTCTGTCTTCCTCCATCTCTTTTGCTAACTACTTGTTTCACTCCATCTACTCTTCTCACAAGAGTCTCTACTAGTCTTATTCTGACGTGATTAAATCATCTTAGTTTCAATAAGAGTCACCCTAACAGGCCTAACCTTATTACAAATAACCTCATTTTTAATTTTATCTTTTCCTACATGGCTACACATTCATCTTAGAATCCTCATCTCAGTCACATTCACATTTTGTACATGTTGGTGCTTTACTACCCAACAATCACTATGCCAAACAATGAAGCTGGTTTTACAACTATCTTATAAAATTTTCCTTTTAACTAGAATGGAATCTTATAATCACATAAAATGCTAGATAGTATTCAATACTCCACAATGAAGGGGGGTGGAGAGACAATCTTATGCCACAACAAAACCCACCACATCTTCCTACTTCTGAAGATTCTACTTTTTCCTCATTCCAAATGCACCTATGAATAAAAATAAAGCATTTTTCCACAAAATCTTGGTTTCCTTCGTGACCTCAAAGCCCCAATATTTTGGTCACATGAAGTCCTCCATAGATAAAGGGTAAGCCCACATCTTCCTAGAAATGGATGACAATTTGTTTCATATATTCCAAGAGATGGGCAATCCACAAAAAAAGACAGTTGCTCTCACTACTACTGCAACATAAAATACAAAATATCAATCAATAGAGCTTTATGGGGTCTCATTCTCTACAATAAATTATTTGTGTTAACCTCATTAAGAGAAGCAGTCCAAACAAAAGCCACAACCAGTCCAAATAAAAAGTCCTAAACCTTAAAAGGAACCTTAAGCTTCCAAGCAAACTTGGTTAGAACAAAATGAAGCAAGGACCCATAACAAGGTATTCATAAAAAGATTTACAAGAAAAACCACCCAAATTTTCAAGGCTCCAAATTCTACAATCACAAGAAAACCAAACAGAAGCAAGTAAATCAAGAAGATTGTCAAAAGTCTCACCCTTCCTATCATTAAGATTACAGAAATAAAATTTCCTAGAGAGATGTCTATTCATACATGCACAAAAATAACAGAGGGGCAAAATGAAGGGTTGAGAAACTATATGAATGCAGAAAATTTTGAGATAAAGGACATTACCAACCCATCATCAATCTTCCCAAAAACAAATCTTCTTCCCAACTCCCACTTTCAAACAAAAAAATGAGGAAAGAACAAAGGTGCCCATGCCACTTGGGAGATGAACTTCTAAGGACTAAATGGGAGGCAATAAACCCAAGCTTTGCATCCTGCCCACTCTTTTTGAGGTCATATTTACTACAAACCACTTTGTGCCAAAGAGAACTAGACTCAAGGAAATCACCTCAACCATTTTCCCACTAGCTAAGTGTTCTAGGAAACCATATTACCAAGACTGAAACCTCCATGGACAAAAGCTTGTACACCTCCTCCCATTTGTTAAGATGGTCCCCCTTGCTTTCACTCACCCAAAACCAAAGAAAATCCTTCATGTAGGGGTGTGCCTGGTTCAAAAACCAAACTGAACTGAGCCACTCAGTTTTAGATTAATTGAACTGAAACCAAAAAGAACCTATATTTAAACTGAGCTGCATTCAGTTTTTCAAAGAACTGAGAGGAAAAATGAAGGCTTTCAGACAAATAAATGGTGACAACAAAATTAAACTGTTAAGAGAAGCTAATTCAATTAAACTGTTGGCAGGGAAAAAAAATAATAAGACATTATACAACAAGTGAATAATTTCCTAATTGCTTTCCAATTCGATTGCTGATGCCACACAGATGGTATGGTTGTTGGTTGAACTTTGACTGATTACAGCGCTTTAACATGATGTTAAGCGGAATATCAGAGTAAAATCACAGAAAAATATTTTAGGAATTAAATCTTCAATTAGAGATTTTTCTTTTTTTAAGAAAAAGGAAAGTCAGCAGGCATAGAGGAGGAAAGACTAAGACAGTTGTTTTGACAGCCAAGTAAACACCAAATATGACTAGAGGTATCCCAAATTAGGATACAACTGTGAATGCAAATTCATGAATCTACCAAGAACCATCATATGATCAATGGCTGAGATTCATTGGTATGATTTGAATATTCCCATTATTGTACTTTTATTTGCAATTCCATATCAAATTTAGAAGCAGCCTGTACCCTGAAGCTTACCAAATTAAGCCCTTCTCCACCTTCAATATGCAGTTGTAAGTTCTAACCAAGCAATTAAACCATTCATAGATAGATGTATATTTTGCAAATTTTCAGGCCTGCCCAAAACAGGCTTCTCTAAAGTAAATACCAATCTACAGCTTTTCTTGACAGCTGTACATTGCTGTTTATTTTCTTGAAGGAGCTGGTATAAAGAGCCATTGTTGATGCCAGAGCTGATATAAAATTGATAGGCATACAACAAGTCAACAGTTTCCAAAAAATGCTGCTGATACAGCTTTGAGATCTGATTCACAGTGACTCGGTGAGATATTAAGAGACAACTGACAAGTAGAGAGAGAAGAGGGGGAGGGGGGGGGGGGGGGGGGGGGGAAGAAACAAAGATGGCCTAGAGGGTTCTCTGGTTAAAACTTCGGATCAGTTCAGGTTATCCTTGGTTTGGTTTTTAAAATCCTCGGTTCAGTAGGTTTTCCAGCATCCTAAACCAAAACCGAAACTGAAATCATCATGTTACTGAAACCAAACTAAAATGTTCGGTCAGGTTCAGTTTTGGGTTTTCATGGTTCATTTGCACACCCCTAGCATGTAACGCTCAATTCCATCAGCCACCTTCACCGTTAACAATCACAAGTCCTAATCACACTAGGTGGGGTTAGCTACATGAATGCTAAACCTCCAATTATCCACCAGAATTTTAGACAAAGACATAAAATATAATGAAGTAGATGCTAGACAGGATCTGATGAGTTACTGTCACCTAGGGAAAAGAAGGCTCCAGACCAACTAACGAGCCTTTTCGAAATTCTCTCAACAACTTGTTCCTAAAAGGCTATGGATTGCAGGTAACCACCTAAGGGAGCACCTTCAAATAACTTAAAGGCCACATAAGGGAGCATTAATGCTTTCAAAACCTGAGTTTAAAGGCTGAATATATGGCCATCACAGACCCCTTTTATCAATGATCCTCCCAAATCATCAACAATC
Organism: Diospyros lotus; assembly: GCF_014633365.1. NCBI lineage: Eukaryota > Viridiplantae > Streptophyta > Magnoliopsida > Ericales > Ebenaceae > Diospyros > Diospyros lotus. Next base: position 5,191,895 of record NC_068341.1, read on the forward strand.
AGAGTGAAAATAAGACACCTCCCCACCCCCTTTTCTAATACCCCTGGAAGCAGAAACTAGGACCTAGGCTTAACAATGACAGTGATAGAGAAAATAGCAGAACTAAGGCAGACCCATATCCATAAATGCTTGTCAAGCCCTCAGATTATGGGCTGGACAATTGAGGGAATTCCAATTGAATTCCAAGAAAGAAATGAATGTAGGAAAACAGATAGAATGAGGGAGGGAGAAAGAGAGAACGAGAGGGAATGAAGAGGGAACGAGAGAGAGAGAAAAATTAGAGAAAGACTTTTGTATTATTCTCAATGATCCTTCCTCATACTGCTGTAGGTCTCTTATAGAGCCTCTAGCAACCATAACAGTATTCTAACAATATAACAACTAACATAACAGCCAAAACAGTAAGCTAATTCCCTAACCACTTAACCCCCCATCTAGTTAGAAACTAATGACACATACAAGTAGATATTAACGACCATTTACTGATTCACCCCTAGGGTCGTGACAATCCCCACCCCTTCAAACAATTCTTGTCCCCAAGAATTGACAGCAAAGGCTATAGTTCAACCAATCCCTACCTTCAATACTTGCTGCCTCCTTCTCTTCTTTTTACTGTTTTGCTCTTTCCCTTTGAGTAGTAGAAATGTAGCAACGTTCATAGCCTCTGGCCTTAACCATTCCTTCAAATACTTTAGTTGGTATCGAATGCAGCTGTGATTCCTCCCCTATGATCACTTTGCACTCACCGGTTTCTTCATGGGGAACCTCCTCCACCTCTTCTTCCTTTTCTCCATCATAACCTTCCATATTCATCAGCTGCCTCCTACATTGATGGTCGGGACTAAATTTGTCTCCACACCTAAAGCATAGCCCTAGTTGTCTCTTATGCTCTATCAGGTTACCCTTCGTGCCATTATTATAAGACTGTGTTTTGGCTGCCTCTGGATTAGGCCTTGCAAGCAAAAGCCTAGAGTTACCACCTCCATATTGCCCCGCCAATAAACTCGGCTCGTAGGGAACATTATGCTTCTTGAAAATGGCCTCTAAGGTCATTTCTTACAGCCTAGCTTTTTCTGCAGCTTGCCTTACAGACAAGGGTGTCATCATTTTCACCATGGGCCGTAACTCCTCCTTCAATCCACTAATAAAACTAGATACCAAGTACTGCTCAGTAAGCCTTGGTTGCACCGTACATAACATGGATCTCAACTCCTCAAATCGGGCTTGGTACTCCATTACAGTTCCTTCCTGCTTCAACTTGCTAAATTCTTCTATAACATCTGCCATATTCTTCTCCCCAAAGCGCTCACATAGCCCTTCCAAGAAATCTATCCAATCCCCTTGCAACCCTTCATCTTGGATCCACCCTTGGTACCATAAATCTACCACTTCATTCAAATAGGTTGTCGTTAGGGTAATCTTCTGATCTTCGGGAATCCGGTAGAATTGAAAGAACCTTTCACACCTCCTTACCCACCACCGTGGTTTCTTCCCCTCAAACATGGGAATCTCTAACCTTGGCATAGGTACATGGGCGTGCGTTAATTGTTGCAGATTTCTTCCTTGATTTTCTTGGACTGTATGTTGATCCACTTCTTCCAGAATTCCTAGAGTTCCCGACCGATTGCCCTGATGAGCAAGATCAGTTCAGACGCCTGCTTTGTCGTGAATTCCGACGACAACCAGAATTGGGGTAGAGAGGCTAACATGTTTAACATGTTGTTGATCCTCTGCCCTAGCTGCTCTACCGTTTTTTGACACTTTTCTATAGCTTCTTGCTACTTCTCTGTTGCAGCTTGCATGGCTTCCTTCCAATCCGCTAATTCTTCCCGCGTTTGGCGCATGGCATCTTGGGTATTGGACATCCCAACTTCCATTGTCTCCAACCTAGTCTCCAATTGCTTTAATCTTGTACCTTCTGCCATCTGCCCAAAATTCAATTCACCACTTCACGCCTTCCAATCCTAATTCCAATCAAACAACAGCTGAGAACCACCTCCTATTTCACTTACAGAATTTGATCTGCAAGTCAAACGATCCTCAAATCCGAACCGCTTAGGGGAACCGCTTCTAGGCTCTGAATCTTTTAGCAAGATCGCTTCTTGAATCCATAAATTGGAACCGAAATGCCGAAATTCGACAGAAATTAACAAGGGTGGGAGAAGGCAAAAGCCCAGAACCGCTTCGCCACCCTCCTATGACCCAATTGATCCTGGGTCGATCTCGATCAAATGGCAAAAATCAACGAAACTCACAGCCGAGTATTACCTTTTGTTTTGTCTTCAAGATTAGACAATGCACTTCTCCGATCACACCCTCACGGCCTTCGTTAGCCAATTCCGACGCCCAATCATCGTCCAATGGCAACTTCCTGCTTCCAACCCTCAAGATCGTCCGGCTTTGCTCGGGTCTCCTTACCCAATCACCAACCCTCCTGAAATTGACAAAATCTTGAATCAGCCAGGTCTGTAATTTCCGTAATCACTAGAATTTATTGCTTCTTGAATCGCCACCCGTGACTCGTTCAATTTGGCACCCAAGAATGTCCTACGCGCTCTGCTGCTACTTCAATTCTGAGCTGTCATCCGCATAATTACTTCGCTGGCTTGCTTCTTGCAGCTCGGTCACTTCCAACACTGCTGGTTTTGTGTCGGATCAAACCCTCAATGCATTGCTTAAAGGTTCTGCCCAAATTGAAAAATTTGCCGTCGAGGATTGCATGGCTCTGATACCACTTGTCAAGCCCTTAAATTATGGGCTGGACAATTGAGGGAATTCTAATTAAATTCCAAGAAAGAAATGAATGTAGGAAAACAAATAGAATGAGGGAGAGAGAAAGAGAGAACGAGGGGGAATGAAGAGGGAACGAGAGAGAGAGAGAGAGAGAAAAAAATTAGAGAAAGACTTTTGTATTATTCTCAATGATCCTTCCTCATACTGCTATAGGTCTCTTATAGAGCTTCTAGCAACCATAACAGTATTCTAACAATATAACAACTAACATAACAGCCAAAACAGTAAGTTAATTCCCTAACCACTTAACCCCCCATCTAGTTAGAAACTAATGGCACATACAAGTAGATATTAAGGACCATTTACTGATTCACCCCTAGGGTCGTGACAGCCACCTCTTACCAAAATCTCTCTATAACTTTGCCCAAAAAAACCCCCCAGCAACCTCTATCATAACCTTTAAAAATCAAACTTAAAAATAATACTGTTTTTATGATTTCTCGTAGCATCCTTGACTACTTCATTTGCCACCAAAGTAGCATTTAAATATGCCTAACGTCAACAAATGCAAACTAGATGTAATAAAGAGCTTCAACCTGACCTGACTCACCTTATCCGCTAAGACCTTAACCAATATTTTATAGGCATTCGCACTTAAAGCTAATAGATTCAAAATCCCTAACCTATTTACTCAAGGCTTTCTTTGGAGCCAGAGAGATAAAAGGGAAGTTGATGTTGCAGGCAACCACACCAATACAATGACTTATCCAAAAGCTTCAGAATGTCTTCTTAAGAAAAATATTTGAACACAAAAATGGAAGTAAAGGATGCACGGCCATCCAATTGAGAACATTCTGTTGGACAAGGAAGAGAAATTCAAATTTGAAGATAGTTAACCGATGGATAAGGCCTTTAATCTTGTAGTTTAAATATTGTAAACTTGTATTTTAAAGTTTAAATTAGTCTCCATAATTTAGGAGATAGAATATCCTAATATTTAGGAGATAGCATATCCTATCTCATCTCCTACTTTATAGGAGAAAAGATAAGGATGTATTTTGTATATATTTCTGCTCTTCTTTTCGTTAGAATTAATCAAGCAAGAGAGTTTTTTTCTGCTTGTTTCACATTCTAACACCCAAAAAAAAAAAAATGACAGTTTAAAATGTTCAAAGACCTAAATAATAAACAAAGCTGCATGTTTAAATGTTGGATAATAGTTCCCCAACTTTTGATGCAAAAAGACAAAGATTGTCGAGTGGATTGAATTTGACTTTTATTTTACAGTTGGCTTTGAAGTGATTCTAATACCGTTAAATGTTTTCTGCAAGATAATTGGTCTAGAATGGTTGCTCAGAAATCGCAAATTAAATAATACCACCAGAGTTTGTTTTTAAACAGTGAAACAAAACTAAAGCTTAAAACTACACAAGGACAATTGCCAATTGGCCATGCCACTGGAAACTTAAGTATACTTTACTTCGGACATCAAATATAAGGAAAAAAGATAATAAAATTAATCAAACATGTAGCATATGTAAAAGCTGCAACAACGCTACCCAGAGTAAATGACTAAAGAAATACCCACAGAGCTACATTTATTCATGTTAAGAATAGACACCATGACTACATGTTAAGTTGCTTGGTTCAGTCAAATCCAGCTGAAATATGGGGAGAAAAAAAGGATATGAACAAACTCTTCATGAATGCCAAACCAACCCACAGAACTCTTGTTATCACTCTCATAAAGTCATCAACAAAACCCAAAGCGAGATATTAGAGAACAAACAAGCACAAGGTTGTGCATTCTTTACTTCAAAGACCAAAGATAAACAACTACGTGAACTAATAGAAACGTAAAACAAGGCCGCTGGAAACAATCAGTGAAACAAGTGCCCCCCAAGCAACCACTTTTGACCTAAAAGATAAGACACGCGGTATGCACAGAGTAGCTGAAGCGACTGAACCAACCAAAAAAAAAAAAACCCTAAAGCCAATCGCAAAATGATATCAAACAAAATCAATAGCACCCTTTGATCAAGTGACATCAAGCGAACAATAAACTCAAGAATGAGAGGCATTCAGCGCAGAAACAAACTTCAAACTTGGGCGTTCCACAATTCAAAACAACACGGTGAAACTAATAGCAGCATGCATCGCATATAAAGCCCCGAATTATTCCACGAACCCCAAAGTAAAACACTTTCAACTTGAAAAAAATAGACGAAATAGCACGCGTTTAGTTGCTGGAACGAGTGAATCTAGACATAAAACAGTATATTTATTGCATTTTCTCGATCAACACAAAACCCTAAAAATTATTTGGTCCGATGCAAGGTAATCAACAGAATAGAAACACAAATTACTTTCTCTAACATGAAAAAGAAAAGTAGAAGAGATCGGATAAAGAAAGTTTACTCGTTACTCGACGCAAATCCTGAGTTTCTTCGCGAACCAGGGAGCGAACGAGAGAGCAGGGGGCGGGGGGGGAGAGAGAGAGAGAGAGAGAGAATGCGAAGTGTGGCTCCCGGCGAAGTCCGCCAGGGAGAAGGCAGGTTGAGGGAGGGATGGAGGGAAAAAGGCCCTGGATTATGGGTTAATTACGCTTCTGGTGCTGTTTGTAGACCGTACAAGGCAGTCGTAATTAAATTGAAGTTCGGGGACAATTTTATAATTCCTTCTTTCCAGTTTTACCCTCCATAAAAATGGGAGTTATTAGATGGATCAATTTAAATAATCAATTTCATGTGAGGAAAAATATATTTTTTGTGTGATTAAAATTAAAAATGATAAATACTAGTAGCACATCAAGGTTAAATAGGTATAACGTAATGATGAAAATTTGAAGGGCAATAATGTTAGTAGTTGATTTTGACTAATATTAATGGAGATATCAATGTGTTATTAAATAATAACGGCTTAATATTGATGAGTTTAAGGTCATTTACGTCGGAGATTGACTTTAGTCAATCTTATTAACGAAAATCATTCAAAAACTTTGACGTAAAGCCAGAGTTGATTTAGTTATTTTAATAGACATAGTAATTCATGGCAACATCATAAGCTTAAGATGCACTTTTGTGACGAGAAATTGATAATGAAAATTTTGAGATCATTGGTATTATGAGTCAATCTTTGTAAATGTTAACAAGGATAGCAATACATTAGGGCTAATTATGCAAGTATTGGTAATAAAAGAGTTTTGAGATCGCTAAAGTTAGGGGTTGATTTTAGTTGATATTGATAGGACATCAATTCATAATAACAATGTCTTAACACAACTTGATAAGAAGTTTTAAGATTGTTAACATTAATGATTGAATTTAACCAATAATAATTGGGATAATAATTCATAGCAACATACTAGGTTAAATAAGTAAAATTTTGTAACAAGAAGTCCGAAATTGCCAAAGTTTATAGGTATAACAATTTGTGGCAACCCACTAAGGTTAAACAAGCACAACTCACTAATGATATGTTTAAGATTGGCAACACCAAGAGTTAACTTTAAACAATATTAATAGGTATCACAATTTTTAACAAGAATTTTGAATTAAATAGACTTGACTTGGGTATAAAGAGTTTTTAAGATCACTAAAGATGAATGTTAATAAGTTTGTAATTTATATCTATCTCAATAGATACATACAATTTGTCATTGACTTATTATAAAAAAGGGAAAAAATCCTCATTAAGTAGGTACGGATAATAAAAACGTTAGGGTTCTATGTAATTTTAAATCTTTTAATTGTGTATATTATAATTATAATTTGTGCAATAGATGTATAAATAAAAAGAATTTCAAATAAAGGATCGATTTTCAATAAGAGATGCTTAAAAGTTGAAGTTTAGTTTTTTAATGTTTTAAAAATAAGTTTTAATTAACGATAAATATTGATATAATGATAGAATTTATTTTCTTCACATCAAATATGATAATTGGTAAATAATGCAATAGATAAAACAACACGATAGTATTTTATAGTTATAATTTACTTTAAGTTTGCAATGAAAATTGAAGCAAACTCTTTTTACCTAAAGCACAAGAAAAACAAAAATAAAAACAAAACAAAGGCAAGCATAAAAGAACTCCGAGAATAAGTATCAAGAGGTTAAAAGTAACAAAAACACAATAACCTTCACACAACTATAACTAAATACTTTACTTAGTTTACCCATCATTTTGGCCTTCTAAATAATGTCAGAACTTAATAAGATGATAGAAAATAATTGACTGTCTTAATGAGTTTGGAAAAAGTCGAAATTCCTCTAATATGAGTAAATTAATAATAATAATAATAATAATAATAATAAAAGTGTGTACAATGTTTGTTAACC